>NC_079194.1:80956963-81556963 GCF_029499605.1 Hyla sarda | reverse complement strand
GGCTTATTTTTTTGCATCACCAATTCTACTTTGCAGTGACATTAGTCATTTTACCCAAATATTCACGGCGAAACAGAAAAAAAAATAATTGTGCAACAAAATTGAAGAAAAAAACGCCATTTTGTAAATTTTGGGGGCTTCCGTTTCTACGCAGTGCATATTTCGGTAAAAATTACACCTTATGATTATTCTGTAGGTCCATACGGTTAAAATGATACCCTACTTATATAGGTTTGATTTTGTCGTACTTCTGGAAAAAATCATAACTACATGCAGGAAAATGTATACATTTAAAAATGTCATCTTCTGACCCCTATAACTTTTTTATTTTTCCACGTACGGGGCGGTATGAGGAATATTTTTTGGCGCCGTGATCTGAAGTTTTTATCGGTATGATTTTTGTTTTGATCGAACTTTTTGATCACTTTTTATTCATTTTTTAATGGTATAAAAAGTGACCAAAAATAAGCTTTTTTTGACTTTGAAATTTTTTTGCGCGTATGCCATTGACCATGCGGTTTAATTAATGATATATTTTTATAGTTTGGACATTTACACATGCGGCGATACCACATATGTTTATTTATTTATTTTTTAACACTGTTTTATTTTTTTTATGGGAAAAGGGGGGTGATTCAAACTTTTATTAGGGAAGGGGTTAAATGACCTTCATTAACACTTTTTTTTTACTTTTTTTTTGCAGCGTTATAGGTCCCATAGGGACCTATAACACTGCACACACTGATCTCTTGCACAGATCACTGGCGTGTATTAACACGCCTGTGATCAGTGTTATCGGCGCTTGACTCCTCTTGCCTGGATCTCAGGCACGGAGCAGTCATTCGTCGATCGGACATCGAGGAGGCAGGAAAGGGCCCTCCCGGTGTCCTGTAAGCTGTTTGGGACGCCGCGATTTCACCTCGGCGGTCCCGAACAGCCCGACTGAGCAGCCGGGTCACTTTCACTTTCACTTTAGAAGCGGCGGTCAGCTTTGACCGCCGCTTCTAAAGGGTTAATACCGCACATCGCCGCGATCGGCGATGTGTGGTATTAGCCGCGGGTCCCGGCAGTTGATGAGTGCCGGGACCGATGCGATATGATGCGGGATCGCGGCGCGATCCCGCTTCATATCGCGGGAGCCGGCGCAGGATGTAAATATACTTCCTGCGTCGTTAAGGGGTTAATGAGGCAGAAGAATATCATAGAACACATTGCTGCTTTCTCCTATAGACAACAATAGCCGTGGGCTGGAATTGGTGTTACAGTCGAGAACTATGCATTAAATGACAATACCAGACACAGCCTATGGATGAATACTTATATAGCTGCTTTTGGTAGATTCTTTATTATTTGGGATCTATAATATTCAGTCATTACAAAGTAGTCTTAGGAGACACATTAAGGGTAGGGTAACAGATAGTGTATAAACTGCATACTTTGCTTCATATTTTCTACAGCTGATTTTGCTAACCATTGACTTTAATGGATAGAGAAATTTGTATTATAATTGCTACATGGGACCCCCCCCCCCTAAAGGGGCTTTCTGGGATAATAAATCTGATGGCCTGTCCTCAGGATATGCTATGAATCGCTGATTGGTGGAGTGCTGATACCTGGTACCCCCCGGTCAATCAGCTGTTCGGTATAGCCAAAGCACCTGCACTACACACTAGGGGCTCTTGTTGCCTAACAACCATTAAAAGGTTACTTTTAGACAATGGTTTTGACAAATGGATCAGGTCAAACTGTCAGCCACTGAAGAAGGAGTTAGAATGCATGTGTCCATACCCCGAAAATTCGTTTGGCTTTATTTCATGTTTTTTGGTTTTATTTTTTATCTTTTAAAGCCTGTTTATATGGAGCATTTAATAATACAGAGCTGCTAAAGATTGCCATACAGCCTCCTATCTGCATGGGACTGCCATCCTTAGGAGCGAGGATACATTGGAGTGAATTCACATAGAATTTTGTTACTCACTCTGACCGCACCTCACCGCTTCCAACCAGCACTTTTGATTGATCCAGAAACCAGTGCTTTGAGTAATTGCTCTGCGGACTGTGCAGCACACCCGTGACGTCAGACGCCATTCCAATCCCTCCATTGCTGTACACACTCTGTGCCGAGCGGGATATCAGAGAGATCAATTGCGGTCCGCACTGAGGCTCAATTGGGGATGGTGACATTCAGTGCGGGCAGCCACCTCAACTACAGCACAACTGACGATCGGGACTTCCCGGCTGTGAGCGCTATTATGTGCCATTAACACTAACTGGCAGGGTGGTGAGCGATTTAACAATGGCATGTATGAGACCATTTTTTCTCTGTGATAGACTGCCCAAGACTTTAACGTTATTTAGGACTGGCTATCCAATTTAACCTATGACTCTCCAGTATACTTTTGCATTGCAGTATCAATTTTTTATACCAATAGGATTTATTTATGTTTATTCATGTTTAAGTCATTTTATCCTTAATGTAAATTACATATTTTTATTGATTGTATCACTTGATATTTGAATGCTTATAGGGGATTCTTTTATATGTGTTGTTAAATATTAAATACTATTTTCACCTTATATCAATTGTACATCCATTTTCTTGGTTGGAGTATTTGAGGACTGGGACTCTGTTACTATTAAATTAAAGGGGTACTCCGCCCCTAAGGATGGGGATAAGATGTCTGATCATTGGAGTCCTGTCGTTGGGACCCCCGCGATCTCTGAGCAGCACCCGGCATTCATTTAGAACGCTGGGTGCGGGTGGCGGGGATCATGACGTCACGACCACACCCCTCGTGCCGTCACAACACTCCCCCTCAATGCAAGTCTATGGGAGGGGGCATGATGTCTGTCACGCCCCCTCCCATAGACTTGCATTGCGGGAGCGTGGCGCAACAGAACGAGGAGTATGGCCATGACGTCACGACCTCTGCCGCCCGCTCCAAGCGTTCCTAACAAAATGTCCCGAATGCTGGGGAGTGGAGTACCCTTTTAAAGGGAAACTGACAGCAACATAACTGGCACAAACCTGAATATAGAGGGTACTAGTGCAGGCGACGCTGATTTAAACCTAAAAAACCTTATAAAAATCAGTTGCGCCATTCCAGAGAAAACTGTAATAATCCAACTATGCTAATAATCTTTTTTGAGCAATAATTATCCCACTCTCTCCGGTCCGATGCCAAGGCGCCCTCCATAAATATCCGTCTTTCCTTCTTCAGCATGTCCGCTAGATGTGCCAATACTTCACCCATGTAGCCTAATGTATTGAAGCCGTGCCCTCCCCACTTTCAGGTGCAGCAGCTATGCGATTCCAGTCAAACCCCCTCAAAAGAAGAGGGCACTCCCTCTGTCTGGAGAAAAAAAAAGTTTAGTTTCAAGGAGTAACAATCCTTCTTTACCATAAGAACTGTCCATTTATGGAACAGTCTACCTCATGAGCTGGTCACAGTAGGAACAGTTGAAAGCTTCAAAACTGGCTTAGATTCAGTCCTAGAAGAAAATAGTCAGGGGTCAAGTCCTGGGAAAATAAGTGATTTCCACTCAAGGGCTGGTCCTGCTAATAAGAATGGTGCTCCTGCTTTGGAAAAAGTACAGGAACTCGGTTCCCACACATTCTTGCAGGACTTGACCCCTGAAAATAGTATTAATGCTTACACAGAAATATAGAATCCCTTCCTCTTCATTCACCCATGCCCCTTCCCTTCACCTCCTTGGTTGAACTTGATGGACATATAACTTTTTTCAACCATACTTACTATGCAGCTTATGTAACTATGAGGTCACAGGTCACATACCGGAAGTCTTGGCTTGTCTAGCAGCCATGCTGAAGAAGAAAGATGAATAACTCTGGCAGTGTCATTGGGCCGGAGTGGGTGGCATAATCATTGCTCAGTGAGGCTGGACACCATCCTTGTTGCTCAAAGAAAATCATTAGCATATTTGAATTATTACAATTTTCTCTGGAACAGCGCAACAGATTTTATAGGGTAAACAGCATTTGAATTAGCATAACCTGCACTATTAACCTACATGACTACATCCCTTTCCCTTATCCCCTTACATCCTTCCCTTCAATCCCCTGGTTGGACTTGATGGACGTATGTCTTTTTTCAACCATACTAACTATGTAACTAACCTGTATATTAATTTGGGTAATGCTGCTATCACTTTCTCTGTAATCAGATTTTTTTCAGCAATACCTTATATATGGTAGAGTATCCCTTTAAATTAGGTATACAATATTATATATGAGGATTCATATTCTGATACAAGGATACCAGATATACACCTAGGCCTATAACTATGGTAAGGGGTCATTCTCGATGTCTAGAGTTAAGAAGATTTCCCTTTTGACTGGATGCTGTACTGTAAGAGTAGTGAGACTCTGGAACTTTCTGCTACATGATGTTGTAATAGTTGATTCATTGAACACATTTAATAAGAGTCTGGATGCCTTTCTTGAAAAATATTTTATTACATGTTATAGGTAGTAGATTTCTGAAAGTGGGATGTTGATCCAGGGATTTATTCTCTGAATCAACACAGTAGGTTGGGCTTGATGAACCTGTGTCTTCTTTCAACCTTGTAACTATGTAAGAAATAAAAATATTGGGCATTTCGACAATTTATTATTATTTTAGGCCCTTTATTTAGATACCTGGTTGATAACTCTGAAATTACCAGGTACCTATAAATCCTTATAGGGCAGATGCTAGATGTAGAATAACCTGATCCAGAGTTCTTGTAGTGATCTGTCCAGCTGCTGAAACAATATGTGGAATTGGGGAAGTAGGAATCATTTAACAATAGGATCAAGCTTCTTCCTCGCTACCTTTGAACCATCTAAAATGAAGGACATATGTTACCCATACAGCTATAGAAATATAGTCCCCTATGTTTACTCCCAGTTGCTTCCAGTTTTACTTCCAGTTGCAGTTCTATAATTTTGGTTCTTTGCCCTCGTTCAAGGTTTAGAGTTTATTTCCATTACACGCTTTGTATTTGATTTAATGGAATTGATGTTTTATATCAGCTCTGAATCTTGACTGTATTTAGAACAAGATTTACCACCAATTGACCATGTTGCAGCCATTATTTCTTCTCGTGTTTGATATGCCCTTTCTTGCTCTACAGGCAGCAGGGAGGCAGCATTCACATATGCCATCATTGCGGCTGGCGTGGCCCATGCCATCACATCTGCTTGTACTCAAGGAAACATGAGTGACTGTGGGTGTGATAAGGAAAAACAAGGACAATTCCACAGAGAAGAAGGCTGGAAATGGGGAGGCTGTTCTGCTGACATCCGTTATGGATTAGTGTTTTCCAAGGATTTTGTGGACTCCAGAGAGATCAAGCAGAATGCGCGGACTCTCATGAATTTGCACAATAATGAGGCCGGACGTAAGGTATGAGTCTTATAGCGCATCATTTAGAATTCATGGTGATTTAGGTCCATAGACCCTTTATTTATCTTTTATTTTTATTATCAATTAAAGGGGTTGTCAGGCAGGATTTTTTTGTTCTTTATGCCCATTGTGTCAGATCTAAAAAAATAAACCTCTTGCGCTCCCGTGGTGCCTCAGGTGTCCTGCTCCAGTCCCCAGTGTGATGCTCTTCCTGCTTCCCGAGCCCAATAAGTCATGCTGCAGGTCAGTGATTCTCTGGCTGCAGTGGTGTCCTGCCTCGGCCAGTGATTGGCATATTGACTGAAATATTGGGCCCAGGCCTGGGTCTTCTTCCTGGTGCCTAAACCCAATATGTCACATTCCTGCTCAGCCAACTAATGGCCAAGGTGGGACACCACGTGACCGATTGGGCCCAAGAAGCAGTAAGAGAATCACACCAGGGCCTGGAGCAGGACACTGGAGGCACTGCTGAAAGTGAGTAGATGTTTATTGGCACAAAGTGCATTCCTCAACTCCCCCCTGTTACTGGATAATAGGTTGATGCGGTTAGCTGCTCATTTTCCTTGTGGTCAATGTAGGGGAATGTAGGATGTCATGGCTCTGCCAATATTGAGTCTGAGATAAATACATTTGGTCTTAAAAATTTCAAGGTTCTAATATATTTCTTCACCACCTACAACTAACAGGGCCATTTGTAAATTAAGATCCTTACAGTCCAGAATAGGATATCATATGTTTAAAGTGTAGGATGAACAATGCCCAGCTCTTAAAATTTTCAAGATGACCCTACAATACAAGCTGGTTCCAGGCCAGAGGCATAACTATAGGGGATGCAGGGGGTACAGCTGCACCTAGGCCCTAGAGCCTTAGAAGACCTATAAGGTTTCCTGTGACAGATTTTTTTTCATTGGGGCCTCACATCTTCAAGTTTTGCCTCGGTTCCAGGCCTCATATTTTTTCAAATTGTATATAAGATCTCCTATATATTTAAAGACTAATGAAAGTTGGAGAATCAACAGAAATATTGCTACTTCCTACAAATGGATGAATGTAAAAGTTAAAGGGGTACTCTGCTGCCCCATTGTTCTGAACATTTTGTTCTGAATGTTCGGAGTGGGTGGCGAGGGTTGTGATGTCACAACCACGCTCCTTGTGATGTCACACCACACCCCCTCAATGCAAGTCTATGGGAGGGGGTGTGGTGACCTCAACACCCCCCCATAGACCTGCATTTAGGGGGCGTGGTGTGACATCACAAGGGGCGTGGTTGTGACGTTACGACCCTGGCCACCAGCACCCAGTGTTCTAAACCAACCCTGGGTGCTGCACAGAGATTGTGGGGGTCCCAGCTGCGGGACCCCCATGATCAGACATCGTATCATTTGGATAGGGGATAAGATGTCTATGGGTGGAGTACACCTTTAAGGAACCTGCTTTCCTGTGCTTACCTCAATAAAGCCTTAAAGTTAAGGTTAAGCATGTATTATTGTTTGTGTTATATACTGTATAAATACCACCCTAAATTATTAAATGAAGTTCATTCTGTACATTTTATGATTATCTTTAGGGACCTGTACAGTTTTTTACTACACATAAAGCTTCTCTTTAGTCACCTAATTAGTTAATTAGATTTAGTAGGAACATCTCATACATTGGAGCATAATTATGATTGATCTTACAGAACAAAACACTTATATACCCGAATTCCATGTAACTGATCCTACGCATAAGCCATAATTAAAACTTAAAAACTAAAAACAAGCGTATATAGCTCCAAAAACAAAGTTTATTAATACATGTATGCAAAAAAACATTACATTTAAAAACACATAAAAAAAAATAACACAGAGGTAACTTATTATGTATCATGTGTAAGGAATTCTCCCTGGGGATAGCTCTGGGATCGTCCATGACACCGCCACAGGACATGTTTCCACTTCAATCAGCAGGCAAACAACAGTTCTTTATGCAAGTCTGGCCCCTCGCCAGCTTTATTAGACAGGTTGCAGGATAAATAAAAACATAAAGACAGGACCAAACAAAACCCTAGACCGTCTAGTCACTAACTAAACAATTCAGCATGCCCTGACTACCAACTGGTGGGATTTTCCCTGCCAGTTAAACTTATGCCTCCTGCAACCTTCTACTCACTGTTCACACACAGCGTTTGCAACTTCTTGCTGTGTGTCTCGTCCACACTTGGGGTCACTCACAGATCGGGCTGTGTGTTCCTCACCAGGATCCCTGCCTCCCCCCACAGCTGTCTTGCTGTCTTCTGGGGAGAGCTCAGACTACACTGTCTGACTTCCTTTTAACCCCTTGGGGACGAGGGTTTTCCAGTTTTTGCACTTTTGTTTTTTCTTCCTTACCTTTTAAATAACCCTTTCAATTTTGCAGCTAAAAATCCATATGATGGCTTATTTTTTGCGCCACCAATTCTACTTTGTAATGACATCAGTCATTTTACCCAAAAATTGAACGTGTGGTTTAATTAACGATATATTTTTTATAATTCGGACATTTCCGACGATGATACCACGGCGATACCACATATGTTTATTTTTATTTACACAGTTTTGTTTTTTTTATTGGGAAAAGGGGGGGGGGTGATTCAAACTTTTATTAGGGAAGGGGTTAAATGATCTTTATTGACTTTTTTTTGCAATGTTATAGCTCTCATAGGGGCTATAACACTGCACACACTGATCTTTTATATTGTTCAATGATTTCTCATAGGAAATCATTGATCAATGATTCTGCCACTTGATTGCTCATGCCTGGATCTCAGGCACTGAGCAGTCATTTGGCGATTGGACAGCGAGGAGGCAGGTAGGGACCCTCCAGCTGTCCTGTAAGCTGTTCGGGATGCCGCGATTTCACTGCAGCGATCCCGAACAGCTCCCTGAGCTAACCGGCAGTGCTTTACTTTCACTTTAGACGCGGCGCTCAACTTTGAACACCGCGTCTAAAGGGTTAATAACGCGCGGCACCGCGATCAATGCCATGGGTCCCGGCCATTTTTAGAGGCCAGGCCCGACCAGCTATGATGTGGGGCCATGGCGTGGCCCCGCGTTATAGACAGGGAGCGGGCTGAGGGCATATAGGTACGCCCTCCGTCCCCAAGGAGTTAAAGAAACCTTCCCTCTCTGCTACCTCATTAATTAGGCCACAGGTGGAGGTTTCTGCAGGGATAGCTAGGGAAATACACCCTTTCCTTACCACACTGTCACACATGAGAGAGTTGACTGGAACAGACTGAATAGTGAAGGCTCATTTACAGTGAATAAATAAAGTCCATGATGAAATACATACTGTACAACAATAAATAAATGTCATAATAATGATGCAATAAGCATCAATAGCTTACAGCATAAGGAATTAAGTGCTAAAGTGAAATGCAGGTTATAACCCATATACTAATGCACGTAAAGCAACCATTGTAATAAATACATATGTAGCCAAACACAATAAAGAGAAAGGCAATCTGATCATTTTACCCAGTGGTAAGGAATAATGACCGGTGCCTCCACAACCCAACGTTTCCCGCACTAAAGCTTCAACCAAATACTGCCACATTCTGTGTCCATGAATATAATACTGCCACACGTTGTGCCCCTGAATATAATACTGCCACACACTGTGCCTCTAAATATAATACTGTTACATTCTGTGCACTCTGAATATAATACTGCCACACACTGTGCCTCTAAATATAATACTGTTACATTCTGTGCACTCTGAATATAATACCGCCACACACTGCACCCTCTGAATATAATGCTGCCACACACTGTACCTCTCAATATAATACTGTCACACACTGTACCCCTGAATATAATGCGGCACATACTGTGTCCCTGAATGATACTGCTACATACTGTTCCAGCATTCACCACTATCACCTGCTGTGCCCCATCTATATAATGCTGCCAAAGATTGTGCCCTGAACAAAATAATTATGCCACTGTGCCTCTTGAAATGACAAATTATGTCTCTCTGTCCCCTTAACAATGAATGATGCCACTGCTCTCCTAATGAACTGTGCCTCTGTGCTCTTAAATCATTGTTTCCCAACCTGTGACTATCCAAATGTTGCAAACTACAACTCCCATCATGCATTCACAAAAAGGCATGATGAGATAAGTAGTTTTTCAACATCTGGCTCCAGCTTTGCATCACTGCTCTGGTCTCTTCTTCTTAGGCCTGACCAGAGAAGAATGATGCAGGCAGCGCTAATCGCACCATCTGCATTAGACATGTGCATAATGGAAATATGTGTTTCTATTAGTATAGTTTATCTTTTTTGAGCACATTTTCATTTGGTCGTCTTTGCTCAGTATTGTTCTAAACTACAGTATTTCTTGTTCTGGAGGGAAATTATCATTTCAGGCCAATACAGGATTCGTAACTGCATTCTTTCTGTAATGTTACACCTGTGTTTATGTATGTGCTGTTGTAAAATTTTCTTTAGTTTTTGTTTTATTCAAACACAAAAGGGATAACCTAATTGCTTGGCAAAAAAACACAACAGGCGGAGATTTATCAAAATCTGTGCAGAGAAAAAGTGGAGCGGTATTCTATAGCAATCAATCAGATTGCTTCTTTCGTTTTTAAAAAGACATCTGAAAAATAAAAGAGGCGATCTGATGTGCAACTGGTCAACTTTTCATCTGGACAGGTTTTGGTTAATCTCCCCCAACTTTTCTCAGTCACATGATCTGCTCGGCCTCCTTCTAAGGGTATGTTCACACTGGTGTGAACGCTGTGAACATTACCATTTGTGTGAATGGGTCTTCCGCAGACCAGTTCACACTGCAGATTTCAGCGGCGGAGAATTCCGCTGCTGAAATTGATCCCTGCAAACAATGAACCGAGTGAAGATTCCGAGCGAATTGCCTCCACAGAAACACAAAAATAGATTAGATGATTGGCCAAAGATGATTCACATGACAATAACGCCGCCCATCTGAAAGACTTATTGCATATGTCTGAATGCATCTTCATTATGCGGAGCAGAAATGTGACAAGAATATTCAAATGTATTAGTTATTTTACACCGTTTTTGTAACTAATTATTCTTTATGAATAGTTTTTGTTCGAAGTTTCAGATGAATCAGAATCTCCAAATAAGTAAATATTTCTACAAAAATCGATTCACATATGTCTAATCTGGGCAGGGAGCATAGTGTTCTCTCGGTGAGTCTGGCTATTGGCTGTATCGTTGTAATTTGAATGCAGGGAGATCAGATGTCTCCTCTTGCCGGATCCCAAAAAAATTGGTGGGCTCAGTCTAGGTTTGGACCATGGTCTGCCCTGACATAGTCTCACAGATGATTATTGTATTGGCAAGCAGCTTTACTAACCTTGTTCAGTTTTGCTTGTATGGGCACAACTCTATTGGCCGCATGTTTTTTTTTCCTCTAAAGGATCTCCTTCCAGGAACCTCCTGTGACCCTTCTGATGCCAAAGATATAATAATAATTGTAGCCAGAAGAAGCAGCTACCAAGTTGTCATGTCAGTAGTAATCCCTGGTGATCTTTGATGGTCGAGTTAAAGGTTCAAGGCCAACCAAATCGACCTTTCTTTAGTTTTCATAAAATATGTCAATTTTTATGACCCTGCCCTATGATGTAATTTCCTTTTCTGGTTCTGTTTTACATATAAAAGCTCCAATGTATGTTGTAATTGTATTATGTCTGATGAAGGCATTAGTCCAGTGGTGAAACACATTTCATTTGAACACATTTGGTAGATTTTAAGCTTTTACCGTACGGTGTAATTGCAGTTTGAGGTACTATGTGATTTATCCTGTTTTTTTTACATTCTGACCATAGATGATAGGAAATACAGAGTAGCAAAAACCAACCAAGAATTTAGCTAAAATTTAACAACCTTTATTGAAACCAATTAAAACCTATATCAAAAATATTGTAAAATGAATACAGAGTCATGTCACGATTCGGCTGGCTGGAAGTGGATCCTCTGTGCCAGAGAGGGATTGGCGTGGACCGTGTCGGTGGACCGGTTCTAAGTTTCTACTGGTATTCACCAGAGCCCGCCGCAAAGCGGGATGGTCTTGCAGCGGCGGTAGCAACCAGGTCGTATCCACCGGCAACGGCTCAACCTCTCTGACTGCTGAGATAAGCGCGGTACAAGGGAGTAGACAAGAGCAAGGTCGGACATAGCAGAAGGTCGGGGCAGGCAGCAAGGATCGTAGTCAGGGGCAACGGCAGGAGGTCTGGAATACAGGCTAGGAACACACAAGGAAACGCTTTCACTGGCACAATGGCAACAAGATCCGGCAAGGGAGTGCAGGGGAAGTGAGGTATAAGTAGGGAAGTGCACAGGTGACGGTACTGATTAAAACCTCATGCGCCAATCAGTGGCGCACCGGCCCTTTAAATCGCAAAGACCCGGCACACGCGCACCCTAGGGAGCGGGGCCGCGCGCCGGGACAGCACAGACGGGGAATGGGTCTTGTAAGCGAGTCGGGATGCGCATCGCGAGCGGGCGCGTCCCTCATCACGAATCGCATCCCGGCTGGGAACATTATCGCAGCGCACCCGGTCGGCAGGTCTGACCGGGGCGCTGCGAATAGGAGAACGCTGTGAGCGCTCCGGGGAGGAGCGGGGACCCAGAGTGCTCGGCATAACAGTACCCCCCCCTTGGGTCTCCCCCTCTTTTTGGAACCTGAGAATTTGAGGATAAGGTTCTTGTCCAGGATGTTGTCCTCAGGTTCCCAAGACCTCTCCTCTGGGCCGCAATTCTCCCAATCAACCAAAAATTTTTTTTTTACCTCTGACCGTCTTGGATGCCAGAATTTCTTTCACCGAAAAGATGTCAGAGGACCCGGAAACTGGAGTGGGAGCAACAACCTTGGGAGAGTAGCGGTTAAGGATGAGTGGTTTAAGGAGAGAGACATGGAAAGCATTGGGAATACGGAGAAAAGGAGGAAGAAGGAGTTTGTAAGAGACAGGGTTGATTTGGCACTTGATTTTGAAAGGACCAAGATAACGTGGTCCCAGTTTATAACTGGGGACACGAAAGCGGACATACTTGGTGGAGAGCCATACTTTGTCTCCGGGAGAAAACATGGGGGGAATTCTTCTTTTCCTATCGGCATGTTTTTTCATCTGGGATGAGGCCTGTAAAAGAGAATTTTGAGTCTCTTTCCATATGGTGGAGAAGTACCGAGTCACCTCATCAACAGCGGGCAAACCAGAAGGCATGGGAGTGGGAAGAGGGTGACGGCCGTACACCACAAAAAATGGGGATTTAGCGGAAGACTCAGAGACTCTGAAATTGTACGAGAATTCGGCCCATGGTAGAAGATCTGCCTAGTCATCCTGGCGCAAATATTCACCCAGGACCTGATTAATTCTTTCCACTTGCCCATTGGATTGGGGATGATAAGAAGACGGGTAGTTTAGTTTGATTTTGAGTTGATTACAGAGGGCCCTCCAGAATTTTGACTCAAATTGAACGCCTCTATCCGAGACGATATGCGTAGGAAGCCCGTGAAGGCGAAAAATGTGTATAAAAATTGTTTCGCCAACTGAGGCGCAGAAGGAAGAGGGATAAAATGTGCCATCTTGGAGAATCGATCAACGACCACCCAAACAACTGTGTTGCCATGGGATAAAGGTAAGTCAGTAATGAAGTCCATACCAATCTGAGACCATGGTTGTTCAGGAACAGGCAGAGGATGGAGGAGACCAGCAGGCTTCTGGCAAGGGGTCTTGTCCCGGGCACAGACTGTACAAGCACGCACAAAATCAACAACATCAGCCTCCAGGGTAGGCCACCAATAAAATCGAGAGATGAGCTGGATGGATTTTTTGATGCCAGCATGGCCTGCGAGGTGAGAGGAGTGTCCCCACCTGAAGATCTTGAGGCGCTGGCGTGGAGAGACGAAGGTCTTCCCTGGAGGAGTTTGTCTGATGGAGGCTAGAGAAGTGGAGATCAGACAGTCCGGAGGAATAATGTGTTGCGGGGAAGCTTCCACTTCAGAGGCATCCGATGAACGAGAGAGGGCGTCAGCCCTAATGTTCTTGTCAGCAGGGCGAAAATGAATTTCAAAGTTAAAACGGGCAAAGAACAACGACCACCTAGCCTGGCGAGGGTTCAGCCGTTGGGCAGACTGAAGATAAGAGAGATTCTTGTGATCAGTGTATATAATAACTGGATATTTGGATCCCTCCAGCAGGTGCCTCCATTCCTCAAGCGCCAATTTTATGGCCAGTAGTTCTCGATCACCAATGGAGTAGTTTTTCTCCGCCGGAGAGAAGGTCCTAGAAAAGAAACCACAAGTAACAGCATGTCCGGAAGAATTTTTTTGCAGGAGTACTGCTCCAGCTCCCACCGAGGAGGCGTCTACCTCCAGCGAGAAGGGCTTAGATGGATCAGGTCTGGAGAGTACGGGAGCAGAAGAAAAGGCAGTTTTGAGATGATTGAATACATCTTCCGCTTGAGGAGGCCAGGACTTAGGGTTGGCGTTTTTCTTGATTAGGGCCACGATAGGGGCCACAATAGTGGAAAAGTGCGGAATAAATTGTCTGTAATAATTGGCAAACCCCAAAAAACGTTGGATAGCACGGAGTCCGGAGGGGAGTGGCCAATCCAATACGGCTGATAGTTTGTCTGGGTCCATTTGGAGTCCCTGGCCAGAGACTAAGTATCGTAGGAAGGGAAGAGATTGACATTCAAAGAGACATTTTACCATTTTGGCATATAATTGATTGTCCCGAAGTCTCTGAAGAACCATGCGGACATGCTGGCGGTGTTCTTCTAGGTTAGCAGAAAAAATCAAAATATCGTCTAGGTAGACCACAACACAGGTATATAGAAGATCACGAAAAATGTAATTTAAAAAGTCTTGGAAGACGGGAGGGGCGTTGCAAAGCCCAAAGGGCATAACCAGATATTCAAAGTGTCCATCTCTGGTGTTAAACGCGGTCTTCCACTCGTCCCCCTCCCTGATGCGGATGAGATTATATGCACCTCTTAAGTCCAGCTTGGTAAAGATGTGGGCGCCTCGTAGGCGATCAAAGAGTTCCGAGATAAGAGGTAGGGGATAGCGTTTTTTTACAGTGATTTTATTAAGTCTGCGGTAATCAATGCAAGGACGTAAGGATCCGTCTTTTTTGGAAACAAAGAAAAATCCAGCTCCGGCAGGGGAGGAAGGCTTGCGGATAAATCCCCTTTTTAAATTCTCTTGGATGTACTCCGACATGGCTTGTGTTTCCGGAGCAGACAGAGGATAGATTCTGCCCGGGGGTGGAGTAGTACCAGGGAGGAGGTCAATAGGACAGTCATAAGGCCTGTGAGGAGGCAAAGTCTCTGCTTGTTTTTTGCAAAAAACATCAGCATAATCCAGATAGGCCTTGGGGAGATATTGGAGGGGGCCACAGGGTCTTGACTGACAGTACAGGGAGCAGGCTTAAGACAGTTCTTGTGGCAAGTAGTACCCCAGTTCTTGATCTCCCCGGTGGTCCAATCAAGGGTTGGGGAATGGCATTGAAGCCACGGTAGTCCAAGAAGAATTTCCGAAGTGCAGTTAGAGAGGACTAGAAATTCAATCTTTTCGTGATGGGGTCCGATGCACATTAAGAGGGGTTCCGTGCGGTAACGCACAGTACAGTCCAATCTTTCATTATTAACAGAGGCAATGTAGAGGGGTCTGGCGAGACTCATCACCGGGATGTTGAACCTATTGATGAAAGAGGCCAAAATAAAATTTCCTGCAGATCCGGAATCCAAGAAGGCCACAGCTGAGACTGGATAGGCCTTTTTTAAAGGTCGCGCAGAGGACCTCGTTATTCCAGGACAATTCGGAGGCGAGAGTACGGAATTGGATGGCGTACTCGCCAACAGAAGAATTACCCTGGACCAGGTTCAGCAGGGCAGTCTCGGCAGAAGAGGCTCGGGCAGGTTCCTCGAAGACACTTCGAATCTCCGTGAAGAAAGAGTGTACAGAGGCAGTGACAGGATCATTGCGGTCCCAGAGCGGTGTTGCCCATGACAGGGCTTTCCCAGACAGAAGGCTGACTACGAAAGTCACGTTTGACCTTTCAGTTGGAAACTGGTCCGACATCATCTCCAAATGCAGGGAACATTGTGAAAGAAAACCACGGCAAAATTTAGAGTCCCCATCAAATTTGTCCGGCAAAGATAAACGGAGGCTGGATGCGGCCACTCGCTGCGGAGGAGGTGCAGGAGCTGGCGGAGGAGATGATTGTTGAAGCTGTGGTAGTAGCTGCTGTAGCATCACGGTCAGTTGAGACAGCTAGTGGCCTTGTTGCGCTATCTGTTGCAACTGCTGGGCGACCACCGTGGTGAGGTCAGCGACAACTGGCAGCGGGACCTCAGCGGGATCCATGGCCGGATCTACTGTCACGATTCGGCTGGCTGGAGGTGGATCCTCTGTGCCAGAGAGGAATTGGCGTGGACCATGTCAGTGGACCGGTTCTAAGTTGCTACTGGTATTCAACAGAGCCCGCCGCAAAGCGGGATGGTCTTGCAGCGGCGGTAGCAACCAGCTCGTATCCACCGGCAACGGCTCAACCTCTCTGACTGCTGAGATAAGCGCGGTACAAGGGAGTAGACAAGAGCAGGGTCGGACGTAGCAGAAGGTCGGGGCAGGCAGCAAGGATCGTAGTGCTAAGTGCTTGATATCAACTCAAGGCCAGCCTGAATCAGAGTATGGTCATCATCCATGCCCGGACTATGGTGGAGACAGGATAGACATACAGCAGCAAGGGAGATCTATCTTTGTGGACTTATTGGGGTCAAGGATATGTTCAGGAACAGATAATCGTCCTTCTGGCTTCTATTAGTATTGTGAGAATGACTGATGGCTATATAGCCCCTCACACATTGAAAGCTAATATTTAAGTGTGGTCTCTGTGGGTGTCTTAGTATCATCTTTATTACAATTACTATCCAGACATACATATGGAGCTAAATAGGGGCCATTGTTGAGAAGGAAGATCTGTTTTTTGTTAGCCCACATTATCTAGCATGGGCAAAATCTGATGTAATCTACTCTGCTATCCAGGATCTACAACTATCCTTGGAGTTGATATCAAGCACTTAGGGCTCATTAGATGTCAACATCTTACTGGAGATCTCCCACAAAGAAGAAACTCACAAATTTTACATTGTGCACTCATTAACCTTGCTTGCTGTGTGATGTCTGTCTTTTCTTTTCTTATCATATATAGAATGGAATAAGTTATTGTCGAAATTCTTCCATCGCATATCCAGGGCTAAAATAGTAAGCCCTGATGAACCGTAAACATATTTAGTCTACGGGGAAAGGCGTCGGGTGTCAAAAGGGTGAATTGTAGGGGATTGTCCCTGAGTAGAGTCTCCTTATACTGAGACCTATGACTCTGTATTCATTTTACAATATTTTTGATATAGGTATTGATTGATTTCAATAAAGGTTGTAAAATTTTTGCTAAATTCTTGGTTGGTTTTTGATACTAATGAGCTAAATTGGATTTGTGGTCTGTATTTCAGTGATTGTTTGAAACACAGAGTAGGTCATGAGCTGGGATGCCACGTGCTGAGGGCCTGAGAGCCGCATATGTCTTCTAAAACTCTCTTTGTGGAACACTGGGATTGAAAGTGACAGTTCCCATACTTATCTTACAGTAGGCATTGGGAAATCACATGTATGGCTTGTCTATGAATAACCAGTTTTATTCACTTTATTCTTAGGTGACATTATGTACTTTTTGGAAACCTCCAACAAAAACCACAGGCTTGGAAATTTATTTGGAAAATATTTTAGAGGTGTTTTTAGTCTTGGCAAACTACACAAAAAACCCAAATAAATAAAATATCTAAATGCTGCACATTTTAGTATTTTGATATAAAATGCATGACATATGGTCCTAGTGAAGGGGTTGTCTGTACAAACCATTGTCATAAAGTAGATTAATTGTGTTTGAGTCAGCCCAAAATTAATATCAGTCTACACCGATTATGCTATATCATAGATGAATATATTTTGAGAGTCCTGGACCACTGAGAAACCTATATTTTTTTGTGTTGTAAAAATCCAGTACATTGCTAATTGTTGCATATTATCAAGGAAAAAAACGTTTATTTTAACCCATCATTTGACCATCACTAGATTGTGCCTCCTGCATTATAAGACAATATAATTAATGTTTGTTCTACTTTAACCCCTTAAGGACCCGGGCTTTTTCCATTTTCAATTTTTCCTCCTTCACTTTAAAAAATCATAACTCTTTAAAATTTTCACCTAAAATTCTATATGATGGCTTATTTTTTGCGTCACTAATTCTAATTTGTAATGACATTAGTCATTTTACCCAAAAATCTACGGTGAAATGGGAAAAAAAATCAATGTGCGACAAAATTGATGAAAAAACACTATTTTGTAAGTTTTGGGGGGCTTCCGTTTTTACGCAGTACATTTTTAGGCAAAAATGATACCATATCTTTATTCTGTAGGTCCATACGGTTAAAATGATACCCTACTTGTATAGGTTTGATTTTGTATCACTTCAGAAAAAAATCATGAATACATGCAGGAAAATTTATACGTTTAAAATGGTCATCTTCTGACCCCTATAACTTTTTATTTTTCTGTGTTCAGGGCGCTTTGAGGGCTCATTTTTTGCGCCGTGATCTGAAGTTTTTAGCGGTACCATTTTTGTTCTGATCAGACTTTTTGATCACTTTTTATTCACTTTTTTGTGGTATAAAAAGTGATCAAAAATGCGCTATTTTGGACTTTGGAATCTTTTTGCGCGTACGCCATTAAACGTGCGGTTTAAAAAGCGGTATATTTTTATAATTCGGACATTTCCGCACGTGGCGATACCACATATATATTTTTTTATTTTTATTTACACTGTGTTTTTTTTATTCTTGGAAATGCCGGGTGATTCAAACTTTTATTAGGGGAAGGGATAATTGAAAGGGTTAATGATTTTTTTTTTACACTTTTTTAATGTAATATTATAGCTCCTATAGGGGGCTATAACATTGCATTAACTGATCTTTAACACTAATTGATTAATCTCCATAGGAATGGATCAATCAGTGTTTTCGGCGATTGAATGCTCAAGCCTGGATCTCAGGCTTGAAGCATTCAATCGGCGATCGGACTGCAGGAAGGAAGGTAAGAGACCTTATTCCTGTGCTACAGCTGTTCGGGATGCCGCAATTATACCGCGGCGATCCCGAACTGCTCCCTGAGCTAACCGGCACTTTTTACTTTCACTTTTAGCCACGTGGCTCAGCTTTGAGCGCGCGGCTAAAGGGTTAATAGAGCACGGCACCGCAATCAGTGCCGCGCGCTATTAGAGGCGGGTCCTGGCTTCACTAAGACGCCGGGTCCGCCGCGATATGATGCGGGTTCACCGTGTGACCCTGCGTTATATCGCAGGACCGGGACCCAGGACGTGCTCATATGTCGTGGGGCCTTAAGAGGTTAAGGGTAGGGTCACACGTAGCGCATCCTCAGTGTATTTGACACTGCAGATTTGTTACTGATTGTCCCTAGAGTTATTGTCCTGCATTGTCTGCTCATAGAAGCAATCCACCACTATAAGCAGACATACAGTGGGACAAAAAAAGTATTTAGTCAGCCACCAATTGTGCAAGTTCTCCCACTTAAAAAGATGAAAGAGGCCTGTGATTTTTATCATAGGTATACCTCAACTATGAGAGACAGAATGAGAGAAAAAATCCACAAAAACACATTGTCTGATTTTTACCGAATTTATTTGCAAATTATGGTGGAAAATAAGTATTTTGCCACCTACAAACAAGCAAGATTTCTGACTCTCACAGGCCTGTAACTTTTTCTTTAAGAGTCTCCTCTGTCCTCCACTCGTTCCCTGTATTATTGTTTGAACTTATTATCAGTATAAAAGGCATCTGTCCACAACCTCAAACAGTCACACTCCAAACTCCACTATGGCCAAGACCAAAGAGCTGTCCAAGGACACCAGAAACAAAATTGTAGACCTGCATCAGGCTGGGAAGACTGAATCTGCAATAAGCAAGCAGCTTGCTGTGAAGAAATCAACTGTGGGAGCAATTATTAGAAAATGGAAGACATACAAGACCACTGATAATCTCCCTCAATCTTGGGCTCCATGGAAGCATGCTCCATGATCTCACCCCGTCGTGTCAAAATAATCGCAAGAACGGTGAGGAAAGATCCCAGAACCACATGGGGGGACCTAGTGAATGACCTGCAGAGAGCTGGGACCAAAGTAACAAAGGTTACCATTAGTAACACACTACGCCGCCAGGGACTCAAATCATGCAGTGCAAGATGTGTCCTCCTGCTTAAGCCAGTACATGTCCGGGCCTGACTGAAGTTTTACTAGAGAGCATTTGGATGATCCAGAAGAGGATTAGGAGAATGTCATATTGTCATATGGGAGTAGAAAGTCCATGTTGCCCAGAGAAAGCCCCAAAACATCACTGCTCTAGAGGAGATCTGCATGGAGGAATGAGCCAAAATACCAGCAACAGTGTGTGAAAACCTTGTGAAGACTTAAAGAAAACATTTGACCAACAAAGGGTATATAAGAAAGTATTGAGTTGAACTTTTGTTATTGACCAAATACTTATTTTCCACCATAATTTGCAAATAAATTCTTTAAAAATCAGACAATGTGATTTTATGTTTTTTTTCTCATTATGTCTCTCATAGTTGATGACAATTACAAGCCTCTCTCATCTTTTTAAGTGGGAGAACTTGCACAAATGGTGGCTGCCTAAATACTTTTTTGCCCCACTGTATCTGGTTAGGAGCTTCCCATGGGACAGTACCTTTGTATAGTAATACACTTAAGACAAGGATACACAAGGTTAGTGTATGCTCACCTTTTTCGAGTTGTGTGAGATACACAACTACCGTAAAAGCTTCATTCAATGAAGAATGGTGCAGCCACCATGGATTCAGATCATGGAATACCCACATCGATCAGTAGATTTGTTGGAACGGGTACAGAGACCAGAAAAGAAACTGGGACATGAAGGCACAATCCATGCATAAAGAGTACGCCAACGATCCAGATATGGGTTCTATCTTTTTATTTTGCTAATATCAGATGCGTTTGAGACAGGAGTCTCTTTATCAATGATCTAATGTAAGCAATTTTTTTTTTCAAATCAACTGGTGCCAGAAAGTTAAACAGATTTGTAAATTACTTCTATTAAAAAATCTTAATCCTTCCAGTACTTATCAGCTTCTCTATGTTCCAGAGGAAGTTCTTTTCTTTTTTCAA
This sequence comes from Hyla sarda, assembly GCF_029499605.1. Classification (NCBI taxonomy): domain Eukaryota; kingdom Metazoa; phylum Chordata; class Amphibia; order Anura; family Hylidae; genus Hyla; species Hyla sarda. The sequence continues at coordinate 81,536,270 of NC_079194.1, read as the reverse complement.
CTTCCTTTCTGTCTGACCACAGTGCTCTCTGCTGACACCTCTGTCCAAATGGAAAGAGGTGTCCGCAGAGAGCACTGTGGTCAGACAGAAAAGAAATTCAAAAAGAAAAAAACTAACTGTGGATCAAAAGAGCAGCTGATAAGTACTGGAAGGATTACGATTTTTTAATAGAAGTCATTTACAAATCTGTATAAATGTCTGGCATCTGTTGATTTAAAAAAATGTTTTTCAGTGGAGTACCCTTTTAACAAAAGCTCAACAATTTTTTTTAAATATATCACTCAGTACCTAATCCTGACCATATACATCTATTTTTTATGTGTCTAGCACCTTTATTTATTTTTTATTACACTTTTAATTTAGCTCACTAGTCTGAGTTCCTCTCAAAGGGAGGGGGCGTGGCCTCACTGTGCAGGTCTCCACCCCCTCCCTCAGTATGCTGTCTGCTCACATCTCCCCTAGCATTAGCAAAACTGCAACTCCTAGCTTGTCCTCACTGACAGTAGCGGGACACAAGCTGACAGTGGGAGGATTTTTCCTCCAGCTGTGAGCCCTGCGCTCACAGCTGTCAATCAACGAAGTGTGTCCATGACATAGGTGATGATGCATGGACACAGCAGGACTAGTATGTGTCCAAGCAGGCAGGAGAGGCAGTTGTTTGACTGGATTTTTAAGTATGAAATATAGAAATTTTTCTAATGAAAGCAATTGCAAAACCTTATGCTTTAAAGCATATCAAAAGTTTTTGTATCTGACAGTGCCCATTTAAGCATTTTCTTTAAACATAGCAATCCATTCTAGATCTATTGGTTGGAGCCACCACAGTTTTGATTGTTCCAATGATGTGAAAGTGAGGGGAAAAAAAAGGTATTTAGACAGATGAGAAAGAAACATGATGGCAGACTAATGCTGTGGCCTCCCCCGTAATCGTCCTGATAACACACATTAAAAACTATAATAAAAAGGCATTTGCCAGCCTGCAATCTCCGGCCTGGCACCGCGGCATTCTAACTGGATTATCCTTGTTTGTGATGTCAGGCCACACCCCCTCCATTGATGTCAATCGGAGGAGGCGGGAAAGCTAGTACATATCAATCACTCCTCCTCCCATAGACATGAATGGGGGGGGGGGGGGGTGCAACAGCTGGGGTTGCCCTTCACTCTGCACTGAGTGAAGTTCGCTCCGTGCACTGGATGACTGGGTTGACATGTCCGAGATCAGGGGAGTCCCTTGGCCGACCCCCGCGATCAGACATCTTATCCCCTATCATTTGAATAGGGGATAAGATGTTTAGGGGCGGACTACCCCTTTAAAATGTTACTGTCATTAATATCAACTTTTGACTTGGATCCGACTTGTCAACAGTTGTTGATCGCACCAAGTCTTGCTCCTGAGACCCGGTGTGATCGTCAGTTATTAATGGGGAAGAGGGAGGCATTGTGCTCCACACTCCGTTAAGCTGAGAGATCAGTCCTTTTCTTTGCGTAGAAGTCTATGCAGAGAACTGTTTTAATGACAGTAATGCTTTAAAGTTTAGTGCCTATAGCAAATATGCAATGAGTGCTACAATTCTTAACACAATGGAATAGGGCTGAACTGCAAAAAAACAGACACATCCTTAAAACAAGAGTGGTGCTGTTTCTGGGGGAAAAAAAGACTTTTGTAATTTCTGGCAATATCCAAACATTATATTAACTAGCGACTGTGTAAACTTGAAAATGTCTTCAGGCATTGAGATATCAAAAAACATTATATATGCCACCCTGGAGACTGAAACCAACATTTTGAGATTATTTAGGCAGTCTTAGTAGCCATGATTAAGACCGGTTAAGATGGTTTTAGTATCTGAGGGAGGAAGAATAAAAGAAGAGTTTTTTTTTTTTAAAGATAGGCGTGTAAGGCCCCAGGGACTTGATAGGTCAAGAAAATTGCATTCCAAAGAGTGTGGATACAGTCAGCTCACTGGGAGAAGCTATGTGCTTCTTCTTTGAAGGGGTATTCCATTTTTTTTATTTGACTATGCCACAGGGGCTGTAAAGTTAGTGTAGTTCATAATATAGTGTCTGTACCTGTGTGTGACGGTTTTCTCACAATTCTTATGTGATTTTCACCCCAATATTTATTTTTAACAGCATACAAAATGACTGTTGTCTCAGATTTTTACCAGATTGCAATGCGGCCGAGACCTGGCTCAGTAGTCAGCTGATGACAGGGAGCCTGTCTGCTTCAATGGGTGGAGCAATCGCTTGGTGGGAGAGAGATCAATCTGCAACCAATGCAACAGATGTAGGCACCCTGATTGAAAACCACAGGTCTTTTGAATAGATGCAGCTCATTTATGTTTCAATGGGTGTAGTGGCTGATGTGTGGGAGGGATGAAAATGGAATTATGGGATTTGTAGGCAAAAGAAGAAAACTCAAACAGGAAATACCAGTTCACAAAAAGCTAGCCACAGTGTTATGGTAATCTCACAACATAGCCATTTAGCCCCAAGACAAGTGCAGATCCTTCCTAAGCATGTCCATTACTGTCTGCCAGGTACGTACTAAAATCACCTTATGGTGGAGAACCCCTTTAAAGTTTCCATACTCACTGGGTTACACTTGGTGTGTATGCTGCTGGACTGTGTTCTGAGCCGGGAACGTGAATCCATGCTGGAGTCCGTAGATGAGTACACGTGGAAGTTTGAGCTGGACTATTTATATATTCAAACATTATCTTAACTTTATCAACTATAGCATTTGTAGCATAATGTTATTTCAGTCTGCCTTTCCAGGGTCAACATCCTGTGATGAGATAAAAAAAAAGCATATTAAAGACCAATATTATGAAACAACACAATAGTTTTAGATCCACTAGCTCTATAAAAAGTCCTCATAGTAATGCTGGAAGTACACATTCTACACAATACTGATGTATATAATCCATTTTTACTTGCTATGAAGTGTTAGCTTTGTATCAGCACATTATATAAGAACGTTCATTTGTATCCAGTCATGTCTAGTAATGATAGAGTGCTTCTTTCCTGCTGGGTTTGTAAAATGAAATGATTTAGAATTTGGGAGTTGCCTTTATCTATGGGTCAGACTCAGCATTTCCTGAAGAATGAAGTCAAGGTTTCAACAATGGCAGCTGAGAGAGGCTAATTTTTCATTCCTTGTGGCAGAGTCATTTGGCCGAGAAAAGTCCTAGTGAGGCAGGAAGAGAATCCCAGCCCACGTGTTTCTCTTGTATTATTTGCACTTAGCACAGTCCGGCGGTATGAGCTCACACACTAGGCGAGATATGTTACACCAAGGCCAACTCTTATGTAGAATATTATTTTTACCATTGCTCGCTATCATTTTATGCTTCCTTTTTTACAGTTCTTTTTTCAAGAAAATGTCATCCACTATCTCTTTACAATATACTGTAATATACAGGAATGAATTTATCATTGGTCTTGTGCCTATATTTTGGCATAACTTGTACCATTTTTTCATGGCCATCTTCACTCCGATCTTTTATATTCCTTTGCACTGTATTTGCTCTCCACTTTTACTTTATGACAGATTTAGTGGCAATGGCTGGCCCGTGGTGGATGTATTACTTGTTACTTTAGAAAAAGGGGCATTTTTTTTTTTACACAATCTCACTCCACACATTGGGTGACATAGTAATTCTCATGGCAAAAAGGTGTCTTATTAAAATGCACAAAAGTAATCATGTAACATGTAACAATTTGATAAAGGTAGAAAAGTAGAGTGAAAAATACAGCGAATGATAAATTCTCTCCATAGTATTCACTTTTATTGTTTAATAATATTAATTTAAAGATTATGCTAAAACAGGTACTCCACTGGCCAGCGTTTGGAACTTAATGCTCAATGCAAGTCTATGGGAGGGGGGGTGACGACCGCCATGCCCCCGCCATTAGACTTGCATTGAGGGTGTGGCTGTGAGTCAAGAGTGGCGTGGTTGACACCTGTAGCTCGAAATCGGCGTTCAGAACACTGAAGGGTTACTCCGCTGCTCAGTCTTTGAAACAAACTGTTCCGAACGCTGGAGCCGGGAGCTTGTGATGTTATAGCCCCGCCCATAGACTTGCATTGAGGGTGTGTGTGTGTTATGCCATGGGGGGCAGGGCTATGACATCACAAGCTCCCGGCGCTGGCTCCAGCGTTCTGAACAGTTTGTTCCAAAGGCTGAGCAGCGAGTACCCCTTTAAGTTCTGAATGCTGGCCAGTGGAGTACCCCTTTAAAGGGTTGTATAAGATATGGTTGTATAATAGGATGCTTCATTTTTCCTTTTTTCTTTGATCTAATCCAAAAAGTTGCCCACCAATAAGGGCAACTAATGTGCAAAATTTGGTTCCAATCGGACAATATTATGTCTCCACTACGAGCTTCTTGTTTTATTTTGGAAATGTGCCTTGAATTGTGTGCAAAATAGTTTTTGTGCATAACCCATGGCAACGCTTCCTGGTTAATGCGATGTGTCAAGTTGAAAAATATCAGATCGTGGACCAAAGAGAAAGCTAACATAGGATTACATTAAGGAAAGGTCGGTCAGTAGCTACTTGACAAGTCGCATTTACCAGGAAGTGTTGCCATGGGTTATTCCCCACATACGGTTAGTGTCTAGGTCACGTGACTTTTGATCCTCTGATGTCACCACGCTCCCTTTCATTCATACAATTCAGCTATCCCCACGCTATAGTAATTCATTCTTTGACGTCATCACGTCAATCAAGCTGTCCCATTCATTAAACTCTGCGCTGCAGCTATTTCATTACACTCCTGTTTGCACTATATATTGCACTTTAAAGTTGTAACTATCACACAGTGATAATGACACAGTTCATTTATTTCACTTATATTCAACATTAGCATTTATTTTAGATTTTTAAAACAAGAACTGCCCGCATGAACCCCAGCCAGTTCATATCCGGGTTACATTATATAAACCCCAAAATCTTTTCTTATATAACCTTTCCCAATCACTTGCAATTTTAAACATTTCTAACATATATGCTTATCAAATGACTCTATATACATTCACGCTTACTGTGTTTTAATTATTCTGTTTTTAAAAATGCATGTACTCTGTTGGGCAAATCACGCCCCCTTTTTTTGCTCGTTTGTCATTTGGTGGTCTTTTCAAAATATAAATAGAAGCTGTCTACATGACAGACTACACATCTGCAATTGATAAAGGGTAGTATGGTACCCGAAACGCGTCTTGCCTATGGATGTATAGGCAGACCACTTTTGCTTTAAATAAAGTTCTGCTAGTCCATTGAGTCATTCTTTTCTTTTCTTTTATTTAATTGAAACTACATCCACCGTATGCTATTTGGGATAGCGCCCTTGCTTTGGAGTCCTTTTTTCTGCATCTCTGCCTTTGGTATAAGCATGGCTGCATTCTAAAAGGGAATGGGGATAAAACGTCAGGGGTACTCTGGTGGAATTTTTTTTTTTAAATCAATTGGTGCCAGAAAATTAAACAGATTTGTAAATGACTTCTATTTAAAAATCTTAATACTTCCATTACTTATCTGCTGCTGTATGCTTCGCAGGAAGTTGTATTTCCTTCTTTTCAGTTTGACCACAGTGCTCTCTTTGACCACTCTGATACCTCTGTCCATGTCAAGAACTGTCCAGAGTACATGCAAATCCCCATAGCAAACCTATCCTGCTCTGGTCAGTTCCTGACATGGAGGTGTCAGTAAGAGCACTGTGGTCAAATTGAAAAGAACTCCAGAAAGAAATACAACTTCCTGTGTAGCATACAGCAAATAGAAATAAATAGAAGTAATTTACAAATCTGGTTAACTTTGTGGCACCGGTTGATTTGTTGATTTAAAAAAAAAAAATTCCACTGGAGTACCCCTTTAACTGCAAGATCGCATGGCTGTCAAACCAATTGGCATCCAGGCTTACCTCTTGTGGGTGTGAATTTAGTTATGTACAGGCCCTAAAACAGCTCCTCTCTTGTCAAATGACTGTTTCTGTAATTCACTTATTAACCCATACAAAGCCAATGGAATTTCTGTGCCCTATAAAAAGCAGCCATGATACATGATACAACTCATTAAACCTCTTTGCCATAAATAATTAACAATGTCAGTATTTTCTCATTACCTTCTTAGTAGCTAACTACAGACTTATGTTACTAGCTAAAGCTGGGAGAATCTATTAGGAAAAAAATATTCTGATTTGTCTGAATCGGAACCTTTTGGGATTTGTTTCAGGCACATTCCCTTTGATGTTTGGTACCTTGCTGGCCTTGAGTGACGCATCTATCCTTATGCTTGAGTATAGCAAGAGACACATCACTCAAAACCGGTAGGGCAGGAAGATGCTGCAAGTACTACTTACCTACTGTTTCTAGTGACCTTTAAAGCTATGATTTTTCTGAAACATCCAAACCATAATATGTTGTCATCACGCTCTCTGTATCTATTTCATGCTGTCCATGGGTCAGGCAGCATGAAATTGCTGATATGTTCCCTTTAAGTACAAAATAATTAAAGTACACATTTAGCCCTTTAGAGTCCATACGCATAACTGTACAGTATGATGGATTTACTTTGTATGGGAGGCATAACTTGTAGCTTCTGGGCCCCGGTGCAAAATCTGCAACAGGGCCCCATGTGCCAATTATAATACTGATCTCTTATGGGGCAAATGTGCTTTAGGACCCTCTTAGGCACCAGGGCTCGATGCAACTGCTACCTTTGCACTGCCTATAGCTATACTCTGGCAGCCCCCATACACTGCTATAGGCACAAATTATGCCTTCTTATGCCTTATATTTTATTAAGTTTCAAAACCATGTTCCAATGGGCACCATGCATTCAGGAACACATTTGCACACAGCTTATACATATTTATAAATCTTCCTGAATGTTACTAAAGGTAGTAAATAGGATGAATATAAAACATTTTGAGGTCATTGAATTTCTCTTGCTCTATGGTAAAGGCAATCAATAACCCCTTAACGACGCAGGATCATATCTCGTCGGTCCCGGCGCTCATCAACGGCCGGGACCCGCGGCTAATACCACACATCGCCGATCGCGGCGATGTGCAGTATTAACCCTTTAGAAGCGGCGGTCAAAAAACGAAAGTGCAAAAACAGAAAAACCCTGAGTCCTTAAGGGGTTAAAATAAATATAAAAATATTGCACATCTGTAACTCTTCCTAGGCCAGATCATTCTTCAAGTAATAATGGTACTGGAGAGGTGGAGAGGGTTCACTTAGAATAATGTTTCCCAACCAAGGTACCTCCAGCTGTGGCAAAACTACAACTGGCAGCATGCCTGAAACACCTAGAGACACCCTGGTTGGGAAACACTGAGTATATAAGAACTTTTTTCCCATGGCTCACAGTATAAAGTTTCAGTGTACTCCTTTTTAAGGCAGCTTCTGTCTCCTTGTGATAGATTTCTCCCTGTCAGCCCTTACCAGCAGGATACAGGGGAGAGCAGTGTCAAGCTGCATCGTATACAGTATAACATGCTATAGATTCTGCACACTGCACAGATAGACAGTAGAGCTTTATAACTGCAGATAATCATTTCAGTAACTCATCTACTATATCACTGCTCTACTGGTCCATTAGAAAAGACATAAATCTTATCTTCAGCATCTGGACAGAGCTTGGTGGTGAGGCTAAGGATCTGATTGGTGCCTGGAGGGATTTTATACGTGATCATATAATGTTTAGCTCACAGTAAGCCAGTCATACAGGAGATATTGAAATCCTGTCTACACAAAAGAGCATAACATGATACAGCTATGGGTTCAAGTGAGCTTGAATGAAACAGATTACACTATAAGAATACTGGTGGTAAGATTGCAAGTGGTATGGTACCATTATAAGGTGCCAATTATACTGCCATGCAGTAATATTGTTACATTACATTATAACATACCGTTCATACTCCTCTAGATGCATGTTTATGACAATACAAAGTAGAACTATGCAAACACCAGTATTCAAGTTTTAAGGAAAGTTTCGTAAAAAATATATTTACTAGAATCACATAAAGTATAGAGTAAATGCTTTTGCCTAAAAGAACCAGTAGTTTCTCCAGTAAGTAACCAGGCACCATTATCATCGGATGTGTCTTCCTATAATAATCTGCATCCAGGATACGTACAATCCTTATTTCTTAGGTCTACAGAGAATATTTATCTTATGCTCCTCACACTCCTACAGGGATAGAGATCACATTGTAAACAGTGAATGTCTCCTAGCAATGCAATCTTCCTACAGGTATCTTGTTCACACTTCTGCCTGCTCTCCCCCACAGATGGAATGGGATGAATACTGTATGTGCCCTGCTTGACAAATTGCTAACGCTCCTAAGTTTACACAATATTTTGTTTCTGTGTGAAGAGATTCCTAGGAGAGATTACGGAGATGTTAGAACACTTCTACTATGTTGTATTCCATAGGAAGGTTAGACCTGACATGCAGGTTCTGTGTCTTCTCAACTGCAGCAGATAACAAGACATTAACGTTCCTAAATTATGAATGGGAATGAGAGAGAACAAAAGTCAGGAGATGAACTCTGCTTCGTGGCTCTTTTATCTGTTTTGGGTTATCATGCGCAGTGTTACAGATGGACATCATTTCATTCCTCCCTTACAGATAGAACTGGTTTATATAAAGATGTCATTTATTGAAGATAAAGGCAGATATTGTAGTTATTTTATGGTGCTTTTGGCATGACTTTTATTGATGAAGCTAGTTTCTGACTATTTCCTGAATTTATAAAGGGGTTTCCAATTCAGGATCATTATCTATCAGCCAATACAGAGAGTGGGTGCAAAGAGTGTCTCCCACTCTGAAGGACCTAACACATCCATGCATTTAAAAGGGGTATTCCAGGATTCTTGGTTCTTTCAATGTAAGACAGAAAAGTTAGTCTAGTTACTGATATACTTCACTTACCTGTGTTTAGTGGCTGCTATAAAATGTCTTTGTCTTGTTTTCCCTGGAAATTCATTTTTTGGCTGCTTCTTCTGTTGTGTGTGAAATCAGCCCCCTGATGATGCTACCGGCTCACATGTGCATTTCTCATCACACAGATCAACAACTTGTGTTTCAGGTTGTGCAGTGCAGCAATTAGTGGGGCATCTGATGTGTTGGAGGGAAATAAGTCACCGCCCCACCTTGAAACAAAGGATCCTGGGGATTGTAGTCTGAGGGAGGCCACAGAAATAGGAAGTAGCCAGTTCCCAAAAACAAGCCAGTATCATTATGGGGGATACAGAACACGGCCATTTACCACCAACACAAGCACAGATCCTTGGTAAGCATGTCCATTGCTAAAGTCACTATATGTGTTCCATTTCTCCTATGGTGGCACTGCATTGAAATTGAGCATTTATTGCTGGATTCCTCCCTGTGACTAGTCAATTGTTATGTACTTCATTAAGAAAAGATGAATTAATGACTGCTGGAATATTTTTGCCTTCAATTAAACAAAATTTTGTAAACATAAACATAAGAACTTTTTTTTAAATATTGAACTACTAACTTCATTGGAAAGGCCATTCTGTGTATCAGGAAAACAAAATATGTGATATTTACTGGTTAGTGGCTGTTATTCAATCAATACTGATTATTAACTAATTATTTTTATTAGGTTTTGTTCACATCTAGATTGTGGCTTCCATTCATAATGCTGTGCTCGGTTTGTTGTTGTACAATTGGGCTCAACAGACCCCATTGATTTATCTGATTATTTTGGTAGTCATGGCCAGCCTTGGGATGCTTAGCTTATCACTACTGACAAGGGTGTCACCAACCTTGATGGAATAAGTGCCAAAAACCTGCATGCTTAATCCTATTCTTGGTGTCCTAATTTTTGAGGTGGCATCTATACTGTATCCAACTGCATTTGCTAGTGTTCTGATTGGGCATTATTATTAAAGGAGAAATCTGACAAAAATAAACATATCCCCTCTCCACAGGATAGGGGATTAGCAGCTGATCATGGGAGGTCCGACTGCTGGGACCTCCATAATCACCAGGACATGACCCAGCCCTCAGTGAGGAGCGTGTGTTGTTTACTGTTAGATGGCATGCGTTCCATTCATTTCTATGGGAGGACCGATGAATGCCGAGTGCTGGACCCGGGTCTCGTCGGAGCTCCCATAGAATTTAATGGAGTGTGTGGCATCTACCGCGCGCTCCCCACTCAGAGTCGGGGCCAGTTCTGGAGGGAGATCCCTGTGGATAGGGCATAAGTTAATTTAGGCTGCAGTAAAAGGGTGGTCTGGGTGGAAAAATATTATAATAGGAACAGAACATTGTAAAAAAAAGAATGAAAAAATATCTTGTCAGATCTACGTCCTCTATTCATATCTATGGGAGTGCCGAAAAGACCTGAGTACAGCACTCGTGCATTATTGTCACTCTCATAAAAATAAATGGAGGGACGTACATTTACGTTCTAAGCATAACCGCGGGGATTGGAGCGATGCCGGGATCATTCGCGGCAGGTCCCGGCTGTTGATCGCAGCCAGGGACCCGCCGGTAATGGCGGACACCCGCAATCCCGCGGATGTCCGCCATTAACCCCTCAGATGCCGTGATCAATACAGATCACGGCATCTGCAGCATCGCGGTCACTTAAATGATCGGTTCACCCACAGCGCTGCCGTGGCGATTCGATCATCCAGTACGGCAGACTGAGGTCCCCTCACCTGCCTCCGCTGTCTTCCGGGAGTCTTCTGCTCTGATCTGCCTTCCCGCAGACCAGAGCAGAAGATGACCGATAACCCTGATCAGTGCTATGTCCTATACATAGCAGTGAACAGGATCAGCAATCGAATGATTGCTATAAATAGTCCCCTATGGGGACTATTAAAGTGTAAAAATAAAAGTAAAAAAAGTGTAAAAATAAAGTTAAAAAAAAATGTGAAAAAACCCCTCCCCCAATAAAAACGTAAATTGTACCATTTTCACTATTTCACCCCCAAAAAGTGTCAATATTTTTTAATATACATATTTGGTATCGCCACGTATGTAAATATCTGAACTATTAAAATAAAATGTTAATTATACCGTACGGGGAAAGACGTGAACGGAAAAAAAAAGTCCAAAATAGCTGCTTTTTTATAACATTTTATTCCCCAAAAAATTTATAAAAAATTTATTAAAAGTTTTATATAAGCAAATATGGTATCAATAAAAAGTATAGATCACGGCGCAAAAAATGAGCCCTCATACCGCTGCTTATACAGAAAAGTGAAAAAGTTATGGGACTTCAAAATAGGGGGATTTTAAACGCACTAATTTGGTTACAAAGTTTGTGATTTTTTTTAAGCGCACCAGTAATAGAAAAGTATGTTATCATGGGTATCATTTTAATTGTATTGACCCAAAGAATAAATAACACATGTCAATTTTACTGTAAATTGTACGGCGTGAAAACGAAACCTTCCAAAATAAGCAAAATTGCGGTTTTCTTTTTAATTTCCCCACACAAACAGTATTTTTTTTGGTTGCGCCATACATTTTATGGTAAAGTAAGTGACGGCATTACAACGAATAACTGGTCACGCAAAAAACAAGCCATCATACTAGTCTGTGGATGAAAATATAAAAGAGTTATGATTTTTTGATGGTGAGGAGGAAAAAACAAAAACGTAAAAATAAAATTGTCTGGTCCTTAAGGCCCAAATGGGCTGCGTCCTTAAGGGGTTAAAGGGGTACTCCACTGATCAGAGTTTGGAACAAAATGTTACGAACGCTTGGAGCCGGCTCTGGGAGCTCGTGACATCATAGCTCCGCCCCATCATGATGTCACACCCACCCCCTTAATGCAAGTCTATGGGAGGGGGCGTGACATCCGCCACGCCCCCTCCTTTAGACTTGCATTGAGGGGGTGGGGCGTGAACTCGTGAGGGGGATGACATCACGAGCTCCCAGAGCCAACTCTAAGCATTCGGAACATTTTGTTACAAAAGCTGAGCAGCGGAGTACCCATTTAAAGGGGTACTCCACTGGAAAAAAAATTAAAATCAACTGGTTCCAGAAAGTTAAACTTCTAATTAAAAATCATAACCCTTCCAGTACTTATCAGCTGCGAAATGCTCCACAGGAAGTTATTTTCTTTTTAAAGGGGTACTACAGTGGAAAACCTGCTGACATCACGAGCACAGTGCTCTCTGCTGACATCTCTGTCCATTTTCGGAACTGTACAGAGCAGCATATGTTTGTTATGGGGATTTTCTCGTACTCTGGACAGTTCTTAAAATGGACAGAGATGTCAGCAGAGAGCACTGTGCTCGTGATTCATCAGAGAGCTCTGGTTTCCAAAAATAAAAGAATTTCCTCTGTAGTATTTAGCAGCTAATAAGTACTGGAAGGATTAAGATTTTTTAACAGAAGTAATTCACAAATCTGTTTAACTTTCTGGCACCAGTTGATTTAAAAAAAAAAAAAAAGTTTTCCACCGGAGTACCCCTTTAAATTGCCTATCTGACCAGTGCTCTCTACTGACACCTCTGTCTATTTTAGGAATTGTCCAGAGTAGGAGCAAATCCCTATAGCAAACCTATACTGCTCCGGACAGTAGCTAAAATGGACAGAGGTGTCAGCAGAGAGCACTGTGGTCAGAACTTCCTGAGGAGCATTTAGCAGCTAATAAGTACTGGAAGGATTAAGATTTTTAAAAATAAGTAATTCACAAATCTGTTTAACTTTCTGGCACCAGTTGATTTACAGAAAAAAATGTTTTCCAGGGGAGTACCCCTTTAAGGCAAATTACTAGCAGTGTTATTGGGTTTCTGAATAGTACAGCTGTTTGTATGTTGCATATTTTTGTATTACTTAGGCAAGTGTTTCCCAACCAGGGTGCCTCCAGTTGTTGCAAAACTGCAACTCCTAGCCTTTTACTGATCGTGCTGGGGGTTGTAATTTTGCAACTGCTTAGACACTCAAGGATAAGGAGTAAGTGTGGGCATTGTGCTACCCTGATGCATTTTCAGTTGACAATTTAGGGTGAAAACAGGATTTTTTTTCACATAGAGGCACAACAAACTTGATGGTTACTGTCATTTTTAGTCTTTTACAAGCATAGCAGTTCCAGTTTTTGAAAGATGTGAACATATTGTTCTTTTTTCTTGAACATCAGAACAACAGATCAAGTCTCCCTCTAGGTCAGGTTGCGCACCATGATGACTTTTTAGGGCTTCACTCACAAATTGTTGTAGAAACTAGTGTGTCTTAGGGAAACATCTGCAAAGGATCTAATGGTGGTCTGTTGTCTGAGGCCCAATGAGTCGGTAAGAAGGCTGGTTATTTGGTGACCTGGAGGAAGCCTACATACACTGCTCAAAAAAATAAAGGGAACACTTAAACAACACAATGTAACTCCAAGTCAATGACACTTTTGTGAAACCACACTGTCCACTCAGGAAGCAACACTGATTGACAATCAATTTCACATGCTGTTGTGCAAATGGAACCGACAACAGGTGGTAATTATAGGCAATTAGCAAGACACCCCCAATTAAGGAATGGTTCTGCAGGTGGTGACCACAGACCACTTTTCAGTTCCTATGCTTCCTGGCTGATGTTTTCATCATTTTTGAATGCTGGCAGTGCTTTCACTCTAGTGGTAGCATGAGAAGGAGTCTACAACCCACACAAGTGGCTCAGGTAGTGCAGCTCACGCAGGATGGCACATCAATGCGAGCTGTTGCAAGAAGGTTTGCTGTGTCTGTCAGCGTAGTGTCCAGAGCATGGAGGCGCTACCAGGAGACAGGCTAGAACTTCAGGAGACGTGGAGGAGGCTGTAGGAGGGCAACAACCCAGCAGCAGGACTGCTACCTCCGCCTTTGTGCAACGAGGAGCAGGAGGAGCACTGCCAGAGCCCTGTACAATGGCCACAAATGTGCATGTGTCCACTCAGATTGTCAGAAACAGACTCCATGAGGGTGGTATGATGGCCCAACGTCCACAGGTGGGGTTTGTGCTTACAGCCCAATACTGTGCAGGATGTTTGGCATTTGCCAGAGAACATCAAGATTGACAAATTTGCCACTGGCACCCTGCGCTCTTCACAGATGAAAGCAGGTTCACTCTGAGCACATATGACAGACGTAACAGAGTCTGGAGACGCTGTGGAGAACATTCTGCTGCCTTCAACATCCTCCAGCATGACCAGTTTGGCAGTGGGTCAGTAATGGTGGGGGGTGACATTTCTTTTGGGGGGCCACACAGCCCTCCATGTGCTTGCCAGAGGTAGCCAGACTGCCATTAGGTACCGCAATGAGATCCTCAGACCCCTTGTGAGACCATATGCTGGTGCGGTTGGCCCTGGCTTCCTCCTAATGCAAGACAATGCTAGACCTCATGTGGCTGGAGTGTGTCAGCAGTTCCTGCAAGAGGAAGGCATTGATGCTATGGACTGGCCTGGCCATTCCCCAGACCTGAATCTGATTGAGCACATCTGGGACATCATGTCTTGCTCCATCCACCAACGCCACGTTGCACCACAGACTGTCCAGGAGTTGGCGGATGCTTTAGTCCAGGTCTGGGAGGACATCCCTCAGGAGACCATCTGCCACCTCATCAGGAGCATGCCCAGGCATTGTAGGAAGGTCATACGGGCACGTGGAGGCCACACACACTACTGAGCTTCATTTTGACTTGTTTTAAAGGGGTAGTCCAGTGGTGAAAAACGTATCCCCATCCTAAGGATAGGGGATAAGTTTGAGATCGCGGGGGGGTCCGACCGCTGGGGCCCCCTGCGATCTCTCTGTACAGGGCCCCGGCTCTTGGCCCAGATAGCGGGTGTCGACCCCCGCACGAAGCGGCGGCCGACACGCCCCCTCAATACACCTCAATGGCAGAGCCGGAGATTGCCGAAGGCAGCGCTTCGGCTCTGCCATAGAGTTGTATTGAGGGGGCGTGTCGGCCGCCGCCTCGTGCGGAGGTCGACACGCCCCCTTCCCCCGGGCTGTCAGGGCTCCGTACAGGAGATCGCAGGGGGCCCCAGCGGTCGGACCCCCCGCGATCTGCAACTTATCCCCTATCCTTAGGATAGGGGATAAGTTGCTCACCACTGAGTCACCACTGGATATCTCCTTTAAGGACTTTACAACAAAGTTAGATCAGCCTGTAGTGTGGTTTTCCACTTTGATTTTGAGTGTAACTCCATATCCAGACCTCCATGGCTTGATAAATTTGATTTCCATTGATCATTTTTGTGTGATTTTGTTGTCAGCACATTCAATTATGTAAATACAAAAGTATTTCATGCCATTAGTTCATTCATTCAGATCTAGGATGTATTATCTTAGTGTTCCCTTTATTTTTTTTGAGCAGTGTAATTAGACACAAACTAAACCTTACTGTATTGTTATTGTAAGTAGAAAGGACTATGGGGGTTATTTATCAATGCGTTCTATTGCTTTTTTTGGTCTACATTTGCAAATTTATGTTATTTTTGCGCTAATGGCGTTTTGTTGCATTTTTTCACAGTTCTAACCCCTTAACAACGCAGGATGTCCTGGTGCAGTGGTACTCAATGTACCAGGACGTACATTTAAGTCCTATACATGACTGCGAGCATCGGAGCGATGCTCGGGTCATGCGCGGCAGGTCCCAGGCGGCTGATAGCAGCCAGGGACCCGCCGGTAATGGCTGACATCCGCAACCACGCGGATGTCCACCATTAACCCCTTACATGCCCTGATCAATACGGCTCACGGCATCTGCAGCGCTGCAGTCACTAAAATGGATGATCGGATTGCCCGCAGCGCTGCAGCGGCAATCCGATCATCCAGAACAGCACATGGATGTCCCCTCACCTGTCTCCGCTGCCTTCCACTGGTCTTCTGCTCTGGTCTGAGATCAAGCAGACCAGAGCAGAAGATGACTGATAACACTGATCAGTGTAATTCCCTATGCATAGCACTGAACAGTATTAGCAATCAAATGATTGCTATAAATAGTCCCCTATGGGGACTATTAATCCCTTAAGGATCAAGGACATATGAGTATGTCCTTGGTCCCGCTCCCGTGATATAACGTGGGGTCCCACGGTGACCCCGCATCATATCTCGGCGGGCCCGGCGTCATAGTGAAGCCGGGACCCGCCTCTAATAGGGTGCGGCACAGATCGCGGTGCCGCGCGCTAATACCCTTTAGCCGCTCGCTCAAAGCTGAGCCACGCGGCTAAAAGTGAAAGTAAAAGTGCCCGGCTAGCTCAGGGAGCTGTTCGGGATCGGCGTGGTGAAATCGCGGCATCCCGAACAGCTGTACTACAGGAGGAAGGTCTCTTACCTTCCTTCTTGCAGTCCGATCGCCGATTGAATGCTTCAAGCCTGAGATCCAGGCTTGAGCAATCAATCGCCAAAAACCCTGATCAATGCATCCCTATGGAGATGCATTGAACAGAGTTAAAGATCAGTAAATGCAATGTTATAGCCCCCTATGGGGGCTATAATATTGCAAAATAAAAGTGTAAACAAAATCATTAACCCTTTGAATGATCCCTTCCTCTAATAAAAGTTTGAATCACCCGGCATTTCCAATAATAAAAAAAAACTGTGTAAATAAAAACAAAAATAAACATATGTGGTATCGCCGCGTGCGAAAATGTCCGAATTATAAAATATATGCTAATTAAACCGCACGGTCAATGGCGTACGCGCAAAAAAAATTCAAAGTCCAAAATAGCGTATTTTTGGTCACTTTTTATATCATGAAAAATGAATAAAAAGTGATCAAAAAGTTAGATCAATGCAAAAATAAAAAAGTTATAGGGGTCAGAAGATGACAATTTTAAACATATACATTTTCCTGCATGTAGTTATGATTTTTTTCTGAAGCAGTACAAAATCAAACCTATACAAGTAGGGTATTATTTTAACCATATGGACCTAGAGAATAAAAATAAGGTGTCATTTTTACCGAAACATTTACTACGTAGAAACGGAAGCCCCCAAAATTTACAAAATGGCTGTATTTTTTCAATTTTGTCGCACAATGATTTTTTTTACCGTTTCGCCGTAGATTTTTGGGTAAAATGACTGATATCATTACAAAGTAGAATTAGTGGCGCAAAAAAGGTAAGGAGGAAAAAACGAAAGAGCAAAACCCGAAAAACGCCCGGTCCTTAAGGGGTTAAAGTGTAAAAATAAATGTAAAAAAAGTAAAAAATAAAAGTAACAAAAAATTTGAAAAATCCCCTCCCCCAATAAAAATGTAAATTTTCAGTTTTTCCCCATTTTACCCCCAAAAAGTGTAAAAAAAAAAGTTCAATAAGCATATTTGGTATCGCCGCATGGGTAAATATCTGAACTATTAAAATATAATGGTAATTATCCTGTACGTTGTATGGCATGAACGTAAAAAAAAAGTCCAAAATTGCTGCTTTTTATAACATTTTGTTCCAAGTAAAATTGTTAAAAAAAACGTATTAAAAGTTTTATATATGCAAATGTGGTATAAATTTTTTTTAAGATAACAGCGCTAAAAATTTGCCCCCATACCGCTGCTTATACGGAAAAATGAAAAAGTTATAGGTCAGCAAAATAGAGGGATTTTAAATGCACTAATTTGGTTGAAAAGTTTGGGATTTTTTTTAAGCGGTAAAATAATAGAAAAGTATGTAATCATGGGTATCATTTTAATCGTATTGACCCACAGAATAAAGAAAACAGGTCTATTTTACTGTAAATTGTACAGCATGCAAACGAAACCGTCCAAAATTAGCAAAATTGTGGTTTTCTTATCAATTTCCCCACATAAATAGTATTTTTTTATTTGGTTGCACCATACATTTTATAGAAAAATGAGTGATGTCATTACAAAGGACAACTGGTCGCAAACAAAAAACAGCCCTCATACTAGTCTGTGGATGACAATATAAAAGAGTTATGATTTTTAGAAGGCAAGGAGTAAAAAACGAAAACGTAAAAATAAAATTGTCTGAGGCCAAAATAAAGACGTAAGGGAAAAGTAAGATTGTGAGCAAAGGTCAAAATCTAAGTATTTTATGTGCCCAAGTTTAAAAAATATCTGACAAATTGATGATAAATAAATTAAAAAAAAGTGAAAGGTAAAAAAAAATGCTTCCTTACTAATGTTTTGGTCACATTTGAATGCTAGTGGTGCTTTCACTCTAGTGGTAGCATTAGACCGAGTCTACAACCCACACGTAACTCAGGTAGTGTAGCTCATCCAGGATGGCACATCAATGCGAGCTGTGGCAAGAAGGTTTGGTGTGTCTGTCAGCATAGTGTCCAGACCATGGAGACGATACCAGGAGACAGGCCAGTACATCAGAAGATGGGGAGGAGGCCGTAGGAGGGCAACAATCCAGCAGCAAGACCGCTACCTCCGCCTTTGTGCAAGGAGGAGTAGGAGGAGCACTGCCAGAGCCCAGCAAAATGACCTCCAGCAGGCCACAAATGAACATGTCTCCAGAAACAGACTCCATGAGGGTGGTATGAGGGCCCGAAGTCCACAGGTGGGGGTTGTGCTTACAACGTGCAAATGGAAAGTAAAGCAGTTGTCCATATGAAACAATCAGATATATTTTTTAAGATACAAAATAGGAATGGTAAAGACATAAGAAAAAATAAGATTGTTAGCAATGGCCAAAATCTAACTCTTTCATGTGCCCAAGTTTAAAAAAAATATCCTACAAAGTGATGATAACAAAATACCAAAAAAAAGTGAAAGGTGAAAAAAAAAAATTCTGTTCAACTAAATCCTTAGTCTCTCAAACAATATTTTTTTTATTTCCTGGCCTGAAGCAAGGTAAACCACTATTCAAATGTGAGACTCTCTTTGCAGACCTTCTTTTAGACAATAATTTGCCTTAAAATTAAAACTAAAACAAATAAAGCCGAACACAAAGACAAGCAAGCTCCTCAGAAGCAGGGTAGACATGATCTGAAAGCGATGGTAGAAAATGAGTGCAGATCTGCGCGAAATTTATCATGGTCACTGCGACAATATGATAAATTTGGAGCAGCACGGCCAAAGAAACCACATCTGGACAAACAACACAAATGATCTAGCCAAGACCATTATTGATAAATAACCCCCTATGTCCTCAAGTGAGATATTGACATGGAGACCAGAGTTTGTAGTAACCCTACTAATGCTAGTAAGGGTCGGTGAAAGTGGCATCATGGTGTAAATATAATGTTTCTTCCTTTGAAGTCTTCTTTCTCCAGGACCCACCTCACACGTCAGCCTATTCCATCCTCGCACAGTAACTTCACCGGCTATTTTAAATCAACCCTAAATCTGCCATCAGCATTCCTCACAAATTCTCATGATCCACAATTTTCCATTTCATCATCATTCCACTCCAAACTATTGCTATTCATTTACTTTCTATAGATGGTCTATTAACATACCAAGGAAACATAGAGAAATTGATAAACAGAAGCACCTGTCAGTCGGAAAGATTTATGACTTCTTGTTCCTTTCATAAGACATACAGTAAATGACAAGTTCAAAATAGTATGATCTGAATGTATACATGTAAGTTCATGCACGCTGCTTCAGGCTGAGTTGCTGTATGGTTGCATAGTTGGAAATGTTGTACAGGACAGTTTACTGACAGCCACTGAACTCCCTCGGCTCAGGTCAAGAAGCTAAAGGGAATTATCAAGGAATTATTCAAGCCCAAGAGACATTTCTTGCATTTTTTTTAAATTGTGAGTTTAATTCTATAAGACAAGAAAATATGATTTTTAGTGCCCATTTCTATATAAGCATGAGGAGGAAGATGTCACACTAGAATCCTTAACTCAATGTAAATATAATTTTCCATGTGGCATTGTCAAACTAGTGAGTCTTGACTCACCAGAAGAAATTAATCTGAGGGCCCCCATGGAAAATATCGAAATAGGACATATAATTTTGCCTTATTTCCATGACCCAATGGTAAATATGCCCTCCATTAATTTGCTAACAATGTGGTTCTCTGACTAGACAACAGTTTTTTTTACCAAAATAAAAAGAAATGAGACCAATCAAGGAGTGGCCCCCCTCAGTCAAAGGGCTCCATAGCAGCCGTATGGTCTACCACTATGGTACATACACCCATGAGCTAGACAGACATATTACAAAGATATTTTAGAAATTGTATTATAAACTGATGGTGGATTAAGTAAACCTTGTGCAACTGCTCCACAAATAAACCATAAACCACACTCAGGTCACATGATCATCATTCATACCAATAGGTTGTAGATGGACCACAAACATGTCATGATGATGATCAAATGCTGATCTTCAGTTGCCTGCAAAACTTAGTGAGCAGTGTTGTGGCCTGGTCTGTAACAGTATTGAAAATGTGCCCATTTGATAATCCCATAGTATCCTGCTAGGCCAGTTTTTCTTATATGGCTTGTCCATGATGTACAAAAGAGAATGGCCACTACCCAATCAATGTTCTACTGTACATCATCTGAGAAGACAGAGACATAAACAATGCAATCAGCTCACCAACATAGGTCTGTATATGGAGTTTCAGCAAATCCTTCAGTGATGTTCATATGGAGCTTGGATGACATGGAGCAGAGCGGGCCGAGTCCTGTATATGTAAAGCACAATGTGAATAGGTTCCAGTCACCAGCTTCCAAGAAAGTCCAAAAACTGTATTCACAATCCATTTAAAAATAAAATGAATAAAAAAAAAAAATGAAGCATGAATAAAAAAAGAAACAAAATTCCAACATGTTTTGAACCTCTTGGCTGTCCTTATTAAGCCATGATTAAGCATTGCTAAGCAGTTAGTTTCTTTTTTTGTGAATAATAATTTTTTTATTCAATGTTTTAATGGATTTGCAATAAAGTTTGGGGATGTTAATGGAAGCGGTCTGACCCCGCCCCGCCCCCCGTGATCAGCTACTTATCCCCTATATTGGCAGAAATATGGCTCCCTGTATCTCCTTACAACCAGTAAGCTCATAGCCTGGGTATGATGGGATGCTACATTCTGTTTATTGTTTACCAGGCACAACCATGTATAGCTGGGGTGTATGGAGTGGGAACCTCATCAATCTGATATTACTGACCTATTCAAAGGATAATTCATAAGTTCTGCATTATAGTTCTGGAAATATTTTCTTTCAAGGATGCACAGGTTATAGGGAACACGTTTAGGGAAAACCTCTAGACACAGTATGCCTGCCAGATGTCAGTAGCTTCCCATAGTGTTGAGTTACATTTACTGAATTATTTTAATTAAAAGAAAACCACCACAAAAATATATAAAAACTATTAAGTATTCATGGAAATTTAAAATGTTTGTATTTTCTAATAAGTGTTATTATTATTGTTATTATTATTAATTTATATTTTTTTCTGTAAATTTAAATATTGTTATTACAATTTTAACAATTTTATATTTTTGGTAAATAAAGCTTAGTAATGAATTAAAATTTCATGCAGTTTTCCAATATACTGTTACGCCTAGTGCTCCGGGTCCCCGCTCCTCCCCGGAGCGCTCACGGCGTCTTTCTCCCTGCAGCGCCCCGGTCAGTCCCGCTGACCGGGAGCGCTGCACTGTCATGGCCGTCGGGGATGCGATTCGCACAGCGGGACGCGCCCTCTCGCGATTCGCATCCCAGGTCACTTACCCGTCCCGGTCCCCTGCTGTCATGTGCTGGCGCGCGCGGCTCCGCTCTCTAGGGCGCGCGCGCGCCAGCTCTCTGAGACTTAAAGGGCCAGTGCACCAATGATTGGTGCCTGGCCCAATTAGCTTAATTGGCTTCCATCTGCTCCCAGACTATATCTGTTCACTTCCCCTGCACTCCCTTGCCGGATCTTGTTGCCTTGTGCCAGTGAAAGCGTTTAGTGTGTCCAAAGCCTGTGTTACCTGAACTTCTGCTATCCATCCTGACTACGAACCTTGCCGCCTGCCCCCGACCTTCTGCTACGTCTGACCTTGCCTCTGCCTAGTCCTTCTGTCCCACGCCTTCTCAGCAGTCAGCGAGGTTGAGCCGTTGCTAGTGGATACGACCTGGTTGCTACTGCCGCAGCAAGACCATCCCGCTTTGCGGCGGGCTCTGGTGAAAACCAGTAGCCTCTTAGAACCGGTCCACTAGCACGGTCCACGCCAATCCCTCGCTGACACAGCGGATCCACAACCCGTAAGCCGAATCATGACAGTAGATCCGGCCATGGATCCCGCTGAGGTGCCGCTGCCAAGTCTCGCTGATCTTCCCACGGTGGTCGCTCAGCAATCGCAGCAGATTGCCCAACAAGGACAGCAGCTGTCGCAGTTGACCGCCATGTTACAGCAACTTCTGCCTCTGCTACAGCAGCAACCATCTCCTCCGCCAGCTCCTGCACCTCCTCCGCAGCGAGTGGCCGCTCCTAACCTCCGCTTGTCCCTGCCGGACAAATTTGATGGGGACTCTAAACTCTGCCGTGGATTTTTGTCTCAGTGTTCCCTGCATATGGAGATGTTGTCGGACTTGTTTCCTACAGAACGGTCTAAGGTGGCGTTCGTAGTAAGCCTTCTTTCAGGAAAGGCCTTGTCTTGGGCCACACCGCTCTGGGACCGCAATGATCCTGCCACAGCCACAGTCCAGTCCTTCTTCGCTGAAGTCCGGAGTGTCTTCGAGGAGCCAGCCCGAGCTTCTTCTGCCGAGACTGCCCTGTTGAACCTGGTCCAGGGTAATTCTTCAGTGGGCGAGTACGCCATCCAATTTCGTACTCTTGCTTCCGAGTTATCATGGAATAACGAGGCTCTCTGCGCGACCTTTAAAAAAGGCCTATCCAGTCGCATCAAGGATGTGCTGGCCGCACGAGAGATTCCTGCCAACCTCCAAGAACTCATCCATTTGGCTACCCGCATTGACATGCGTTTTTCTGAGCGACACCAAGAGCTCCGCCAGGAAAAAGACTTAGATCTCTGGGCTCCTCTCCCACAGCATCCTTTGCAGTCTACGCCTGGGCCTCCCGCCGAGGAGGCCATGCAAGTGGATCGGTCTCGCCTGACCCAGGAAAAGAGGAATCGCCGTAGAGAAGAAAATCTCTGTCTGTACTGTGCCAGTACCGAGCATTTCTTGGTGGATTGCCCTATCCGTCCTCCACGCCTGGGAAACGCACGCACGCACCCAGCTCACGTGGGTGTGGCATCTCTTGGTTCTAAGTCTGCTTCTTCACGTCTCACGGTGCCCGTGCGGATTTCTCCTTCAGCCAACTCCTCCCTTTCAGCCGTGGCCTGCTTGGACTCTGGGGCCTCTGGGAATTTTATTTTGGAGTCCTTTGTGAATAAATTCGGCATCCCGGTGACCCGTCTCGTCAAGCCGCTCTACATTTCCGCGGTCAACGGAGTCAGATTGGATTGCACCGTGCGTTACCGCACAGAACCCCTCCTGATGTCTATTGGACCCCACCACGAAAGGATTGAGCTCTTCGTTCTCCCCAACTGTACCTCTGAGGTCCTCCTCGGTCTGCCATGGCTCCGGCTTCATTCTCCCACCCTTGATTGGACTACCGGGGAGATCAAGAACTGGGACTCTGCCTGCCACAGGAAGTGCCTCTCCCCCCCTCCCAGTCCCGTCAGGCAAGCCTCTGTGCCTCCTCATGGCTCCCGTCCTTGTGTCTCCCTGCCCCGTGCCAAGCTTCACCCTCTGCCCTCCCTCCCCATTCCTACTCCTGCTGTACTGCCTGCCGTTGAGGAAACCCTCCATTCTTTCCCGGTGTCCTCATCCCAGGGGAGGCAGTCACCGGACAAAAAAAAGGGGAGACCTAAGGGGGGGGGGACTGTTACGCCTAGCGCTCCGGGTCCCCGCTCCTCCCCGGAGCGCTCACGGCGTCTTTCTCCCTGCAGCGCCCCGGTCAGTCCCGCTGACCGGGAGCGCTGCACTGTCATGGCCGTCGGGGATGCGATTCGCACAGCGGGACGCGCCCTCTCACGATTCGCATCCCAGGTCACTTACCCGTCCCGGTCCCCTGCTGTCATGTGCTGGCGCGCGCGGCTCCGCTCTCTAGGGCGCGCGCGCGCCAGCTCTCTGAGACTTAAAGGGCCAGTGCACCAATGATTGGTGCCTGGCCCAATTAGCTTAATTGGCTTCCATCTGCTCCCAGACTATATCTGTTCACTTCCCCTGCACTCCCTTGCCGGATCTTGTTGCCTTGTGCCAGTGAAAGCGTTTAGTGTGTCCAAAGCCTGTGTTACCTGAACTTCTGCTATCCATCCTGACTACGAACCTTGCCGCCTGCCCCCGACCTTCTGCTACGTCTGACCTTGCCTCTGCCTAGTCCTTCTGTCCCACGCCTTCTCAGCAGTCAGCGAGGTTGAGCCGTTGCTAGTGGATACGACCTGGTTGCTACTGCCGCAGCAAGACCATCCCGCTTTGCGGCGGGCTCTGGTGAAAACCAGTAGCCTCTTAGAACCGGTCCACTAGCACGGTCCACGCCAATCCCTCGCTGACACAGCGGATCCACAACCCGTAAGCCGAATCGTGACATATACTTTGCATTTCAAGAACTCTTGTTAACATTTGTGAAATCCCTTTAAGGCCTTATTTGATTTAGTGTCATTTTGTACAGCCAATTTTTTGAAGTCCTATTTTTTACCTTTTTATTTAAAGGGTTACTATGATATCAGGTAAAAAAATCAAAATGCTGCAGAAGCACATAGCAATGCTTACCTGTCTGCCCCAGTTCTCAAACCACAGACAAACTATTTGTTTTGTGTCTGTGGGTCTCACCCTATGTCGGATAATCACTGTGCTTCCTGGTTGAGCAGTTGTTCAGTACTACAATTCACATAATCACAGCCCTTCACCCTGCATCAAAACACTGATCAGTGGGTATAGTCAAAAGTATAGTCATAAGCACAAAAACATTAAAGGGGTACTCCGCTGGAAAACTAATTTTTTTTAATCAACTGGTGGCAGAAAGTTAAACAGATTTGTAAATGACTTCTATTTAAAAATCTTAATCCTTCCAGTACTTATCAGCTTCTGTATACTACAGAGGAAGTTATTTTCTTTTTGAATTTATTTTCTGTCTGACATCAGTGCTCTCTGCTGACACCTCTGTCTGTCCAGAGCAGGAGAGGTTTGCTATGGGGATTTTCTCCTGCTCTTGACAGTTCCTAACATGGACAGAGGTGTCAGCAGAGAACACTGTGGTCAGACAGAAAATAAATTCCTCTGTAGTATACAGCAGCTGATAAGTAATCGAAGGATTAAGATTTTTAAATAGAAGTAATTTAAAAATCTGTTTAACTTTCTGGCACTAACCCCTAACTTTCAGGGGTTATCCATGATTAGAAAAACATAGCTACTTTCTTTTCAAAACAGTGCCACAGCTATCCTCAGGTTGTGTGTGGTGTTACAACTTCACTGCATTCAGTTCAATAGAATTCGTCTGTAATACTGCTCTCAAACTGTGGACAAGAGTGGCGCTGTTTCTGGAAGAAAGCAACTATGGTTTTCTAATCTCTGGATAACCTCTTTAAAGGGGTACTCCACTGGAAAACATTTGAAATTACTTCTATTTAAAAATCCAAATCCTTCTAGTACTTATCTGCTGCTGTATAATCCACAGGAAGTTCTTTTCTTTTTGAATTTCCTTTCTGTCTGACCACATTGCTCTCTGCTGACACCTCTGTCCATATCAGGAACTGTCCACAGCAGAAGCAAATCCCCGTAGCAAACCTCTGTTGGTCTGGAAAGTTTCTGAAATGGACAGAGGTGTCTGCAGAGAGCACAGTGAAAAAAAAAAAGAAAGAACTTCCCGTGGATAATACAGCAGCTGATAGGTACTGAAAGGATTGGGATTTTTTTTATAGAAGTCATTTACAAATCTGTTTAACTTTCTGGCACCAGTTGTTTTAAAAGAAAATGTTTTCCAGTGGAGTACCCCTTTAACACTTTTCTTCTTTACCTCCTTACTTTCTTGAACCATATAGCTATGGCTCTGGGAGAAGCACTTAAAGGGGTACTCCGGTGAAAAACAAATTTTAAAATGAATTTTCAAATCAACGAGTGCCAGAAAGTTAAACAGATGTGTAAATTACTTCTATTTAAAAAACGTATTCCTTCCAGTACTTATCAGCAGCTGTATGCTCCACAGGAAGTTGTATTTCTCTTTGAAGTTCTTTTCTGTCTGACCACAGTTCTCTCTGCTGACACCTCTGTCTGTATCAGGAACTTTCCAGAGCAGGAGAGGTTTGCTATGGGAATTTGCTTGTTCTCTGGACAGTTCCTGCCATGGATAGAGGTATCAGCAGAGAGCACTGTGGTCAGACTGGAAAGAACAACTCCACATCCTCTGTAATATACAGCAGCTGATAAGTACTGGAAGGTTTAAGATTTTTTAATAGAAGTAAATCTGTTTAACTTTCTGGCACCAGTTGATATGAAATTTTTTTTTTCCACTGGTGTGTTCCTTTAACTATCAGCATAATGAGTGCAGTACTAAACAGCACTGTGGTCCCTTTTTTCTCATAGTCAGTTATGGCCCCAGAATATAGTATAGTAAATTTTCTTCTCAAATAAATCAATACTGCTTAGAATATAAAAGTAAAACATAGTATAGTCTACAATATTAAATAATATAATGCACAAAAAATCTAACTTTTATTAGGTATATATTAAAAAGTACAGAATCGGATCCGTGGTTCCCACGGATCCGATTCTGTACTTTTTAATATATACCTAATAAAAGTTATATTTTGTGTGATACCTCTTTTGCGTCAGTGATATATATTTTAGAGGTATTACTGGGGGCAATGATTATCTTATGGCGTTTTCTCTCAGTGATTTGTTATATAGCATCATTTAATTTATATAAACCTTCTTAACTATTATATTACTCATTAGGCCAGTGCCTTTTGTCAGTAAAACATTGCGGGATGCGACCACATAACCTGTCTGGGTTTCTGACAAGAAGGTTAGGCAAAATGTCATTAGCTATTGGTTTAGAAAGGACATCAAATCCGTATAGTCGTCCTATGCCAGGTATTCGACACCCAGAATGCTCTGAGCTCCCCAAGCTCCTGAGTCAGCTGGCATATTGTGTGATATTGCATAGGAGCTCCATGAACAGCGGACTCTTTCGCTTGTTGATCCACTTGACCAGCACACTCAGCTATTTCCAATCAAACTGTTTATTCCATCAGAGCATTGCCATTGTCTGCAGCTTGGCTGCTAATGAAATACGTTGATAGGAAATTTACGCTGTTTGGAAGGGGCATATTAGGCACACATGGATGGAGAGACAATATATTGAGACTTTCTATTAGCAGCTCCACTGGGTACTTAGCTGGATTCTGGCTAGGCAGAAGTAAGATACATTTTTCATTTTTTGTTTTCTATTATTTTAGACTGTCAAATTAATCCTGACAGACCGAATAAAACTACAAAAGTAAAAAAAAAGTTCAGAGATGTGACATATATTAGTTTTGAACATTTGTAGAATACGGGTACAAAAAGGAGCCAATTCCCAAGTAATTCACTTCTACCTTACAGGTAGAAACACATAGCTGCTCTCATCCACAAAAAAGTGCCACTCTTGTGGTTAGTTTGTGTATGGTATTGCAGCTCAGTTCCACAGTTAATGGAGCCAAGTTTTAATACCACACACAACCTGAGGACAGGCGTAGCGCTGCTTTTGGAAGGGAGCAGATATGTTTTTATAATCTGTCAAAAAAAAAATTACCCCCTGTCCACAGGATAGGGAATACATTTTTTTCACCGGATAACCCCTTTAAAGATCCCAATATCTGGTATAAGAACAGATTCAGAACCATGGGTTGGAACGGGGATCAGAAGGCGCTTGATCTCTACCCAATACTTTAAATAGCAAAGGTAAAGGAGGCCAAGTGGACATGTGCAAAAAGTTTCAGAAAAATCCATAATTACCTATCCCCCTGTTCCCTGCTGGTCCCCTGCAGCTCCTGTTTGTCTCCTTCCAGTACCCCGATCTCCTGTCTTCTTCCTGCTTCCAAAATGAGAGCTTGATGCAGGACCTGCCCGCTCAAGTCAATCAAGAAGACAGGAGGATCGGAAGGAGAAGAATGGGAGCTGCAGCATCACCAGTGGGGGACCGGGAGGTAGGTTAGTATGGCTTTTTTCCCCTTCATTTCACCACATTGCCATCAACATGGGGAATATTGGAAGACCCCTTTAAGTCAGGCATCTAGTCTTTTGCAGAGGAACCTTAAAAATTCTGCATTTGTCACACAATGTTTTTAGGCTTACCTTATAAATATACTATACACGAACCCTCACAATTAAAAAAAAACGATAATTTAAATGGTTTCTCTTGAAATTGACCCTATTGTACATTTTAGTGGTTGAGATACTAGCTTGGGCCAATTGTAATCTTGGAAAACATCCTGTATGCCAAGTAAAGAGTATATTGGAAATGTGCCTGTCACCTGAGGAGCTTGTCCTAGCTGGGTCCCTTATTTCAGTCTTGTATGAAAGGGTCTTGGTGTTAGTCTTCAAGCAGAGATAATTATGAATCCTTGCATCTCCTTTGAACGCAATGGGAGATATGAAGAGAGGCTTGTGCATCTACATTTGATATCTGTAAAGAGAGGGTTTGCTGTCTGCAGTCATCACTTTATTATGTTTGATGATGGGTCCTACACATTGGGTGTCCCAGCCGCTGGATTTATGCCAGTTTGACTTTGAGTAGATGTCTGACTGACATGTCATAGAAACAAAGCCTTCTTAAAGGAGTACTCTACCCCTAGACATCTTATCTAGGATAGGATAGGGGATAAAATGTCTAGGGGCGGAGTACCCCTTTAACATTCTTCAATGTGTTAAATGGACAGTGGAGGCAGAACCCTCAATATTTCGTAAAGGCTCAACTGATATTTGACCTTCTCCAGCTGATTTACCTAATTGATTATTGTTGTTTTCATTCACTCATTCATTCATTTATTTATTTTTTGCAGGTCTTAGAGGAGAACATGAAACTGGAGTGCAAGTGCCATGGAGTATCAGGATCTTGTACGACAAAAACATGCTGGACCACACTGCCAAAGTTTCGTGAAGTAGGATTTCTCCTGAAGGACAAATACAGTGAAGCTGTTCAAGTTGAACCGGTTCGAGCCAGCAGAAATAAACGACCGATGTTCCTCAAAATCAAGAAGCCGCTGTCCTTTCGCAAGCCAATGGACACAGACTTGGTGTACATAGAAAAGTCTCCAAATTATTGTGATGAAGACCCGGTGTCAGGCAGTGTGGGCACGCAGGGTCGACTGTGCAACAAGACAGCCCAACACACAAATGGCTGTGACTTAATGTGCTGTGGAAGAGGGTACAATACCCACCAGTACTCTCGTGTGTGGCAGTGTAACTGTAAGTTCCACTGGTGCTGCTATGTGAAATGCAACACATGCAGCGAAAGAACAGAAGTGTTCACATGTAAATGAGAGCATTACCTGGATGAGGACATGTTTTAGCCTTGGGAACTAATATCGTACATTTGCACATGATCTCCAGCCTCATACTGCAGGACTGTGGCCTAGAGTCCCGTCGTCTTGTAGGAAGCAAAGTGATTGGACCACTGTTGTCTTTTGTTTGGGTATTTTTGAGCCCACTCATACAATGACAACCTAATATGTCTGAATTCTTCATGTCTACAGCTATAAAGAGAATGAGGGGGTTAGATCATTTTTAAGGTACTCTCCATACATTGGAGGTCTTCTCCTTAACACAGTCAAAGGTCCAAGCCATCAAGGAACATAGCATCAAGGAAGTAGTCGGAGCCTTACACTGTTATTTTTTCCCTCTTATTTTCCCGAATAGACAAAAATGTGCTAAAGAATCAAGCCGCTGGTGGTTCACACCTAAAAATAATACACTGTGTATTGTAAACTACATGACTGGAATCGGAGGGATATTATAAAAACAGCCGCCATATTAACAAAGTTAAATGGATAGGTTAACAGTGAATTGTGTGACTTCCCGCTTAGAGTGTGGATTATGCAGATTAAGGTTATTTATGCTCCTAATTTTGTCGCCATCATTTTTTTAAATTTCCTTTTTTTTTACATTTCTCCCTCTCCATGACTGATTTTTTTTTCTTGTTAATAAGGTGCTGTTATATATATATATATATATATATATATATATATATATATATATACATATAAATATATTATAATTTTTATTTTTGTTGGCACAGGGACTTTACATATTAGTGATGTTATTTAACAATATATTGTAGAGTAAACTAATATTAATTTATTTAACATATAAAAGAAAACAAAAAACAAAAACGACTGCCATTTGGAACTGTCTTATACCGAACAAAAAAAACAAAAAAAATCTTTTAATTATTTAGAAAATGAGATTTATGTATTGGGAAAAAAAACTGGAGGTGTAAATAATATATTACTCAGATCCCATTTATAGCTGCCTACAAGGGATAGTCTTGTTTGTTTTTCTGTTTTATGGAAAAAGCAGACATTTTTTTCTTACTTTTGTGCTGTTTGCTGCTAGCTGTCTGGAATAATCACTATCAATATTTAAGTGTCTGATTATGTTATTTTTATTTTATTTTTTTTTGTTCTAAATGAATAAATTTGGATTTCATTTGTTGGAATGAATGTTCCAGTCAAACATTGAAATCTTACGGAAATGGACCATACGGAAAAAAAAGAGTATATTTTGTAAGAGACTATTTTTATATGAATATTTTATTTATATTATGCCTGCCTGTATCATTCTATAATCTTCAGGTTTTTTTTTTTCATCAGAAAGTATCTTACTTGTGGGATTAAGCAAATACATACCGATTTAGTCTGCTAACATTGAGTTTAGTATAAATTTGATTTCTTTTTATTCAATCGGGTATCAATGATAAAAAAAAAAAAATTAAAGTTAATTAAAAAATAATAATAAAAATAAAATCAATCTGGTTAGGACAATACTCGTTAATAGATGTTATGTGTTTTCTGATGAACAATTTGCAGAATACACATAAGCGATGGAGGTTGTGGAGCCTACGATGTGTCACGTGGCTTAAATATGTGATTAGTATTAAATATTTGCTAGCTTATCCCATTCGGAAGAGGGGGAAAAAAAGAAAAATCTGATTTTGCTTCCCACATGCATCAGTCATTAAGATCTACGGTTATTATTAGCAAATGTGCTGTGTATGCTGCCTATTAAATCTCTATATTGTGTTACTGTCAAATTAGATTTTATCACTGACAGACTGTAGACTATGACTGTACAAACTAGCTTCACATACACAGCCTGATTCTCACAGATAACACACAAAGCTTACTTTTTTTTTCCGATTGCTCTGAGCGTTCGCCTGCTTTGCTCCTCAAATGTTGTGGGATGCTAAATGTTAACAGTATAATAAAACTTAAAAAAAAAAAAAAAGTAAAAAAAAATATTTAAGTAAAAATGTCCCATACGCTGTTAACAATTGGCGTTGTGTTCCTTTTAGTCCTTATGTACTTTTATGTTTGATTTTTGTAAACAGTGTTAGACCAATGTACATCGATGTATAAGATATCAGGATAGGTTTTTAGGTGAGATTAATTTATTGTCAGACTACTGAACTGATAAAAGATGAAAAATATTTTTATAAAATAATTTTCTGGTTTTATTAACTACTGATATATAATGCACAATGCTGTAGGTCTGGTAAGAGGGTAACTTTTTCTTTAAAGTTTTTTTCCTGTGAACAAAATGGCTTTCCTATTGTTCACTGAATTCAGAGTTTTACGACTGGAAATTGCATCTCTTTTTATTGACACAGTGCAGAATTGTGTCTTTTGGATATGAAATGGTCACAACTCTAATTTTGCAGTATGTTTTCATCTTTAAGCATTCAGCTAAGATGGCTTATTCCAGAATTTTTTTTTTCCATTGCTCAGTAATATGCAGTGTGAACTCTACATCAGCTCATCAATCCATTTTAGTCGCAATAAAATCATGGATCTGAAATATTGTTTTTCATGTCTTTTTTAACACTTAAATTTTATAAATGGAAAAAAAAACATGCAGACGATAAAAAAAAATATGTTATGGGTGCCATGATGTTGAGAGTTGGTTTGGCTGGTTGATGGGACAGATATGATTTTATTACAAAGTTGCGGCCTAGGGACACTTTATATGGATATGCCAATGTCAACTTACCTTCTTCTGATACTTATTGGTACATGGAAAATGTGAGTATCTGGTAAGTGATCATGATGTGTAAGATATCCTACATAAAAGATAGGAGGGCTATTACATAAGCCTTTCAATAAAGTATCCTATATAGACAGACTGTTTCCAAACTGGTAAAAACTTGTGCCAAGTCTTCACCCAAAGATGTTTACTTTACTGTAAACTTTTTTCCTAACTTCTCCACATGCAGAAGTAACATAGTAACAAAGCATAGTTAATACGGACCTGTCGGCAAGAAATCAGGGGTGTAACTAAGCTGGTGGCTACATAGGACTAGTCAACCACCGGGAATTCTAGGAAGAAAGGATCTGCAAATCAGCTCAATCACACCACCTTTTCAGGTAGTTTTCCATGAATGTCAGTTTTTCACTCCAACTCCAGAGTTTTAGAAAACAACTGGTAAATTATGCCAAGCCAGAGATCTCTTCAGAAGGAAAGAATACCTATTGGCAGAAAGCTGTTTCGCGTTAATTGCCCCTCGTCAGTACACAGCATGGTGTGCTGGCTAGACTGAAGAGTAGAGTTGCCTTGTGACTCCCCCCCCCCCCCAGCGATAAGGTGTTATTCTTTAAGGAGAAATCGATCTATGTCAACAGGCCTCTCACCAGCCAAGCCAGCGCGCCCTGCTTTATGTTAAGTCGGAAGCAGAATCACTAAAAGAAAATCTGTCACTGATCTCCCAGCTTCATATACTCAATTCTTAGTAAAGGACCCCACAAGTCTGTAACAATGCCTTTAACTCCTTAACGACGCAGGATGTATATTTGCATGCTATGCCAGCTCCTGCGATATAACATGGGGCCATGTGGTGACCCTGCGTTATATCACGTCGGTCCCGACATCTATCAATGGCCGGGACCCGCGGCTAATACCAGACATCACCGATCGCGGTGATGCCCGGTATTAACCCTTCAGATGCAGAGTTGATCAAAGTTGATCACTGCGTCTGAAGTGAAAGAGAAACCTTCCTGGCAGCTCAGTGGTGCTGTTCGGGACCGCCGCAGTGAAATCGCAGCATCCCGAACAGCTTGCAGGATGCAGGACGATCCCTACCTGCCTCCTCGCTGTCCGATCGCCGAATGACTGCTCCGTGCCTGAGATCCAAGCAGGAGCAGTCGAGTGACGATAACACTGATCAGTGCCATGCTATTGCATGGCAGTGATCAGTGTAGGAAATCAGTGTGTGCAATGTTATAGTCCCCTATGGGGGCTATAACATTGCAAAAAAAAAAAAAAAAAGAAAAAGTGAAAATAAAGTGTTAAAGGGGTATTCCAGGCAAAACCTTTTTTTTATATATATATATATATCAACTGGCTCCAGAAAGTTAAACAGATTTGTAAATTACTTCTATTAAAAATCTTAATCCTTCCAATAGTTATTAGCTTCTCTTAAATTTTCTGTCTAACTGCTCAATGATGATGTCACGTCCCGGGAGCTGTGCATGATGGGAGAATATCCCCATAGGAACTGCACAGCTCCCGGGACGTGAGTCATCAGAGAGCAGTTAGACAAAAAACAACTTAACTTCAGAAGTTAATAACTATTGGAAGGATTAAGATTTTTTGATAGAAGTAATTTACAAATCTGTTTAACTTTCTGGAGCCAGTTGATATATATAAAAAAAAAGTTTTGGCCTGGAATACCCTTTTAATAAATGTGATTTAACCCCTTCCCTAATAAAAGTCTGAATCCCCATCCTTTTCCCATAAAAACTATGTAAATAAAAATGAAAATAAACTTATGTGGTATCACTGCGTGCGTAAATGTCCAAACTATTAAACATATCGTTAATTAAACTGCCGGTCAATGGCGTTCATGTAAAAAAAAATAGCATATTTTTTGGTCACTTTTTTATACCATTAAAAAAATCAATAAAAAGCAATCAAAAAGTCTGATCAAAACAAAAATGGCACCGATAAAAACTTACGATGATGATGCAAAAAAATGAACCCTCATACACCCCATATGCAAAAACATAAAACAGTTGTAGGGGTCATAAGAGGACATTTTTAAATGTATTAATTTTCGTGCATGTACTTATGATTTTTTCCAGAAGCAAGACAAAGTCAAACCTATATAAGTAGGGTATCATTTTAATTGTATAGACCAACAAAATAAAAAGAAGGTGTCATTTTTACCAAAAAATGCACTGCGTAGAAACGGAACCCCGCAAAAGTTACAAAATGGTGTTTATTTTAAATTTTGTCACACAATGATTTTTTGTTTTGGTTTCACCGTAGATATTTTGGTAAAATGACTGATTTCATTACAAAGCAGAATTGCTGGTGCAAAAAATAAGCCAGCATATGGATTTTTAGGTGGAAAATTGAAAGGGTTATGATTTTTAAAAGGTAAGGAGGAAAAAACAAAAATGCTAAAACTGAAAAACGCTGAGTCCTTAAGGGGTTAAAGGGTTACTTTAGTGTTGAAAAATAATTGTCATATTGCTGGGGCAAGAAAAAAAAAAGATACTTACCTACCAACAGTGCTCTCCACTCCTTCCGGTCCCCTAGTCCTTGTCTCTTCTACCTTCTTCTTGATGAGAGGTTGGAGCGGACCATACCGCTAATCTTAACTTTACTAAGACAGGACCTTGCAGTGGCCAGTGATTGGCTGAGGGGGCAGGTCCTGCTCTGACCTCTCATCTCGGATTGCAGGCAAAAGAAATAAGCATCAGGGATCAAAAAGAGTTGTATGGGAGCTGTGGGAGACTGGGGGTAGGTAAGTGTCGTTTTTCACTAGCACCAGCATTATAATAAATATTTTCCAATGCTGGAATACCCCTTTAATTACTCATTATTGGGACTACAGTGGGACCTCACACACGTTACAATATTATAATTTTTTGAGTCAAGAAAAATTGGGAGATCTGCCGGAAAAATCATTAAACTTTGGAGAAGACGACTTTACACACTCACTATCCACCGGAACCCTGGAGCAATGTAGGAAGTACACTTTATATGGAAATCATGATTCGTAAACCTGGTTGTCTTACTAATCAATTATATGTTGTGGATTAAACACAATTGGGATGATTTATCAAAACTTGTTCAGCCGTAAAGTTTACCAGTTGCCCTTAGCAACCAATCAGATCACTACTTTCATTTTTTAAAAGGACTCTGAATAATGAAAGAAGTCATCTGATTGCTGTCCGGTTGCGATGGGCAACTGGTCAACTTTTCTTCTGCACAGTTTTTGATAAATCTCCCCCATTATTTTTATTTATTAGGTAAGTATGCAATCAATTCTATAACTGTAAATAAGGAAAAAAACTCTGTTCGTAGCAGGTACTGAAAACAAATGTAGTGAATAGAGGTGATATACAATGCTTACTAAAATATCACATATAACTCCAAAAAGAAGAAAAAAAATGAAATACCAAAAGAAGATTAGATTTAAAGGACAACTGTAGTGGTACACTTTTATATATGCCCATGCCTCAAAAATAAACAAAATAAACTCATACGAGCCCCCATTGGTCCGGCACAGGCCTCACGGTCCGGCAGTGCTGACATCATTCCACTTCCTGGGGATGGGGACGCCTCAGAGCCGTCGGCGTATCACCGGCCGTAGCGATGTCCCGCCCCGGCCTGTGATAGGCTGAGCCCACTGTCATGTAAGGAGCTCTGGTCGGCTTCTTACATGACAGTGGGCTCAGCCTATCACAGGCCGGGGCAGGACATCGCTACGGCCGGTGATGCGCTGACGGCTCTGCGGTGTCCCCGTCCCCAGGAAGTGGAATGAAGTCAGCACTGCCGGACCGTGAGGCCTGTGCCAGACCAACGGGGGCTCGTAGGAAGGTATGTATGAGTTTATTCTGTTTATTTTTGAGGCACGGGAACGGGCATATATAAAAGTGTTCCACAACAGTTGTCCTTTAAGTAGTTAATCTGTTTTCCCTTAGTCTTGTCAGCAGCACAATGATGGGTTAACTTGGCCCCTGTTTACTTGCAGGACTGTGGAATATTTTAATGATAATTAATTCATGAATAAATACCCCCTTGTGTATATAAGCTCCCCCTATTCCCCCAGGTCACTGAGTCATTTATGAAGTAACCAAGAGAGAATATAGGGAGGGAAGCTTGTGCTGCTGACAAGACTAAGGGAAAACAGATTAACTGCTTAAAACTAATTTTCAGTGGCATCTATCAGCAGCACAATGATGGGATTTGTATAGTAATATCCCTGGTAGGGCAGTTTATTTTTTAACTGAATTTTATACAGATTTAGCTAAATTCTTTTTTTCAGAAAACAAAGTTTCAAGCTTATAATGTTTGAAAAAAGTTAATGGAGTGGACCACAAATCATTTTGGCATATATAGTCCAAGGGGATTGAACCCCTTTCTGCCCACAATGTGGCAACAGCCAGTGTGGAATGAGTCCTTGTAAACTCTGAGGACTCTAAATCCTGGGTCTCATAGGCTGTTTTTATACAGTCAGTTATCCACCTAGATATAGTGGGTTTGGAAACCATCTTACCTCTACAGCTGCCTTGATAAGAGACTAAGAGATTCTTATCTTTGTGTAGAGATTTAGTACGACTGATGTAGATCTCTAGACATCTTACTATGTCAAGTCCACTGTAGTCCACTTCTCCATCTTCAGAGGAGGGAGTATATCTTGGAAGGCAAATAACTTGATTAGTGTTTGAAAAAGTGGGACCCTTAGGAAGAAAAGATGGTAGAAACCTAAGCAAAACTTTATCAGCATGAAAAGAGGTGTAAGGTTCTTCTGCTGTGAGCGCCTGCAGTTCCCCTACTCTTTTAGCAGTAGTAACTACTAATAAGAAGGCTACCTTCATGGATATATATTTTAAGGGGAGCTCATCCAAAGGTTCAAATGGATGCTCATATATTTGGTTAAGAACCAAGGTTATGTCCCAGGAGGTTACTGGTTGGACCACCCTTGGTCTTAATCTATCTAAGGCTTTAAGAAAGTTCTTAACCTGAAGAACCTGCAGCAATTTAATCTGAAAGCAGGCAGACAGGGCAGCAACGTGAACACGTATGGTATTGGGAGAAAAACCTTTATCAAAACCATCTTGTAAAAATTCTAGTATTTGCGGAATGGAAGGAAAGGGGGAATCTACATCTTTAGATCTACACTACATCAAATATATTTCTGACTCTAGCATATGTCTTATTTGTAGAGACACTCATAGAGTATGCTAAAGTATTTAACACCCGGTCAGAAAATCCTCTGGATTTTAATAAGGGCCTACCAACCTCCAGGCTGTTAGATTAAATGTTTTCAGACTGGGACAATATTAGGTTCCTTGTGACACAAAATCTGGATGCAGTGGCAGTTCTAAGTAGTTCCCTTGGGACATCATCATTAGGAGAGAGAATCACAACCTCTTTGGCCAAAAGGAAATGATCGCTATTACTGTGGCCTGATCCTGTCTGATCTTGGCTAAAACTCTCGGGTTCATAGATGTTGGAGGGAACACATATGCTAGACTGAATGTCCAAGGGATGGACATTGCGTCTATGACAAACGGGTGATCTATCGCATAAAGACAGCAAAACTTGTTTAGTTTTGCTTTTAGCCTGGTTTCCATCAAGTCTATCTTTGGTAGGCCCCACAGATCCGTGATCTGTTGGAAGACTGTCTGTGACAGAGACCATTCCCCTGGGATGGACATATTTTGACTGAGTCAGTCTGCCAGGATGCTTGAGGAGTCCGGACATGGATAGCTGACAACCTGGTTTTCTTCTACTTGGCCCAAGACAGTATCCGCCCTACTTCTAGAAGTAGGCTTGGTGATCTTGTGCCTCCCTGTTTGTTTATATAAAACACAGAGGCCATGTTGTCTGTCTTGATTCTGACTGCTTTCCCTACTAGGAAAGGTTCGAAATATCTCAGGGCATAATAAATGGCTCTCAATTCCGTTATGTTTGAATATAGGTGTTTTTCTTCGAACCTCCAAATCCCTGAAGTGGTCTGATTATCCAGATGCGCACCCCATCCTGACCCTGAGGCGTCTGTTGTAAGCGTTGTCGAAGCAGGTTCAGATCTATCCACCATTGAAGGGACTTTCTGGTAGTGTAGGAAAGTCTGTGTGTCGTGTCCAGACCTTAAGAGGTTCGGTTCCAGACTTTGAGGACATCGGCTTGCAGGGGCCTCAAGTGCCAGAGCGCTCTAAGGAACGGTGTCCGTTGAGGAGGAGAGAAGACCCAGATATCTCATCAATGACTAGAGGTAAAGTCCTCCCAACTGGATGCGAGCTTTCCTCTGAGCAGACAAAAAAATGTTCATGGTCTGGGAATTTATGAGGAATTCTAAGAATTGCCTGGTTGTCGCTGGAACTAGATCAGATTTTTCTTGGTTGATAACCCAATTTAGATCCTGCAGTAAGGAAAGCACAATCTGGAAAAGCCGAAGAACACCCTGAATATAAACCGCATTTAGTCTCCTGGAGACAGAAGAGGCTTGACCGATTTGATCGTAAATCTGCGGCGAGCTCTAGGAGCTTGGGGCAGTGATTTTCCTTTTTTATAAGATAAGTCTAACATAAGATTATCTAACTCAGAACCAAACAATCTTCCATGTGAAAACCTTAGATCACACAGATAATATTTAGAAGGATTGTCCGTAGACCAGGGCCGTACGACCCGCTGTTGACAATGCCATGGCCTTGGAAATAAATCTTATTTGTTGATTAGCGGCATCACACAGATAATCAACTGCTAAATTGATATGTTTGAATGCGGCCAAAATGTCATCCCTTTTACATCTGACCCCAGCATCTACGTCCTCTTGGATCTTGTTTAACCACTTCCTCAGGGATCGGGATACCCCATGGGAATCTATAGAGACTGCATTTTGACTAGATGCCACAGTATAGGTTCTTTTGAGGGCAACCTCAATCCTATGGTCCATGGGGTCTTTGAGACTTGAAACGTCATCAGCTGGGACAAGGGTTCTTTTGGACAGCTTGGCTATCGTGACATTAACCTTTGGAGGGGCCATCCAATCCTCAGACTGAAACTCCTCCAATGGGAACATCATTTTATATTGCTTAGAAACCACAGGCGCCTTCTCTGGTTTCACCCATTCTGCTTGCAGAAGGGAACAAACCAAGCTGTCCACTTTAAAGGCCCTTGGCCCTTTAGGTGATGTAGGAGGTTCTCCTTGATCTAAGGGCTGTTCCTCGACCTGCACTAATTTTATAAGCTTTTGAACTTCATCAGCAGGAAAATAAAATTGCCCTCGACTTGCAGCCTCTTCATCCGACAGGGACTCAGAGGCTGAGAAAATTATTCTATCCTTGTTAACAGCATGTCCTCATCCATAGGGGAAATTGGTGGACTACCACCATCACTAGTCTTCTTCTTAGGTTGTGAAGATATAGCATCCTTTAGAGTATTAATGGAGCCCTCCACGAAATCTTTCACCCATATGACTACGTCTCTTATAGTGGGTTCCTCGGACTCTGGGACGACAAGGATGACAAGCTTGGCAAGTGAAGAAATTACAGTCATCAGGGAGAGGGATCTGACACTCTCTACAGGCAAGATGTTTGCGTTTTTGAGTGCATTTGGTTGCAGAATCTCTACCTCCAGAATCCCTAGATGACATCTAAAAAACTGTATGCAATACATATTCAGTATGAAAAAAGAAAGTAGAAAAGAATGAGGAATTTGCTCACATAATTGGAGCAGGCTCAAAGAGACCTGCATACTGACATCTCTGGGTTTAAATAACACAGCTTGGCACCACTGAGCTAGCCCCACCCCAGTAAACACACCCCCTAAAAGCATTAGTAGTATGGGAGACACCTGGCTAGCTGGCTTATTCCCAGCTAGCCTAACCAATAGAAAGGATACATAGCGGAAGATTGCTCCACACCCCTGATGTCACCGACGTTCCACGTGGTCTTCCGTCCAGCTTCCATAAACATTGCAACGTGCCGTGTGCACATAGGAGCCTTCATGATGAATACAGGGAGACCGCAGGGACAAAAGTCCTGCAGAACAGCGTCCTGAAACAGTGAATAGACCAGAGGTAACTTGGCATCTCCCTTATAGGAAAAAAAGACCTCTTAAGGAAGGCACAAACTTTGTCCTGCACACAGGACTGAAAAAAACTCAGTGACCTGGGGGAATGGGGGAGCTTATATACATAAGTGAGGGGGGGGTTATTCATTAATTGATTATCATTAAAATATTCCACAGTCCTGCAAGTACACAGGAGGCCAAGTTAACCCATCATTGTGCTGCTGACAGACGCCAGGGAAGATGCACTTACACTTATTATACAGAGATGACATAAAACATTTTTAGTATTCAAAACAAACCAAGCACAAAGGTAGTAGACCTAACAATAATAACTTGCATGGGATTTTAGACAAAAAAAAAACACCCTTGCAAATGAGGTGGGTCAGGGTTAATTTAACTATCCTATATTTTTAGTTGACATATTAGTAACATGTGTACCAAGTTTCATCGAAATATCAACAGCTGTTTAGACGTGATGCTGGAACATACATACATATATACACACATTGTCACGATGCCGGCTGGCAGGAGGTGGATCCTCTGTGCCAGAGAGGGATTGGCGTGGACCGTGCTAGTGGACCGGTTCTAAGTCACTACTGGTTTTCACCAGAGCCCGCCGCAAAGCGGGATGGACTTGCTGCGGCGGTAGTGACCAGGTCGTATCCACTAGCAACGGCTCAACCTCTCTGGCTGCTGAAGATAGGCGCGGTACAAGGGAGTAGACAGAAGCAAGGTCGGACGTAGCAGAAGGTCGGGGGCAGGCGGCAAGGTTCGTAGTCAGGGTGGATAGCAGAAGTACTGGTACACAGGCTTTGGACACACAAAACGCTTTCACTGGCACAAGGCAACAAGATCCGGCAAGGGAGTGCATGGGAGGAGGTCAGATAAAGGCAGGGAGCAGATGGAAGCCAATTAAGCTAATTGGGCCAGGCACCAATCATTGGTGCACTGGCCCTTTAAGTCTCAGGGAGCTGGCGCGCGCGCGCCCTAGAGAGCGGAGCCGCGCGCGCCAGCACATGACAGCAGGGGACGGGAACGGGTAAGTGACCTGGGATGCGATTCGCGAGCGGGCGCGTCCCGCTGTGCGAATCGCATCCCCGACGGCCATGACAGTGCAGCGCTCCCGGTCAGCGGGACCGACCGGGGCGCTGCGGAGAGAGAGACGCCGTACGCGCTCCGGGGAGGAGCGGGGACCCGGAGCGCTAGGCGTAACAGTACCCCCCCCTTAGGTCTCCCCTTCTCTTTGTCCGGAAACTGCCTCCCCTGGGATGAGGACACCGGGAAAGGATGGAGGGATTCCTCAACGGCAGGCAGTACTGCAGGAGTGGGAATGGGGAGGGAGGGCAGAGGGCGAGGCCTGGCACGGGGCAGTGTGACACCAGGACGAGGGCCATGAGGAGGCACCGAGGCTTGCCTGACTGGACTGGGAGGGGGGGAGAGGCACTTCTTAAGGCGGGCAGAGTCCATAACGACCTTAGGGAGACCGGATACAGGAGGAACCACAGGGTCACGGCAGGGAGTACTGGTAACCGGTTTAAGGCAGTCCATGAAGCAAGAGGTACCCCAGCTCTTGATCTCCCCTGTGGACCAATCCAGGGTTGGGGAATGGTGTAGAAGCCAGGGTAGTCCAAGGAGAACTTCAGAAGTGCAATTGGGGAGGACCAAAAACTCAATTTTCTCATGATGAGGTCCGATGCACATTAGGAGGGGCTTCGTGCGGAAACGCACGGTGCAATCCAACCTGGCTCCGTTGACCGCGGAAATGTGGAGTGGCTTGACAAGACGGGTCACCGGGATGCGGAATTTATTCACCAAGGACTCCCGAATAAAATTCCCAGAGGCACCAGAGTCCAGGCAGGCCACGGCTGAGAGGGAAGAGCTGGCTGAAGAAGAAATCCGTACAGGCACCGTGAGACGTGGAGAAGCCGACTTAGCATCAAGAGACGCCACACCCACGAGAGCTGGGTGCGAGCGTGCGTTTCCCAGACGTGGAGGACGGATGGGGCAATCCACCAAAAAATGTTCGGTACTGGCACAGTACAGACAAAGATTCTCTTCCTTACGGCGATTCCTCTCTTCCAGGGTCAGGCGAGACCGATCCACTTGCATGGCCTCCTCGGCGGGAGGCCTAGGCGCAGATTGCAATGGAGACTGTGGGAGAGGTGTCCAGAGATCTAAGTCTTTTTCCTGGCGGAGCTCTTGATGCCTCTCAGAAAAACGCATGTCAATGCGAGTGGCTAGATGAATGAGTTCATGCAGGTTGGTAGGAGTATCTCGTGCGGCCAGAACATCTTTAATGTTGCTGGATAGGCCTTTTTTAAAGGTCGCGCAGAGGGCCTCATTATTCCAGGAAAGTTCAGAAGCAAGAGTACGGAATTGTATGGCGTACTCGCCAACGGAAGAATTACCCTGGACCAGGTTCAACAGGGCAGTCTCAGCAGAAGAGGCTCGTGCAGGTTCCTCAAAGACACTTCGAATTTCCGAGAAGAAGGAGTGTACAGAGGCAGTGACGGGGTCATTGCGGTCCCAGAGCGGTGTGGCCCATGACAGGGCTTTTCCAGACAGAAGGCTGACTACGAAAGCCACCTTAGACCTTTCAGTAGGAAACTGATCCGACATCATCTCCAAATGCAGGGAACATTGCGAAAGAAAGCCACGGCAAAACTTAGAGTCCCCATTAAATTTGTCCGGCAAGGACAGGCGGAGGCTAGGAGTGGCCACTCGCTGCGGAAGAGGTGCAGGAGCTGGCGGAGGAGATGGTTGCTGCTGCTGTAGCTGAGACTGAATCTGCTGTAGCTGCGACTGGAGTTGCTGAGTCATGGTGGTCAAGTACGACAGCTGGTGATCTTGTTGGGCAATCTGTCGGGCTTGCTGGGCGACCAGTGTGGGGAGGTCGGCGACAACAGGCAGAGGAACTTCAGCGGGATCCATGGCCGGATCTACTGTCACGATGCCGGCTGGCAGGAGGTGGATCCTCTGTGCCAGAGAGGGATTGGCGTGGACCGTGCTAGTGGACCGGTTCTAAGTCACTACTGGTTTTCACCAGAGCCCGCCGCAAAGCGGGATGGACTTGCTGCGGCGGTAGTGACCAGGTCGTATCCACTAGCAACGGCTCAACCTCTCTGGCTGCTGAAGATAGGCGCGGTACAAGGGAGTAGACAGAAGCAAGGTCGGACGTAGCAGAAGGTCGGGGGCAGGCGGCAAGGTTCGTAGTCAGGGTGGATAGCAGAAGTACTGGTACACAGGCTTTGGACACACAAAACGCTTTCACTGGCACAAGGCAACAAGATCCGGCAAGGGAGTGCATGGGAGGAGGTCAGATAAAGGCAGGGAGCAGATGGAAGCCAATTAAGCTAATTGGGCCAGGCACCAATCATTGGTGCACTGGCCCTTTAAGTCTCAGGGAGCTGGCGCGCGCGCGCCCTAGAGAGCGGAGCCGCGCGCGCCAGCACATGACAGCAGGGGACGGGAACGGGTAAGTGACCTGGGATGCGATTCGCGAGCGGGCGCGTCCCGCTGTGCGAATCGCATCCCCGACGGCCATGACAGTGCAGCGCTCCCGGTCAGCGGGACCGACCGGGGCGCTGCGGAGAGAGAGACGCCGTACGCGCTCCGGGGAGGAGCGGGGACCCGGAGCGCTAGGCGTAACACACATACATACACACATACATACATACTAGGGCTACACGATTTGGGGAGAATTTCGATATGTGATTGTGATATAATAGAAGAAATGGTGAAATCCCCTCCATTTCATGACCATCCCCCCCCCCATTTCACACAGCCATTCCTCTTCTTTCATAACATGAAATGAGAGGAATGACTATATGAAATGAGGAGAATGCCTAATAAAGTTGATAAAGCCATTTCCCTCAAAGCCAATACCCCTTCCTATTTCATTTCCAATCCCCTTCATTTTGTGACAGAACATGAACACTCTTGAGTTGCTCCCTCCTACACGATTGTGCAGCACCATAGAGTGCTGGGAGAAACAGTCTAACGCACATTGGAGGGGCTGAGAGACACGGGAGCCGACAATCAGCTGGGACATGGGAGA
Source organism: Hyla sarda (assembly GCF_029499605.1). Classification (NCBI taxonomy): domain Eukaryota; kingdom Metazoa; phylum Chordata; class Amphibia; order Anura; family Hylidae; genus Hyla; species Hyla sarda. The sequence continues at coordinate 81,492,055 of NC_079194.1, read as the reverse complement.
CGGACCTTACCCATCGGGTAATCATAGAATGTTCCTGGGGACATAATCAACATATCCAAAAGCACAATTATCTATGCGATTGCAATATATTGTGCATCCCTTATACACATTGAATAATACACACACATATATCTATATATATATATATATATATATATATATATATATTTATATTGCTTTTTTTTATATGGAGAAACAATCTATTTGGGACTAAATGTCCCCAACTGTCAAATTTTGTTAAATATAGTACACGACACTCTATATTGGTAGAATGTGCTTACGATAAATCTGGATGTTTATCACGATTCGGCTTCCAGGTAGTGGATCCTCTGTGCCAGAGAGGGATTGGCGTGGACCGTGCTAGTGGACCGGTTCTAAGCCACTACTGGTTTTCACCAGAGCCCGCCGCAAAGCGGGATGGTCTTGCTGCGGCGGTAGTGACCAGGTCGTATCCACTAGCAACGGCTCACCTCTCTGGCTGCTGAAGATGGGCGCGGTACAAGGGAGTAGGCAGAAGCAAGGTCAGACGTAGCAGAAGGTCGGGGGCAGGCGGCAAGGTTCGTAGTCAGGATGGGTAGCAGAAGTTCAGGTACACAGGCTTTGGACACACTAAACGCTTTCACTGGCACAAGGCAACAAGATCCGGCAAGGGAGTGCAAGGGAGGAGACTAGATATAGCCAGGGAACAGGTGGGAACCAATTAAGCTAATTGGGCCAGGCACCAATCATTGGTGCACTGGCCCTTTAAGTCTCAGAGAGCTGGCGCGCGCGCGCCCTAGAGAGCGGAGCCGCGCGCGCCAGCACATGACAGCAGGGGACCGGGACGGGTAAGTGACCTGGGATGCGATTCGCGAGCGGGCGCGTCCCGCTGTGCGAATCGCATCCCCAACGGCCAAGACAGTGCAGCGCTCCCGGTCAGCAGGACTGACCGGGGCGCTGCAGGGAGAAAGACGCCGTGAGCGCTCCGGGGAGGAGCGGGGACCCGGAGCGCTAGGCGTAACAGTACCCCCCCCCTTAGGTCTCCCCTTCTCTTTGTCCGGTAACTGCCTCCCCTGGGATGAGGACACCTGGAAAGAATGGAAGGTTTCCTCAACGGCAGGCAGTACAGCAAGAGTGGGAATGGGGAGGGAGGGCAGAGGGCGAGGCCTGGCACGGAGCAGTGTGACACCAGGACGGGGACCATGGGGAGGCACAGAGGCCTGCCTGACGGGACTGGGAGGGGGGGAGAGGCACTTCCTGTGGCAGGCAGAGTCCCAGTTCCTGATCTCCCCGGTGGTCCAATCAATGGTGGGGGAATGAAGCCGGAGCCAAGGCAGACCGAGGAGGACCTCAGAGGTACAGTTGGGGAGAATGAAGAATTCAATCCTCTCAAGGTGGGGTCCAATAGACATGAGGAGGGGCTCTGTGCGGTAACGCACGGTGCAGTCCAATCTGGCTCCGTTGACCGCGGATATGTAGAGCGGCTTGACGAGACGGGTCACCGGGATGCTGAATTTATTAACAAACGACTCCAAAATAAAATTTCCAGAGGCACCGGAGTCCAAGCAGGCCACGGCTGAGAGGGAGGAGTTGGCTGAAGAAGAAATCCGCACGGGTACCGTGAGACGTGGATGAGCAGACTTGGAACCAAGAGACGCCACACCCACGTGAGCTGGGTGCGTGCGTGCGTTTCCCAGGCGTGGAGGACGGATAGGGCAATCCACCAAGAAATGCTCGGTACTGGCACAGTAAAGACAGAGATTTTCTTCCCTGCGGCGATTCCTCTCTTCCTGGGTCAGGCGAGACTTATCCACTTGCATGGCCTCCTCGGCGGGAGGCCCAGGCGTAGATTGCAACGGATACTGTGGGAGAGGTGCCCAGAGATCTGAGTCTTTTTCCTGGCGGAGCTCTTGGTGTCGCTCAGAAAAACGCATGTCAATGCGGGTAGCTAGATGAATGAGTTCTTGCAGATTGGCAGGAATCTCTCGTGCGGCCAGCACATCCTTGATGCGACTGGATAGGCCTTTTTTAAAGGTCGCGCAGAGAGCCTCGTTATTCCAGGATAATTCTGAAGCAAGAGTACGGAATTGTACGGCATACTCGCCAACGGAAGAATTACCCTGGACCAGGTTCAACAGGGCAGTCTCGGCAGAAGAAGCTCGGGCTGGCTCCTCGAAGACACTCCGGAGTTCAGTGAAGAAGGCCTGGACTGTGGCTGTGGCAGGATCATTGCGGTCCCAGAGCGGTGTGGCCCAAGACAAGGCCTTTCCTGAAAGAAGGCTTACTACGAACGCCACCTTAGACCGTTCTGAAGGAAACAAGTCCGACATCATCTCCATATGCAGGGAACACTGAGACAAAAATCCACGGCAGAGTCTGGAGTCCCCATCAAATTTGTCCGGCAGGGACAAGCGGAGGCTAGGAGCGGCCACTCGCTGCGGAGGAGGTGCAGGAGCTGGCGGAGGAGATGGTTGCTGCTGTAGCAGAGGCAGAAGTTGCTGTAACATGGCGGTCAACTGCGACAGCTGCTGTCCTTGTTGGGCAATCTGCTGCGATTGCTGAGCGACCACCGTGGGAAGATCAGCGAGACTTGGCAGCGGCACCTCAGCGGGATCCATGGCCGGATCTACTATCACGATTCGGCTTCCAGGTAGTGGATCCTCTGTGCCAGAGAGGGATTGGCGTGGACCGTGCTAGTGGACCGGTTCTAAGCCACTACTGGTTTTCACCAGAGCCCGCCGCAAAGCGGGATGGTCTTGCTGCGGCGGTAGTGACCAGGTCGTATCCACTAGCAACGGCTCACCTCTCTGGCTGCTGAAGATGGGCGCGGTACAAGGGAGTAGGCAGAAGCAAGGTCAGACGTAGCAGAAGGTCGGGGGCAGGCGGCAAGGTTCGTAGTCAGGATGGGTAGCAGAAGTTCAGGTACACAGGCTTTGGACACACTAAACGCTTTCACTGGCACAAGGCAACAAGATCCGGCAAGGGAGTGCAAGGGAGGAGACTAGATATAGCCAGGGAACAGGTGGGAACCAATTAAGCTAATTGGGCCAGGCACCAATCATTGGTGCACTGGCCCTTTAAGTCTCAGAGAGCTGGCGCGCGCGCGCCCTAGAGAGCGGAGCCGCGCGCGCCAGCACATGACAGCAGGGGACCGGGACGGGTAAGTGACCTGGGATGCGATTCGCGAGCGGGCGCGTCCCGCTGTGCGAATCGCATCCCCAACGGCCAAGACAGTGCAGCGCTCCCGGTCAGCAGGACTGACCGGGGCGCTGCAGGGAGAAAGACGCCGTGAGCGCTCCGGGGAGGAGCGGGGACCCGGAGCGCTAGGCGTAACAATGTTAATGACCTACAATTATATTTATACAACATTCGATATTTTAAAAAAATACATAATGCTGTAGAAAGTCAGATGTATATTGCAGTAATTAGACAATAATTTAGATGTAAAACAGAATTTCCGAGCTTAAATTTTCTTCTGGATATAACTTGAAAAGAGGCTCGCTAAACATTATCACTTTGCCATGCTCGTCTCGCCCGAGGCTGGCAATGGCGCTATTATATGAGAAGGGATGAGAAACACGTGACATTTTGCAGCCATGTCTGCTTAGAATGAAGAAGTAGAAACACTGAGATGACGTAAGGGTAGCCCAGCATACTTTGCAACTTGCAGCAAGATCACATGAACACAGGTCAGCCAATCATTGCTTGAATATAGCTCCATGGCCAATCAGGAGACAGCATAGGGGTGGGTCTAAAAAAGAGTGATAAAACCCTATTCACTGCATCACAGCCTCCATCTTGGAGAGAAAGCAGAGCAGTGAACAGTGCACAAAAGAACTTACTGTCGAACTACTGATTCTAGAAAGCTTTCGCAAATACAAAGCTAGTTGTGCAAAGCATTTTGAAGCGGACTGATTTCAGTGACCTGCATTATTGTTCAGCTGCTGCACTACAAATCCCAGCAGAGTGACTATAGAACAAGCCCTTAGAAAGCTATCTCACTACAATGCAAAGCACGTTGAGTAAAGCATTTGCGGTTGGCTGACCATAATTTAAAAAAAATCTGCATTTCTAGCAGTGAGAGTAAATGTGGAATAGGCCTTTTACGTCAAATTACCTGTATCTTCAGGCTTTACGCAAAAACAAAGCATTTCTAGCTGGCTTTAAAATGTGCCCATCATATATCACACAAATTATGCTTTCATATGTTACTCACTAGGTCGTGCAAAAAACAAGACAAAACATTTTTAAGAAGTATATTTAAAAAAAAAAAAAAAAAAGATGTATATAATATAGGCTAGGGTTCCACACAGTTTTTTGAACCAAAACCAGAAGTGCATTCAAAATATGTTTTTTCAAAATGTATAGAAAGGTCTTCTATCTTCAGTGGCAGTTAAAAAAAAAAAAAAAAAAAGCCTGTGTGGAAACCTAGCCATAAAGAGTTTTTAATTCTGACTGTGCCCATTTAACATGAATCTGCATGTATGTGGCTTGGACAATGAGAAGGCATATGATCACAATGGTGTAGTTTTGGACACGATGTAGGAACAAGGTAAGAGGGAGGTGATGTGTTCAGAGCAGGAGGGTAGTGGTTCTGTCAGTGAAGAAGAGCGGCGGTAGGGTCAGAACTCCTTTCAAACTTTCCAGATGCTGGTATGAGAGAAAGGAAAGAAAAAGAGAAACCACAGGGGGCGCCTGGTGCATTACCCTAATAAAACAACGGGTCAGGGGGCTGTGCTCAGTAGTGTGCTCACATTGAGCGCATAGAATATGCGCATATAACCCAATAGCATAGGGTACAGATGATTCCTGGGGTTGCTGCGAAGCCGTAGGGATATGCCAGATAAACCAGGGTCTATCCGGTAGTGGATGTGGAAAGAAAGAAAAAAAAGTCCCTCTTTAGGCGCTGCTTTCCCCATAAAGTTGAATACACAAAATTGTCTCAAGAAAAAATGCCAATCTGAGGAAGAGTTGTCTCAAGAAAAAATGCCAATCTGAGGAAGGGGTAATCCCAAAACGCGTCATTGGTTAATAAAGAAAAAATTTTCTTGAGACAATTTTGCAGCGCCTAAAGAGTGACTTTTTTCCCTTTCTTTCCACAGATGCTAGTGTGGTCAGCTTAGAACCTGGAGATGTCAGAGGAGGGTGGTGCAATAGTCTACCAAGTGTAAATTCTTTTCTACTTTACTTGATGCAGAAAATGTGGCACAGTACAATCTCTGCAAACAGAAAGTAAGGCAAAGCTATGATTTTAGGAACTACGTTAGGACATGGGAGGGGTATTTATGAAGCATTTTACCCTGGTTCTCTTGGGTAAATGTGTCTCAATATTTTGTGCAGTGTGTTTTTTGTGACTTTTCCTGCATTTATTTGTTTTTTGGTTTGTTGCTGTGGCAGACATGTTTTTGGTAAATTTTTTGCAGTGGTCAGGGAATTCCGAAAATGCGACTTTTAAAAAAGTCACATACTTTGGCGCAACCCACCAAAACGGGCGCTAATCACCACCAAATAAAAAAGCACTTACAAACTGTGGACAGCGTTATTAAAAAGTCGCATAATTGTCGCATGGATTAAAAAGTCACACAGTAAGTCACAGAAAAACACCATACAAAGTGGAGTACTGATGTGAGAAAAGTGAGCAGCACCAGATTTATCACATGCCTTGGACCATGTGATAAATTAGGTGCAGGTACACAGTTTCCACTACATGAAGGAAAAAGAGGGACATGTATCAATAATGGTGTAGCAATGTGTGATTTAATGTATGTTTTTTTGCGACAAATGGTGCGTTTTTGCGCCAGATTTATCATTTGTCGCAAACCACTTGTTAAATTTGACGCAATTGATGCGCCTATAAAATGCGCAGAATCCTGCCCCAGAATTCCAGGCAACATTTTCTGGTTGTGTTGTAGCAGCTGAAACTTGTTAATTCTCCACTTGGATTTTGCCCTGCTTCACAAACTTAAATCACCCAGTTAGTTCCTTTTTCTAACTTAAAAATCTGTTCCTAGGGTTACATAGGTAAATGTTTGACTGGGATAAGTGTTTCTTTTTACCTTAGCTAAACATCATTTTTTGTTTTTTTTTGCTTTGTGGTCCTTTTAAACAAGCTCTTTTTTTTTCTTTACATGGGTTAAGGTTTTTGTTTTGTTTGTGAACTTGAAAACAGCCACATACTAAGACATTGGTAAGCCACTTTGTTTGGCCTGTGTTCTACCTTGTAACGTTGTTTAGCTACTTTCTGTGCGCCAAAATAAAAGTCGCAAATGATGAATTTCATACCAAGGCATGATTGTAACTGATATCACGACTAACAAAGTGAAATCAGTGATTTTGTTCTAAACCATTTGGCGCAAAAATTTGTCGCAAACAATGACATAAAGGAAAAATTGCGACAAATCACAGACAAAAAAACTGGGTAAAAAGCTTCATCCATACCCCCCAAAGCATTTTTCCGTTTTTGCACTTTAGTTTATTCCTCCTTACCTTTTAAAAAATCATAGCCCCTTCAATTTTGCACCTAAAAATCCACATGATGGCTTATTTTTTGCAAAACCAATTCTGCTTTGTGATGACATCAGTCATTTTACCGCAAAATCTACGGCGAAAGGGAAAAAAAATTATTGTGCAACAAAATGGAAGAAAAATGACATTTTGTAAATTTTGGGGGCTTCCGTTTCTACGCAGTACATTTTTTGGTAAAAATGACACCTTCTCTTTATTCTGTAGGTCCATACAATTAAAATGATACCCTACTTATATAGGTTCGATTTTGTATTACTTCTGAAAAAAAATCATGACTATATGCAGGAAAATGTATACGTTTAAAATTGTCCTCTTCTGACCCCTATAACTTTTTTTTTTACACATACAGGACAGTATGAGGGCTCATTTTTTGCGACGTAATCTGAAGTTTTTATCGGCAGCATTTTTGTTTTGATCTGACTTTTTGATCGCTTTTTTATAAATTTTTTTATGGTATAAAAAGTGACCAAAAATGTGCTATTTGGACTTTGGAATTGACCGTATGGTGAAATTAACGATATATTTTTATAGTTCTGACATTTACGTACGCAGCGATACCACATATGCTTATTTTAATTTACACAGTTTTTTTTTTTATGGGTAAAGGGGGGTGATTCAAACTTTTATTAGGGAAGGGGTTAAATCATCTTTATTAACATTTTTTTCCACTTTTTTTTTGCAATAGCATGCAGTACATTGATTCAATACACTGATCAATGCCATTGCATTGCAATGCATTGATCGGTGTTATTGGCGGTTGATTGCTCAAGCCTGGATTTCAGGCTTGGAACAATCAATCGCCGATCGGACACGTAGGAGGAAGGTAAGGTACCCTCCTGATGTGTCCTAGCTGATTTTACCGTGAAGGTCCTGATCAGCCTGACTGAGCCGCCAGGAAGCTTTCACTTTAGACATGGCAATCAACTTTGATCACCGCGTCTAAAGAGTTAATGCCGGACATCTGCCAGAACGGTGATGTCCAGCATTAGCCACTAGTGTTGCTCACGAATATTCGCAATTCGAATTTTATTCGCGAATATGGCGCTATATATTCGTAATTACGAATATTCGTTTTTTTTTTTTTTCACAGTACACATCACAGTGATCATCCCTCTCTGCTTCCAGCTTGTGTGGTGTAAAGAAGGCTCTAATACTACTGTGTGAGACCGGCGTGTGAATTTTCGCATATGCGAAAATTTGCATATGCTAATTTTCGCATATACGAATTTTCACATATATTAATTTTCGCACACGCGAATATTTACATATGCGAAAATACAACGAGAATATTACGAATATGCGAATATTCGCGAATATTCGTCCATATATTCGCGAATATTCGCGAATTCGAATATGGCCTATGCCGCTCAACACTATTAGCCACGGGTCCTGGCTGCAGATAGCAGCTGGGACCGTGCGGGTATGATGCAAGCATAACTCCTGAGCTCGCTTCATAACCCTCCCATGCCATAGCGCCGTTTAGAAACAGCGTTTTGCGGCAAGGGGTTAATGGAGTAAAAAGATGTTCACCTACTCCTCTTTTCATAAATACCCCTCATGGAGTGGTATCACACTGGCTAGAAGTCTTATTAGTACACCACTGCCTGCTGTCAGCTGGCTACTACCACTCCCACCAGTCCACCACCCTTGCTGCTACTACCAGCCAGACCTACACATACACACTATCACTAGTCCACGACTGTCTGCTGGCTACAGCTACCATTAGTTTACCACTGCCTGATAGGCATATTGGGGGGAATTTTTCATTGGTTTTACCCTGGTTTTGTGGTGTACATTTGTCGCAAAGTTTGTCTCAGATGCTGTTTAGCGACTTTTCATTGCGACTTTTGCTTTAGAAGGTTTTTCAAAAAGAACATACCAAGTCATGATTTCAGCTGATATCATGCAGTGGTCAGGAATTTATCATTTGCGATTTTTCAGTTTGCCGCATCTTTTGTTGCAACTGCACTTCCTGAGGTGCAAATCTACACCAGCTCTGACTTGGCTTACAAACTAACTGCATACAGCTTTATTAAAAAGTCACACATTTTGTCGCACGGAATAAAAAGTCATGCAGGAAGCATCATACAAAGTGGTGTACTGACGTAAGAAATGTGATCAGCACCAGATTTATCACTTGCTCTGCACCATGTAATAAATCTGGTGCAGGTACACAGTTTCCATCACAGGGACAAGCTACACAACCAATTTGCCAAGACTTTCCACTTTCTGCTCCCCGCTGAGTCGACACTCCTCTTCCTCTGCCAGCACTACAACGGCAAGCAGCAGCAGCTTCACATTGGAGTACATGATGATTTGTTTACATCCGGTATTTCACCCTGACATGAATCTTCATTAAAGGGATGTACTTGTATAACCAGCCAGACTTACACATAGACAACCCACCATGATCCCAAAAAAGGGATGATTTTATACAACATTCTACCACAGATGTGATTATTGGGAGAAATGAAGGACCCCTCCCCCAATTTTACAATATTAAGTACTCTAATAAAAGTGTTTGCAATGACATTTTTTTTTAAAAATAAATATAATTTAACTCTTTACTGTGTTTATTCTTTGGTGGCTCAGAATTAAGCTGATAGCCGGGGTTCCCTCATAGGGACAACCTATGATCAGCTTATCTTATAACAGGGATGGTTGAGCCTTGTGTTCATTTCCCTTTATCAATCCTCAGTTCTAGTTTCCTAATAACAGTCTGCCCATTCTGGTATATAAGGAAACATTACTGAACTTGAGTATGGCACCATGTTTTGGCAAATATCTTTGGGGAAGTCATAGCCGCTCTACCTCTTTGGGTCAAACATCTATGAGCCTTTGTTATGACATTATATAAAACAAAACCACATTTATCTAACCTTGCTGACTTCAAACTTTTTTTTTTTTTAGGTATGATAACATGCATTATGCTTCCTTCGTGAACTGTTCACACTTCCAACTTTTTGCTCATTCATTTTTTTTGGCTATGTTCAACCTTTGGCAGTCGCAGAAATATGTAACACAAGTAGAAGCATATCACTTTTCCTTTCTGGGGATATGGAAAAAAAAATATAATCCATTTTCTTTCTCTAATGAAGGAATGCCAGAGCGGCACCGTCATTTTAGTGGCTTGCTTGGGCAGAGTGAGTGGTAGGAACATGGTGATAGATGGCTCTTTCTCTGCACTGCCACCCTGACATATCCTTTATCTACAAATCAGCTTCCAGTTGCTACAACAACCGCGACTGTTCCTTGGAAAATGCTGCCGAGCTGCTGAGAGAATTCTGGCTATCCCACACACAATGTGAGCTATGTGAAACCAAACAACATTTAGGATTTTCTTCTGACTGAACCGTAAAATAAAGTCAAACTTGGGCAATGGGGAGCGATGTCTGAAAAGAATTTACATTAAAAAAGAGAAATGTTTAGCACATGATGTCACAATCACTCAGAGACACTTTCTATTGAGGAGAGGAAGTAGTGTGATGTATGGCCGGCATGGAGGAGCAAATCCCCTTTCAGCAGATCCTGGTTATTTAATGCTGGGATCTTGCTCTTGTTATAGAGGGAATTAATGTTGTTTCTCGGGAAATAAAACTTCATGAAATATTGGAGGTTTCTTGTAAAGAGTAGAGGAGAGCTCAAATTTTATGTGCCATTGAACTAACTCACTTAGAATTAAGTGCTTCAAAGTGGTGTCTTGTTTTTACTCAAGTTTGACAACTGCTAGGGTGACCTGAGATATACGCCGCATAGGCAAGAATGTAGGCTGCAGTGTCTAAGGATACTTATAGCAAGTCCTCTCAGATATTTATTCAACTAGATGCTCAAACTAAATTCAGCTTCAAAACATCACTGTCATTTACAAAAACTTTTTTTGACATGTTGTTCAGGGATTTATTCTCATATTTTGGAGTTGGAAAATAATTTTTCCTCTGTTAGGCTTTGTTTGCACCGCGGAATTTCCGAGCAGAAACCTCTGCCATGGAAATTTAAATTCCGGCTTCTGCAAAAAAAATGTCAAACTCAACTCAATGCAAAATCCGCTTGGAAATGAATTGCCGTCACATTTTTGAGAAGTCCTAGCGACCCGTTGTCTGAGGAATGTCTGCCCTAAAATTTTCCAGGCGGAAATTCCGCTATGTGAACATAGCCTTATGGGGCAATTTCTAATGGCCTCATAGTTTTTTTTTTTTTTTGCCTTCCTCTGCCGGTCAGCTATACCTGTAGCTCACTAGTGCAACACACAGGCAGAAAAAAAGGCACACGTGTTAATAAATGATTCCCTATATATTTACAGATCATGTTACATATTGATATATGAGCCCTTCTCTGAGAGAACTTTAAAAACTCTTTTATCTATAGAATTTGTGAGTCCATGTATAGTTTCTGCTTGTATTTCCTTTCTGGATGCCAGTATTGCTTTCCAGAGCTGCTGTGTGGAGATATTCTCATAAATCTTTTAAGGATGCTCCATAGGTTCTCAATAGGCTCATTTAGAGGTCATGACCCCCTTAGGGACTCTTACAGGGCTGACTATTTCACTTCTCAATTTTCCGGTCTAAATCCTTACTCCATCAACTCCTTTCTGAGGTCACTGTCTTACTGGAACAGAGTGGCCTATCAGCAGCCATTGAGAACTGGATGGTCCATATAGCACGGTCTTCAAACACTTCTCTTTGTGGGCTTTGGTTAAGAGTGGCCGAACTACAGGTTTATGCTAAAGCATCTTGAATCACTCATATCTTTTTACAGTTCAATGATCTTTCTTCAGTTTTTGTTTTGAAGGACAGCTTTCTTTTGAAGGACAGCTTTTCATCTTAAGATAGGTCTCTTTTCCTCCCTATTTTTCACCCCAACCGTGACTTAATAATATGGAACATTCTCTTTAAGTAACTTTTGATAACATACAGGGTAGGGATCAGTGCAGACCTAGAACTCGCCCAAAATCACTGTCCCTAATTAGAGGGTGATCCATCCTCTAGACTAAGTGTAGGGGTGTCAGACAGTTCAGGTCAGTAACAAACGGGCAAAACAGTAACAATACGGAAACAGGGTGTTAACCAAAGACAAGCCAAAGAGTCAGAAGCAAAATACTCAAACAGACACACAGAGCAAAGTCAGGATAGCAATGGGTCAAACCTATAGGGCAGCACAGTACAAAAAACAGAAGACAGGAGCAGAGTCAATAAACAAGCCAAAGGTCAGATACAGTGGGACTATGTAATAATAGGGATATTAGGGATATTAGGGACTGCAGCAGCTGCCCAGTTGAAATATTCTGCACTCAGTAGGTGATTGGTCCGGCGGCTCCACCTCCTACTTGGTGAGCAGGGTGTCACGATCACACCCTATCGGTCCAGCTACGACGCTAGAGTGTGATGGTGCAAGGGTTAAAGCCGCCAGACCTCTGGGTATCCACTACTAGTCCCAGCAAGTCACACAATTAACCCTTAGATAAACGTGTTTCCACCAGAGCTGCCTTCGGAAAGGTGAGCTCATATATTTAGAGATCAAAGACCAGAGCTGATTAATTAAATATTTAATCTGATAAAAGGTATCACAGTGCTGACTATATAAAAATACAGAAACAAATGACATACAGTTACAAAAATATATAAAAGAGTTTTGCAAGACAAATTCAGAAAACAAAAGATGAAGTTCTTACAGCATGATGATATAGCAGTCCAGGTCTTGTCAGCTTGTGCATAGCATTGAACAACCTGAGTCTAGTATTGTTTTAAATATCATATCTGCTTTCTTGGGAGGGAGACTCCATTCCTCCCTCCCTTCTGATCCCACCAGGGGGTCTTCTCTCTTCCTGGCCCCTTATCTGTTTGATTATAGGATGGGACCAGAGTGCATGACTTCAAAAAAGCCTTTGACTTCAAAGGAGATGTAAACAAACAGCCAGACCCCCAATAAAATGCAATACACAAACCCACAGTCTGAATGACCTCTCACCCATGGCTTGGATAATACATCACACAGTTATAATTATAATACACATATAGGATTTTAAAAATCAGGCCTTGGGCCTGACTCCTCCCCCTTAAGATGGGGACAGAGAGATCTTGCCTTTCTAGGCTAATCTATCTGTCTCCATTACCCCTCTATTTCTCCCTGACGCGATCATGCCAGTAGTTCTGCCTGGACTGTGCTGCTGTGAGGTTGTCATGTACCAGCCCAGTCAATGTCTGCATCCTGTCCCTGAATCTCAGAACATACTCCACCACAGAAGTTTCAGGGGCATGTAGTCCCCCTTCCCATTCCCCTCTTACTAAATCTAGGGGTCCCTGCACTTTGCGACCATACAATAATTCAAAGGGCAAGAAACCTGCAGACTCTTGGGGTACCTCCCTGTAAGCGAATAACAGATAGGGTAAATACTTTTCCCAGTCTCTGCCCTCTGATTCTACAAAGGTTTTCAGCATTTGTTTCAAGGTCCCATTGAACCTCTCACAAAGACCATTTGTTTGGGGGTGGAATGGGCTTGCTACCAAGTGCTGTATATTCACCTTCTTACAGAGACTTTGCATGAGATTGGACATGAACTGTGTGCCCTGATCAGTGAGCATTTCTCTGGGGAACCCTACCCTGCAGAAAATACTGATCAGAGCATAGGCCACCTTATCTGCTCGGACGGAGGATAAGGCAACAGCCTCAGGGTACCTTGTTGCATAATCTACAACAGTAAGAATAAATTGTTTCCCTGTGCTGCTGGGTATAGCCAGAGGTCCCACAATATCCACTGCCACTCGTTCAAAAGGTACAGATATGACTGGTAGGGGCACTAGGGGAACACAAGTTAAATCCCCAGACTTACCCACCCTTTGGCAGACATGACAGGATCTACAGTAATTTGCAACAGCAGTACCCATACCTGGCCAATAGAAATGGTGTGCCAACCTGGACTTTGCCTTGGCCACTCCCAAATGTCCTGCCAGGGGGTCTCATGGGCTAACCTCAGCAGCTCTTTCCTGTACTGCCTAGGAACCACTAACTGCCTTTCTCTCTCCTGGGCCCCGAGCATGCCTTTGGAAAGGGACTCCCAGTACAAGATATAATTTTCCCAATATACCCGATGCCCATCTGTGTCAACACCTGTATGTTCAGCACGTTGTCTCAGCCCTTCAAGGGTAGGGTCACTGCGCAGAGCTTCCCGGAAATGCTAATTTCCCTCCCCCCATCTCGTGATATCAGGGAGCACATTTCCCCCAGGTGAACTAGCATCTCCGCCTTCCTCTGCTGTGGCTTGCATGTCACACAGCTTGCCCCTTGCATCACTCTCCTCCCTTCTTTTTAAAGCTGCAGCCCTGGCACGCTGCTGACGCGTTACCACTGCCACCATTGGTATGCCTCCCTGGGGTTTACCTTCCTCTCTCTCAGTTCCAGACATAACAATACAGGCATCATACACAGGGCTATCACTCCTTCCCTCCTCCTCCTTAGGCTCACAGGATTGGGACATATCACTCACTGCTGGTCCCTCATCCTTACATGTCACCAGGGGCACAACAACCCCTCCCCCTAGCCCATCTCCACTAGGTTTTGGCATTGGCAATTCATTGTCAATGGGGTGAATTTACAATACACCCCATTTCACTTTTGGAAAACATTACTGGTTCAGTCACAGGTAAACATTTATCAATCCCCTGCACTCCCTCCCAGTTACCCCATTTCACAGTGTCTCCCAAAGTCTTGCACAGTACCTCAGAATGAACAGGGCTCTCACCTAGCCCACCCGGTGTGCAGATAGTGCCCTCTGGAGCATAATGACAGAGCATCCGACCCAAATCATTCCCCAGCAGAACATTAACAGGGATATCCTCAGAGACCCCCACCTCCCACAAACCTTTGCCTGTACCCCAATCCAGGTACACACGAGCCATGGGCACAGCAGGCCGCACACCTCCAATTCCTTTTAAGGCCATGGTTCTTCCAGGGATGATGTCCTCTGTATCCACCACTTCAGGCCGCACCAAGGTAAATGAGGCTCCAGAATCTCGTAACCCCACTGTCACCCGGTCACCCACAGTTACACTCTGTAGGTTGTCCCCTCTTTTCTCCACCGCTCCAGACACCAGAAGAACGGCTGTGTGACCTCCAGCTGCCGGTGGAGAATGCTTCTTGTTGGGGCAAGTGGCACTCAGGTGCCCAATATTGTTGTATCAGTAACATCGGCGGGTGTCCCCCTGACCCAATGTGGCTTCTGTTGCTTTTGGGGATGATGGCAAGAATTTATTTCCTGGCTGGCCTGGTGGTGCTCTGTGGGTGTGTGGCTCCCCTTCAGGTACTTGCTCCAGCTTGTGCAGATCCACGCTTTGCTGCTGGCGCCCGATTGTTGGCAAAGTCATCTCCTAGTTCGGCTGCTTCCATTGCTGTCTTGGGCTTGCGGTCCAAAATCCATTCTCTGGCTTCGAAGCTCCGTGTTCGGAGAAACTGATCCAGGACCATCAAGTCCTCCAGGGCCTCATAGGTAGTGACTTGTAGGCCCCCAGTCCATTGCCTGAATGCAGTCCTTAGCTGACCTGCATGTTCAGTGCAGCTTTCTGTGGCGCTTTGTTGCAAAGTCCTAAATCTTTTCAGATAAGCCTCTGGAGTCAGATTAAAACTTATTAGCAGGGCAGATTTTATTGCCTCATAGTCCTGGTCACTTTCAGAGGGAAGCGAAGCAAACACATCCAGAGCTTTCCCTCGCAGCCGTGGGGATAGATATCGTCCCCACTGTTCCTTAGGTAGATGGAACAGCCGGCAAATCTTTTCAAATCCCCCTCGCTGGGCCTCTCTTTCTTCGGCCTCTCTCTCTGCAGCTCGTATCTGGGCCTCTCTCTCTGCAGCTCATATCTGTGCCTCTCTCTCTGCAGCTTGTATCTGTGCCTCTCTCTCTGCAGTTTGGTACTGGAGAAGAAGTTGGAGTTTCATATTGGCATCCACATTCCCAAGGTGTTGTAAGGCAGTCCGCATATAAGAGTCAAAGGCCTCATGTGGAGTACTGTCCTGATGGGGAGTAATGTTGTGTTCCCCAGGAGATATCAGTCCTTGGATGGCAGTTCCAGCTGTAGGACTTTGTCTCATGTCACTCAGCTCTTCTGCACGGGCATCATACTCCACAAGATCAGCAATAAGTTGTTCCTTGTTCTTTCCTGCAGTAGGGATCTCCTTTTCTTGGCACATTAGCTCCAGTGCAGGATTGGACTGCTTGCGATATGCCTCCATATTTCCAAGATGAGACAGAAGAGGTAAAACAGGAGATGGGGAGAACAGAACTTTCTTGCACTCTTTTTGTATGTCTTTTAAGCCAGCACTGAGCTCTGTCTTTGGAATTTACACACAAGAATATGTATGCAATTTATTTTTTAGTGCTAAGATTTCCTTACAGGTAAAATCCAGCAAGCACTAAAAATCTCTAAACATATCCCGACGCTGCCACCAGTTGTCACGATCACACCCTATCAGAGTGTGATGGTGCAAGGGTTAAAGCCGCCAGACCTCTGGGTATCCACTACTAGTCCAAGCAAGTCACCAAATTAACCCGTAGATAAACATGTTTCCACCAGAGCTGCCTTCAGAAAGGTGAGCTCATATATTTAGAGATCAAAGACCAGAGCTGATTAATTAAACATTTAATCTGATAAAAGGTATCACAGTGCTGACCATATAAAAATACAGAAACAAATGACATACAGTTACAAAAATAGATAAAAGAGTTTTGCAAGACAAGTTCAGAAAACAAAAGATGAAGTTCTTACAGCATGATGATATAGCAGTCCAGGAGAGTGCTGTTCTTAGGATGGTCTTGTCAGCTTGTGCACGGCATTGAACAACCCGAGTCTAGCATTGTTTTAAATATCATATCTGCTTTCTTGGGAGAGAGACTTCATTCCCCCCTCCCCTCTGATCCCACCGTCTTCTCTCTTCCTGGCCCCTTATCTGTTTGATTATAGGATGGGACCAGAGTGCATGACTTCAAAAAAGCCTTTGACTTCAAAGGAGATGTAAACAAACAGCCAGACCCCCAATAAAATGCAATTCACAAACCCACAGTCTGAATGACCTCTCACCCATGGCTTGGATTAGACATCACACAGTTATAATTATAATACACATATAGAATTTTAATAATCAGGCCTTGGGCCTGACACAGGGATATCAGCATGACGACGTACAGCTCTTCATCAAGCAGGAGATTTAATCAAACAATAAAACAAACACTTTATTTTAAATACTAAAACCTAAAAGATAATTTTACTGAAGTTCTATTAATATTTCACTTGCATAATAATGTGAAACACACTGTAGGTCTACATCGGACTGCCCTTTAACAAAATGTCAAAAAGAGATGCCGACCTACAGCCCAACATATTGTCGACGTGACTCGAATAGGCCAAACGTAGTCTAATTATGACTATGTTTGGTCCATTTAGCAACCACATTTTTGTCAGTTGACAGTCTATGGGGGGAATTAATCAAGCTGTGCTTACGTACACAACTTACATACACTGTTTTCCATGATGTAAGTGTTTTTTACGTGTGACACAGTTATCATACTATTACAGGGGGGTTGATAAATTTGGCTCACATAAGCAAAAACACTTTTTTAGCATACATAAGCAAAAACCAAGAAATTACTTCAGAACACCACTTTGTAACACCACCTTTTCTCCTCTGTTACTTTTCTGCTCTAAAGCTGCTTTTGTGACAAAAATGTGCGATATTTATGTATGTATTAAAATTTTCAATATTTTTTTCCCCTAAATGTACTAACCTGTTTTTTGTATGTTTTTTTCTCATTTCAGTTACATGTATGCAAAAGACTACTTCGGACTACGGTGACCAGCATTTTTTTTTTGTTTAATCTCTTAAGGACATAGGGTGGTATTTATCAATTTTGCCTGTTGAAAGTTTCTTTTTACCCTTTTTTTTTCACTCTGGTTTTCGTGGACATGCACCAAATTTATCATTTGGTGCAAGTTGTTAGTAATTTTGGCTCAAATGTTGAAATCAGCTGTTCACAGCGCCTTTTACACAGAACTTACCACCACAGAGGACAGCGTATTTTACCCTGTAGAGCAGCCATTTCGGAGTCCCTCCTGCAGTATAGCAGGCATGCTGGGAGTTGTAGTTTTGCAACATCTGGAGGCCCGCAGGTTGGAGACCACTGCTTTAGTGCTTACCTTTCCTGAACCTGTGTGGCCATGTCCAATGCTGGCTCAACAGAGGGTGAAGGTTCCTCAGAGACAACTATGTTTTGGATAGTATTGAGCAGCCCTGGAGGCGTCGCTGCTTTCACAAAAAAAAAAGTGTTTTAATGTATTTTGATGCCTTTACATTTTCTGACATTGCTAAGTGTGTTTTCCATGTGCAAAATTTCTTGGCGGGGATTTGCGCCAAAAAAACGGGATTTGCGCCAAAATTGCACCAAAAATTGCACCAATGATGAACTACTGCCTAAAGTTAAAATCACACACAGGACCGTGTGATTTTGAGAAAGTTGTAAAAATGACAGT
Organism: Hyla sarda; assembly: GCF_029499605.1. NCBI lineage: Eukaryota > Metazoa > Chordata > Amphibia > Anura > Hylidae > Hyla > Hyla sarda. The sequence continues at coordinate 81,474,041 of NC_079194.1, read as the reverse complement.
GGGGAAGATGAGCCAAACTTTGGCGCAAAAAGACACTGCACCAAAGTATTGCGCCAAAGCTACATGAAAAAAACACATGAATCCTTTGATAAATACCCCCCATAGCGTTTTTCCATTTTTACACTTTCGTTTTTTCCTCCTTACATTTTAAAAATCATAATTCTTACAATGTTGCACCTAAAAATACATATGATGGCTTATTTTTTGCGCCAGCAATTCAACTTTGTAATTTTACCCAAAAATATACAGAGAAACAGAAAGAAAATAATTGTGCGACAAAATGGAAGAAAAAATCCCATTTTGTAACTTTCGGGGGCTTTCTACGCAGTACATTTTTCGGTAAAAATGACACCTTATCTTTATTCTGTAGGTCCATACAATTAAAATGATACCCTACTTACTGTATATAGGTTTGATTTTGTATTACTTCTGAAAAAAAAAACTAATTACATACAGGAAAATTTATACGTTTAAAATTGTCCTCTTCTGACCCCTATAACTTTTTTATTTTTCCATGTACGGAGTGGTATGGGGCTAATTTTTTGCACCGTGATCTGACGTTTTTATCGATACCATTTTTGTTTTGATCTGACTTTTTGATTGCTTTTTATTCATATTTTTATGGTATAAAAAGTGACCAAAAATACGCTATCTCGGAATTTGGAAATATTTTTGCGTGACCATGCGGTTTAATTAATGATATATTTTTATAGTTTGGACATTTACGCACGCGGCAATACCACATATGTTTATTTTTATTTACACAGTTTTTTTTTAATGGGAAAAGGGGGGGGGGGTGATTCAAACCTTTATTAGGGAAGGGCTTAAATCATCTTTATTAACTTTTTTTTTTTACTTTTTTTTTTGCAATGTTATAGCCCCCATAACATGAAGTTCATTGATTCAATACACTGATCAATGCCATTGCATTACAATGCATTGATCAGTGTTATCGGCAGTTGATTGCTCAAGCCTGAATTTCAGGCTTGGAGCAATCAATCGTCGATCGGACATGCAGGAGGCAGGTAAGGCACCCTTCTGATGCGTCCTAGCTGATCGGGACATTGCGATTTTACCGTGATGGTCCTGATCAGCCCGACTGAACTTCCGGGAAGCTTTCACTATCACTTTAGACGCTGCAATCAACTTTGATTTCCACGTCTAAAGAGTTAATGCCGGGCATCTGCCTGGACTGTAATGTCCGGCATTAGCCATAGGCCCTGGCTGCTGATAGCAGCTGGGACTGTGCGGGTATGATGCAAGCTCAGCTCCAGCTCCTTTAGAAACTGCATTTTGCGGCAAGGGGTTAATATTAATAAAATGGTTACTGAGGGGTTATGGGGGAGTGTTTTTTGGAATGCATTTTTTTTTAACGTGTTTCTTTTTGTTTTTCTTTTATTTTCTTAACAGGATTAGTAGTGGAAGCTGTCTAATAGACGGAATTCATTACCAAGCCAGGGCTTAGCATTAGCCACAAAAACAGCTAGCGCTAACCCCCAATTATTATTCTGTACCCACCACCACAGGGGTGCCGGGAAGAGCCAGTACCAACAGGCGCGGAGCATCACAAATGGCACTCCTGTGCCTGATGTTACCAGGGTGGGTGAGGACCATTGTTACTGGCCCTCCCCAGCCTAAATAACCCCAGCCTGTTACCACCTAGGAACAGGAGCACCATTTTGAAGCTCTGGGCCTGTTGGTTCTGGCTCTTTTCAGCACCCCTGTGGCGGTTGGTACTGGAGTAATAATTGGGGGTTAGCGCTAGCTGTTTTTGTGGCTAACGCTAAGCCCGGCTTAGTAATGGATTCCGTCTGTTAGACAGCTTCCACTACTAATCCTGTTAAGAAAACAAACAAACAAAAAAAAACACCACGCGATTAAAAAATTCTTATTCCAAAAAACACTCCCCCACAAGCCCTCGTTAACCATTTTATTAATATTAAACAAAAACAAAAAATGCTGGTCATAGACGTAATCCACCGAATGCAAAGAAGTCCTCTGCATACACGGATCTGAAATCAGAAGAAAAAAGCACAGAAAATATGTTAATACATTTATAGTGCCCCCAGTAGTTGCTAAACTACAACCCTCATCCCATGACAGAAGTTGTAATTTAGCAACAGCGAGCCCCCAGTTTAGTAACAGTTGGAGGCAGCCTGTTCCTAAACAACAACTCTCATCATGGGAGTTGTAGTTTAGCAACAGCCAGGGAAGCCCACTTATCTCCCACCACCTGCACCGCATGATTACAGCTCCAAGCATGTCCTCACTGTAAAGACATGCTGGGAGTTGTAGTTGTGAGGCGCGGGCTGGTGGGAAATGTGTGGGCGTGTCTCGGCCAATCCCAGCTTCAGGGGGGGAAAATGAAACTACAGGGCCATAGTTTCACATGGTAGCCGGCCGGGGAGTGGAGCGCTTGTCACCTGCGCCGCATGACTACAACTAGCAGCATGCCCTTACAGTAAGGACATGTTGGGAGTTGTAGTTGTTAGGCACGGGCAGGTGACAAGAGCTCCGCTCCACTCCTCGGCCGGGAACCATGAATAGAATACTACGGCACTGTAATTTCATATTCCCCGCCCGGAGCTGTGATTGGCCAAGGGGTCTTGGCCAATCACAGATTAAGGAGGGAAATATGAAACTACAGTGCTGTAGTATTACATTCTTGATTCCCAGCCGGGAATGCTGAGATTTGTAGTAATGTGGCACAGGTAACAAGCGCTCTGCTCCCCGACCGGCTACCATAAGTATGAAACTATGGCCCTGTAGTTTCATTTTTCAAATTTTTTTGGAGTAGAATTGAAACATTTTAGTCTGCTTGCGACTTTTTAACAAAAGTTGCAGTTAGTAAATCCCTGCCTACAGCTAAGTAAAAAACAGATCTTGTGTAAAACAGCTGGATTGTGAGAAATCGTACAGCCCGAAGTACCACTAAAAGTCGCACATGCAACTTTTTGCACCAAATATACACCAAAAGCTTTGTGTAAATCCTTTGATAAATTCCCCCCGATATGGCAGCATCCCTTTTTGATGTCTTGCTGACATAAACCTAAAAATATGGTCTGAATGCAGCCTATGACTATTTACTCACTGTAACAGTTGTCACATATGCCCCTATTCAGTGCAGTGATACCTGAATTGTTCGGTCTGTGATGTGTTTAGCAAAGTGTATTATTTTATCTTATTTTATGTTAAGACCAATTATAGTACACATTCTTATTAGTGAGTGTAATGTCCTAGTACATTCTACAGTCCTATCAGCTTGAGTCCCTGTACATCCTCAGGGCTCACCTGAGTCAAGTCATCTCTGTCTGCTGTCACTATCTTCAGTCAAGTCAAGTCTATTATAGTCAGCGTGGCTGTGTTAAAGTCTGTCAAAGTCACTGCAAGTCCCAGCAAGCTGCGAGGTCCCTTGTGTTACTGGTCACCTCTCTAGGATCCTGGCTTAGTTGCAAAGACTGTACAATCTGTCTACCTCAGTAAAGCTACCGTTAACCCTGACCTGGCCTTGGACTCTTATTTGCCCTGGCTAACTAGGACTAGCGGTGCTACCGTTCAGGTGGTTCTCGGTTAAAACCACACCCTGGCGTCACTAACAATGAGGGGTTAATACCATCTACCCCTGGGCAAGTACACCCTCTCCCCCCACACCTTGCATTACCCTGACTCCATCACAACTTTGGCGTCACAAACAGGATACAGGTGTGAGCAATAAAGCCACAAGTCCTCCCCCCTAGTCTGAATTGTGTCTGAGAAAAATCGCATGCCGATGTGAAAAAGTTTGCGCCAGAAAACTGAACAGGACTTTGTAATTGTGATGTGTTTCTACCATATCGCTAATAAAGTAGAAGGGGAGGTGAAGAAAACCGTACTTACTTTATTGTGGAAAAGTCTGTGAAGGTTATCGTGACAATGTGCAAAATCAGAACTGAAGCCATGTTACGCTCCAAAATGTCTGCCCTGGTACCTGAAAGGGTTAACCAGTTGGTCGAGAAGCCCGCGAAAGGTTCCTGCCAAAGCCAGCGTCACGCCCCTGGGCGTGGAAGTAAAGTCGCTGTTCCTAGTCCTAAGTGGAACTTGAAAGGTCCACCCCTTGTTGCCGGGGGGAGGGGGCGGAAGAATAGGATGCACTGCTGAGTCACTTCCAGTCCCGGGCCCCGCTGATGACGTCCTTCCGGACGGTGGCCATTTTGTTGGTGACCAGTATAAGAAGCGATGCGGAGTGCTGGCTGAGAGTAACAAGATGGCAGAGGCGCAGCTATCCACGTGTGTGGAGTGTCCCAGGATGGCACCGGAAGATTGTCAGATTTCCGCGGCACAAGTGTTCCAGGAGTTAGCGGATTGCCTGCATAAGCTCTCCATCGGGAACGAAGACTTCCATCTGAAAGTGCCATTGCCAGAGGACGATGGTGAGTGGGCCGCAACTCCAGCAGAAGGTATGCCAAAGACGTTACGAGGACTGTCACCCCATCACCGGACCTGGGGATCCTGGGCGGAGATCGACACAGAGCAGTCAGAAGTGAGTACCCCAGCCGAGGCCATGTTCTCTACCCCTCTATCTACCCTCAGTCCAGAGCCAGCGTCCCAGGTCCAGAAGCCCCCTGCACATCCCCGGTCACCACCGTTACCTAGGTGGCTAATTGGCAATGAGCCTAACTTGATTTAGTATATGAAGGAGGATCTTCTTCCCCTGCCAGGGAAGCCCCTTCCCTCAGTTTCTCCGGCCCAGTCTGAAAGGGCCAAAAGAGAAACAGGTTGCCACTATCATGGAGGAACTGAGGGTTCAGCAAATGGAGAGATATGGGTCTAAGCGGCTGCCATTCGAGGTGCGACAAAAGCAGCAGCAGCAAGATACCAAAAAGTTGGAGGCCCTGTACATGAGAAAACTAGAGTATTCCCTAGGATGGTGAGCCACCCCTGGAGCAATATTCAAGTTCAACAAAGTGAGGGGGTTTGGCACTCTTATGGACTGTCGCCAAAGGGGCATCCTCCTAGTAAACAGGAGGGCAGTACAAAGGGACTATTTCCCCCCAGCTGTGCATTATCTTAAGAGTGGGGAGATTGTGGAATACACGCCTGTACAGAGTCTGTGAGGGGAATGGGCAGCAGCTGACACCAGACCTAAGAATCCCACACAAATCCCCTTTGCCTACTTTCCCTCTGAAGATTGGGACTCAGATCCCTTTGGTCTTCTATCACCCAGTGTCAAGGGAGCAGTTGTCCAAGAAGAGTATTTGGATCCACCTGCTATGGACCCCAAGTATCTGCACCAAGGGTCTCCTACACATGTGCCCAGGCCTACTCCTGCTGTTGAGGAGGTTTGGCCTGACCATTGGGCACCAAAAGAAGTGCCCAGGTCTACTCTGATTGCCCCAGAGGTTTGGCCTGATCAGTGGGCACCAACAAAAGTGCCTCGGCCTATTCCAACTGTTGTGGAGGTTTGGCCGAACCAACAGGCACCAACTGTCATTCCACCAGTGGCACAAGCTGCTGCTGTACAAGTGGTGGTCACTGTGAGTCCGACCATCACTGAATCCCGTTTGTCCCATGTCTCATGGAACCTTGCCTCACCCCAACTCCACCACACTAGTACCGGACTATTGATAAAGGCCAGGAACATTACACATGGGGAGGTTACGTTCTGGGTGTATAACGGTTGGTTCAATGGCTACCTTTAGGCCTCTAGATTGAAGCCCTGCTGGCTGAGAAGTTTCTATGCCTAAATTGCACAAATTGCACCCCTTTGCCTGGGCCTTTTGGCTATGCAATGTGAGGAGTTTTTATAATACTGTTCATATGTCCAGGCAGTATTCATGGTACACATCCTAATTTATTTTATTATTATGCTACTGTGGGTGTTACTTTTTGCTCTTATTGAAATCCCTTCCTGGAAGTCTGAGGAGGGGAGTGTTGGCCATTAGGTTCCTCAACTCCGTGCAACCCTGACATGTATTCGGCTTGGCATCTTTTCTACAACTGTTATCCTCAATTCCTTAACTGATTTATATGACATCTCCAAGTTCTGCCAGGAGAGAACTTCACTGGATAAGAAAGTGAACTGATTTGTGTTGTGACCTTTCCAGGAGGCCACTTCTGTTCTCCATTGTAATACCTTGCCAGAACAGCTAGTCCCATATCAAACTGACACATTCTTTTATGGACTGATCTATTTCTTTCAGCTGATTTTATTGGACAGCTTTCTTTAAATCCAGTCTATGGTTGTCTAAAAAGTAAGGTATGGCCAAGAGGCAACTTTGCGGGAGGATAATTTGTATGAAAGACCAGTGTCTTGATAAATGGAAAAAAAAATAATAGGGGGGGAGTAAGAGCTTTCCACTGCTAAGGCCCATAATGTATTTTTCATATTCTGGACAAATCTTTCAGCCAGAACCGGCTTTAGGGTAAATGGCTGCTTTGAAAATCTTAGAATTAACATACCAAGGGACAGGATTATATTTTGGGGAGTGTGCTCATATACTTCTGTGAATATCCCCCTTGTAGGTGGGTCTCCCTGTAGGTAGGACCCCCTCAAGGGTCGGTTTTAGACAATGTGTGGCCCTGGGCATAATTAAAAGTGGGGCCCCAAATGGTAATATATTGTACTATCAATGCTGTCACATTCAGCCAATATAGGCAGGGTGGCATGCCAGGAATGTTGCTGGTGCCATAAACAATCAGGGGATACAAACACAAGGAAGATATCTCCTTTAATATGTATATGCATGGTTATCAAATAATACCACTACAATGGTGTGGAATTCATATTGCCCGATGCCCGGGGCCTGTAGTTCAGGGTACCGGGCTGGTGAATTTTTTTGGCTACAGAGGTAGACAGGCAACCAGTGACAGCTGTCAAATAGATTTACAGCTGCAGCTATCCTTATGTGCCCCACCACAGAAGACAACTACTACCCTGGAGTGATCAGCATCAGGTGTAGGGTTAATTTGCTGCATATTCCTTTAAGAAATGCAGGGGAACAGGGCATGACCTCACGTACGTCTAAGGTCTGATCAGTCCTGGCATCCCTGATATCTAGTAGTGCGTGGAGCAGGGGGAGGAGTTGTGAATATGGGCTAGGCCTGGCCAGAGCCGCAAAATCAGGGGTGAGGCCCCTCTAGAGCTTCACATTGTGTTAAGTTGCAGGCAATGGGACTCCAGTTGGAATTTCCGTAGTGTAAACCTAGCCTTATTTTAACGGGCATTCTGTCAAAACTACTGACATGTTTCATCCGTTATCACCTGTTATTTCATCCATTATAGTCCATTATTTTATGTCCATTATTTTATTTCCATGTTCTGAGCATGCGCAGTACAAATAACGGATCATAACGGACGTTAAAATAGCGGGCATTAACGGATGTCAATTGTGAACATCCATCACCCATAGACTTCAACTTTAAAATTTTAACGGCTGTTATTCCACCGTTATTTTTGACGGGACAAAAATGTGTGCATGCACTGTCTTTTGTGCCATCAAAAATAATGGCCGTTAGTCATAACGGGACATAACTGGTGCTGCAGGATGGTCAAAATATCCCATTGACATGAATAGGATATTTTGACGGCCGTATTAGGGACTTTCAGACTGGAGTTCATGACGGAAGATTATGCAGGGTGACAAAGGTAGTGTGAAAGGGGCCTAATACAGGTGATGTCCTGCTCAAATGGGGTTGTGTAAATGAAAATGTCAACATGAATGGCATTTACATTTGCTGATAATTTTTAGGGCATACTCACACAAGATCAGCCATAAATGGTAGCATGATTTATCGCTGATCCTTTTCTTAAATTTACATATACACACATGTGTGCATCGTAATGATAATGGGCCTTGAAGGAAAACAGTCATCCTGTTCACCCACACTAAACCCAATACACTAGGTTATACTGTGGGTAAACACGAGTCTGATGAAGGGTCACTGACTAAAATACATACCTTAGGTACGGAATATGTCCCTCCAAATATCCTCTTCTATCTTCACTGAAATGTGTGCTTGAGGAGGGCTATGACGGCTCAATTTGCATATTCATTGTCGCTGGTTACGTGAATGCTCACTTGGCTCTTGCGCTCACATGACCAGCAACTTGAGGTCACTAGGATGTAGAGTCACAATTAATATGCAAATTTAGCTGAATTCAGAGAAGATAGAAGCGGACCTTTGGTGGGACATACCTTAGACCTTAGTCAGTGACCCCTCATCAGTCTCCTGTTCACCCACAGTATAACCCAGGATTACCGTTTTCTTTTAAAGGGTTATGCAGTGCCGCTTTACTGGGTATAGAGTGACGCTGCTGCATTCCAGGTGGCAGAGCTGCTGCAGCACCTGTTTAAAGGGGTACTCCGGCGCTAAGACATCTTATCCCCTATCCAAAGGATAGGGGATAAGATGCCTGACCGCGGGGGCCCCGCCACTGGGGACCCCCGTGATCTTCCACGCCACACCCCGTTAGCATCAGCCCCCGGAGCGTGCTGGCTCCGGGTCTGATTACTAGCGATCACAGGGATGGAGCATAGTGATGTCACGGCTCCGCCCCGTGTGACGTCACATGTCTCCACCCCCTCAATGCAAGCCTACGGAGGGGGCGGCACGCTCCGGGGGCTGATGCTAACGGGGTGCGGCGTGGAAGATCACGGGGGGTCCCCAGCGGCGGGACCCCCCGCGGTCAGGCATCTTATCACCTATCCTTTGGATAGGGGAAAAGATGTCTTAGCGCCGGAGTACCCCTTTAACACCTGAAAAGCACTGGTCATGTGTCCTATTTTAATAGTGTGTGTGTGCACGATAACTGACTGCCATGCATCTGACAGTCACCTTGGCAGCTGTGCTGCCTGGCGCACAGCAGTGTTTTTTAATGCAGAGGTAATGCACAACCTCTTTAATACCTCAACATATTAAAATGATCCTTAATAAAAATACAATTTGAAAACACAACATAAACAATAAACATACCCATATAAATATTTACACATAAACACACTGTACATGTCTATTAACCCCTTAAGGACGCAGGGTTTTTTAGTTTTTGCACTTTTGTTTTTTCCTCCTTACCTTCTAAAAAAATTTTATACCTAAAAATCCATTTTATGGCTTATATTTTGTGTCACCAATTCTACTTTGCAGTAACATTAGTCATTTTACCCATAAATTCACAGCAAAACGGAAAAAAAAATCATTGTGCGACAAAATCGAGAAAAAAACGCTATTTTGTCACGTGGTGTCCCCGCATCATATAGGGTCACCGCGATCGGTGATGTCCTGTATTAGCCGCAGGTCCCGGCCGTTGATAGCCACCGGGACCAACCCGATATCGCAGGAGCCAGCAGAGGACGTAAATATATGTCCTTCGTCGTTAAGGCCCCTTTCACACTATAAAGTTGCTCCGTTAAAACACCCGTTATAAACTTCAGTTAGAAAAGCCTTAAAAACGGATGTTAAATGGCCGTTACAAAATCCCATTTACCCCTTAACACAAATGGACGTTTATTAGCATCCATAAGCGCGTCCCCAGATATAATGCGCGCTCACGAGGTGAGTGCGCATCATACCCGGTGGGTCCCGGTTGCTATAAGCAACAAGGACCCACGCTAATGCCGGACATCGCCAATCGGGCTGATGTCTGCCATTAACTCTTTAGACGCGGCGATCAAAGTTGATTGCCACATCTAAAAGTGAAAGTAAAAGCATCCCGGTTGCTCAGTCGGGCTGATCGGGACCATCACGATAAAATCGCGATGTCTCAATCAGCTGGGACACAGCAGGAGGGTGGCTTACCTGCCTCCTGCACGTCCGATCGTCGATTGATTGCTCTAAACCTGAAATCCAGGCTTAGCCAATCAACCGCCGATAACATTGCTCAATGCAAAGCTATGGCTTTTCAGTGATCTGTGTAAAAGATCAGCCTATGGGAGCTATAGCACTTCAAAAAAAAGTAAAAAAAAAATTAATAAAGATCATTTAACCCTTTCCCTTATAAACGTTTGAATCACCCCCCTTTTCCCATTAAAAAACAACTGTGTAAATAAAAGTAAAAATAAACATATGTGGTATCGCCACGTGTGTAAATATCCAATCTATAAAAATATTTCATTAATTAAACCGCATGGTCAGCGGGTAATAATTGGGGGTTAGCGCTAGCTGTTTTTGTGGCTAACGCTAAGCCCTGGCTTGGTAATGAATTCCGTCTTTTAGACAGCTTCCACTACTAATCCGGTTAAGAAAACTAAAACAAAAAACAAAAAAACACACGTTTAAAAAAAATGTTATTCCAAAAAACACTCCCCCACAAGCCCTCTTTAACCATTTTATTAATATTAACCCCTTGCCGCAAAATGCCGTTTCTAAAGAAGCTGGAGCTGAGCTTGCATCATACCCGCACAGTCCCAGCTGCTATCAGCAGCCAGGACCCGTGGCTAATGCCGGACATCGCAGTTCAGGCGGATGCCCGGCATTAACTCTTTAGACGCGGCAATCAAAGTTGATTGCCGCGTCGAAAGTGAAAGTGAAAGCTTCCCGGAAGCTCGGTCGGGCTGATCGGAACCATCACGGTAAAATCGCGATGTCCTAATCAGCTAGGATGCATCAGAAGGGTGCCTTACCTGCCTCCTGCGTGTCCGATCGGTGATTGATTGCTCCAAGCCTGAAATCCAGACTTGAGCAATCAACCGCCGATAACACTGATCAATGCATAGCAATGCAATGGCATTGATCAGTGTATTGAATCAATGTACTGCATATTATGGGGGCTATAACATTGCAAAAAAAAAAGTGAAAAAAAAAAAGTTAATAAAGAGGATGTAACTCCTTCCCTAATAAAGGTTTGAATCACCTCCCTTTTCCCATAAAAAACTGTGTAAATAAAAATAAAAACATATGTGGTATCGCCACGTGCGTAAATGTCTGAACTATAAAAATATATTGTTAATTAAACCGCACGGTCATGCAAAAAAATTTCAAAGTCCAAAATAGCGTATTTTTGGTCACTTTTTATACCATAAAAAATATGAATAAAAAGCGATCAAAAAGTCTGATCAAAATAAAATGATACCACTGAAAACCTCAGATCACGGCGCAAAAAATGAGCCCTAATACCACCCCGTACGTGGAAAAATAAAAAAGTTATAGTGGTCAGAAAAGGACAATTTTAAACGTATTAATTTTCCTGCATGTAGTTATGATTTTTTTCAGAAGTAATACAATATCCAGCCTATATAAGTAGCGTATCATTTTAATCGTATGGACCTACAGAATAAAGATAAGGTGTCATTTTTACCGAAAAATGTACTGCGTAGAAACGGAAGCCCCCACAATGATTTTTTTTCTCGTTTCGCTGTAGATTTTTGGGTAAAATTACTGATATCATTACAAAGTAGAATTGGTGGTACAAAAAATAAGCCATCATATGGATTTTTAGGTGCAAAATTTAAAGTGTTATGATTTTTAGAAGGCGATGAGGAAAAAAACCAAAATGCTAAATCTGAAAAACCCTCCGTCCCTAAGGGGCTAAGGGACCTTTTTGCACTTTCGTTTTTTCCTCCCTACCTTTTAAAAATCATAACCCTTTCAATTTTGCACCTAAAAATCCATATGATGGCTTCTTTTTTGCACCACCAATTCTACTTTGTAATGACATCTGTCATTTTACACAAAAATCTACGGCGAAACAGGAAAAAAAATCATTGTGCAACAAAGTTGAAGAAAAAAACACCATTTTGTAAATTTTGGGGGCTTCCGTTTCCACGCAGTAAATTATTCGGTAAAAATGACACCTTCTCTTTATTCTGTAGGTCAATACAATTAAAATGATACCCTACTTATATAGGTTTGATATTGTCATACTTCTGTAAAAAAATAATAACTACACACAGGAAAATTTCTGCTTTTAAAATTGTCATCTTATGACCCCTATAACTTTTTATTTTTCCGCGTACGGGCGGTATGAGGGCTCAATTTTTGCACCGTGATTTGAAGTTTTTAGCTGTACCATTTTTGTATTTTTTGGGGGATACGCCATTGACCGTGCGATTTAATTAGCAATATATTTTTATAATTCGGAGACTCTCTCCTAGGACTGTATCCACCTTTTCCAGCCCACCGGAGCACCTGAAAGCTGAACTCATTTATGCAGGAAAAGTCATCAACTGCTGAGCTGAGAAGTTTGTGAGGAATCAAATTTACTGTAAGTTCGCTCATCTCTAGTCCTTTTCCTTACTTTATACATAACCTATAAAATAGGACCACTATATGTAAAGGGGTCCAACAGTAACCCCCAAAAAAACCACCGCCACCAATATTATAAACCTACAAAAGGCATCTGCCCAAATTAAATAAATGTCACAAATTGATAATCATAAAAATATTATGCTTTATTTATACACAACAAATTCATATAACAAACAATGGATATACCCATCCTCCCTTAAAAAACATATACACATGACATAAGACAATATTAAAAAATCAAGTAGATGGGGGGAACATTCTGGACAAAAGATAATAATATGAAAAGTATAAATAAATGCACACACACAGAGGTATAGGAATAGCCCTGAGATATATAAGGATATAAATTCATAAGTATTGCACTATGCCCATTTATTATCGTACTGTTCCTTATGTGCCAAACAAGATAATTAGTAATGATCACTATCACTATAATAAAGTGACCAGTGCATGTGCACATTTGCAACATAAGGTGCAGAGCAAAGTGCAAGATATCATATCATGGCATATAACACTATTCCAATGTACCATGTCAGAAATAATTGTGATATTATTCCATCTGTGCAAAGAAAAGAATGATTACTACAACTGTAATAAAGTGGCCAGTGCATGTGCACATTTGCAACAAAAGGTACAGGGCAAGGTGCAAAATATCATATCATAGCGTATAACACTATTCCAATATACCATACCGATCAGTCTGAGGTGCGCAGAGTGTACTCCAGGATGTCCCCCCAACTCACACTCCAACGCGTTTCGCCAAGCTTCCTCTAGGTTTGTAATATTCAGGTGTGTAATATTCATGCTGTCTTGTAATTGTTACGCCGAGCGCTCCGGGTCCCCGCTCCTCCCCGGAGCGCTCGCAACATCCTCGCTACGGCAGCGCCCCGGTCAGATCCACTGACCGGGTGCGCTGCGATACCGCCTCCAGCCGGGATGCGATTCGCGATGCGGGTGGCGCCCGCTCGCGATGCGCACCCCGGCTTCCGTACCTGACTACGATCCTTGCTGCCTGCCCCGACCTTCTGCTACGTCCGACCTTGCTTTTGTCTACTCCCTTGTACCGCGCCTATCTTCAGCAGTCAGAGAGGTTGAGCCGTTGCTAGTGGATACGACCTGGTTACTACCGCCGCAGCAAGACCATCCCGCTTTGCGGCGGGCTCTGGTGAACACCAGTAGTAACTTAGAACCGGTCCACTAGCACGGTCCACGCCAATCCCTCCTGCACCTCCTCCGCAGCGAGTGGCCGCTTCAGGCCTATGACTATCCTTGCCGGATAAATTTAATGGGGACTCTAAGTTTTGCTGTGGCTTTCTTTCGCAATGTTCCCTGCACTTGGAGATGATGTCGGACCAGTTTCCTACTGAAAGGTCTAAGGTGGCTTTCGTAGTCAGCCTTCTGTCTGGAAAAGCTCTGTCATGGGCCACACCGCTCTGGGACCGCAATGACCCCGTCACTGCCTCTGTACACTCCTTCTTCTCGGAAATTCGTAGTGTCTTTGAGGAACCTGCCCGAGCCTCTTCTGCTGAGACTGCCCTGCTGAACCTGGTCCAGGGTAATTCTTCCGTTGGCGAGTACGCCATCCAATTCCGTACTCTTGCTTCTGAACTATCCTGGAATAATGAGGCCCTCTGCGCGACCTTTAAAAAAGGCCTATCCAGCAACATTAAAGATGTTCTGGCCGCACGAGAAATTCCTGCTAATCTACATGAACTCATTCTTCTTGCCACTCGCATTGACATGCGTTTTTCCGAGAGGCGTCAGGAGCTCCGCCAGGATATGGACTTTGTTCGCACGAGGCGTTTTTTCTCCCCGGCTCCTCTCTCCTCTGGTCCTCTGCAATCCGTTCCTGTGCCTCCCGCCGTGGAGGCTATGCAAGTTGACCGGTCTCGCCTGACACCTCAAGAGAGGACACGACGCCGCATGGAGAATCTCTGCCTGTACTGTGCCGGTACCGAACACTTCCTGAAGGATTGTCCTATCCGTCCTCCCCGCCTGGAAAGACGCACGCTGACTCCGCACAAAGGTGAGACAGTCCTTGATGTCAACTCTGCTTCTCCACGTCTTACTGTGCCTGTGCGGATATCTGCATCTACCTTCTCCTTCTCTACTATGGCCTTCTTGGATTCCGGATCTGCAGGAAACTTTATTTTGGCCTCTCTCATCAACAGGTTCAACATCCCGGTAACCAGTCTCGCCAGACCCCTCTACATCAATTGTGTTAACAATGAAAGATTGGACTGTACCATACGTTACCGCACGGAGCCCCTCCTAATGTGCATCGGACCTCATCATGAAAAAATTGAGTTTTTGGTCCTCCCCAATTGCACTTCCGAAATTCTCCTTGGACTACCGTGGCTTCAACGCCATTCCCCAACCCTGGATTGGTCCACAGGGGAGATCAAGAGCTGGGGTACCTCTTGTTTCAAGGACTGCCTTAAACCGGTTCCCAGTACTCCCTGCCGTGACCCTGTGGTTCCCCCTGTAACCGGTCTCCCTAAGGCCTATATGGACTATGCTGACGTATTTTGCAAGAAACAAGCTGAGACTCTACCTCCTCACAGGCCTTATGACTGTCCTATTGACCTCCTCCCGGGCACTACTCCACCCCGGGGCAGAATTTATCCTCTGTCCGCCCCAGAGACTCTTGCTATGTCTGAGTACATCCAGGAAAATTTAAAAAAGGGGTTTATCCGCAAATCCTCCTCTCCTGCCGGAGCTGGATTTTTCTTTGTGTCCAAAAAAGATGGCTCCCTACGTCCTTGCATTGACTACCGCGGACTTAATAAAATCACGGTAAAGAACCGCTACCCTCTACCTCTTATCTCTGAACTCTTTGATCGCCTCCAAGGTGCCCACATCTTTACCAAACTGGACTTAAGAGGTGCTTATAATCTCATCCGCATCAGGGAGGGGGACGAATGGAAAACGCATTTAACACTAGAGATGGACACTTTGAGTATCTGGTCATGCCCTTTGGCCTGTGCAACGCCCCTGCCGTCTTCCAAGACTTTGTTAATGAAATTTTTCGTGATCTCTTATATTCCTGTGTTGTTGTGTATCTGGATGATATTCTGATTTTTTCTGCCAACCTAGAAGAACACCGCCAGCATGTCCGCATGGTTCTTCAGAGACTTCGAGACAATCAACTTTATGCCAAAATGGAGAAATGTCTGTTTGAATGTCAATCTCTTCCTTTCCTAGGATACTTGGTTTCTGGCCAGGGACTACAAATGGACCCAGACAAACTCTCTGCCGTCTTAGATTGGCCATGCCCCTCCGGACTCCGTGCTATCCAACGTTTTTTGGGGTTCGCCAATTATTACAGACAATTTATTCCACATTTTTCCACCATTGTGGCTCCTATCGTGGCTTTAACCAAGAAGAACGCCAATCCTAAGTCATGGCCTCCTCAAGCGGAAGACGCCTTTAAACAGCTCAAGTCTGCCTTTTCTTCTGCTCCCGTGCTCTCCAGACCTGACCCATCTAAACCCTTCCTATTGGAGGTTGATGCCTCCTCAGTAGGAGCTGGAGCGGTTCTTCTACAAAAAAATTCTTCTGGGCATGCTGTTACTTGTGGTTTTTTTTCTAGGACCTTCTCTCCGGCGGAGAGGAACTACTCCATCGGGGATCGAGAGCTACTGGCCATTAAATTAGCACTTGAGGAATGGAGGCATCTGCTGGAGGGATCAAAATTTCCAGTTATTATTTACACCGATCACAAGAATCTCTCCTATCTCCAGTCTGCCCAACGGCTGAATCCTCGCCAGGCCAGGTGGTCTCTGTTCTTTGCCCGGTTTAATTTTGAAATTCACTTTCGCCCTGCCGATAAGAACATTAGGGCCGATGCTCTCTCTCGTTCCTCGGATGCCTCGGAAGTAGAGCTCTCTCCGCAACACATCATTCCTCCTGACTGCCTGATCTCCACTTCTCCAGCCTCCATCAGGCAAACTCCTCCAGGGAAGACCTTCGTTTCTCCACGCCAACGCCTCGGAATCCTCAAATGGGGTCACTCCTCCCATCTCGCAGGCCATGCGGGCATCAAGAAATCCTTGCAACTCATCTCTCGTTTCTATTGGTGGCCGACTCTGGAAACGGATGTTGTTGATTTTGTGCGGGCCTGCACTGTCTGTGCCCGGGATAAGACTCCTCGCCAGAAGCCTGCTGGTCTTCTTCATCCTCTGCCTGTCCCCGAACAGCCTTGGTCTCTGATTGGTATGGACTTTATTTCAGACTTACCCCCATCCCGTGGCAACACTGTTGTTTGGGTGGTCGTTGATCGATTTTCCAAGATGGCACATTTTATTCCTCTTCCTGGTCTTCCTTCAGCGCCTCAGTTGGCAAAACAATTTTTTGTACACATTTTTCGTCTTCACGGGTTGCCCACGCAGATCGTCTCGGATAGAGGCGTCCAATTCGTGTCAAAATTCTGGAGGGCTCTCTGTAAACAACTCAAGATTAAATTAAACTTTTCTTCTGCTTATCATCCTCAATCCAATGGGCAAGTAGAAAGAATTAACCAGGTCCTGGGTGATTATTTACGGCATTTTGTTTCCTCCCGCCAGGATGACTGGGCAGATCTTCTTCCATGGGCCGAATTCTCGTACAACTTCAGAGTCTCTGAATCTTCTTCCAAATCCCCATTTTTCGTGGTGTACGGCCGTCACCCTCTTCCCCCCCTCCCTACTCCCTTGCCCTCTGGTTTGCCCGCTGTGGATGAAATAACTCGTGATCTTTCCACCATATGGAAAGAGACCCAAAATTCTCTCTTACAGGCTTCATCACGCATGAAGAAGTTTGCTGATAAGAAAAGAAGAGCTCCCCCCATTTTTTCTCCCGGAGACAAGGTATGGCTCTCCGCTAAATATGTCCGCTTCCGTGTTCCCAGCTACAAATTGGGACCACGCTATCTTGGTCCTTTCAAAATCTTGTGCCAAATTAATCCTGTCTCTTACAAACTTCTTCTTCCTCCTTCTCTTCGTATTCCTAATGCCTTTCATGTCTTTCTTCTTAAACCACTCATCATCAACCGTTTCTCTCCCAAACTTATTTCTCCTACTCCTGTCTCTGGTTCTTCAGACATCTTCTCCGTAAAGGAGATACTGGCCTCCAAAAAGGTCAGAGGAAAAACTTTTTTTTTAGTGGACTGGGAGGGCTGTGGTTCTGAAGAGAGATCCTGGGAACCTGAGGACAATATCCTAGATAAAAGTCTGGTCCTCAGGTTCTCAGGCTCTAAGAAGAGGGGGAGACCCAAGGGGGGGGGGGTACTGTTACGCCGAGCGCTCCGGGTCCCCGCTCCTCCCCGGAGCGCTCGCAACATCCTCGCTACGGCAGCGCCCCGGTCAGATCCACTGACCGGGTGCGCTGCGATACCGCCTCCAGCCGGGATGCGATTCGCGATGCGGGTGGCGCCCGCTCGCGATGCGCACCCCGGCTTCCGTACCTGACTACGATCCTTGCTGCCTGCCCCGACCTTCTGCTACGTCCGACCTTGCTTTTGTCTACTCCCTTGTACCGCGCCTATCTTCAGCAGTCAGAGAGGTTGAGCCGTTGCTAGTGGATACGACCTGGTTACTACCGCCGCAGCAAGACCATCCCGCTTTGCGGCGGGCTCTGGTGAACACCAGTAGTAACTTAGAACCGGTCCACTAGCACGGTCCACGCCAATCCCTCTCTGGCACAGAGGATCCACCTCCTGCCAGCCGGCATCGTGACAGTAATGCTGGTGAACAGTCAGAGGGGCTGGTCGACTCTCACAGGGGCACGCCTTCTTCCCGTCCCAACCCGCTCCCAGCATGGAGCCCTGTACATCAATCTTCCTGGGCCAGCAAAGTATGCTGGGAGTTGTAATATTTCAACAGCTGGAGGCATCCTGGTTGGGAAACACTGACTTAGAGAATGCATTACAGCTGCTACATTAGCAACAGGAAGCAATAGTCTGGAACTCCTATGGGAGAGTTTTCTGGGCATGCTCTTTGACCTGTGAAGAGGTCATTGTGCAGTGAGGGGGAGGAGGAGAGCTGTGACCATCACATATTTTAAATGTTAGATACTATCTTAATCTGGCAAGAAGCCTCAGTAGATGTATTGAAAACTGCAGGGTTTAAGGATTATTTAAAAATAAAAAAAAAACACCAAAAATGAATTTAACATAAAAACTTGATATAAACAATAGGTAATCTTCTAATGACCATTACTTTTAAGGGGATCAAATAGTGATGAGATAAACTGTAGTCAACAGGAGCGATACCAACATAAGATCTTCCTGTACTATAAATAAATATGTAGAATTAAATGCAGACCCTTGAGGATAAACATATAGAGTACAATATGTAATGTATAACAGCAGGGAGTGGAAGTGAGGCGGCTGAAAGATTACATCATGGACCAGGGGAGGCACAGATAAGCCTCTGCTCTGTAAATATAACTCATACTACAGTATTTTATACATTTTTTTCCCTCACAAGGAAAACAAATTAGATAATATTACAAAATATTACACTGAGTTATAGTCTAATACAATATTGACTTTGCTTTGTTTGAAAAACACCATTGAGAGCATTTTCCATGATATAATATTGATGGCTTATCCTCAATAATCCTATAACCAGTGGAAAGTGGAAACATTGCCTAGAATCTCATAATGCCTTCCCTGCAGTAACCCACACAGTGCCCTCATTGTCTATCTGGCTGTGTATGGTACTGCAGCTCAATCCCAGCCCCCCCCCCCCCCCCACTGATCGGTATTGCTGAGCACTTCCACCCTTAAAGGGGTACTCCGCTCCTAGACATCTTATCCCCTATCCAAAGGATAGGGGATAAGATGTCTGATCACGGGGGTCCCGCCGCTGCACCCTGCATTCTTTTAGAGCGTCAGGTGCAGTGCCGGATGCTCGTGACATCACAGCTGTGTCCCGCTGGTGACGTTATGACCACACCCCCTCAATGCAAGTCCATGGGCCCTCACGCCCCCTCCCTTAGACTTGCATTGAGGGGGCATGGCCGTGACGTCACCACTCACCAACCTCCACCCCACATTGCCAGTCATCCAGCTTGGAGCGAAGTTCGCTCTGTGCACCGGATGCCTGGGGTGCCGCAGCCGAGATCGCGGGGGTCCCCAGTGACGGGACCTCCGCGATCAGACATCTGATCCCCTATCCTTTAGATTGGGGATAAGATGCCTAGGGGTGGAGAACCCCTTTAACTGAACTACCAGACACAGCTGCATGAACAAAAATGGAGCCATATTGGAAAGCACAGAAATGCAACCTCTATTTCTACAGATCTTTAGAAGTAGTCAGGGTCACATCTAATCAACATTGTTAAATACCTCTTTAAGGTTGTAGTCACACGTACAGTATTCTGCGCATATTTGATGCACAGCATTTGAAGCTGCAGATTTTATGCTGCAGAGTTCAATCTAAACTAAATGACTGAACACAGCTGAAAATCTGCAGCTTCAACTTCTGTGCATCAAATATGCGCAGGAAACGGAACGTGTGAATACACCATAATGAGGAACTGTCCCAGGGGTAGTTCAATACCACCACCTCCACCTTTTGTGAAACATAAGGGTGCATTCACATTTTTTTTTTTTGTGCATTCGGCAGGAACATTTCAAAACTGCCTGCTTCTGTACCATACCTAATGCATTTCAGCAAGCCAAACAGAGTCAGCTTGTAACTGCTTATGGACCGTGTCTGGCTTTTGACCTTAATTTTCTGTCCGGATCCTGTCTTTATCCAGGAAATGAAAAACAGAGCAAATTTCTTTTAAAAACTGCTCTCCTTCTGTCTCCAGGTTGTGTGTGGTTCTGCAGTTGTAATACCACACACAACTTGGGGACAAATGTGGAGCTGTTTTTGAAAGAAATTAGCTCTGTTTTCTACTTCCGGATAACCCATTTAATCCAGCAGGAAGTCTCAGTCTATTTTGAATCTTAGTTGATAGATTGATGGATAGATGTTTGAGAACACGGTTTTGGGATTATTTAAAAATATAGTATAGATAGACAAAAACGGGTTATTCAGGGAATAGGAAATATATTATCTATCCTTGTGCCACAGTGGTCAACTTCTGCCTCTGAGTCATGTCAGAAGTATAATTTCCTAGATGGGGGGAGGGTGCTCTATGGGGATCATTGCATTCGGACGAAACCACACCCGCATGCGATGGGTCTTGCCTAAATTCTTATCATCCTTTAGGAACAAGAGCAAAGCCATTTGAAATAACTAGCTGGATTGCTTCTTGGGTAGGTATGCCCTTGCTACGGATAAGTAATTACCTGTAATTCGATGATATAATGGTAAAGGGGTTATCCCAAAACTAACAGTTATCTCCTGTCCACAGGATAGCGGATACATAACTGACTGGCGAAGGTGTGACCACTAAGAGCTCCACCTATCACAAGAATGGAGGTCAATTGGCCCCATAGTGAGTGGAGCAGGGCATGATCGGTCATTGCTTGGTCACTGCTCCATTTATTGCTTATTAATCTTCCAAACATAGGCAAGCTCATCACTCGGCAATGTCCTATAGATTATGTGCGACTTCTGTTTCGGGATCGGTGGGGGTACCAGCGCTTTGAGTGCCACTGATCAGCTAGTTATCTTGTATCCTGTGAATAGGGGATAATATTAAGCGCATACACAGCGTATTTGACGCAGCGAGAAATCTGCCTGGCAGCGGGGAATACACTGCATATGCACTAGAAGCAGACACACAGGGCTTTCCCTACCGAAGCCCTGTGTGTGCAGTGAGGTTCGGAGGTGGGCTAGCCCACCTTAGTACCTCACTGCACACACAGGGCTGCAGCTGTGTGTGACCCTCCCCAGAATCTTGAGATAACCCCTTTATAATGGTTTACACTATAATCTGTTTACACTGATATGAGAACAGTTGGTGCTATTGTATGTACATAAAATGAAAACAATATATAGAAATATACATGCTCCTTCAGTAGCTATGAAATACCAGTATAAAATTGTACAAAACATTATACTGGACTTGTCAGCTCTGTTTTTCTTACATAAAATGTCAAAAATAAGCAAAAAATGTATCTGTTTCTGACCATTCATCGGCCTGAAAAAGAAGGTGACTAGTATAAATCACAGACACGGAGGATGTGTGAGTGGAATGATAGCAATGCCTTGTGCGCAAATATATACGCCCTGTGTATATCCTAGTTAGAATTACCATCTCTGAAAGATACAATGTAATCTCTGTCTCCATGGCAACACACTCCTATTGGGAAAAGACCAAAAAATTGAATAGATCACTTTGGGACCATGTAGCCAGAGACACCCCCAGTGGTTTCCACGAAAAAAAACATTTGTTTATAGTTTTACCACAATAGCAAAATATAAGATGGACCTTTATTGGAGAACGGTCATTTCTGCCAACCTAGTAGCTGCCTAAGTAATATTTACCTCTCTATTCTCTTATTCTGTTCTGAATTCTGAGGAGCTCAAATGTGGCAGAACTTTTTTTTTTTTGCGTCAGATTTGGCGGCAAAGCTGCATCAATTTCCCACAATTCTGTAGGAAATCTTCACATGTTATTTGCAGATTTAGCTGGGGATAGTGCAACGCATTTCACCCCTATAGATGTAAGTGCATGTATACTGACTAGTAACCAGTGTCTTTAGTATAATGGAATATAACAGCTCATGGGGAGGGATAAACATATAAACATGTATCTATTTATTGCTGTCTCTGGCTTACTAGACAAAATAATAATGTTGTCTAATAATAATAATAATAATAATAATAAAATAACAATAAATAAATAACTCCATACACCTCACATAAAAAATAAGTTAGCCCATATCGTTCATATACGTCACTTCATGTGCCTTGAATTAGTAACCCCAATGTTCCTCAAACAAGTCATCTTATGCTTTTTTTTCTTACTTTCGCTCTGTGTTTATGCAGTACCTCACAAGAAAGGGATGCCAACGTATACTGTAGTAAACTGCAGCGGGTCTCATTTATCTCGATGACCTAAATGTAGTCACCTAGTGACTACGTTCAGACCACTTTCCACTGGTGTAAACGTATTTAACAGGACTCAGTAGGATGGTCTGCTGTGCTTTTGTGTCCCATTAACCCCTTAAGGACCAGGGTTTTTTCCTTTTTGCACCTAAAACTCCATATGATGGCTTATTTTTTGTGCCACCAATTCTGCTTTGTAATGACATCAGTCATTTTACCCAAAAATCTATGACGAAATGGAAAAATAAATCATTGTGCGACAAAATTGAAGAAAAAACACCATAACTTTTGGGGGCTTCCGTTTCTACGCAGTACATTTTTTGGTAAAAATGACACCTTTTATTTATTCCATTGGTCCATACGATTAGAATTATACCCTACTTATATAGGTTTGATTTTGTCGTACTTCTGCAAAAAATCATAACTACATGCAGGAAAATGTATACGTTTAAAATTGTCATCTTCTGACCCCTATAACTTTTTTATTTTTCCTCGTATGGGGCGGTTTGAGGGCTCAGGTGAGACAGGTGAGAGAAAAAAATGCCTTTCACTACAAATGATTCTCGCTGCCCTACACAGACAAAACAAGGTCTCATACTCCCCTAACATTCAAGCACAAATTTTTGCCCTGACTACAGAGTTACACGCCTTGGACCTTCACAAATTTGATCTTGCTCTTAGACGCTTGAAAATGAATTCGCATTGTTGGTATGCCAACAAACCAGGGAAAATCCTGGCTAGGCAGATTAAAGTTAGAGTGGCGAAAAGCCTCATACCTTATCTCTCTCTGCCAGATAGAACTAAAGCTTTTGACCCACAAGCTATTGCGAATGCTATGGCAACTTATTATGATACATTGTACAACCTTTCTTCTGCAGATTCTTCCTCTCTGCCTACTCCTCACGCTATTTCCGATTTCCTTTCCCATGTCTCTCTCCCTTCTCTCTCTCTCTGAAGGCTATTGCATTCCTTTCTCTCCCCTTTTCCCCCTCAGAGGTACTCAATGCAATCAGAACATTGAAGGGATCCAAGTCCTCAGGTCCTGATGGGATAGTAAATGAACTGTATAAACACCATGCAACCCTTTTAGTCCCCCACCTTACAAACCTTTTTAATGAGATTGCACGCACAGGCCAGATCCAGCTGAAATGTTGGAAACAGTAGTCGTTACCCTACCTAAATCGGGGAAGCCACAATTATACTCAAAATTGTGGGCTAATTGCATCGCTGAAATTCTCCCATTACTGATACACGCTGATCAGGTTGGATTCATTAAGGGCCAAAAGGGCCAACAGTCGTCTAACAGCACTAGGAGTTTCCTCAACATCATCGCAGTTGCAAACCAGGGTCCAGCGCTTCTCCGCTCCTGTCCCTGGATGCGGAGAAGGCGTTCGACCGGGTACACTGGGGATATTTACGAGTAGTCGTTTCCTAATTTGGTTTTACGACCCCCATTTATTATGGCTTTGATGACGCTTTATTCCTCCCTATCCGCTAAAGTCTTCACTTCAAGTGCTTTATCGTCCCCCTTTTCCATAACTAATGGGATGAGGTAAGGTTGTCCCCTTTTCCCCATTCTGTTCACCCTTGTTATGCAACCCTTTGCGGAGCACCTTAGTGATCCCAGTAAAAAGAGGGGTAATGGTGGGAGGGGAAGAGCACAAAATAGAGCTTTTTGCTGATGACGTTCTGATTGCTTTGACTTCTCCTGTACAATCCCTAGCCAACGTTCTACTTCTTATTTACCTCTTATTTACCTCTTATTTACCTCTTCTACAAACTTAACACTTCTAAATCTGCTATTCTCCCCTTACATTTAGACCAAAGCGACAAAGCCACTATTTCGGATTTATATCCCCTCCAATGGACCACTGATGGACTCACATATTTGGGTGTCTACCTCATTACTTCTCCTTCTAAACTAGTTTCCTCTAACCTATCCACTCTAACTTCCCAGCTTACCCGCAACATTAAACCCTATTCTCATCTTCCACTTTCCTGGTTTGGTCACATAGCTGTTGCAAAGAAGTTCCTCTTACAAGTAGTCTACACATGTTTCACAACTTACCAGTTAAGATTCCGCTGTTGTCCATCAAAAGACTTCAATCACACATCATGCGTTTCATCTGGCAGGGAGGGAAGGCGAAAATATCGGCTATGATCTTGTTCTCACCAACTAAATTAGGTGGTTTAAAATATCCGGATCTTCTTACCTATTACAGGGCTGCATACCTGGTAGGTCTTTAACAGTGGTGGAGGAGAGAATCACCAGATGATTGCCCATGGAAGCAGCTATTGCGGGAGTACCCTCCCTACAACATTTATTGTATAAATATATACAAAATAAATATATATATCTACCTTCAGCCCTACTATATCTGCTAGTCTCGACAGATGGCTTTCTGCTATTTCTTCTCACCTCCTATCTCCTATATCTTTTTCTTCTACCCCCATCTCTATTCTACACTTCCTCTTACCTCATGTTAACTTCTCTAACAGGCTGGGGCTGGGCATTTCATGTCTGGGTAACATTAGTGACCAGGCTACATTGTTTTACCTTGACGCAATTAGATCTAAATACTCAGTACCAGTGAACGACTTCTACAAGTTTCTCCAACTTAGACACTTTCTTTTGTCCAATCCCTGGCCACCCGGGGGGAAGACATATTGTACACTTCTTACTTCACTAACAGAGTAGGAGTGAAAGGGGAAATTTCAGTCACCTACCGTCATTTATTACAACTTTTGGCACCTACTGTTTATTCGTTTAAATTGTCTTGGGTAAAGGATTTGGGTATCCTGATACGGGATGATCAATGGTCTTCTATGTATACCTTACCTTTCCAACTCTTCAAATGCACCAACCATGTGGAATCAACTTGCAAACTCATGTACAGATGGTACTATACTCCTGACGTCCTGTCATAAATCTATCCACAAACTATCCCTATGTGCTGGAGGTGTGGCGTCCAGGTGGGGACCTTCAACCAAATCTGGTGGTCTTGCAATGTACTTGCTCCATTTTGGGTTGAGGTTTCCCACCTGCTTAACAAAGTGCTGGACGATCATATACCTTGGGACCCGAGCATGACACTACTTTCCTTGCATCTAAAAGACCTTCCTGTGGATGTTAAAACCATTGCATTTCATATTCTCACAAAAGCTCGCATTCTAATAGTGTCTCTTTGGAAGTCGCAGGATATTCCGGACATCTCAACTTTAGTCGCCAAAGTGAATTTCTCATGCACAATAAAGAGACTCATAGCCTTTAAAATTGGCAAACAGAATGACTTCCTCTATAAGTGGAATAAATGGCTGTTCTCGGGTCTGGGCAGGAAAACTCGATAAATAACAAAGTTCTCTCTTAAATCTGGCTCTCTTTAGGATTTGCTGTTACTGTCGTTGGAATTTACCATGCCATACTGTTGTCCTTCCTTATTGGATTTCTAATACATATTGTCGGCCTCTGCGTTACCTGACAAATGTTTGTGTACTTTTATACTAGGTTCTTATTTATACCTGTGAATGTACTGTATCCATTGTTTTCAATGAAATGTGCTATTGTTGCCCCCCTATGCCCCTCTTCCCTTTGTATTGTCTTCCCCTTGGCATTGTATCTCCCTTTGTATTCTCTGTATTTGTATGTTTACAGTTTTTTCCTCTGTATTTAGAACATTGCTATGTCCGTCTGTGTGATTTCTATATTATAAACTTTTCTAAATAAAGTTAACAAAAAAAAAAAATAATAATAATATATATATATATATATATATATATATATATATATATATCTTAATCCTTCCAGTACTTATTAGCGGCTGTATACTACAGATGAAATTCTTTTATTTTGAAATGTATTTTCTGTCACGACCACAGTGCTCTCTGCAGACACCTCTGTCCATGTCAGGAACTGTCCAGAGCAGGAGAAAACCCCCATAGCAAACATATGCTGCTCTGGACAGTTCCTAAAATGGACAGAGGTGTCAGCAGAGAGCACTGTGGTCGTGACAGAAAAGAAATCCCAAAAGAAAAGAATTTCCTAATAGGTACTGGAAGGATTAATAATTTTTAAAAGAAGTAATTTACAAATCTGTTTAACTTTCTGGCATCAGTTGATTTAAAAAAATAAAAAAGTTTTCCACCGGAGTACCCCTTAAAATTAGCGTATTTCAGTGAAAAACGATCTGAACATAGAACATGCCACAGTATGCATTGGTATTCCTTTCTTGGCGGAATGTCGATGTATAACTGTGATGTACTGAATAAATGCAGTGTAAACGTAGGCATACAACTACAGTGGCCTGGAACGAGTCATCTAAGGCAGGATTGGACTAGATAGAAAACAACCAGTAAAATTCATGGATGAGAGAGAGGCATGGACAAACAATTGTTGTAGGTGGTACTTACCTACTACATGGGCTTGTTCCTATTGTACCTACTGTTCCTAATTGCCTCCTCTTTCTTCTCTTTGCCTGATCTGAAGCTAAATTGCTGCAGTGGTAAACACAGAAGAGTATGTGTAAGAGAAGTCACTAGTCGTACAACACGTTTCATTACTCTAATTTGGTCATGTGATCACAAGTCTGACCAACAGAAAGTGACATGGCTTAATATGTCAGAGAAATGGTCAGCTGACTACCTGTAAACTACAGGATGACATCATCATTTATTAGATCACATAGGCTAGGTCACAGACCTCTCCAAACCCAGATCTGTATTCTGCTGCTATCACTAAGGGATCATAGTGTTCAAACAGTGCATTTCTTGCTACATTTTTTAACAATTTTTTTGCTGTGATTTTTCCCAAATCATGGCAAAAAGGTGCGTTTTTACTGCAATTGTGTCATTTTTACTGCAGTATCAGAAAATCACAGCAGAAACTGTGAAAATGCAGTAAAAACACGTGAATAAGTCAATGTCTGAACACAGCATAATTTTTCATAAAACACACTTCAATTGTCATTATAAGTCAAATCAACTTTGCATCATGGTAATATTTCACTAAAAGAACACACTTTAAATGAGAAAATGCATCATAACTGCACATAATGCAAATTTACCATAACCCACTCATTAGTCTATTGAGTTCACTTGGGTACACTTTAGCACAAGCAGCCTAATTAGAACAAGTGCAGTGATCAAACTCCACACCCTCCACAACCTCTACATTGTTCTTTTATAATAGCCTTATTCTGAACTATACAGTGGTTCCTCAACATATGATATTAATTGGTTCCAGGACGACCATTGTATGCTGAAACCATTGTATGTTGAGTGCATATGTCCATGGAAAACTGGTAATTGGTTCAGGAGCCCTGGAACCATTGTATGTTGAGTACCTATCTCTATGGAAAACTGCTAATTGGTTCCTGGATGGCCATTGTATGTTGAGTGTATGGGGAGTGTTTAACAAACCAGTGTGCCTCCAGCTGTTGCATAACTACAAATCCCAGCATACCTGTACAGCAATTGACTGAGCATGTTGGCATAGGCTTGAACACCCCCCCTTCAGTAGGTTGGTAGTCCCCTTAGATTATATCCCCCCACCACCTCTTCAGGATGATTATGGTGCTGTACAGGTCCGGCGGCCTCTGCACAGCTCGCTTCCCCAAGCCGTTTCACTGAGATAACAATTCACTGCTTGGAAAAGGCCATTCCACAAACAACAAGGCATCCGTACACATACGGCAGCCGCATAATGATGCAGACGCGGTGGCGCTGGCCCTGTGATTCTGGGAACGTCATTGCGTGCTACATCATTACATGGATGCCGTATCTGTAGCTCCCGTATAGTTCATAGGTCATCTGCCCGGCTCCCAGCTCAGGCACGAACGGCCCCAGGAAACGAGTCAACCGGGTAAGTGGGCCCTTTAATGGGTCCAGTCTTAATACAGTACTGTTGCGCCCGTCGGCCAGCCCACAGGACATGTGGGCTACCGGCCCTAGCTCTCCGGCAGTAGCTGAAGAAGTCAGCACTGCCGGATAGCCATTTTAGCAATGGCCCCGACACATGCTGCCTTCAACATACGATGGGCTCTGAGAGGCAATTGTATGTTGAAACGATCATATGTCGGGGCCATCGTATGTTGATGGACCACTGTATAAGCAAAAGAAATGCTTTTTTAACTTGTGTCTGCATCTTTTCCTTCTCCAGTGTCTTCAGTGGCTGCTTACCTTTCTCATAGCTCTGCTTGGAGGCTTTCCCTGCAGCAGTATTTTAGACGTGTCTTAAGTGTGTGTTTGCTTGTTCAATGTCTAAACACTGGCCCTATAACCCAGGGCGATATGCGCCTTTTTGGATGATAATCGCTCCATGAAGTAGGGCCCTAAGAAGTGAGGTTTAACAGACTTGGTGTCCTATTGCAGACAAGGAGGGGGAGGCTCCTGCTGCAGTCATTTGTCTTACAGAGGATAAAGGGGGGGGGGGGTTAGCTTGCATGTGGAAGATTTCTTTGAATTGTGGGAGATTAGCCCCATAGAGCCAGGAAAATTGCATCAAAACCGCTGTCAGAGACAGTGACACAGATGTATTGTTCACATAGGGTTTTATTTTTTAGGCACAAAACAAAATACAGCCTTTAGCTTCAAGCATAAACAAATACAAAAAAAATCCTGTTTGTTCAGCACTAACTATACATCTTTCCTCTCTATACAGATGGCTTACTACAAGCCACCTAACAAAACCGTCATCAAAAATGTGTTATTCACACAAGGCAGAAGTCCCTTTTGAGGCTGCACACCTCAGGACTCCAACTTTTATTAGAGAATCCTCTCAGCCTCAGCTTCCATACTGAGTTACATGTAGTTTTAAAGCTCAGCATCTAGCTGTCTTTAGCATCAGTGCTGATCTGGGCCACATGGAAAACCTGGACTTCCCCAGGAAGGGGATGAAAGACCCGACTACTAAACCTGCCTTTCATCCTAAAGAAAAATCCAAAGACCAAGAAAAGGACTTACCGAAGTCCTTTGCAAGCTAAGTTTTGCTGGGAATTTTAACTATTCCTGTATTTCCCATATCTTAGCCAGTGTGGGAGGGAAATAAGTCCCCTCATACTTTAAAACAAAGGATCCTGCGGATTGTAGTCTGAGAGAGGACACAGAAACCGGAAGTAGCCAGTTCTCAAAAACAAGGCAATAGCGTAATGGCGGACACAGGCCATGGCCATTTACCACCAACACAAGCACAGATCCTTGGTAAGCATGTCCATTACTGTATGACACTTGAAGGGGTACTCCGATGGAAAATTGTTTTAGAAAATCAACTGGTGCCAGAACGTTAAACAGATTTGTAAATTACTTCTATTAAAAAAATCTTAATCCTTCCAGTACTTATCAGCTGCTGTATACTACAGAGGAAGTTCTTTTCTTTTTTATTTTCTTTTCTGTCTGACCACAGTGCTCTCTACTGACACCTCTGTCCATGTCAGGAACTGTCCACAGCAGGAGCAAATCCCCATAAAAAATCTCTACTGCTCTGGACAGTTCCTGACATGGACAGAGGTGTCAGTAGAGAGCACTGTAGTCAGACAGAAAATAAATTCAAAAAGAAAAAAAACTTCCTCTGTAGTATACAGCACATTTTAAGTACTGTAAGGAACAAGATTTTTTAAATAGAAGTAATTTACAAATCTGTTTAACTTTTTGGCACCAGTTGATTTAAAAACATTTTTTTTTCCATTGGAGTATCCTTTTAATTGCTAAAGTCACCTTATGTTTGATAAACTCTTTAAGCGGGGGTATGTATTGGGGTATGTATAAATTTTTTTGAGCATTTTATATGCTAAATGTATCTTGACATAAAAGTTCATGTGGCATATAAAAAAATAATTCAGTAGTATATGTAGTAGTACTGACTTTATGGAGCTTTTTTAGTGACAACAGTTGATGAGGAAACCAGGTTTCTCCAAAAGACTTTCCCCATTACCACCGTAGACCTGTTACATGTCAAGTTAAATTATCTTGATTGAGTTCCGAAACTGAAATTAACAGGGCAGCCACTTCATAATCTGCATGTTAAGGAAGAAAAACCAAATAAAAAATACCCCTATGGTTTTGTGTGAAGTCCATGCATTGTGCTACTGAATATCTCCGAGATAAACTGGTCACAGGGTGAAGGCTGGAATGTCTTAGTATGCTGGATGGTGTATTTAAGATTGACTCATTCTTTTTAGATTTATTTAATTAATTCCCCTTTTTTAATTCTGTCTTTGTTGGCTGTAAATCTTCCATTGTACTTTCCTCAGAAAGAGCAAAGAAAAAGTGTCTACTTTTGGTTTTATTGGAGACAACAGAGCTACTTACAAAATCATGCAGCGATTTGGTTCCTAAATCGTTTTTTGTGTGGACTGTGGTAATGAGAAATACCTCTGCTATAGTTACTTAGGATGGAATTGTTTCCTATCTAACCAGTATTTTCTGGTTTAACCGGTAGATGATGACTATTACCGTATGTTCATACACAGAATATTTTTTTGCAGAATATTTGTATTCTTAAGATACTGGACATCAATGTAAAATCTGTAAAAGAGCCCCCCCACTTACCTTGTGCCATTTATAATACTTACTGTTGTCTACTTATCGGGCAGAGGAGCCTTTGGGGCTCCTTCAAGCATGAAGGCCTAAGTGTCATTACTATATCTCAAAGGGGTTTGTAAAAATTCCTGCACATGCTACAAAAATAACCCAACCCTCATTTCTGCAACAAATCTGACATGTAAACACATTTGAGCTATTTTCTGTCATAACTCCAGTGTTTCAGATATTGTATATAGACCCTTTTTAGTTGTAAATAAACATGATAGAATTGTTAATGGACCAACTAAGTCTGGGACCATTCTGTTCAAGGGAACCATACCAGCCACATGGTGTTTCTCTATTATATGTATGCCCTTGGATTAGACCTGTGTATGTAATACTGATCATTAAAGGTCATCAGGACCAGATACCTTTCTCTATGTTACAAGGAAAATGATTTTGTTCTCTGTTGGCTTATAAGAAGATAGTATTTCCTGGAGTCATCCTGGACTAGACCCTATATTGCTAGGACAGCAAGGATTAAATCATAAGCCACTAATTCAACAAGAACTTGAAGGGAACCTCTCAGTCTAGTTGTGCTGGTCTCAATGAGGGCAGCATAACACAGTGATAGACACACTGTTCCCAGCAGTCTTTCTGTAATGTCCGTTTTTCTGTGTTCTGATATTTTCTTCTTTGGGGCCTGTTCAGACATGCTGTTTATGTCTGAACAGTTTCTGTGTTAACTTCTCTCTGTTATGTGAGAATTAATGCTTCTAGCCATTCAGCACTGGGAGAGTATATAAGGCCTCTTCAGGTGCTGCTCTGGGCTGGTAATTATACCTGTTACTCAGACCAAGTTTTCATTAGTGTGCCATGACTTTGTGTGCATTAATGTCTTGAGTTAGCCATGGCTCCATGTCCTAGTTATTTGATGTAGATTTTAGCTTGCCTTGTTTAAGTACCTTTGTCTGGTTTTAGTATTCTTGTATTGTTTGCTCTGCTTTGTGTTTCCTAAGTCCGTGTTAACACTGTGTGTTTTGTCATTTCTGTTTTGACCTTGTTTGATCCTGGATCTCCTAGGCTAGAATCCTGTTCTGAGCCTTGTGCTAATCTTTCTATCTAGGAGTGAGTTAGTCTTGTGTCTATGTTCGTCTTTCTGGTATCTTGGATTTTTGTTTCCTCCTTGGCTGGTATCCGTTCCACACTGTTGAGTGGGCCACTAGTAAGGAGCCCATTTGGAGTTATTATTGTTGCCCCTCCATGTTTGGAGTGGGGTGACCAGTGTGTTTCTTGTTCTGAGTCCATTGTGAATAGTGCACTTGATTTTCTGACCCATTTAGTGTTTAGACATTTAGTCAGTTAACCTGTTCATCCGATGCATCTCCTGTTCTTTTCTGCTGTATGCTTAAACTCATATCTAGTTTTGTTCAGATTATCATATCTGCCGTTAATCTTGTCCCTTGTTCTTGAACTGTTTGTTAGTATGCTTTATCCTGTCTGGTATACTGTATCTGCTTGTAGCTTTCTAGTATTCCCTTGATGTTCCTGACTTGCTTCCCAACATGTACAGATTGGTTTGCTTTGTTTGACTCTTACTCTCATGCACTTAGGGTCTGTCCTTGTGGTTGTTGATCTGTCGTTTAGAGCGGACGGGCAATAGGAAGGGACAGTAGTTGTAGGGACAGTTAGGGCTCACTAACTTCCTGTCCCCTCTTTCATGAGACTGTCACTTATTCTGATAAATAGAGAAATCTGGAGAACTTACATGAAAAAGTATGCACCATGTGCCTGGCGCTGCAGGAGGAGGATCACAGATAGTCATTGGAGATTGACATCTATGTGTCAGACTATAGCATATGAATAGGTATTGTCTTAATGCGCTCACTAAGATCTCTACCTCAGATAACAGGATTTTTTCCTTTCATAAGTTGGACATTTTTTTTTTTAAATCTCGTTTATATTGAAATAATTTTTTTTATTTAACAAGAAACAGACAGCAGTGAAAACACATGGATCTGCAGATCATTGGTCTTACAAGAAGTTGGAGAAATTTTCAATGGAAAATTAGGATTCTTTGTCCCACTTTATCATTTCTCGCCATGGTTAAACTTTGTGGGCACATCTTTTTTCATAAAAACCTACTAGTCCAACCCTATTGAGTATAACAAAGCAAAAGTAGACCATTTACCCATAGCAACTAATCAGATTACTTCTTTTATTTGTAAAATGGCCTCATATAAATTTAAAAGAAGGAATCTGATTGGTTGCTATGGGCATCTGGTCAGCTTTTCCTCTACACAAGTTTTGATAAATCTCCCCGTATGACTGTACGTGGCATCATGAGTCTTTACCATACTTGCTTGGGTTGAAATTTTAAAGTCAGAATTTAACATGCCTTCTTGATATTTTGTATTGATCAAAATATGGCTTTCATCCTTATTTTAGTTGATAGCTGAACATTCCATTGACATTATACAAGTTATACTCCTACTTTATAAGTAAGATATAAAATGTGGTTAAACAGAAGACATAAGTAAAATGGCACTCTGATTGTTTTTCTAGCATAACAGAAGTTACCAATGCAGATACATTGGGCATTTTAGATGGATACTCTTACAGCCCATGACCATGGCTACAAAATTCCCATTTAACTTTATCAAGATATTATCAAAAAATACTAATTGATGGTATATTACTTTAATGTGCTGTCACCATTTACTTAATGACCATTGGCAAGCTTACCATACTACCATCAGGTGTTGAAAGGGAGCCTGTCTGTGCTTCAATGTGCGGAGTGACTGTTGGTTGGGAGGGAGATCATTCTCTACAGGGCTGCAGAAAATTGGAGTTTCAAGCACAGCACGCATGGAAGGGAGCTCAGTTGTGCTGCAATGGGTGGGGTGACTGATGTGTGGAAAGGAGAAGTGACCTCACACTTACAAACAAGGGATCCTGCGACTTGTAGTTGGAGGGAGGGAACTCCAACAGGAAATAGCCATTACTACTAGCACTGCAGAACCGCTCATCTCCTGTTCATCTCCTTGTCCATCCTGTTCCACACTGAACTGCTGATACTGGAAGCCCTACCATTCATAGGAGAAGTATAAAAAAATCAAACTGAAGCCTAGAAGCCCTCAATGTGTCCTATATGACTTTTAAATGCATTCAGTGCACTATTAAAATAATTTGGACAGAATTAAATATAATAAATTGGACATAAAATTACTTTTGTCATATTCCTTCATCTCTACTAAGCATTTATGGGATTTAATGACTGAATCTTAAGAAATAAAGCCCATTGCTTGAATTATTTATTAAACGTCTACAACTCTTTTAAGAAATTGACTTGCCCTGAGCTAAACTTTCAAAATCGTATATGGCATTTGTATTACATTAAACAACATTAAAGTACAGATTTAAGACTGAAGCATCATCCCCAGTATTTTGGCTCAGTAACATTTCTAGTTTTCATGAAAAATGTTTGTTATTATGTTGCCAGGCTGAAGCCTAATGAAATTCTCACTATGATGTATTATTTTCAGTAGTCAGTTTTATTCCATGGAGAGATTATGAAAATCCACTTTTTATTTGATTTTTTTTTTCTTCTCCAAAGATTGTACATGTATCAGTTGCATTTTCAACAAACGCCTCTGTTCATCACATCAATGGATCATAATTGGATGTTCTTATACCGGCAGATTATGCCTGTTCTATGAGACATATTCTGTGGCAGGTATAATTATAGCATACAACCTCAATCATTTTTTTTTATCTTATCAAACCACAACTGAAAAACCAAATAGTTTTTTGTTTCTTTTTGGAGGTAAGGAACATGCCAAGATTAACTTGTTTGATGTTTGTTGTCTCTGGCGAATGCATTGTTCTCCTGCAAGTCAGTGTATATTACAGGTAACGTGAGGAAGTCTTTTTTTTTGTACTGATTTGTACAAATGTAATAATTTTCAACTTTTCTGTAACTTTTACACCACATATTTCAGTGAGACTGCCTTATCAGGATTACTTATCACTAAAATATGGCATCATATAGTAACATGACTTGTGATAGCTGCCTATGCAGTAAGAAAGAAGAAAGAAAGATAATATCCAGCAGCACTCACCTGTAACAGCACAGCCTAGGCAGACAGCTGAGGAAGGCTCCCATGCCGAAACGCGTCCTAGTACTACACTATGCATAATAAATCTTGATTGTGCATTACTGGTGAGTGCTGGGTATCATCTTTCTTCCACCTCTGGCTTTACCTCGTGCACCACCACAGAGTCCACAGAAATGCTGACATATCCCTATATTTAACTATGCAGTAAGGAAGGTACATTTCTATTTTACCAAAGACTGTGCCATTAAACCATCTTGTCACATCTGATCAGACCAGAGATGTACAGAGAGGAAAAGTGGCTCTTTAGAAAATACAGAAATTACATCTGATTTTGCCCCCAAGGGTCAATATGCCCTTTCCTATGCTGAATATGGAGTTCTCTAAGGAGAGCAATTCAGGATTTATCCAGTTTCCTACCAGGAAA
The DNA here is from genome assembly GCF_029499605.1 of Hyla sarda. Classification (NCBI taxonomy): domain Eukaryota; kingdom Metazoa; phylum Chordata; class Amphibia; order Anura; family Hylidae; genus Hyla; species Hyla sarda. The sequence continues at coordinate 81,438,771 of NC_079194.1, read as the reverse complement.
GGGGCCAACCAAGCCTGAGGGAGGAAAAGGAGGAAGGAAAAGGTTGAGAGGCTAAAGAGATAAAAAGAGACACACAAAGGCTGCAGAAGTTGAGTATTAGCTGGATTTACAGCTTACACTGCTCAATATTGCTCTTTAATACCCTTTCTGCTGCTGCTTCTCATGGTATACTATAAAGAAATAGGGGAGCAGGAAAAAATAGAATTAAAGTCTGAAATCAGGTAAAAATGTGATATACAAGTTATGTAATGGGTAAATATAGTGCTACTTCTCATGTGCACACTCAACAGCCTATCCTGCAAAGTCACCTAAAAGATACATTAAAAATTGACACTCCATCCAAGGATTGAATGGTTTGCCTCTAGGATATGTATGTTCTTGGGTCAGACCTGTTAATGTAACACCGATCATTTGAGGTCATCAGGACCAGATACCGTCCTTTAGGTCACCAGGAAAAGGATTTTCCTCTGGGTGACTAATAAGTAGACATCAAGGACAGCAGGGATTAGACAATTAAAATGAACATGAATAGAATTTGTCATTAAGGACAACATAGCATGGTGACAGGCATCCAGCGGTCTGTCACTTACTCTGATACATTTTAGAGAACTTACATGCTAAAGTATGTAGTGTGTTCCCAGACATGCAGGAAATGGATCCCAGATATACATTAAAGGGTAAGTCTGCATAAAAATGTATCTTTTAGACAATGTTTAGATTGCGGGGGGTCTGTGCACTGGGGCCCCCCGTGATCTCCTGTACAGAGCCCCTGTGCTGTAGCACAGGAGCGCGTCACAACCCCCGCCCAAAGCAGAGGCCGCCTTCATTAAGCTCTATGGGAGAGCCCAAGGTTGCCGAACAGCTCTGTTTTTTTTAAAGTTTCTTTAAAGTCTAAAGATAAAGACACAGGACTAGATTATCTGGGAAATATGATGCATCCTCAGGAATAGTTAAATCCCAAGTAGACCATAGCTGCTAAGAGTATTTGGTAAAGTCTGATTTCAGGCCTGGATTTTAATGGAATGAAAGGCAGGTTGGTAGTTCATCCTTTCATTGCCTTCTTGGCCAGTTCAGGTTCTACAGCACAGGGTCTGTGTACAGGAGATCGCAGGGGGCCCCAGAGCTTGGACCCCCGCAATCTATAACATATACCCTGTCCTTTGGATAGGGGATAAGTTTTTATGCATGAGACTTATCCTTTAAGATCAGCTATCCCAGCCCACTCGCTGATGATTGAAAGGTTTTTCCCTCTGCCCAGTAATAGGAGGAAACCCATCAGTGATCAAGTGGGCGGGGTCCTCAGTCCAGTGGGCGTGGAAAATTTCCACTTATAAATATCTGTGACTCTTCTGCTGCACTAGTTGCAAGCTTTATTAACCAAGAAAAAGACAGAGTCACTTATTTAGATATAAAAATACATATATTTTATTAGGTATACATTAAAGTGCATAAATGCAATAAAAAAAGAGAAAGGGAGAAAGAAGCTCCACTGGATAGAGAAATTGAGCGCCACTCCAGACCAACCCAAATCACAGATATATATATCATAAGAATGAGCCAAGGTAAGTGTTCCCATATACTATAAATATCTATACATGGAACAATCACCCACTACACACATGGTACAAAAATCAGAGAGCACATTCATACGAATATAAATAAAAAATAATACACAGTGGGAAGCCGGAGTGGGGCCACCCCAACACACATTTCGGAATGTCCTACATCCTGGGACGAGGGCAGTGTAACTGAACTGACAAGTCCTCTTTAACATCATGCCACCAAAGAAGAAGGAACCATGCATCAAAAAGTTCATTTCTGTGTATAATTTATCCATGGACAACAAAAACACAATATAAAAAAAATGTCCACATTCAGTAAAAGAAGGCCTGATATCCTCCCACACTTATCAGACACGTTTGACTGAGCAGAGAAAGAAGGAAAAGAAGGAAGTTTCTGCCCTAGTGAGGAAATCCCCACTTCTTGGCTGTCTGTCTATCTCCTATGTATATAGTTATCAATTGTGGGAGATTAGCTCTGTAGGGCCAGGTAAATAGCAGCACATAGCAGTTAGAGACAGGGACATGGAAGTAAAGTTTAAATAGGGTTTCTCCTGTTTTTATTTTTCAGCAAACAAAAAAATAAGCCTTCCCTCTCGGGCACAAAATAGAAAATTCCTGCTCGTCCAGCACTGACTATACAATAATTTACCTATCTATACAGGAGGCTTTCTAACAGCCAGCGAATAAAACAATCACCAATTGTGGTAATTAAAATGTCTGTTTTTGAGCCTGCAAACATCAGGATTCCAACTCTCATCAGAGGTTCTCCACAATCTTATCCTGCCGTTACAACTGGTTACAACTGGTTTTAAAGCCTAATAACAAGCATTCTTCAGCACCTGTGCTGATTTTGGCCACACTGAAAACCTGAACTGGCCAAGAAGGCAATGAAAGGCCCAACTACCAATCTGCCTTTCATTCCATTAAAATCCAGGCCTGAAATCAGACTTTACCAAAGACTCTTAGCAGCTATGGTCTGCTTGGGATTTAACTATTCCTGGGGATGCATCGTATTTCCCAGATAATCTAGTCCTGTGTCTTTATCTATAGACTTTAAAGAAGTACTCCGGCAAAAATTAATTGATCCCCTATCCACAGGATAGAGGATAAGTAACTGATCGCGAGGGGTCCCACCGTTGGGGACTTGTAGACTGCACGCACTCCATTCCTTTTTTTTATGGCAGCGTCTATGATGCCCGAGAGCTGTACTTGGGTCTTTTCGCTCCTATAGAAATGAATAGAGTGCGTGCCGGCGGGAGCCAGCACTCCTCGCTGAGCGCTGGGTCCTGTACCCCACGTGATCAGCTACTTATCCCCTATCCTGTGGATAAGAGATAAGTTATTTTTTGCCGGAGATCTCCTTTAAACGGGTTGTCCAGGAAAAAACTTTTTTTTATATATATATCAACTGGCTCCAGAAAGTTAAACAGATTTGTAAATTACTTCTATTAAAAAAATCTTAATCCTTTCAGTGCTTATGAGCTGATGAAGTTGAGTTGTTCTTTTCTGTCTAAGTGTTCTCTGATGACACGTGTCTCTGGAACCGCCCAGTGTAGAAGCAAATCCCCATAGCAAACCTCTTTTACTCTGTGCAGTTCCCGAGACAAGCAGAGAAGTCAGCAGAGAGCACTGTTGCCAAACAGAAAACAACAACTCAACTTCAGCAGCTGATATTTATTGAAAGGATTAAGATTTTTTAATAGAAGTCATTTACAAATCTGTTTAACTTTCTGGAGCCAGTTGATATAAAAAAAATATTTCCCCTGGAATACCCCTTTAACACAAAACCATTGAGTCCTTTTAACCTGAATTTTTTTATTCATATAGTAATTAGTCATGGTCTCACTATAGAACAGCCTTTCCCAACAAGTGTGCCTCCAGCTGTTGCAAAACTACAACTCCCAGCATACCCAGACAGCCTAAGGCTGTCTGGGCATGCTGGGAGTTTTAGTTTTGCAGCAGCTGGAGGCACCCTGGTTGGGAAACACTGCTAGAAAACATTGCTGAAACTATTAACTTACTAAATTACAGTTTCTATTTCCTAATAGCATTGTTACCTCCATGTGCTGTTTTGGATAATATTACAGTATATGTCCAGTGTTGGTAAATGTGGTGTCACAGTGTTTATTCTACTACTAGGTCAGATTAATTAGATCGATCACATGTCATACATTTTTCCGTAGCTGGATTATCTGCACGATACAGAGAGTGTCAAATGGGGAGACAATGACTCATTTATAAGTGATGCTAAAACAGGAAGGGCAGGCAGCTCTTTCCATAGTGGGCACTTCCAAAAACACGACACATGTCTGTCTCCTACTGAGCAGCAACACGTGGAAAAAGAGGGCTCCTGATCGAAATGAAATGATAATGGGGCATCACGTGCAGTAAGGCATGCAAATGCTTATCCTTTATCAATGGCAATAATATTTTGATGGTGGAAAGTAGAATTTACTGGTGGGATTGTCCAAAAAAATAAAATAAATAGTATGGTAATAAATGTCATTGCATTCTTTGTATATTATAGGATATGCCTCATTGTAGGGCAAATAGATGCCAGGGAGATAACCCCTTTCGGAGCCAGCAAATGTTTGAGGTCATCATGCTTGAAAAAACGGTAAAGGCAAGATATTCTTTTGTGTTACTATAGACGTATATGGACATTTATCAACGGGTTTAGTCAGGTTTTCTTTACTATAATTGTCGCAAAATTGTCGCAACTGCGACTACGCGATTTTTCGTGCGACATTTTGACTGGAAAGCGAGAAAAGCAAGTTTTCCAAAAATTAACTACGTAGTAATAATTTTAAAATGGACTACGGTTAGTCAGGTATGTATTAACTGCGACAGTCGCAACTGTGCAAAAAAAAGTCGCAACAGGGTTAAAAATGTACTACATTTACTCCAGCTCAAACATGGAGCAGAAAAAGCTACTACCAAAGTAAAAAAGGAAAAATTGCTTACGTGAAAGAAAATTATCAACAGGCTGAAACCAGTTGATAAATAAGTCACACATAAGCAAAAAAAAAGTAAGGAAATGATAAATGTCCCTCGTAGTCCATAAAATCCCTTAAGCAATAATTCTCTGAAACGGGACTATTTTGCTACACCGATAGATCTACAGATTTTTCAGGACATGTTCACCTCTCATTTATCAAAATCTGTCCAGAGGAAAATTTGCCCAGTTGCCTATAGCAACCAATCAGCTCGCTTCTTTCATTTTTAACAAGGCCTCTGCAAAATGAAAGAATCGATCTGATTGGTTGCTTTGGCAACTCAGCAACCTTTCCTTTGCACAGGTTTTGATAAATGTATAATATAATATATATAATCTATCTTAATCCTTAATGATATACACATAGGGGGGATTTATCAAAACCTGTCTAGAGGAAAAGTTGCCCAGTTGCCCATAGCAACCAATCTGCTCGCTTCTTTCATTTTTAACAACGCCTCGGAAAGAAGCGATCTGATTGGTTGCTATGGGCAACTGGGCAACTTCTCCTTTGCACTGGTTTTGATAACTCCCCCCATAAAACCTGTGCTTGCGGTCCCATATGTAATTCATTTCAATGAGCCGACCTGAGTGAACCGGACGGCTTATTTTTCCCCGTATGCGGTTTTCTACCATACATAAAACCATAGTCAACCACGGTTTTAGGTCCGGTAGAAAACCACATACAGGTAAAATTAGCCAACCGGTTCACTCCGGTCGGCTCATTGAAATTAATTACATACGGGACCGCATACACAGGGATACGGGAGCGCAAGTTTTTAGCACCCCCATGCCGTATGCGCTCCCGTATGGGGAAAAACGTGATGTGAACCCAGCCTTATCTATATATCTATGTTTGTACCTTTGCTTTCTTTGCTTCATGTTAAAATGTGAAATATTGTTTATAAAGTTATGTATATATATATATATATATATATACACACACACACAGAGACACAGAGACACAGAGACACAGAGACACAGAGACAGAGAGACAGAGAGAGAGAGAGAGAGAGAGATAGAGAGAGAGATGATAATAGGCAGCACACAAAAATTAGTGCAAAAGAAAGTGTTCTTTATTCCATATACGAGACAACGTTTCAGCGATCTCACATCGCCATTTTCACTTGAATAAAGAACACTTTCTTTTGCACTAATTTTTGTGTGCTGCCTATTATCATCTCTATCTAAAGTGGGATCGGAGCACCAAGATCCAATTGGCGTGCACCCCTGGGACTTTTTTTTACTTGATGTGCTGCTTATTATTGATATATATATATATATATATATATATATATATATATATATATATATATATATGAAGAAGTAGTCCATGAAATTGTGTCTGTAGGTCCTGTTTTGCAGTAATGCATAATCAATAGAAAGTCAATGGGGAACATTTCTCAAATTTTACATTGCTTTTTTGGTGTTACTTTGCCTCAGATTTGTTGCGCTTGCGCAAACAAAAGCGTACAACTTTTTGCTAAAGTGACTTTGACCAAACTGACTTAGGTACCTAAACGTATAAAGAACAATAGCATGCACTCACCACAAGGATTGCGTCTAGACGTCCGGAAGTCCAGGGGAGCATGAGACAGGTACCGAAGCGCTTAGAGGCTACCCCGGTCGTTTCACGCGACTATGCACGCTTCTTCCGGCCTCTCCTTACTTACTTAGGTGCATACTTTTGCCTTTTCCCATTGCAGTGGTAAGAGATTAACAAAGTGCAACTTTTCTATAAAAGAAAAAGTCCTAGATTTGTCGCATAGCCCTCAACGACACCACAAACATACACTAGCCCAGACCAGGCTTACAAAGCTGGCTGGAGATAGGTATATAAGTTTCAGAAAGGTCACAGAGAAGGAATCATACAAAGTGGTGCACTGAAGTGAATTTTCCTAAAAATGTGCACTAGCATCATATTTATCACATGCCCTGCACCATTTAATACATTTGGAGCAAGATTTATCAAATCTTTCCAGGTGAAAAGTCACCCAGAGTCACCCATAGCAACCAATCATATTGCTTCTTTCATTTCCGAAAATGCCTCTGTAAAAATGAAAAAGTAATCTGATTGGTTGCTATGGGCAACTCAGCAACTTTTCCTATGGACATGTTTTGATAAATCGCCCTCTTGGTGTATGTACACTCCAACTACACCATAAAAACTTGTGTAAAACATCAGAACTCCTACACTGACTTTGATAAATCTCTCCCAATGGGTGTATCAGACATCCTATGGTTTCAACTTATCCCGGCATGCTCAATAACCAATAGTCTAAATATCTTTTAAATGCAACATCTGTTTAATACATTGGTATTGTTGACATTTAATGCCTTGAAGACCAAGGAAACTGAAATGTTTAATTTTTTCCTTTTTTCCAGAAGGTCAACCCTCACCACAGCACTCCACCAATCTGGGCTTTATGGCAGTGTGGCTACAAAGCTGCTCCTTTTCAGTAAAAGACACAAGAAATCCGACTTATAGCTTGCGAAAAACCATCTATTCACCTGCCCAATACCATCCCTACAGTGACGCATGGTGGTTGCAGCATCATGCTTTAGGGATGTTTTTCAGATAGACTGATCGGGACTGAGGGAAAGCTGAATAAAGCAAAGTACATAGATATGCTTAATGACAACCTGATCCAGAGCGCTCTGGACCTCAGACTGGGCCAAAGGTTCACAGTGACCCTAGGCACACAGCTAAGACAACACAGTTTAGGGACAACTCTGTGAATGTCATTAAATGGCCCAACCAGAGCCCTTACTTGAACCCAATATAACATCTCTAGAGAGACCCAAAAATGTATTTCACCAATGATCCCCATTCAACCTGACATAGCTTCAGAGGATATGCAGAGAAGAATGGCAAATGCACCCCAAATGCAGGTGTGCAAACCATGTGGCATCATACCCAAAAGGGCTGGAAGCTATAATGAATGCCAAAGGGACTTTAAGTCCTGAGTAAAGGGTCTGAATCAGAGGCGTAGCTTGTAGTTTCTGGGCCCTGATGCTAAATCTGCAACAGGGCCCCAAATGTCAATAATAATACTGGTCTCTTATGGGGCAGATGTGCTTTGGGGCCCCCTTAGGCACCAGGGCCCCGGTGCGACTGTTACCTCTGCTACCTCTATAGCTACGCCTCTGGTCTGAATACTTGTCATTGCAATATTTTAGTTTTTCTTTTTTAATTAGTTTTTTGCTTTGCTATTATGGACTATCAAGTTCAGAATGATAGGAGAACCTGTGATTTTTTTTTAAATGTCACTTTGGTAACATAACAAAATATGAAAAAAAGTGAAAGGCTCTGAAAACTGTCCGAATGCATTATATATCAATCTGCTCAGCTACTTCTGCTCTATAACATGATGCCTGCAGATTGGAATATCTTTTTTAATGTGACAGGTTCCCTTTAATACAATAGGTATGTCGGCTTCCAACAGGCTGCAATTCGTTATGCATTTTCCTTATTTCAGAAAACAGAAGGGGAATGTAGTATTTCATGAGTCTATGTGGAGGCTGGGATAGTTGCTGCTTGTTAGTGACTCTCCATTGGGGCTTATAGAGGGGGATCCTGCAGCAAGATGCCTCTACTTTGACTTCTATATGTCCCACAAACCATATAGACTGGAATTGCTCAGGCATGTATGACAATTTTATGCAGTAATATAATACTGCTCACCTCGGGTCCGCACTCGGCAAAGTGCAGTCATTCAGTGGCAAAGAACAAGCGATGATCCGGCACCAGTTAAAAGTCGTAGCTTTATTTTCTCCATATCAAAAGGCACATATAACACACAGTAAAACCGACTCCCTCCACGGCCATACGCGTTTCAAGCGCATGCGCGCTCTTCCTCAGTGGTCACTGAGGAAGAGCGCGCATGCGCTTGTAATGTGTATGGTCGTGGAGGGAGTCGGTTTTACTGTGTGTTATATGTGCCTTTTGATATAGAGAAAATAAAGCTACAACTTTTAACTGGTGCCGGATCAGCGCTTGTTCTTTGCCAATGTATGACAATTCTACCTAGAACATAAGATTTTTGATTCATTTTTGAACAATGTACTGGTACAAAGCAGGGTCAGCCCTACCATGGGACCCAGTGGGACCATTGGTCCCAGGTGTCACTTTTCAGGGGTGGCACTTTGCTGCGCTCTTTTTTTTTGTGCCACCTAGGTCCATGGTCAAGCCGGCCCTGCCGCTGCGCTGCCGCGGCTCACTGTTCTAAAGTGGGCGCGGTGCCGGCACAGCCGGAGTTGCTTAATAGCGCAGCGTCCACTTTAACACAGTGAGCCTGCGGCTGGCCCGGGTCTGAAGGAGGGACATCGTGCAAGTTACGTTCCTCTGTAGACCTGCACAGGAGAACTTCAGTGACATCACTCGTCAGGCCGCTGCCTAGGAGGAGAAGCACTACGCAGGCCAGGTAGAGTGTGTCTGTCTGTGTGTGTGTGTCCGTGTGTGTCTCTGTGTGTCGGGGGTAGGGGGGACAATGCTACCTAATGTGGGGAAACTATGCTACCTAATAAGGAGAAACTGCTACCTAATGCGGGGAAACTGCTACCTAATGCAAGGAAACTATGTTACCTAATGTGGGGGAAACTATGTTACCTAATGTGAGGGAAACTATGCTATCTAATGTGGGGAAACTATGCTACTTAATGTAGGGAAACTATGCTACCTAATGTGGGGAAACGTCTATCTAAGTTGGGGAATCTATGCTGCCTAGTTAGGGGAAACTGTTACCTCATGTGAAGAAACTGCTACCCAATGTGGGGAAACTATGCTACCTAATGTAAGGAAACTGTTACCTAATGTGGGGAAACTATGCTACCTAATGTGGGGAAACTGCTACCTAATGTGGGAAAACTGCTACCTAATGTGGGGAAACTGCTACCTAAGGTGAGAAAACTGCTACCTAATGTGGGGAATCTATGCTGCCTAGTTAGGGGAAACTGCTACCTCATAAGAAGAAACTGCTACCTAATGTAGGGAAACTATGCTACCTAATGTAAGGAAACTGATACCTAATGGGGGGAACTATGCTACCTAATGTGGGGAAACTGCTACCTAATGTGGGGAAACTGCTACCTAATATAGGGAATCTATGCTACATAATGTGAGGAAACTGCTACCTAATGTGGGGAAACTATGCTACCTAATGTGTTGAAACTATGCTGCCTAATGTAGGGAAACTATGCTACCTAATGAGGGGAAACTGCTACCTAAGGTGAGGAAACTGCTACCTAATGTGGGGAATCTATGCTGCCTAGTTAGGGTAAACTGCTACCTCGTGAGAAGAAACTGCTACCTAATGTGGATAAAATATGCTACCTATTAAAAGGAAATTGCTACCTAATGTGGGGAAACTATGCTACCTAATGTGGGGAAACTATGCTACCGAATGTGGGGAGACTATGCTACCTAATGTGAGGAATCTATGCTACCTAATGTGGGGAAACTATGCTACCTTATGTGGGGAATCTATGCTACCTAATGTGGGGAATCTATGCTGCCTAATGTGGGGGAACTATGCTGCCTACCTAATGTGGGGGAACTGTTGCCTACCTAATGCTTTTCATTGCATTTCACTCTTGGACCCTGGCAGCACAATGTCTTAGGCTGTCCCCTGTACAAAGTAATAGCTGTACAATAGTAATACAATTCCTTGTTTGTGAACGGCCTCTTTGAACAGAAAAAAGTTAAATTTGAGAAATGAGAGTTGGCTTGAGATTCCCGTATTTCATTACAACATGTTGAAAACAAAATAATAGAAACCTACTTTTTACAATACTACTTGACAGAGAACAAGAAATTCTTGCTCCGTGTATTCATAGCAAAGGCACATGATAAGCCTGTTAGGATAGATGGAACATACAGTATTTCTCTGCCATAGAAATTTAGCATTAATACTAATTTGATAGGAAATATGACATATTACAATGTAGATTATACTGTTTTTTGGTTGAATGATACTGGCTTAGTAATTACATATGCCTTCAGATTCTGTAGACAATCAATACTGCATAATTATTTAATGCAGCTGCAATATATAGAGAAGCCAACAGAGTAAGGCTGGGTTCACATATGTCCGGCATCCGGCTCAGCCTAAACTCACCGTAACTAATTCCACAACTGATGACAAAAGTGCATCAGATGGCATCAGATGTTTAGTATCTGTTATTCATTTATTGTGCATAGCAGACAGGGGAATGCAGCAAGATGTATTCCCCTGTCCGACAACCATGCAGCGTGTCCAACTTGAGATGCCGGATGAATGTAAACTATCCCATGCAAATGAGATCAGTTTTATCATTAGTGCTTTTCTACAGCACCAGAGGGAAACACTTCCAGACAAAGCACATATGTGAAGGCGGCCCAATTCGGTTTAAGGGCTAATTCACACTAGCAGATTTCCTTTCAAACTGGCAGCGTGTTTCCCGCTGCCAGTTTGAAAGGGAGCAGGCTACGTGCTGACTGTCAGAGGGAAATATTCAAAACGGAATCTTCGCTGCTGAAAGTCTGCTGCGGACAGGCCACAGAGTCCCCACCCCCTTTCAAACTCGCAGTGGGAAACAAGCTGCAAATTTGAAAGGAGATCGAACGAGACCTCAAAGAAGATCCTGAATACGGCTCCATCAACAGAGACCAAGGGGTGTCCATAGAGCTACATAGAGAACCCTAGCAAGGACACTATCAAGAACCAGGAACACTAGCAGCCAGCATAAGAATACAATTTTATTTAAAACCCATTACTAGAGATGAGCGAATCGAAGCGGACAAACCCGAATTTGAATATCGCCGCACTTCTATTGCGTGAATTGCTTCATTAAACTCCATTTACTGTGGTCCAGGCTCCAGGGCATCTGGAATGGTGGATCCACATGTCAGTACATGGGGCAAGGAACGCTGGGAAGGCGGGAAGGGAAGTAGGCGGGATTACCCTGAATCACATGCAGGATGCAGCCTGTCAGCAGCCAGTCACCCCTGTGATGTCATTTTGCGGCTCGTCATATCAGGGGGAGACCACCTGATTCATGGGAGCCTACCTTCCTGGCAGGTAGTGGAACAGGGGTTCCTGGAGACGGTGGCAGTAGCATTCAATTAGTGCAGACGTTGGTGGGAAAATCAACTACTTGGTGGTGTGGGAGTTTTTCATCAAGCATTCGGAGGAGGTTCACATAGCCACATGCAAGATATGTCGGCAGAAGGTGAAGCATGGCCAGGGTCCCACTGTTGATACAACGGCCCTGCGTCCACATATGCTTTGCCACCATAAATCGGCCTAGGAGAACCTTGGCTCTGATGTAGTGGTCCAGCCTGCTGCATCACCCGGTGGCACGCCGCTCCCTCTTTCAGCCAGCCAAGGCTCCACCACCTCAGCCGAAGGGAGCTGTGTGTCATACCCTCCTTCTGTCGCTCCAGATGCTCCTGCTCCTCCTTCTTTTAGTCAGCCATTCTGCCAACAATCCATCAGTGAAGCCATGTCCAAGAGACAACAGTATGCGCCCACTCATCCAATGGCGCAGAAGCTGAATGTGCTCCTGTCTAAGTTGCTAGTGCTGCAGTCCCTCCCTTTTCAAGTGGCGGACCCTGCACCTTTCAGCGAACTGATGGCTTGTGCCGAGCAAAGGTGGAGAGTGCCAAACTGTCATTTCTTTGTGAAGAAGCCAGTACCAGCCCTGCACAATTTTGTGGAAGAGAAAGTAGTCCAGTCCTTGAGCCTGTTGGTGTGTACCAAAGTGCATGGCAGCACCGACGTCTGGAGCTGTAATTATGGTCAGGGACAATACATGTCCGTTACAGCTCACTGGGTGAATGTGGTTCCTGCACAGCCACAACACCAACTTGAACAGGTCACGCTGCTTCCTCCTCCGTGCTTTCAGGCCATTGGTCCTTTGACAGTGTGAGACCCCACCTCCTCATCCTCCACTGTGTCTTCAGCCTCCACTGCCCAGAAAAGTCTCAGTGACCCTTCAGCATACCATGTGTGCAGGGCACGGCGGTGTCGCGCTGTTCTTCACATGGTTTGCCTTGGCAACAAGAGTCACACAGGGGAGTAACTGCTAAAAGTAATTCGTAAAGAAATTGGAGCATGGCTTACTCCAGGAAAACTGGAAATGGGAACCATGCTGACTGACAACGGGAAGAACATATTGCATGTGCTGCGACTGGGAAGGATGAGCCATGCGCCCTGCATGGCACATATGTTCACTCTGGTTGTGAAGCAGTTCCTGAAGTGTTGCCCCCCATTTGCAAGACATCCTAACAATGGAAAGGAAACCTTGCATGCACTTCAGCCACTCGAACACCGCAAAGCACACCCTCCTTGAGTTGCAGCGTCAGAATGGTATCCCTAAACATAGCCTGATTTGTGACGTTGCCACACGTTGGAATTCCACCGTACATATGTTGGACCGACTGTATGAACAGAGAAAAGCCATCACCGATTTCTTGATGATCCAAGCGGATAGGGGTACTCCCCTGTGTAACTTCAATGTGAACCAGTGGCAGCTCATACATGACACCTGCCGTTTGCTCCGGCCTTTGAGGAAGCCACATTATTAGTAAATCGCCAGGATTACGGGATGAACTACGTCATTCCACTGCTTCATTTCTTACAAAACATGTCGGAAATGATGGCTGGTCAGGGCACTGGAGACGTGACGCCTACATCTCACGGCCACATGAACCCTGTGGGGGCTGAACTGGAGGAGGAGGAGGAGAGGGAGGGGCACAGTGGAGCACAGTTTAGGTTTCGCCAAATGGGTGGTTTTTCTAGTAATCAGACAGAAGAGGAGGGAGCAGGAGCAGCCAGAGGAGCTAGAGGGTTATGAGGAAGGCGATACAGAGGACCCAGACACACCATGGCAGTATGCAGTGGAGATGGAGGCAGGGAGTCCCTACGAGTAACTTGCACAAATGGTACGATGCATGCTCACTTGCTTGGGTAGTGACAGCCGAATTGTCACCATTCGCCAGCGGGATGACTTCTGGATCTCCACCTTATTGGACCCACGCTACCACCACAAAATAGGGGCCTTTTTTACACCCACTAAGAGGGAGGACAAAAGGACCTACTACAGAGGCATCCTATGTAGTCAGTTGGCCAGTCGGGGGGCCCCCTGCGCTCACCTTCCACTGCCAATGCTGATAGGGAGGGGTGGGGTGGCATGAGCAGTACCAGCTCCATCAGCAGCAGCCTGAGTGTACAGTCGCTGATGAGTAACTTTCTTCACCCGCATAGTGAAGCAACTCGTCAGCAGCAGGTACACCTGGAGCAGGACCTGAACCAGCAGGTGGTGGCATACCTTGACATGCCCATGCCAAACCCACCTTGAACACCCGCTGGACTTCTGGGCAGCCAAACTTGATTTGTGGCAGCAACTAGCAGAGTTTGTCCTGGAAAATCTGTCCTGCCTGGCCAGTAGTGTGCCATCAGAGTAGGTGTTTAGTGCGGCGGGGCCATAGTCACCCCAAGGAGAACTCGTCTGTCCACGAAAAATGTGGAGAGACTGACCTTTGTGAAGATGAATCAGGCATGTATCGGCCAGGATTTCCAATCACCAATGCCTGATGCATCAGAGTAGATAGACCATGATGCCACACCAACATTTCACAAATATGCATAGTGCCAAACAGATTTAAGGCGCTGCTCCCCATTTACTGACATTCCTCCGCATCAGACGTTTTTTCACCCACATTCGTCACCTGGTACTGGTATTGCCACCCAATTCACCACTTTCAGGACTCTTGATGCCGCTGCTGCCACCTCCAGGCTGTCTCATTTAACCACTACATTGTCTCCTCATGCTTCAGCCAACTCCAGGCTGTGTCATTCAGCCAATATATGGTTTACTGATGCTGCTGGGCCTGGGCCTGGGCTTAAAAATGTATTGTAGCACTAGCTACCATAAATCTTCAATTTAAATTTCAAAATTCATCTTTTAATCTTAGGGATTGTGAAGCCTTAGTGTCTGCCCATGCTGCTGCCAGCTCCAGGCTGTGTCATTCATAAACTATATTGTCTCCCCATGCTGCCAACACCTACAGGCTATGTCATTCATTAAATATATGGTTTACTGATGCTTCAGCCACCTCCAGGCTGTGCCATTCATCCAATATATGTTTTACTGATGCTTCAGTCACCTCCAGGCTGTGCCATTCATCCAATATATGGTTTACTGACACTTCAGCTCCAGTCTGTGTCATTCAGGAACTACATGCTTTAGTGATGCTGCTGGGCCTAGGACATTACCTATATATGTTTATGGTAGCATTAGGTACCATACTTCTTCAATGGAAATTTCAAAATTCATCTTTTATTCTTAGAGATTGTGAGGCCCTATTGTCTCCTCATCTGCTGCCAACTCCAGGCTGTGCCATTCAGACACTCTATGGTCTCCTCATGCTGCCACAAACTCCAGGCTGTGCCATCCAGCCACTCTATGGTCTCCTCATGCTGCCACAAACTCCAGGCTGTGCAATTCAGCCACTATATGGTCTCTTCATGCTGCCACAAACTCCAGGCTGTGCCATCAGACACTATATGGTCTCCTCATGCATCAGCCACCTCCAGACTGTGCCATTCAGCCACTGTATGGACTCCTCCTGCTTCAGCCACTTCCAGGCTGTGCCATTCAGACACTGTTTGGTCTCCTCATGCTTCAGCTACCTCCAGGCTGTACCATTCAGACACTATATGGTCTCCTCATGCTTCAGCCAAATCCAGGCTGTGCCATTCAGCCACTATATGGTCTCCCCATGCTTCAGTCACCTCCAGGCTGTGCCATTCAGACACTCTATGGTCTCCTCATGCTTCAGCTACCTCCAGGCTGTGCCATTCTGAGACTATATGGTCTCCTCATGCTTCAGCCAAATCCAGGCTGTGCCATTCAGCCACTATATGGTCTCCCCATGATCCAGTCACCTCCAGGCTGTGCCATTCAGCCACTATATGGTCTCTTCATGCAGCCACAAACTCCAGGCTGTGCCATTCAGCCACTATAGGGTCTCCTCATGCTTCTGCCATCTCCAGGCTGTGCCATTCAGACACTCTATGGTCTCCTCATGCTTCAGCTAACTCCAGGCTGTGTCATTCAGAGACTATATGGTCTCCTTATGCTTCAGCCAAATCCAGGCTGGACCATTCAGCCACTATATGGTCTCTTCATGCTGCCACAAACTCCAAGCTGTGCCATTCAGCCACTATATGGTCTCCTCATGCTTCAGCCACCTCCAGGCTGTGCCATTCAAACAATTTATGGTCTCTTCATGCTTCAGCTACCTCCAGGCTTTGCCATTCAGACACTATATGGTCTCCTAATGCTTCAGCCAAATCCAGGCTGTGCCATTCAGACACTGTATGGTCTCTCCATGCTGCCACTAACTCCAGGCAGTCATTCAGCCACTATATGGTCTCCTCGTACTGATGCTACCTCCAGGCTTTCACATTCAGCCACTATGTGGTCTCTTCTCATGCTTCAGCCAACTCCAGGCTGTGCCATTTAGCCACTATATGGTCTCCTCCTACTGTTGCCACCTCCAGGCTGTGTCATTGTGCTGCCATGTGACATGTGACTCCTTGTTAAATTTGGTCCTTTGTACCCACATGCCGGGGCCCGGGGCACTGAAACTTGGGAGTTAAAATTTGAATTTCAAAATCCTCAACTTGAATTTCAAAATCTTAAATTATAATGTCAAAATCTTAAATTTCATTGGTCTCCTCATGCTTCTACCAACTCCAGGCTGTGCCATTCAAACACTATATGGCATCCTCACGCCTCAGCCACCTCTAAGTTGTGCCATTCAGCCACTATAGGGTCTCCTCATAATTCAGCCACCTCCAGGCTGTGTCATTGAGCCAATATATGGTTTACTGATGCTGCTGGGCCTGGGCCTAAACATTTTTATGGTAGCACTACCTACCATAAATCTTCAATTTCAAAATTCATTTTTTAATCTTAGGGATTGTGAAGCCCTAGAGTCTACTTATGCTGCTGCCAACTTCAGGCTGTGCCATTCAGACACTATATGGTCTCCCCATGCTGCCACACATTCCAGGCAGTCATTCAGCCACTATATGGTCTCCTCATACTGATGCCACCTCCAGGCTCTGTCATTGTGCTTCCATGTAACATGTGACTCCTTGTTAGATTTGGTCCTTTGTACCCACACACCGCGGCCCGGGACACTAAAACTTAGGAGTTAAAATTTCAATTTCAAAATCCTCAGTTTCAAAATCTTAAATTTCAATGGTCTCCTCGTGCTTCAGCCACATCCAAGCTGTGTCATTCAGCCACTATATGGTCTCCTCATTATTCAGCCACCTCCAGGCTGTGTCCTTCAGCCAATATATGGTTTACTGATGCTGCTGGGCCTGGGCCTAAATTTTTTTATGGTAGCACTAGCTACCATAAATCTTCAATTTAAATTTTAAAATTCATCTTTTAATCTTAGGGATTGTGAAGCCCTAATGTCTACTCATGCTGCTGCCAGCTCCAGGCTATGTCATTCAGCAACTATAGGGTCTCCTCATGCTGCCAACACCTCCACGCTGTGTCATTCAGCCACTATATGGTCTCCTCATGCTTCAGCCACATCCAAGCTGTGTCATTCAGCCACTATATGGTCTCCTCCTGCTGCCAACACCTCCATGCTGTGTCATTTAGCAACTATATGGTCTCCTCATGCTGCCAACACCTCCACGCTGTGTCATTCAGACACTATATGGTTTCCTCATTCTTCAGCTAACACCTCCACGCTGTGTTATTCAGCCACTATATGGTCTCCTCATGCTGACAACACCTCCATACTGTGTCATTTAGCCACTTTATGGTCTCCTCATACTGATGCCACCTCCAGGCTCTGTCATTGTGCTGCTCTGTGGCAGTGATTCTAAAAGCGATGCCTGTAATCTGCATGTCATGTGGAAGCCTGTAAGGCTGAGTTTGTGCGAGGGGCGTGAAGTTTAACGCACCACACCTGCAGGTGGGGCTATATAACTCCCTTTGGTGCTGGTGGGGGGGGGGGCGTATGGTTTTGTGGAAGCAGGGACATAGAGGATGGTTGTATGCTTGGTTGCAGAATCAGAGTTTGGGTACCGCTGTGGCCATCTTGCAGGCTATACATGTTGCCCTAGCTGCAGCACTACGGGGACAGCGTTTGGGGGAGCCTACTCTGTGCTGGCCTGTGGGTGCTCCTGCGGGGGCTAAGGTATTCTGTAGGAATTTTCTATCTGTGTATAGGATGTTTACTATGGTCTGTTAAAGTATATTGCTATGTACAGGTTGTATACTGTGGTGTTTACGAGTATATAGCTTTGTATAGGCTGTATACTATGGTGTGTAGGAGTATATAGGTATATACAGGCTGTATACTATGGTGTGTAGGAGTATATAGGTGTATACAGGCTGCATAGTATGGTGTGTAGGAGTATATAGGTATATACAGGCTGTATACTATGGTGGGTAGCAGTACATAGGTATATACAGGCTGTATACTATGGTGTGTAGGAGTATATAGGTATATACAGGCTGTATACTATGGTGGGTAGGAGTATATAGGTATATACAGGCTGTATACTATGGTGTGTAGCCCTCTCTTCCTCCTCAGGCTCAGCTGTCTTGGATGTGTGATTGTCAGGCCTCCTCAGCTGCTCACAGCCTTTTGCTTTTGCTCAGTTGGTGTATCTAATCCTCTCTAGTGAGCCTGCAGCCTGATCAGCCATGATATCTAAGCTTACTTTTGTTTAACTGTATATAGTTATATGAAGTTATTATCTCTAATAGTATAAGGAAAAAGCATTATTTCCACCAACATGTTACTCAGCGTTTATAGCGTACATGGCCTTTTTATCGGTCTCATAGTGTATACACGTGCATAGGATTTACAATGTATATACGCCAGTAGGTTGTTGTGCGTAAACGTGCATAAGGTTTTTATAAAATGTATCCATGCATAGGATTAATAGTGTGGGTGTATATGTGAATATCATTTATATAACATGTCTCTATACGTGCATATATATATATATATATATATATATAAGGTGCATATAATTTGTATAGCGTGCATCTATACGGGCGCATCGGTTATATAACGTGTCTTGACGTGCATTTAATTTATATAATGTGCGTCTTTTCGTGCGGATCAATTATAACGGGTGTCTATTTATATAGTGTGCATCTATACGTGCATATAATTTTTTAAATGTCTCCATACGTGCATATCATTTATATAACGTGTGTATGTCATTTATATAGCATATGTCTATATGTGCATGTCATTTATATAACGTGTCTCTATATGTGCTTGTCATTTATATAACGTGTCTCTATATGTGCATGTCATGTATGTAACGTGTCTCTATACGTGCATATCATTTTATAACGTTTGTATGTCATCTATTTAGCGTGTCTATACGTACATATAATTAACATAACGTCTATACGTGCATATCTTTGATATAACGTGACTCTATACAGGCATAGCATTTTTATTTTGTGCGTCTATACGTGCATATCATTTCTATTTTGTGCGTCTATACTTGCATATTCATCTATAAAACGGGTCTATTTGTGCATATCGTATATAACATATCCCTATACGGATATATCATTGTGTTACATGCATATCATTTATGTGTGTCTATACATGCATATCATTTATGTAATGTGTGTCTATACGTTAAATAAATAAAATTAAAAAAAGAAAATTATTATTTAAAAATAAATAAATAAGTAAATACAACATAACAAAAAAAAAAAAAAAGGAGAGTAAATTATATGTGTTATGTCTGGGCTAACAGTTGCGTCATCAGTTGCTGCTGACACGTCGTCAGAATAGGTCAGGCATCATGTCTGTATCCTCAGTCCTTCAGTACAGTAAGTTATATTAATCACATACTAATTGTTACTGACTCTTCTACAGAGCAATTACTTAATTAGCTGTCTCCTGACTCGTCTTCAGAGCAGGTCATAGTTTCATGGTTAAGTGTTACTGACACATCTTCCAGAGCAATTATATGTTGCAAAACTGTCCCCTGACTCGTCTTTAGAGCAGTTAACTAATATACATGATTATTGTTACTGACACGTCTTCAGAGAAATTACGTATTATCACTATCTCCTCACTTGTCGTCAGAGAAGTTAATTAGCATACATGATTGATTGTTTCTGACACGTCTTCAGAGCAGCTATGTTTTATCACTGTCTCCTGACTCGTCGTTAGAGCAGTTTAATTGTTACTGACGCTTCTTAAGAGCACTTACGTAGTATCACTGTCTCCTGACTCTTCTTCAGAGCAGTTAATTAGCATACATGATTGATTGTTACTGACATGTCTTCAGAGCAATTACGTAGTATCACTGTCTCCTGACTCGTCTTCAGAGCAGTTAAATAACATACGTGATTATTGTTTCTGACACCTCTTCAGAGCAATTACATATTATCACTATCTCCTCACTTGTCATCAGAGATGTTAATTAGCATACATGATTGATTGTTACTTACACGTCTTCAGTGCAATTACGTATTATCACTGCCTCCTGACTCGTCTTCAGAGCAGTTAATTAGCATACATGATTAATTGTTACTGACACGTTTCAGAGCAATTATGTTTTTGTCACTGCCTCCTGACTCGTCTTCTGAGCAGTTAATTAGCATACATGACTAGTTGCTACTGACTAGTTTCTCAACAATCCGTATCACACACTGTTTATTTACTATTGTTTATTGTTCTTTATTTTAGTTCTGCACATGTTTATGATATCTACAGGTTGTATGACATCTCCACGGGTCATACTTTCAGGCCTATCAGCCTATGATATTCATGGGATTCTAGGTTTTCGTTTTTAGGTTCTTATGCATTTTCCCTAGTAGTATGTATTTTGCCCTTTATTTCAAGTATCGATGTTGTTATTCCTGTGTCTGACAGACATTCGGTTTCTCTTCTCCTGACCTTGTCATTGGTAAGTTTGTCTAAATTAGGATCATACATTGGTTGGGATGTGATCCAGTCCCAGTGGCAGATCTTCCTTTAGTAGGTGCCGGCATCCTCTAGCTCCATGATGCCAGGTGTATGTTCAGGTTGTTGGGATTCAAGTTGGTCAGACTTGCGCTATCTTATTACTTACAGTCTTTGCAAGGACACGTCCGATTCTTTTAGTCTCTGGTTTGATGTGGTGATTTATCAACTGCTTTCCTTCCTACTTGGTTTGCTTTTGCCCTCTATAGGTTTGCCTTCGGTCACGGTTTATGGCACACTTCAACCGCTATGGTAAGGTCAGTTATCAGTCATAAGGTATGTCAACCGCCATTAAGAGGTCTGCATCGGTGATCCTACCAATGCATATACAACTTTTGTAGCCCTGAGCACAAGTGGATGCCTGTAAGGCTAAGTCTGTGCGAGGGGCGTGGAGTTTAACACACCGCACCTGTAGGTGGGGCCATATAACTTCCTTTGGTGCCTGTGGAACCCACCCCACCCTCCCTTACATTCTTATACTATCTATAAGGTATGTCCTCTATGGGTTTGCCTTCGATCACGGTTTATGGCACACTTCAACCGCTATGGGAAGGTCAGTTATCAGTCATAAGGTCTGTATGCCGTGTCGGCCAATGGCACTCGTCAACCGCTATTAAGAGGTCTGCCTCGGTGATCCTACCAATGCATATACGTTTGTAGCCCTGAGCACAAACTGAATAACAGTATTATTTCACTAGCCCAGAACACTCCATATGCGTGTTAGAACAAAGCAAACTGTTCTACACCCCTATTGAGGCTCTCTGTAGTCCAGAAATAGCTGTTTTTAATATAGATTCTACGCAAATAAATTCGGATCAAACCAAATTTTTTTTGAAAAATTAGGTGAATCAGCCAAATCGAATTTTTCTAAAGTTCGCTCATCTCTACCCATTACTCAATGGTATGCTATATAGCAAACATTTTGGGACTTTCTGTAATTTTGCGCCACCATCGCCATGTGGGCAGAAGCATGGTGTTAGGTGGGCATGACACCATTCAAAGAGGGTGTAGTGTCATAGATACGTCACATTTATTTAAATGTTCCTCTGTAAACAGGCAAATATTGATACAGAACTAAAATCTACGCCAGCTCCGAGCTGATGAAGCTTATAATGAGGGGGCATGGGCAGCCATAGATGTGCCTCTATATAGACCGGCATGATCTGGGAGGAACAGGACTCTCAAAACTCCTATCTGAATGTATACATACTTTACCGCTGATCCATTTATTTCCTAGAGGAGTGCCAATTATTCAGTGCTCAGCTATCTTCATAGGCAACTAATGGAGCAATGGTCAAGTATGTGCACTGCTGCTCCATTCAGAGAGAAGCTTTGGGAGTCCCATTCTCTAGGTGAGTATTTTCCAAAATAGTGTGGTGTCAGCTGTTGCAAAACTACATCTACAGCTGTCGGTGCATGCTGGGAGTTGTAGTTTTGCAACAGCAATAGCTGTAGGGGAGATTTATCAAAGCTGTCTATGTCCCGCATCAATATAGACCAAACTACAGGGGGTTAGGCTGGTCTATTGTGTGCCTAATTTATCAAAAGGCGCATGGCTCTTGATAAATTCTGTGCACGGACTTCATGATCTATGCTTTAGACTGTATTTAAACCTGCTCCAACAAGGTCTGACATTTCGGCGTACTATCAGCCGATGCGACTTGTTGCTGAAAAGTTGCTTTTTATAAATTCAGCACCAATGCATTTTTCCATCTACAATAGACTAGAATGCATCATGTTCTAAAAATCCTTTAAAGCAAAAGTCTCAGAAAAGTCGCACATATTTAGACTGCGACTTTCTGTGCGACAAATTTAGACAGGAAAAAACAGTCTAAATTAAATCTCCCCCACTGTTTGAAAAGCACTGCACTAGGTCATGGCAGGTCCCAGTGGTCAGACCCCCATGATCAGACACTTATTCCCTATCTGGTGGATAGGGGATAAGCATCCATGGTTGCAAATCCTAGTAAAGTAATATAATTCTGGCAGCTTACAGTCACCAACAACTAGTTCAAATAACTTTTCTATGTTTCTAGTTCCAATAACTAGTTGATTGGAACTAAATTAATAATTTATCTTCAGTAAGTTGTCACACACCTGAATGCAGGCGGTCTGGAACAGGATGTGGATCCTCTACCTGTGTGCCTGATGACTTGGACTGTATCAGGGAGCGGAGTCTAAGGTGCCGCTGGTCTTCACCAGAGCCCGCCGCAAAGCAGGATGGATTTGCTGTGGCATGCGACACCCAAGTCACTACCCCAATACGGCTCGACCACACAGGTAACTGAGCAAAGCGAAGTACAGGAGGATGAGACAGAGGTGTACACAACGTAGCAGAAGGTCAAGGCAGGCGGCAAAGGTTCGTAGTCAAAAAACGTAGCAAGGAAGTCTGGTAACACGGGTAGGCAAAACAGGCAATGGGAACGCTTTCTCTTAGGCAATGAGCACTGAAGATCAGGCAGGGGGTGTTGGAGGTGCAGGAACTTATAATGTGGTGTCAGGTGCAAAGACTAATTATGGGCACACTTGCCCTTTAAATTTCAGAGCTCAGTCGCGCGCGTGCCCTAGGAGACGGGGACGAGCGCATCGGAGCTGAGTTACAGAGGCAGCAGAGTGGGGTAAGTGACGGTCTGGGATTCGCTTGCGAGCATGTCCCGCAATGCGAATCCCAGCCCCGCCGAATAACGGGGACCCTGGGACACTGCGCTCACGGCCGGAGCTTGCGGCCGGAGCGCAGCGCGTGACATAAGTCCTTAGTGGCAGCTGCAGGTAAACAATCTGACTGTAAAAGTATGTTCAGACAGGGTATGTTCAATGGGATTCTGCTGCAGATGTTTCAATTCTTTCTGCGGATTTCACTTGGAATTGCATTGCCATCTATGAAAGCACCAGCCAGAACATTAAAATGTGTGGCATGTCAAAACCAGGAGTGGTTTCAATACCGATAAACAATATAATGGAAAGATTTGCATTTTTTTGTATTTTGGACCCATTCTTGGGGTTTTGTTAAAAAAAAGACCAAACTACATATGAAAATACTGTGTGTGAAGCCTTAAAGGGGTACTCCATTGCCCTAGAGTTCAGAACATTTTGTTCCGAATGCTGGGTGCGGGGGGGTTGTGCCGTCACAGCCACACCTCTCGGGATGTCATGCCATGCCCTTCAATGCAAGTCTAAGGGAGGGGGCATGGCATGGTGTGACATCACAAGGGGCGTGGCCGTGATGTCACGACCCCCCACAGCCTGCAACTAGCGTTCAGAGAAAAATGTTGGGGCAGGGGAGTACCCCTTTAAAGAAAAGCAAACTTATCCCCTATCCACAGGATATGGCATATGGCCGGCATTTATCATTGTAGGTGTAAGTGAAGCATTTTCCTACACCTTTTTTTTTGTGTGTTGGTAATGTGTAGGAGCACCAAATTTATTAAATGGTCACAGAGCATTTGATAAATTTTGTGCAGTTCACATTTTCTAAAATTTCTCTCTTGACATACACCAAAAAGCTAAGCTTAGTCTGGGCTGGTGTAGTTTTAGAGACTTTGCAGTGGCTTTGCGCCTTTTTTGCGCCTTTTCACAAAAAGGCGCAGTTGATAAAACCCTTCCATATCATGTGTATTGTCAAAATCAGTGGATTGCAACTCAAAATCAGCAGAAATGTGTAAACCAAATGGTGCAAAAAAGGCGCAAATGAACCCTGCTTGCACCTTTTTTGCGCCTTTTCTAGACACAAAAAAACAATGATAAATGTCAGCCTATGTGTCTGATGGAGGGAAGGGGGGGGCACTTCTGGGACCCCCCGCAATCTCCAAAATGGGGCCTGGCTCTCGTCTCTCAACTCACAGGAGTGGATAGGGGCTACTTTTATTGGCCAACATCTTGGCACTGTTCACACTGTCCCTAGTCTCTATTAGGCTGGGTCCACACTACGTTTTGTCCCATACGGGAGCGCATACGGCAGGGGGGAGCTAAAAGCTCGCGCTCCCGTATGTGACCGTATGCGCTCCCGTATGTCATTCACTTCAATGAGCCGACCGGAGTGAAACGTTCGGTCCGGTCGGCTCATTTTTGCGCCGTATGCGCTTTTACAACCGGACCTAAAACTGTGGTCAACCACGGTTTTAGGTCCGGTTGTAAAAGCGCATACAGCGCAAAAATGAGCCGACCGGACCGAACGTTTCACTCCGGCCGGCTCATTGAAATGAATGACATACGGGAGTGCATACGGTAACATACGGGAGTGCGAGCTTTTAGCTCCCCCCTGCCGTATGCGCTCCCGTATGGGACAAAACGTAGTGTGGACCCAGCCTTACTTTGAATTACTTTTTAATAGTAAAAATAGCAAAATCTACAGGAAACTGATTGACCAGTTATAAGTCAATGGGATCAGCGAAGAGTGATTGAGATCAACTGCGGTCATGACTTCTGTAATAATATAAAGGATGAATGTGTAAGAGTTTTAGAAACATTATTCCCTTTCTTCTGATTTCTTTTGAACTTTCTTTTGGAAAGACCTAATAATCGTGAAGAAAATCCCATTTCATACATATAAGAGAAATATAGCTGTAGAAATGACTGTGCACATATACATATCGAATAGGATCTATGATGATTTCCTCTAATTGACTCTTCATATAATTATAGCCTTTGGTGATGCAATTTCCTGTTGTGGATACTCACTTCTAATGTATTATATTCCCAAGGTTATCTCACCTGTTATCTACTAATCCAACCCTTAAGTATTTCAGATCATTATCGCTACACGCTATTACAAAAATTCACTTCCTTATGTTTAATTATATAAAAAGTTTTCATTACATGAAATCTAGATAGTGATTTTAGTACTTCAAAATGGCTAAGAAAGTGAGAGTGATCTAAGAACCAACATTATTATCTAGGCTGTGTTCACACATAGCTGTACCGCATTGCAACTTGCACAATTTTTACATCAATTTTAGAAAATAGTGGCAAAAAGTTATTTGGGCATTTTTACTTTGCAGTGACACTTCTAGCCACTTGCTGTGCAGGGACATGAAACATAGTTCCATGCAAGTG
Organism: Hyla sarda; assembly: GCF_029499605.1. NCBI lineage: Eukaryota > Metazoa > Chordata > Amphibia > Anura > Hylidae > Hyla > Hyla sarda. Next base: position 81,413,141 of record NC_079194.1, on the reverse strand, counting down.
CATTGGGTGTGTTATAACAGTGGTGTAAATGATTATATGGCTATACAGGGCTTTGCATTAGGATTCTGACTATATAATTCCTGTACCGAAATATGAGCCTTTTTGTTAATATGTAAATGAGACGAAGGTGCACGGGAGAGCGTTCCCCAGCACAGCAAGAGCCCAGGCAAGTCTAACCCATGTCCTCTAATTCTCTAGTTCCATTCCTGCTGTCAATCAAACGGAGTTCGACATGTGTTAGCAGGAACAGAAGCAATAAATGAGAGATGGGCTGGCTAAACCTTGGCTCTAATTGTGCTAGGTAATGCCCCCTGGGCACTTGAGCCTCATATACATATTAACAAAAAGGCTTGGAAGCTTGGAAGCTTTTAGGGTAAGTCTGTGAAAGAGCCCTGACATTTGGGCACCCCTAGCTCCCCTTCCATGACGAGTCTTTGAGAGGGGGGGGGGGCTCTGCTTCTCGCTACACCCGACTTCTGAGCGCTCATGCCACCTCCTGCATGCTCTCATGTCACGGAAGGCGGTGGGCCTGGGAGTGAATATTGATGAGGCAGTTGAGCTGGGCAAGTCGTCTCCCAGCCTCCATTGAGCAGAGCTGCGCAATGGCAGCAGATATAGAAATGGCACAACTCAGGAAATTCTGCACCTGTATTTGTAAGTGACCCCTCTTTTTTACAGCTATTCTCCTGCACTATAACCCAGTATATTGAGTTTAGTGCAGGTGAAATAGCTGTCAGTTGCTCTTTAAGGTTCTGACATTTGTAATATGTATACTGAATAGAACCATAGAACAATAAACCATGCCATAAACTATATTGTATATACATACAGCACAAACTTAAAGGGGTATTCCAGGCCAAAACTTTTTTTTATATATCAACTGGCTCCAGAAAGTTAAACAGATTTGTAAATTACTTCTATTAAAAAATCTTAATCCTTCCAATAGTTATTAGCTTCTGAAGTTGAGTTGTTGTTTCTGTCTAACTGCTCTCTGATGACTCACGTCTCGGGAGCTGTGCAGTTCCTATGGGGATATTCTCCCATCATGCACAGCTCCCGGGACGTGACATCATTATTGAGCAGTTAGACAGAAAACTTCAGAAGCTAATAACTATTGGAAGGATTAAGATTTTTTGATAGAAGTAATTTATATAAAAAGGTTTTGCCTGGAATACCCCTTTAAAAGTTGGAATATTTTGTATTGTTACTTTTTCATAACATTTTTTTTTTTGCCTTCATGTCTATTATGAAACTGGAACACAACATCTATTTAATTTAGCAACTATTTTAATTCATTTGGGATAAGACAGGAAGACAATTATAACAATTTTAAAATAACTGTGAAACCCGGCCAAGTCATTATTAGGAGACACTCAAGACTGAATAGATTACTTGTCTTATATATCACTGCGATTCAGAAGAGTGCAGAAGCCAGCACAGGCATGAGGCAACAAGAAGTGGTACCTGCCGGACATCACCTACCTAAGGGGCACTGATATGGCAAATTAAAAAACATGGCCTGCTCTGTGCCAGGACTAAATACTCTTTATAGTCATCCAATTGAACAATGGCCTTTTATAGACAGTGTAATTCAGGCTACCTGACTGAGCTGGAACAGTCTGCTATATATAATAGTGGGTTCTGGAGCCACAGACGGAGGGAAAATTCACATGGAATAAGTGAAGTACTTTGCTCAGAGGTGGACATGGGTTTTGGAGGTTATTCCCAAAACGGCAGACAATCTCTGGCAGCTAATAAAAGAGACATTTATGTGATATGTCAGCAGTTAGTGTAAAGCTTAAAAGAAATGAGATCATATGACCAGATAGCATTCTTTACCTGTCCCCAAGGGGCAGGAGTCATTTTGCTATTACTAGGAGCCATTGTTGTTGCGGCTATTTTACCAAAGAAAATGTGGCACAGAATTGTCAAGTGATACTTGTGTGATTGTTGCTATCAAAATTGTGTCTTTTTTCCCGCCGAATGGACAGGATTACAGGACACACTTAGAATACACATGTGTAACACAAGCAGCAGGACAGAGGTCCCCAACTCATTCAGACGAGTAGCTGTTTTCTTTTAACCAGTGTTTAGGAGTTAATCCCATGTAACAGCATAGGGTCAAGCATGGATCGGATCACTCAAACAACAATTAACCTGTTCCAGGTTTATACTTCAATGTGCTCTCTTGGCTGTGTATTCGAATACATCAAGTCATCCGTCAAATTGTAACCACGAGTAAAAGAGCTTATTTGCCATCTTCAATTACAGCTAAAACCTCAATAGCACTCATTTAATGGTTGTAGATGTAAGGAGAAGATTTATAAGATTTGTCATTTACATTTTTGTTAGCAAATCATGACAAAGTAGGTGACAACACTCTTCAGTATATACATATAAAGACACATCACAGACAAAATAATAGCCAAAATGTAAAAAAAAAAACTTTGGTTATACTGTATTGGAGCCTACCTCAATGCTGAGGCTTCATAGCTGTAGACTCCAAACTCATCCTATGCCATCTTCACAGGGGACCAGCAAGCGACATTACAGTCATTATTTGGCAGCGCTCACATTGGACGACTAGTGGTCAATGGTGATTACTAGTAATTTTCTTTCAAAGGTGAACGTAGTGTAACTGCTTGTATGTGATCTGATGATGAGGTTAGCTACAATATGTTTTTACCCCTAGGTCTGGTATTAATTTCCCCTTGCTTTCCATGACCCATTGGTCAATACCCCCCTCCCTCCCCCCATCCATTGCTGACTATGTAGTTTCCTGGTGAGAGGAATTCTGCACAGTTTATTACCAATAGAAAAAAAGAATGTGACCAACCAGGACCCTTCTCTTTAAGGGCCCACAGCAGTGGCATAGGCTGCCACCATAGTAAATAAAACCTTGGCTATGATAAAAAAAAATTTGCAGTTTTTAAGTGGATTTGTGTCCTAGCCTCATGCACACGGACATATTAATGAATCATAAATAGAATTTCGTGGGCCATGCTATTATGTACCCCTGCGAGGCAATGATTTTACACGGATGCACACAAAGGCTGTTTCGCCATTAGTAGTTTCCTATTACAAAGGGCGATTATCCTCTTAATAGGCTAATATTGCCCTGTGTAATAGGCCCAGTGATCAGCTTGTATCAGGATGAAAGAGAAGGGTCACTATGATGAAAGAAAAGGGTCACACACATGATCCAGACATCGTTCGTGTGGCCGTGCCTGCATGATAGTTGAGCCGTGTAAAGACTTGGTAAAGGAGAGCCAATCTATGAGAATGGAGATCATATGGGGAACCAGCTCAGCCTAACTAAAAACTTGCCGTAGTCTCTCTTACTGTGAACTTCAATTTATCACTTTCCATAATATTCTTTACCTGGACTCTCATCTTTAATATTTTTAAGGAATTTTCATTGGAGCCACTTGGACATTAATGTTAGAAAGATCTTTAAATTTTATTTTATTTCCGAAATCTGCAAACTTTTCCCCTACTTGTGGACCTGTTGCCTCCCAAAGCATTATGATTTAGAAATGTTATTTAATTTATACCCACCTCCCCCCCAATTCCTAAAATATGAGGATTTTTTTTTTACCCTATCCGACTGGCAGTAATTCCGTCAGATGGGCATACCTTTCAATACACTTCATTACATATTGCAGTGAGGGGCTGTGATTTGCTGTGTGATGGTATAAGATCTATTCCTCAAACAGGCCAATATATATGGAGGGGTCAATCAATATTTCCCATAGGTTCCTGTTCGGAACCCAAAAATCCCTATGTTCCCATATATTATTCAGTGCTCCCACAAGCTTTATTAGAAATTTACTAAATTATAACAAAAAGGAAAAATTTGCACACTCTTTAAAATTCCACTCAGCTCAGGCCAGTTACATAGCTTTTATGATTGTGGGGAGTTATACTCCTCTCTTACTGATAATTTTTAGGAAAACATGCCTGCAGTTACATGTTATTCCATTTGCTGGCCTCCGCTGGTGCGATTAAAACAATCCCTACTCTGCCCCCCTCGACATGTTTCGCTACAAAGTAGCTTTATCAAAGTAGCTTTACCATATGCCCGCTACCTCTTGATAAAGCTACTTTGTAGCGAAACATGTCGAGGGGGGCAGAATAGGGATTGTTTTAATCGCACCAGCGGAGGCCAGCAAATGGAATAACATGTAACTGCAGGCATGTTTTCCTAAAAATTATCAGTAAGAGAGGAGTATAACTCCCCACAATCATAAAAGCTATGTAACTGGCCTGAGCTGAGTGGAATTTTAAAGAGTGTGCAAATTTTTCCTTTTTGTTATAATTTAGTAAATTTCTAATAAAGCTTGTGGGAACACTGAATAATATATGGGAACATAGGGATTTTTGGGTTCCGAACAGGAACCTATGGGAAATATGGTATAAGATCTCTCATACTATCCTGAAAGTGTAGGGTATGATAAGGGTAGTATTGCCTGCACAAGCTTTTGCTCTTTATATCCCCCATTTCTTAGCTCCCAAGTAGTGTTGGGCGCGAATATTCGCAATGCGAATATTTGTCGTGAATATTGCAAATATAGCGCTAAATATTTGCAATTACGAATATTCAAATTTTTTTCCACAGTACACATCACAGTGATCATCCCTCCCTGCTTCCAGCTTGTAGTGAAAATAAGGCTCCAATACTAGAGACTGTGTCAGACTGACGGGCGCCCGAATATTCGCATATGCGAATTTTCGTGCACATTGATCCCTCCCTTCTTTTAGCTCTCACGCGATATTGCACATGCACATAGGTAATGCCCCTAGTTAGGTAATAATGCCCCCACATAGGTAATGCCCCCAGTTAGGTAGCCATACCCCCACATAGATAATTCCCCCAGTTAGGTAGTCATACCCCCACATAGGAATAGGTAATGCCCCCAGTTAGGTAACCATACCCCCACACAGGTAATGCCCCAGTTAGGTAGCCATACCCCCACATAGGTAATGCTCCCAATAAGGTAACCATACCCCCACATAGGTAATGCCCCCAGTTAGGTAGCCATACCCCCACATAGGTAATTCCCCTAAGTTAGGTAACCATACCCCACATAGGTAATGCCCCTAGTTAGGTAGCCATACCCCCACAGAGGTAATGCCCCCAGTTAGGTAGCCATACCTCCACCGAGGTAATGCCCCCAGTTAGGTAGCCCCAACCCCACAGAGGTAATGCCCCCAGTTAGGTAGCCATACCTCCACAGAGGTAATGCCCCCAGTTAGGTAGCCACACCCCCACATAGATAATGCCCCCAGTTAGGTAACTATACCCTCACATAGCTAATGCTCCCAGTTAGGTAGCCATACCTCCACATAGGTAATTCCCCCAGTTAGGTAGCCATACCCCCATATAGGTAATGCCTCCAGTTAGGTAACCATAGCCTCACATAGGTAATGCCCCCAGTTAGGTAATAATGCCCCACATAAGTAATGCCCCAGTTAGGTTATAATGTCCCCACATAGATACTGTCCCCAGTTAGGTTAATTTTTCAAAAAAAAAATCTATTCACCTTTCCACCGATCCTGAGGCCGGGCTGTCAGCATCCTCTGGAGCGGCGCGGGACTTCTCCGGCAGGCTATGTGATGAAATGAAGTCATCACGCGGCCTGAAGCGCAAAGTACGCTCCTGTACATTCATTGGGTAAGCTATTTGCGTAATGTACGTACAGGAGCCGGAAAATGCTTCCGCCTGTACGTACATTATGTACGCAATTTGGGTACTGTACGTCCAGAAGCAGGAGACCGCTGTTTACACAACGGTCTTCAGCGTCTGTGCTTCTGCTGCCGCTGGGGGGTGCAGCGTGCCCGGGCTCCCAGTGGGTGTGTTCTGGTGTACTGGCTGTACCCCCCTGACGGCGGCCTTGCTCCCAAGTAACGAGCAAGTGTAGTACTAGATTTCAATGATTTGGGGGACTTGTAAGACCACAGCAAATCTGGTGCAGGTGTGTAAAGGAGGAATACATTGCTGTCTTTGGGAAGTGGTTTTCAGCATCTCAGACTATTTCCAGGTGGAGATTTTGTAGTGTGAACCCACTCTTACATTTTTCAGGATAATAAGAGCTGTGATGATTGATAGATTCAGGTTCCATTCATACTGCTGCCAGAGGTTCTGTTTGAAGCCTCCATTGGCAGTTCCATAAGATTCGAGCATGCTGCACTATTATTTCAGTCAAAATAATGGACATCACAACAGAATTTGACTGATCCCATTACAAGTCAATTAAGTTCATCAGGCACAGTTAATTTCTAGCTTTCGATCTGTCTATACAGGATCAGGATTTTTTTTTTCAGGATTTTTTTTTTATACAGCAGTATAAATCCCTGAAATTATCTATAAATCACATTTTGTGTTCTGTTCTTTTATCCGTCATAGGAACTGAGAGACGTATAATGCAGGTCAAATTATTATGAACTAATTATATTCAATAAATCAGTTCAATCATATGCATGTGTGACGTAACGGCCCCTCGACCTGGCGTACGGACCTCGGAAAAGAGTGAGTGGCCTAAAAGAACACAAAAACCAACAGAATATTTACTCTACTATTCTAATACTGAGCTGCCACCTTGGCACCTTCACTCTTGGCTCCCTTGAGCACGCTCTGCTCCCTTATGAGCTAATGACACAACTCAAATACACACTGTGTTTAGGTCCCTGCACATGTGACCTCGGCTGTGACAGTAAAGGGGTGCGCTGCTTCCACACTCACTTTCACTCCCACCTATCACAATAGGCCCTAAAAATGAGTTACAAACACCCCAAAACCAGTCTACACGCCCACACACAAATACGCTGCCACCATCTATCAGTAGGCCGATAGAACGTCTCCAATCATGCACAGATTCTCACACTATGCACTCTATGACACCAAAACTATGGTAACGGCACGAGCCACATACACTTATACATCTATATAAGGCTATAGGGCTATAGGTTCGTTAGAGCATACAAGGCTACGCATTAAAGTTATGGCTTTAATGTACATAAAAGGTACAGTACTTAGTTACAAAAATGGTTAAAGAAATAGACATACAAAATGTGCAAAACAGTTATATAAAATAAAAGGGGATAGAAATCAGAAAAGTTCCATACTTAACGTTGTGGAGTAAAGTCCTAATCCGTCCTGGGGCCAAGGAAGAAAATAAAGGCACAATTCCATTCAGAATGGGCCCCAAACTTGTAACAACTAGATGGGGTGGGCCCACCACTTTTATGGGTGCAGCAAGGGGTTGGGTTAGAAGGGAGGTCTCCAGCTTCTTCTTAGATCAGCCTACATCATCCCGCCTCCCAACCTCCTCTGAAACACAGATTAATAGTTCATAAATCATAACTCCCATCATACACAACCGATGTGACATAGATGGCAGTACCCTTATTGATATGGTGACATTATAACGCACATTTTGATAGGATCCATGAAGGGGTTATACATAGTTATAGGATACATACAGCTTAGGGATACATACAGCTTAATCTATGGGTACAATAGGGTCATGTTTGGGTTCTAAGTAAAGCCTAATATTCGGGGATCATGATTCTGGGGGATATATAACTATGGCTACTAAGGGGAGCCCTGAAAACATATTTCTAAAACTGGGACATATTTCACTATAGGTAAGATGTAAACCGTTTGTTCACGTTGGCACCAACTGGCAGGATATGCGCGATTAACCCATTCAGCAAACAAGCTGTCTTGAGGCTCCTCACAGCTAGGTGTCAAGGGAAATTTAAAGAAACCACCAACAGAATTCAAAACAGTACAGGGGGTATACAGAAAAAGGAAAATAATCAGAGGACCAGAGGATATATCCATTTCAAACAGGGTCCCAGACAGCCAGGAGACAGAGACATCCACCATGTTTTTCCTAAAAATGATATCCTCAGCCTATATTCACTAGTGTTGAGCGGCATAGGCCATTCGTCATATATTCGCGAATATTCGCATATTCATAATATTCTCGTTTTATTTTCGCATATGCGAAAATTTACATATGCGAAAATTAGCATATACAAAATTAACATAAGCAAAAATTTGCATATGCGAAAATTAGCATATGCTAATTTTCGTATATACGAAAATTCGCACACCAGTCTCACACAGTAGTATTAGAGCCTTCTTTACACCACATAAGCTGAAAGCAGAGAGGGATGATCACTGTGATGTGTACTGTGAAAAAAAATAAAATAAAAATGAATATTCGTAATTACGAATATATAGCGCTATATTCGCGAATATTCGCGAATTCGCGAATATGCGATATTCGCGAATAAAATTCGTATTGCGAATGTTCGCGAGCAACACTAATATTCACTACAGCATGTATATGCACTCAATCTTTTTTCAATAAAATAAAACATAAAAAAAGAAGCAACTTGGGTTTAATATTAAACATCTTTCTGTTTGTGTTTACAGCTTCAATGTACAGTAGACATGATGGTTTCCATGGTTACAGACTACAAATGCCTGTATGTAGTCTGAGCCTACAGTCATGTGTCCCTGTACCCCATCGTTTCCCTCAAATGGCTGACTACAGACAATAGAAGAGGAGATAGAAGGAGCAGAGTAAGGGTCATTTCATATGGGCAGACCCATGCCTGATATGTGTGCTGATCTAGTAGTTCAGTGCTCTTTTATTAAGCCTTTGGCAAGGATTGTGTGGCCAGGGCTGCATGCCTGATTTGGATAAATTTTGGCTTCTCGTCAATTTGCAGTCCGATCTATCCAGAGGTGGACAACTGGTGTCCCTTAGGCTCGCGTTTCCATCTGTGAACCATACACACATCCCTGGACACTATCTACTTCCCAGACAAACTGTTACGCCGAGTGCTCCGGGTCCCTGCTCCTCCCTGGAGCGCTCGTGGCGTCTCTCTCTCTGCAGCGCCCCGGTAAGACACGCTTACCGGGAGCGCTGCACTGACATTGCCGGCGGGGATGCGATTCGCATAGCGGGACGCGCCCGCTCGCGAATCGCATCCCAAGTCAATTACCCGTCCCGGTCTCCGGCTGTCATGTTCTGGCGCGCGCCGCTCCGCTGTCTGGCGCGCGCCAGCTCTCTAAGATTTAAAGGGCCAGTGCACCAATGATTGGTGCCTGCCCCTATCTGCCTAATTAGCTTCCACCTGCTCCCTGTCTATATTACCTCACTTCCCCTGCACTTCCTTGCCGGATCTTGTTGCCTTGTGCCAGTGAAAGCGTTTAGTGTTGTCCAAAGCCTGTGTTCCATATCTTCTGCTATCCACATTGACTACGAACCTTGCCGCCTGCCCCGACCTTCTGCTAAGTCTGACCTTGCCTCTGTCTAGTCCTTCTGTCCCACGCCTTCTCAGCAGTCAGCGAGGTTGAGCCGTTGCCGGTGGATACGACCTGGTTGCTACCGCCGCAGCAAGACCATCCCGCTTTGCGGCGGGCTCTGATGAAAACCAGTAGCAACTTAGAACCGGTCCACCGACACGGTCCATGCCAATCCCTCGCTGACACAGAGGATCCACATCCAGCCTGCCGAATCGTAACACAAACATTCTACTTACAGTACATACACTGCACACAAAAGCAAAACCAGGGAGCCTATCGCCTTGCTGGGACTTGTTGTTGCTGCAACAGCAAAATTTGAGATTAATAATAGCCCATGCTTAATCAGAGAGACTTGGTCCTGATTGACTGAAGATTGTAGGTTCCCCTGGAGTTTTGTGCTTACCGCTAGATCTTGACTTTCACCTAAGCGATGGGTTTTCCTGACATTTGCATGGCTGCAGATTTAAGGTTTCTTTCTTGACTTTCAAGGCCTCCTCAGATCTCCTTAGACTTCTCCTCACTCTGAGCTCTGCACAGACTCCACTCACACTTAGACTGAGACTCTAACTCCTCACCCCCTGCACAACATAAAGGCCAATGTTGGGGGGCTCCAATTTGGGGGTCAAGGTCACCTGAATCCCTAAGAAAAGCTTCCGTGAAGTGACAGAAACATAATTTAACATAATAAAACACAAAATCACAGTACAATACAACAGAATACATTATGGAGTAGTGGGGCCCAGAACAGGTACCTTAGGCAATTTTTACATGACAGGACCCACTCCTGTACTGGGACACCACAGTTGTAAGCCTCCATACTGCCCCTATATAATTATAGGCCCCTACACTACCTCCATTAAGTTGTCAGTCCCCACACTTCCCCCATATAGTTGTAGTCCCCCACATTACCATCATATATTGTAGGTTTCTTTTTTTCCCATAGCAGTAGGCCCTCAGTCTGGAGAAGTAGAGAACCAAAGTTGGTACAGAAGTTACCATCCACAGCATCCCAGTGCCTGCACTTCTTCTCTGCTGTCCCCCTGCTTTACTTCTCGGGCAGCGATGTCCGCTTGTACCAGCATCCGTTGCTCACTTTTCTTTAAGTGGCTATGGCACCCTCAGCCACTTTAAGATCAGGCAGCATGGGCTGTGTAAACTTTAGAAGCAGTGACCAGTAGTTATGGCGGCCAGTATGGATTTTTTTTCCGCGTAGCCCCCAGGAGAACTGTTAAGTACCCCTGGGGGTAAGCAAATTCTGGGTTGGAAATAGTGATGAGCAGCATTGCCCATGTTTGAATTTGCAATATTTTGCGAATATATAGACGAATATTTGTCCTATATTCGCAAATTTAGCATATTCTTTATATTCGCATATGCGAAAATTCGCTTATTCGCATATGTGAATATTTGCATATTCTAGGAAGAAAACAGTGAGGTGGTGGGCAACTTTACTATTGGTTGCTAGGGATGTTGTTGATAACCTCTGAAAAGTGCATGCGAATATGCGCATATGCAGAAAAAAATTTATTCGCAATATTGGCGAATTTGCGGGATTCGCGATGAAAATTTGAAATGCGAATATTCGCACCCAACACTAGTTGGAAAACAAACATAGGATAACTCTGCTTAAAAGATGAGATCAGCCAGCGAATAAGCTGAGGTCCACTGCATGACAAACAACAATGGATCCTGAGAGACCTCATTGGCTTTTATGGGATGCAACGGTTTTCTGTCTATGTCTGTTATTTTTCAGGATTTCAGGAACAATAAAATACTGAATTCAGTGTTTTTGGGGTCTTTTTGTCCCTTTATTTAAATTAAATCTGTGATGAAGCCTATGACGCTGATGTGAGAAAAACCTAACTGGGTTCACTCTGTTCTTCCCTTTGCACTAAACCTTGTACTGTGTTGATTTCAACAACTATCCCGACCAAAGTAAAAGATAATTATCTGTAACCTTGTATCGGTGTCATCATTGTCCCTGCTCTTGGCCCTTGACAACTGAAACCTCAGACTGTGTTGGTTAACGGTGCCCTGGTGTCACAAATTGACAAATACACCTTTTACCGCATGATACCACACAACTATATGTGGGCACAGGTGGTTTCCTACTACCACATGGGGCAGTATGGAGCCCGCCTACTACTATGTGGGGGCAGTATAGGGGTGGTTTAATTATATGGGGCACAAAAGGTGCCTACAACTATTTGACACAAAGGGGGCCTACATAGTTTATGGGGGCACAAAACAGGCACTATAAGTGTGTGGGGCAATACACATGGGCCAATTATGAAGAGGTAGGGATTGTGCTAGAGAAAAGAGCTAAATTGTTTGACTGGCAGGTTCTGTGGAGACAAGTATTGACTGGGAGAAATCTTAATGTCGGTCTAGGATGGATAATGAAGAAAAAAAAAAGTGAATGACTGCAATAGGAGAAGACATCATCAGTGAGTCAGGGACCTGGGGAGATGAGGAAAGGAGCAAGGGGCCATGCAAAAGGATATGGAGTAAAAAAAAGCATTTACATTTGAAATATCCGTAACTATATTAAATGGGTACTCTGGTAGAAAACATCTGGTGCCAGAAAATTAAACATATTTGTAAATTACTTATATAAAAAAATCTTTATCCTTTCAGTACTTATTAGCTACTATATATACTACAGAGAAAGTTCTTTTTTTGGGGGATTTCTTTTTTTTCTGTCCACAGTGTTCTCTGCTGACACCTCTGTCCATATCAGGAACTGTCCAGAGCAGGAGCAAATCTTCATAGAAAACTTCTCCTGCTCTGGACAGTTCCAGACACGGACAAAAGTGTCAGCAGAGAGCACTGTGGACAGAAAAAAAAAAGAAATCCAAAAAGAGAGGAACTTCCTGTGTAGTATACATAAGTACTGGAAGGATAAAGATTTTTTAATAGAAGTAATTTACAAATCTGTTTAACTTTCTGGCACCAGTAGATTTAAAAAAAAATTTCCCACCGGAGTACCCCTTTAATTACAAACATGTCACTAATATGAAGAGGGTGCAATTTTTGGAATTTTGGGAACCCCTGTAATAGGCTCTTTAACCCCTTAAGGACCCAGCCATTTTACAACTTAGGACCCGGCCATTTTTTGCACATCTGACCACTGTCACTTTAAACATTAATAACTCTGGAATGCTTTTAGTTATCATTCTGATTCCGAGATTGTTTTTTCGTGACATATTCTACTTTAACTTAGTGGTAAAATTTTTTGGTAACTTGCATCCTTTCTTGGTGAAAAATCCCAAAATTTGATGAAAAATTTGAAAATTTTGCATTTTTCTAACTTTGAAGCTCTCTGCTTGTAATGAAAATGGATATTCCAAATATAATTTTATTTTCTTCACATATACAATATGTCTACTTTATATTTGCATCATAAAATTGACGAGTTTTTACTTTTGGAAGACACCAGAGGGCTTCAAAGTTCAGCAGCAATTTTCCAATTTCTCACAAAATTTCCAAAATCACAATTTTTCAGGGACCAGTTCAGGTTTGAAGTGGATTTGAAGGGTCTTCATCTTAGAAATACCCCACAAATGACCTCATTATAAAAACTGCACCCCCCAAAGTAATCAAAATGACATTCAGTCAGCATTTTAACCCTTTAGGTGTTTCACAGGAATAGCAGCAAAGTGAAGGAGAAAATTCACAATCTTCATTTTTTACACTCGCATGTTCTTGTAGACCTAATTTTTTAATTTTTACAAGAGGTAAAAGAAGAAAATGTATACTTATATTTGTAGCCCAATTTCTCTCGAGTAAGCACATTCCTCATATGTCTATGTAAAGTGTTCGGCGGGCGCAGTAGAGGGCTCAGAAGGGAAGGAGCGACAAGGGGATTTTGGAGCGTACGTTTTTCTGAAATGGTTTTTGGGGGGCATGTTGCATTTAGGAAGCCCCTATGGTGCCAGAACAGGAAAAAAAAGACATGGCATACTATTTTGGAAACTATACCCCTCGAGGAACATAACAAGGAATAAAGTGAGCCTTAATACCCCACAGGTGTTTCACGACTTTTGCATATGTAAAACATTTTTTTAAAAATGTCAATAAAATTTGTGTTTCCCCCCAAATTTCACATTTTTGCAAGGGTTAATAGCAGAAAATACCCCCCAAAATTTGTAACCCCATCTCTTCTGAGTATGGAGGTACCCCGTAAGTTGACATGAAGTGCACTATGGGCGAACTACAATGCTCAGAAGAGAAGGAGTCATATTTGGCTTTTTGAGAGCAAATTTTGCTCGGGGGCATGTCGCATTTAGGAAGCCCCTATGGTGCCAGGACAGCAAAAAATACCCACATGCCATACCATTTTGGAAACTAGACCCCTTGAGGAAGGTAACAAGGAATAAAGTGAGCCTTAATACCCCACAGGGGTTTCACGACTTTTGCATACGTAAAAAAAAAAAAAATTCACTAAAATGTGTGTTTCCCCCCCAAATTTCACATTTTTGCAAGGGTTAATAGCAGAAAATAGCCCCCAAAATTTGTAACCCCATCTCTTCCGAGTATGGAGGTACCCCATAAGTTGACCTGAAGCGCACTTCGGGCGAACTACAATGCTCAGAAGAGAAGGAGTCATATTTGGCTTTTTGAGAGCAAATTTTGCTCGGGGGCATGTCGCATTTAGGAAGCCCCTATGGTGCCAGGACAGCAAAAAATACCCACATGCCATACCATTTTGGAAACTAGACCCCTTGAGGAAGGTAACAAGGAATAAAGTGAGCCTTAATACCCCACAGGGGTTTCACGACTTTTGCATACGTAAAAAAAAAAAAAAATTCACTAAAATGTGTGTTTCCCCCCCAAATTTCACATTTTTGCAAGGGTTAATAGCAGAAAATAGCCCCCAAAATTTGTAACCCCATCTCTTCCGAGTATGGAGGTACCCCATAAGTTGACCTGAAGCGCACTTCGGGCGAACTACAATGCTCAGAAGAGAAGGAGTCATATTTGGCTTTTTGAGAGTAAATTTTGCTCGGGGGCTTGTCGCATTTAGGAAGCCCCAATGGTGCCAGAACAGCAAAATAACCCCCACATGGCATACCATTTTGGAAACTAGACCCCTTGAGGAACGTAACAAGGGGTACAGTGAGCATTTACCCCCCACTGGTGTCTGTCAGATCTTTGGAACAGTGGGCTGTACAAAATTTTTAATTTGCGCAGCCCACTGTTCCAAAGATCTGTCAGACACCAGTGGGGTGTAAATTCTCACTGCACCCCTCATTACATTCCGTGAGGGGTGTAGTTTCCAAAATGGGGTTACATGTGTTTTTTTTTTTTTTGCGTTTGTCAAAACCGCTGTAACAATCAGCCACCCCTGTGCAAATCACCTCAAATGTACATGGTGCACTCTCCCTTCTGGGCCTTGTTGTGCGCCCCCAGAGCACATTGCGCCCACATATGGGGTATCTCCGTAGTCGGGAGAAGTTGCATTACAAATTTTGGGGGGCTGTTTTCCCTTTTACCTCTTGTCAAAATGAAAAGTATAGGGCAACACCAGCATGTTAGTGTAAAAAATTTATTTTTTTACACTAACATGCTGGTGTAGACCCCAAGTTCACCTTTTCATAAGGGGTGAAAGGAGAAAAAGCCCCCCAAAATTTGTAAGGCAATTTCTCCCGAGTACGGCGATACCCCATATGTGACCCTAAACTGTTGCCTTGAAATACGACAGGGCTCCGAAGTGAGAGCGCCATGCACATTTGAGGCCTGAATTAGGGATTTGCATAGGGGTGGATATAGAGGTATTCTAAGCCAGTGATTCCCAAACAGGGTGCCTCCAGCTGTTGCAAAACTCCCAGCATGCTTGGACAGTCAACGGCTGTCCGCCAATACTGGGAGTTGTTGTTTTGCAACAGCTGGAGGCTCCATTTTGAAAACAGTGGCGTACCAGACGTTTTTCATTTTTATTGGGGAGGGGGGGCTGTGTAGGGGTATGTGTATATGTAGTGTTTTTTACTTTTTATTTTATTTTGTGTTAGTGTAGTGTAGTGTTTTTAGGGTACAGTCGCATGGGCAGGGGGGGTTACAGCGATTTTCCCGCTACGAGTTTGAGTTGCCGCGCAAAATTTGCTGCATCGCAAACTTGCAGCCGGATATTCACTGTAAGCCCCCTGCCCATGTGAATGTACCCTGTACATTCACAAGGGGGGGACCTCCAGCTGTTGCAAAACTACAACTCCCAGCATGCACAGTCTATCAGTGCATGCTGGTAGTTATAGTTTTCACAACAGCTGGAGGCATACGGGTTGGGAAACACTGAGTTAGGAAACAATGTTTCCCAACCATTGTGCCTCCTGTTGTTGCAAAACCACAACTCCCAAACATTCTCAGGCATGCTGGGAGTAGTAGTTCGGCAACATCTTTAGAGCCAGATGTTGCCGAACTACAACTCCCAGCATGCTTGGAGTTGTAGTTTGCAACATCTGGAGGACTACAGTTTGCAGACCACTAATACAGTGGTTCCCAATCTGTGCCCTTCCAGATGTTGCAAAACTACAACTCCCAGTATGTCAAAACTGTCCAGGCATGCTGGGAGTTGTAGTTCTACAACATCTGAAGGGCCAGATGTTACAGAACGACAGTAAGGGCATGCTGAGAATGTGTAGTTTTGCAACATCTGGAAGGGCACAGTGGTCTCCAAACTGTGGACCTCCAGATGTTGCAAAACTGCAACTCCCAGCATGCCCAGATGCCAAGGGCTGTCTGAGCATGCTGGGAGTTGTAGTATATAGGGTCCCAATACAGCAATGCATGTCGCTTTACGGCGACGTGCATTGCTGTAAAGGGCCCGACCGTGGCTGAAGATCTACTCACCTGTCGCCGCCGCCGCCATCTTCCTCGCCGGGATCCGGGTCTTCAGGGACGAGGTAAGTACCGGGGCCGGGCCCCAGCATTCCCCTGTCCCCCGCCGTGTCCTCTGGTCTTCCTCCCGTCCTCTCCGGACTTTCAGGGGCTGGGCAGGACGGGAGGAAGTAACCACCCCCCCCTGCGATTGGTCGGTTAACTAACCGACAGATTGCAGTGTATGGGAGGAGGTGGCCGGCTTGCCACCTCGCTCCTATATGTTAGCAGGGTCCTGGCTGTCTGTGACAGCCGGGATCATGCAAAATTACCGGGCGGTCGGGTCCCAGAGACCCGATCAGCCCGGTATCGCCGCAGATTGCAAGGGCGATTTCCCTTGTGATTTGCGGCGATCGCCGACATGGGGGGCCTACATGGCCCCCCTCAGCGTTTGCCCTGGATCCCTGCTGAAGGATTTCAGCAGGGATCCGCTTCCGATCTCCGCCGGGTGAGCGGCGGAGACCAGGAAAAGACATGACGTATGCATACGTCATGGGTCCTTAAGACCCAGGGTGTGATAACGTATGCATACGTCATGGGTCCTGAAGAGGTTAAAGGAGTGGTGATCTACCAGATCAATGATCACATCAGTCACATCAGTCTGCAGTGTAATACTATGCTTGGAATACTTCAACACAGATTCTGTTGCTGTCCTTCGTTTCATTTCTTCATTACAGTAAACAATGAAGTGTGTAAATTTCTTGGACAATGAGATCCTAATTGTGAAATCATTATATAAAATACGCGTTGTGTGGTTTATTGTTAATCATGCAAATAGTTTTTCCACTTGTTCATGCAAGAAAATAGATTTTTGGCCAAAGTTATTTTATTTCTTTCGAATGACTAAATAAAACCAATGATTAAACTCTATAAGTGAGCCAAGATCACATCCACACTGCATATCAGCTTGGGGTAATACACTGGAAGACGCCCTAGCTAATTATAATATGTGATGACTTACAAAAGGAGATAGAAAGCCATGATTGCATGAGGACATTCATCGGAACATTTATATGATTGTAAATGAACTGTACAATCTAGGCTTTTCCTTGCTTTTATGTTCACTCGCGTCAGTTTACTTCTCCTACATGGAGGTCCAAAAATAGCTGGATGGATCTAATTTTATAGCTCCATTTTCTGACATATCTGCCCCTTCTGAAGACTTTTAAGACTGTCAGATGAGGTAGTCAACAAAGTTTTTGTTTTTGCCATAGGAAGATAAACTGCATATGATTGAAAAACTCAGAGTTAAAGGGGTACTCTGCTGCTAGACATTTTATCCACTATCCAAAGGATAGGGGATAACATGTCTGATCGTGTGGGTCCAGCTGCTGGTTAACTCTGTGTAACCCCTCCATTCAAGTCTATGGGAAAAGGTGTGACAGCTGTGTACTTGCCGTCACACCCCCTCTCATAGACATGTAGGGTGAAAGCATGGTGTGACTTCATGATCATGGAAGCCCCAGGCTTCTGTGACAGTAATGTCACAGCGCTAGCCTGGAGAATGCAGGAGTCCCTGCGGCTGGACCTCCCAAAATCAGACATTGATCGCGGATAGGGGATAACATGTATAGGGGCGGAGTACCCATTCAAGAGGATCACATAAGCAGGGGTGTAACTATAGGGGATACAGAG
Organism: Hyla sarda; assembly: GCF_029499605.1. NCBI lineage: Eukaryota > Metazoa > Chordata > Amphibia > Anura > Hylidae > Hyla > Hyla sarda. The sequence goes on along the minus strand of NC_079194.1, from coordinate 81,395,308 downwards.
GTAGCAGTCGCACCGTGGCCCTGGTGCCTAAGGGGGCCCAAAGGCACATCTGCTCCACAAGAGACCAGTATTATAAATGGTGCAGAGTAGATTTTGCATTGGGGCCCTGAAGCTACAAGTTACACCTCTGCACACAGGAATGGTTAATACAGTATTGGTCTTTGTGACCACACAAACACATAAGAGTCCACCAGAATTGTTACAGAGTACACCTAGTTTTATTTACATTGTGCTAGGAATTGGTCAGTGTAGTTGTCCTCTTCTAGTCCAGCAGGCATATTGGCCTTATGATACAAGGTCTTTTATGACAAGATCCTTATATGTAAAGGATTTGCTGTATATTAATTTAGCTTCCAATCCAAGAAGTATTAGATCAGAACCCCCCTGACAAAGGTGGGTAGCAAAACATACATTGGGGTGCGGTGCCACACTTGTGGTTATACACTCAAATTGGAGTAGATCTGTATACAGGTTCACGTTTTTAGAGATATTGACAATACTCTATGGGGGGAAATTTATCAAAACTTGTGTAGCGTGTGTAGAGTGGTGCAGTTGCCCATAGCAACCAATCAGATTGCTTCTTTTATTTTTAAAGAGGACTGTGAAAATGAAATAAGTGAACTGATTGGTTGCTATGGACAACTGCACTACTCTTCCTCTAGACAGGAAGATAAATATTTGATAAATATCCCCCATATCCTTTTAATATATATACTTCATGATTTGTACTTGTACAATGATCCCCTGACCTGCGATGGCCTCGACATACGATCATTTCAACATACGATGGCCTCTCAAAGACATCGTATGTTGAAGGCAGCATCATTATACGATGATTTTATATATTGGGGCCATTGCATAAATTGCTAACCGGCAGCGCAGACTGCTTCAGTTGCCACTGGATAGCCGTTTAATTTGCCCTGTGCGCTCCGGTGAGTGTCACTCACCTGTCCCCTATGTTCTTGACCGTCCTCTTCATACTCCGCTGCATGGCCGTCGCTCTCCTTCGATGTCATCTTGTCGCCGCGCACATCATCCCGTCATCCAATAGGAGCGGCATGCGCAGCGACGTGATGACGGCGATGGAGAGTGACGATCTAGGGCAGCTGTGACATCCCAGGGTATGTGCTGACGGTGATGGAGATGGACGATCCAGGCCAGTGGTGATGGTCACGGACACGTGAGTATAACTTTCTATATTATTTTTGCATGGATCCCTCAACATACGATGGATTCAAGTAACGATGGTTCATTTGGAACAAATTACCATCGTATGTTGAAGAATCACTGTACTTGTTTTTGTGCCCCTTTTTGAGGCGAGGTCAATTTTTACAGTATTCCAAGGTCTAGATACCACATAGCAGTTTACCATATTTGACATCTTTATCTTTATACATACGTAGTATTGTAGGTGTATATATAAATAAATAAAAAATATTAGTTAACATTTTTTAAATTTTTTTTGGTTTTAATCTTTGGTCTTTTTTTGGTGTTGTTATATCATAAAAAGACATGTAAAAATTTTTGATTGGTTGGGTTCTGGGTGCTAAGATCCCCACAGATCTCTAGAATGAGCGAGAGAAGTGTTCAGCCAAGTACTTCTCTCCTCGTCTCTCTCTTTACTGCAGGAGACAGATTCTAAGCTAAGTCTATAGAGCCCTTCTCCTGCAGCAAGCAATGTGAGTGCTTGTACCAATTTGTTTTAGTGATTTTGGGGGTTTCAATAAAAAAATTCATGTGACAGTGACACATTTTGTAAACATGCAATAGAAATGGAAGGCGCTCACCTAGCCTTTCATACCAAATACCGAGCAAACCCGTCTAAACACCTATACCCTAGGTGTTAAATAAATAATGTAAATTTAGGAAAAGAAGGTACTCAAAGGTACATGGATATATATTATCTCAAGTATGTGTTTATTGAAAGTAACAATATAAAAAATACATAAAATATATAGATATATAAATGCAAAAATTAGATATATAAATGCAAAAAAAACAAGGACAGAGCATGTAGGACCCCTTAATAATGATAATGGGGAGGTTGTCACGGGCGATCAAGAGAAGGTGGAGCTACTGAATGGGTTCTTTAGTTCTGTATATACTAAGGAAGAAGGAGCTGACATTGGACAGGTCAGTGCTGGTAACACTTCATGTAATGTACGGAACTGGCTTAATGTAGAGATGGTACAAGGTAAGTTAAGTAATATAAATGTAAGCAAATCTCCAGGGCCAGATGGATTGCACCCAAGAGTTCTTAGAGAGGTAAGTTCAGTAATATCTGTACCCTTGTTCATGATATTTAGAGATTCTCTGGTGTCTGGTATTGTGCCAAGGGACTGGTGCAAGGCGAATGTGGTGCCAATCTTCAAAAAGGGCTCTAGGTCTTCCCCAGGAAACTATAGACCGGTAAGTTTAACGTGCATTGTGGGTAAATTGTTTGAAGGACTTATAAGGGATTACATACAGGAATACATAGGGGATAATTGTATTATAAGTGATAGCCAGCATGGGTTTACTAAGGATAGAAGTTGCCAAACCAATCTAATTTGCTTTTATGAAGAGGTGAGTAGAAGCCTTGACAGAGGAATGGCTGTGGATATAGTGTTTCTGGATTTTGCTAAAGCATTTGATACTGTCCCTCATAGACGTCTGACAGGTAAGTTAAGGTCTTTGGGTTTGGAAATTTTAGTTTGTAACTGGATTGAACACTGGCTCATGGATCGTACCCAGAGAGTGGTGGTCAATGATTCGTACTCTGATTGGTCCCTGGTAATTAGTGGTGTACCCCAAGGTTCAGTACTGGGCCCGCTGTTGTTTAATTTATTTATCAATGATATAGAGGATGGTATTAACAGCTCTGTTTCTATCTTTGCAGATGACACCAAGCTTTGTAGCACGGTACAGTCTATAGAGGATGTGCATAAGTTACAAGATGACTTGGATTGTCTGGGCATCCACTTGGCAAATGAGGTTCAATGTGGATAAATGTAAAGTTATGCATCTGGGTACTAATAACCTGCATGCGTCGTATGTCTTAGGGGGGATTAAACTGGTAGAGTCACTGGTAGAGAAGGATCTGGGTGTACTTGTAGATCACAGACTCCAGAATAGCATGCAATGTCAGGCTGCTGCTTCCAAAGCCGGCAGGATATTGTCATGTGTAAAAAGAGGCATGGACTCGAGGGACCGGGACATAATACTCCCCCTTTATAAAGCATTGGTACGGCATCACCTGGAATATGCTGTTCAGTTTTGGTCGCCTGTACATAAAAGGGACACTGCGGAGTTGGAAAGGGTACAGAGACGCGCGACTAAACTAATATGGGGCATGGAACATCTTAGCTATGAGGAGCGATTAAAGGAGTTACAATTGTTTAGTCTTGAGAAGAGACGTTTAAGGGGGGATATGATAAACGTATATAAGTATATTAATGGCCCATACAAAAAATATGGGGAAAAACTGTTCCAGGTTAAACCCCCCCAAAGGACGAGGGGGCACTCCCTCCATCTGGAGAAGAAAAAGTTTAGTCTCAAGGGGCGACACGCCTTCTTTACCATGAGAACTGTGAACTTATGGAACAGTCTACCTCAGGAACTGGTCACAGCAGGAAAAATTAACAGCTTTAAAACAGGATTAGATACATTCCTGGAACAAAATAACATTAATGCTTATGAAGAAATATAAAATCCCATCCCTTCCCCAATATCGCGCCACACCCCCACCCCTTAATTCCCTGGTTGAACTTGATGGACATATGTCTTTTTTTCGACTGTACTAACTATGTAATAGCCGTCTGAAAAGCCACAGGGCCCTTGTGGCTAACCTCTAGCTATATCAAAATAACGATTAAAACATAAAATAATGATACTAATAATGGAAAACAGGTAAAAAATATAGTGCTGTGGGAACTGCTGCTGAAATCAAGTATAAAAGTATAAAAATTCAGTTAGTAGGGCATTGTGCGACTTGTAGTCCGTGCCAATAAATATTTTACACTTTCAGGCGATTATACATTCTAATGTCCTCGCAAGATGACTAACGCTATTTCCAGCAAGGAATTTGATAATGCGCTTGCTCCGGCAATTGATAGTACCGTATATACTCGAGTATAAGCCTAGTTTTTCAGCACGATTTTTCGTGCTGAAAACGCCCCCCTCGGCTTATACACGAGTGAACAAAAAAAACGTTTTTGGCTTTAGCTGTGAGGGGATGGTCCCGGCCTGTCCACCTGTCAATCCCTTATCAGTGGTCTTCAACCTGCGGACCTCCAGATGTTGCAAAACTACAACTCCCAGCATGCCCGGACAGCCAACGGCTGTCCGGGCATGCTGGGAGTTATAGCTTTGAAACATCTGGAGGTCCGCAGGTTGAAGACAACTGAGAAGGGATTGACAGGCGTGATGATGAGGGGGTGTTAATGACGGGGGTCTGGATGATGACAGGGGGGGATGATGACATGGGGGGATGATGTATTTCCCACCCTAGGCTTATAGTCGAGTCAATAACTTTTCCTGGGTTTTTGGGGTGAAATTAGGGGCCTCGGCTTATTTTCGGGTCGGCTTATACTTGAGTATATACGGTAATATTCAGCAAGTAACAAATAATGTCACAGTATCTAGTGCGGTGGTGCTGTGCACCTCTCATCTATCCCACCGATCACGGGAGACGGGAGTGTGGATCGATGCGGTATGATCCTGCAGCTCCTGGAGTGGACAGCACAACTCCGAAGTCACCGGCTATGTAAGTTGTATCTTGCCGGCAATGATCTTCTACAGCAGCTTGCAGGAACTGTCAGCTGTATGATCCTGGGAGACATGTGGACCTCTGCTCTGCAGCGGGTATAAGTAGCCCCGGCGTCCTCGTGTCTTTGAGTGTGAGGGGTGCTTGATTGGCAGGGCACTATCTGTCCAAGGCACCTGTAGCAGTATGCTGGGCAGCAGCAGACCTTACTGGGCAATGATGAAATACGATTAATATTCAGGCTGGACTAGTTTCATGATCTCCATAGATCCTTTCTTCAGCAGCTATAGTACATTGTGATGAAAAAACATTTTGTAAACATACTTATAAATATGCAGGTGATTTTATCAGCCTTTGTAAGGGCCTGCTTTACTGCTTGCTGGTGTCTTATAACCCTGTAAACATTTTAATGTAACATACTGTATTTTTCGCCGTGTAAGACGCACTTTTTCTTCCCCAAAACTGGGGGGGAAAAGTCAGTGCGTCTTATATGGCGAATACACCCCTATCGCGGCGGTCCCTGCGGCCATCAATGGCCGGGACCCGCGGCTAATACAGGACATCACCGATCGAGGTTGCCCTGTATTAACCCTTCAGACGCGGCGATCAAAGCTGACCGCCGCGTCTGAAGGGAAAGTGACACTAACTCGGCTGTTCAGTCGGGCTGTTTGGGACCGCCGCGATTTCACCGCGGCGGTCCCGAACAGCCCGACTGAATAGCCGGGTTAGTGCTTACAGGACACCGGGAGGGACCTTACCTGCCTCCTCGGTGTCTTCTCCGTTCAGGGATCCCCTGTATGGCGGGCGCTCTCCTTCCTCATCATAACGTCGTCGCGTACGTGCGTTGGCGTGCGTAACGACGTGATGGAGGCGACGGAGAGCGAGGATACCCGGCCGGCAGCAGAGACGTTCCGGAGCGACGGGGACACGGCGACAGCAATGGAGCGACAACCAGGGTAGCGGTGACGGGGACACGTGAGCGACGGGGACACGTGAGTATTACCTCCTCCTGCAGTTGTCTTCAATCTGCGGACCTCCAGATGTTGCAAAACTACAACTCCCAGCATGCCCGGACAGCCAACGGCTGTAGTTATGAAGACCACTATTGGGTTCAAAATCTTTATTTTTTTAGATTTTGCCCCTAAAAATTGGGTGCGTCTTATACGCCGGTGCATCCTATAGGACGAAAAAAACGGTAAACAGGATTTCTTCATTCACACTATGATATAAGATTACAGATTGGAGACGATTTCTTACCTCTCCAGTGGGGGATTTAAGCTGTAAAAGACAATTCTCTGCTGATAATACATCAGGATAATTGACGCAACATAAATGACATGGAAGCAGGGAAGAGGCAGTACTAATGGGGAGGGAATAAGTAAATAATATTATGAACAGGGCTTTGGTCAAGGGGTGGAACATGATCAAGTATACCAAAGGCAATAATCCAGTCAAGGACAGGGAAAACCGGGCTCTATAGGACAATGTATCTGGAATGGCTTACCAATAAACAAAAATGGCAAAAAATAAGGATCCAAGTGTATGTAGATCTTATTAGACTGTGTTGCCTAAGGTACAGTTCACACTGTTGTTGTGCTCCGAGTCCATTCGGCACAAAAAAAGGAGCGCAGCTGATGCCGCCAGGTCCCGATGGATCCCACTGACTCGAAACGAGGATCCAGTATTTCACATGAGTTGAGCAGAGAAAAAAAAATGACATATTTTTCTCTGCTCAACTCTAGTCCTTCCAACAGACTGGCCAGCGGAGCTCCCCTTACTGAAGTACAGCAACAGTGTGAATGAGCCCTTAGCATAATTATTATTTACTTTCTACTTTTTATATAAAATGATATTGTTGCCATTTAGGAAATAGGAGCTTCACTATGGTTGGTTGTTATTGGCAAAAATTCAATCTTATAGCTATAATTTTTAGTAAATATGGTTTAATGGACCATATGTATTAATGAAGCACACAATAAGAAAATAGAAAAGTGGCACCGGTACCTGGCTACACAGCTCCTCGAGATGGATAGTATGAACACTCGGGCAACTAACCAGATCAACTCAGCTGACAGAGGTGCTAGGACAATGGGAAACCCAGTAAGTACAAGTATATAGAAAAGAAAAACAGGCGTCCTGCACTCACCGTCCAAATGCTGATAATACGGCGCCCCTCTCGGGCTGCTCAATCCGGCATGGTAGACAAAGGTGGCGCCCCACGCCACCTTTGTCTACCATGCCGGATTGAGCAGCCCGAGATTGGAGCTGTATTATCAGTATTTGAGTATTAATGAGTGTGTGCCATTTTGTAGGTGCAATTTTAGCACAAAAGTGTTAGTTGTGTTAGTTGTGCACTATGTATAATGTATATGTGCCAAAATTCATTACTTTATGCACCATTTTTGTAATTTTCTTTTTTTTTTCTTCAAGTCAAGAGGTTGAAATTATTTATGTGTTTCATTGGAAATGCTTTTTTATCCTTAATAGAAAACATTATTGTTCCATTAGATGAATCATTCTGCTCTTTGTTATCATGCTGGTTGTGTTGTTTTCATATACAGATAGGCGATATGTTCCATGTTAAATAATCATCGTGACACAACTCAAAAACAAAACATATGACATTACGGGGGTTGTGTTTTTCCAATGACTAAATGGTGTCCCATTAATGAGATGCATTATTTTTATTAGAATGCTTATTTGTAACAAATTTATGTCAACTATTTCTGTGCCTAAAATTAAATACATACCTGAAGGTTGTTTTAATTGAAATATATGTAGCATGACTTTTGTTATATTATATTCATATGATATTTTTGTAAATATTTACCAGTGAGCATCATTTTACTGTTTAAATTTAGAATTTCCAATGCCGGCAGTCTGTTCTAGTGTACTGTGCTTCCTGGAGGACACAGACGCAGGGTTTTCTCTGCTGCTCACGCTGTAGGCTTTGCTCTTAGGGTACCACTATGCGCACTCTAATTCTTCCTCTTTCAATCCCCTCTCACCTCCAAAAGTATCAGACAGTTCCACCAGTGGCGTCTCCAGCATTCATATTTAGGGGGGGCACATGGTGGGCCAGTGACAAGTGGGGGGGCAATTTTAAAACGTGTATGTGTGTGTGTGTGTGTGTGTGTATATATATATATATATATATATCATAAATAAATACATATATATATATATATATATATATATGCACACACTGTGCAGAACATGTTTAATAAAAAAATTATAAAAAAATGTAATTTAAAATCTTCATACATTCTTGTTGCGCAATGAGATTTTTTTCCGTTTTTGCTGTAGATATTTGGGTAAAATGACTGATGTCACTACAAAGTAGAATTGGTGGCGCAAAAAATAAGCCATAATATGGATTTTTAGGTGCAAAATTGAAAGGGTTATGATTTTTAAAAGGTGAGGAAAAAAACAAAAGTGCAAAAACGGAAAAAAGCTATGTCCTTAAGGCGTTAAAACTTTTGGATACTACCATAAACTTTGATAGCGGCATCTAAAGTGTTAATGTCGGACACCAGCCTGATTGGTGATGTCTGGCATTAGCTGAGGGTTCTAGCTAATGATTTATACAACACAGTGGGAGCAGTATACACATCAAAAGCGTGTCTGCTCGTAGCAGAGGATTGCCGTTATGAGCAGGCACAGATGGAGGCAGCACTGTAGGGTCCATTGTCGGTGGATCTGCAGCATAAAATACACTGTGGATCCACCCCTGAATGAGCCCTTAGGGTACGTTCACACGTACAGGATCTGCTGTATATTTTCTGCAGCTGATTTTGCTACCTATTGAAGCTAATGGGTTGCAAAATCAGCTGTACAAAATATGCTATGATTTAACGGGGTTTAATGATAAACTAGCAGTGTGTTCACATGTTGTCCTTCCAGAGGGGTCACTTTCCCTCCTCCAGTGTCCACAGGTCTCCAACCAGTCACATTAACAGAACAATTTATGGAAAAATCGCGCCAAAAATTGTGCAGTTTTACCACGATTTAGGAAAAATCGCGGTAAAACCGCTCAATTTTGCAGCGATTTTTCAAAAAAATTGTTCTGATAATGTGACCTGTAGACACTGAAGGAGGGAAAGTGACCCCTCTGGGCTGCTACTATACACATGACCCAGCCCCAGGATATACTGCTGATCAGGGGGGAGAGAGGGAGGACACGGGACATCACTCACCTCCCATGAAGCTGCTCTGTGTTCCGGCAGCCTGTCTGCTCTCGGCCCCGTCCTCTCCAGTGCTGGGGGCGGAGCCATCATCAGGTACCTTCATCCCTGCTCTGCTGCCTGTCTCTGCTAATAATACACAGACCAGGAGCAGCGCAGGGATATCCACAGCAGCTGCAGCGGGGTCAGTCTGCCCCTGGCCCCGATACTAGTATCGGGACAGCCCTATTTATTTTAAATTGGGGGGGCACAAGGGGGGGGCACGGCCTGATCTAGGGGGGCCATGGCCCCCTCTGGCCCCCCCCTAGCGATGCCACTGAGCTCCACCTTTCACTTCCTGCATGAGTAATAGGTTCCTAGTCTCTAGTGTTTCTATAAAGTTGTCTCTCGTTCATGTCATTCGGTTACTGTGTATGACCCAAGCTTGCCTTGACCTTATCCTTGTCTTTAGTCTTGTATCTCCTGAATCTTCTATGTCTGACCTTGCTCCATTTTTATTATAAACCTGTGCTGCCTGTTCAGACCTTTTTGCTCATCCATTGACAGTGCAAGTATGCTGCCAGCCCAAGACAAGACCTTGGCTAGTACTTGGAATTGTGTCTGCCTGTCCCTCAGGGCTTCACACTGGTGTCTTTTGGCCACTGGGCTGGCCACCACCCATACCAAGACAACTCTTACAATATTGACCTGGCGGTTCCATGCAGTGAAATTCAGATCTCTCCATGGAGGCCATGGGTGAAAACCAGGGGGCTACTTAAGGTACACAAGAAAAGAAGGATTGGAAAAAAACTTTTATTTCAATTAGTGTTGCTCGCAAATATTCGCAACGCAAATTTTATTTGCGAATTTGCGAATATTCGTGAATATAGCACTATATATTCGTAATATTAGTTTTTTATTTATTTATTTATTTATTTTCACAGTAGACATCACAGTGATCACCCCTCTCTGCTTCCAGCTTGTGTGGTGTAAAGAAGGCTCTAATACTACTGTGTGAGACTGTCGTGCGAATTTTCGCATATGCGAAAATTTGCATTTGCGAATTTTGTGCATATGCAAATTTTTGCTTATGCCAATTTTCGCATATGTTCATTTTCGCATATGCGAAAATAAAACGAGAATACTACGAATATGCGAATTTAGCGAATATATGACGAATATTCGTCCATATATTCGCGAATATTCGCAAATTCGAATATGGCCTATGCCGCTCAACACTAATTTCAATCCATTTAAAATATAGAGTGCAAAAACAAAGTGAAGGTTAAAAGCCAAATGAAACGCCAAAGGCGTTTCATTTGGCTTTTAACCTGCACTTTGTTTTTGCACTCTATATTTTAAATGGATTGAAATAAAACTTTTTGCTTTTATGGAAGCTGGAAATCCAATCCATCCTTTCTTGTATTCCTACCTGGGATCCGCCCCAGCAATCAACCGTGCTTCCAACCGTACTATCAAAGCTACAGAAGGGTGAGCTGACTCTGCACTTTCTACTTTAATATGGCAACTTAAGGTACCCATAGGCCAAAGACAAAAGTCATCCATATCAAACGTTCACAATTATTAAAAGCGTATGGCCACCTTTAGACAATGCCCTCAGAAATGTCCCAAAGTCAAACCGAATAGGTGGCACAGTGGGTCCACACCCACTGATCTTTACAGAACTAAAGAGTTAAAGGGTTTGCCCATGACTTGATTGATGGCTATCCCTGTTACTGTACCTGGCACTACATCTCAGCCATTTAAGGGAACAAGGTTGAGCTGCATACCAAGCACAGCTACATCCCAAAGAACAAACTTTTATTCATGGGTATGAATACTTTTGTGAAGCCCTAGGTGACTGATGGCCTGTCGTTCATTTGACATTCATTTGAACCATGGCCCTTGTGCAGACATTATCCCATTACTTAAACGTTTCTTCCTCTAATGACATGTTGTCCTCCATAAGATTGCATTTAATTACCAACAATTGCCTTTTTTGATGAACTACTGAACTTAGTTGAGATTTAGGAGTAATTATATTCATTATATATAAACTGAGTATATTGTCAACTACAAAGCAACATATTTACAGTAAATAAGAGAAATATCTCGGAGATTTCACACTTGGGAGCTGCACATATTTTATGTTTTCTTTTGAACCCTTTCTGTGAGAATATTTTGTTTTTATCTTTTAGGTAAATTATATTCTCAGAGGCTTTTTATAATTGACTTAATAACCTGTGTATTGTATTTATAACATGCATGTAATGCAATAATTGTGTTTTCAGGAATGCAACTTTTAAAACAGCCACACAAACTTTCAAAGCCACAAACACATACTAGATTATGCAGAGATGTAGACGATGGAATAAATGAAAAATATTTTCATATATAGTCAGTATTTTACATACAGGTTTGGTTGATCAAAAGCTATAAATGAAATGCTTTTATATTAGTCTTGCCAGCCTTCCGGTTGTGTTCGGAACTAAGGTTCCGAATGCTGTGCTTGCACCGCAGGGGTAGACCACGCCCCCTCGCGCCATCAGGCTACGCCCCCTATGCACCCTCAATGCAAGTCTATGGAAGGGGGCATGGCGGCCTTCATGCCCCCTTCCATAGATTTATATTGGTGGGGCGTGGCCTGATGTCAAGAGGGGGTGTTGCCGACGAGTCAAATAGCGGCAAAATAGCAGTCACATGGAAGTAGCATTTAAACCGCCTTAATTTTTTTAGTTACATTGCAAATACAGCCTCAGGCTTAAACAAAGACAAAATAAATACTGCTTGTCCTGCACATCTACACAGACATCTTCCCATCTAAATACGAGGCTTAATACCAGCCACCTAAAATCATTTCCACTTTACTCACTTTTACACTTAAAACATCACTGCCACTACCTATCAATTCAAATCAACAGGAGACACCAATCCAATCTGGCTATGTCTACAATTATATATAGTTTGTTTTATCATAAGAAGGTTAAACGTAATAAATTAATGATTTATTATAAAAAATATTCACAGTACAGATAAAAAACAGATAATGACATACCACACAGAATATAAAATAAAACAAAGAAAAATTATAGAAATCCTGCTTTCGAAGTATTAAAATCTACCAAAGGAGACCTTCCAGTGAGAAATTGATGTCACATTAGAGACGTTTCCCCAATATAAGCACACCCAGATTTTGAAGCTAGTATTTCTCTACCTTCTGCTGGCAGGTGCTCCCCTTTTATTAATACATTTAGGCCCAAGAAATGGGACAATAGCTTGGACCAAGTACCCATGTAATTTCTCCATATTCAGGCTCTCCCAAAGACTGCCCTTTTTGGGGACACTTAACATGATCTCCCAATTTTATGAGGCAGCTTTGAAAGGGATTATGATAAGGAATCTGTCAGAACCCGTAGGGTTAATCGGTTCTTATGTTTATTTTGTTTGTTTTGGTTGCTGGGCTACACCTAGTTGTCTTACTGGTCAGCTGACCCTGATGAGAGTACCTGTCTAGCTGCCTATATAAGCCTGCAGTCAGGGCCGACTCCACCTATTGACAAAATAGGCAGCCGCCTAGAGTGCCTTCTTGATGGGGGCACCGCTCTGTCCACTGCAAGAAAGTTATTGCACACTGTCTCCAGGCCTGATAGCAACCGCTCACCCCAGTAGTAATGTGATTACATGTGGAGGAGGTTAGTTTCTTAATGTGTCATCCCTGTAGTAAAGTGGGAGCGTGTAAAAGGGCGGAGCCAATGTGCTGAGTCAAGGGGGCGGAAGAATTAGCTTTTGCCTAGGGTGGCAAAAATCCTTACATCAGTCCTGCCTGCAGTGTGCTCTCATACCTCGCTTGCGAAAGTGGTTTCCTCCTGTAGCTAGCGTATTTACCTTGTATTCCATTTTCCTGTTTTTTTTTTTATTTCTGGCTTGGCTTCCTGACTCTTCTCTTGTATTTGCAGCTTGGCAATTTGAAAACTCCTGGTATAGACTCGGCTAGTGGACTTTGACTAATTCTGTGTGTTTGTTTAGTATTCTTTCTGTTAGTTTGTGTGCTTCCTGACTGTATCCCAACCTGTGTCTGTTTTGTAGTTTATTTTGTTGACAGGGACTTCCATCACTTATTAAGGAAGGGACCATCACCGTGGTTGTCGATCCGCTGTTTAGAATGGATAGGCAAGTAGGCAGGGTCAGAGGGACTGGGTGAGATCAGGGCTGCACTTCTACCCTGCCCATACCTGACATTTTCGCAGGCCCAATACCTGCATTTGCTAATATGGAGGCTATGACGGCTCTATTGGAGCAAATGCAGGCTCTCACACATTTGGTACAGTCTCTTGCTGAACAGGTTCAAGCTAAGGAATCAGCTAATGTTCAGGCAGTGGTCTGTTCTCCAGTTTTTTCTAGTAAACCAAAAGTAAATTTTCCTTACTGCTTTTCAGGTGACAGAAGAAATTTGTGGTGTTCAGGGAGAGTTGTAAACTGTATTTTCGCTTAAGACCCCAGTCAGCTAGCACTGAAGTCCAGAGAGTAGGAATTGTCATGTCTCTGCTTCAAAGGGATCCAGAGGAATCTGTCAAGGGGCTACATACTGTGCAAGTCCAAACAATAGTATTCACCGGCTGTTTTTTTTTTTTTTAAATAGAGTTTTTTTCTGCGTATAATTGCGCATATTACTGCCCTCATCAGTGCATACCGCATACGTACATCCAAGTATTGTACCATATAGTACCTGTTAAGCTGTCAAGGTGCTCCATACCGTCAAAGTCCAAACAATAGTATTCACCGGCTGGTGTTTTACAAAAATACAGAGTTTTTTCTGCGTATAGTTAGGCATATTACTGCCCTCATCAGTGCATACTGCATACGTACATCCAAGTATTGTACCATTTAGTACCTGTTAAGCTGTCAAGGTGCTCCATACCGTCAAAGTCCAAACAATAGTATTCACCGGCTGGTGTTTTACAAAAATACAGAGTTTTTTCTGCGTATAGTTAGGCATATTACTGCCCTCATCAGTGCATACCGCATAGGTACATCCAAGTATTGTACCATTTAGTACCTGTTAAGCTTTCAAGGTGCTCCATACCGTCAAAGTCCAAACAAAAGTATCCACCGGCTGGTGTTTTACAAAAATATAGATTTTTTTCTGCGTATAGTTAGGCATATTACTGCCCTCATCAGTGCATACCGCATAGGTACATCCAAGTATTGTACCATTTAGTACCTGTTAATCTGTCAAGGGCCTACATACTGTGAAAGGACAGCCGTAAGTAATCACCTGCTGCTGTTCTAAACAAATAGTGTTTAAAGAGTAGTGTAGCGTATTGTAATACCCTCATAACATGCCTCAGAGTAGATTGACCATGCTGCTACACCAACATTTCCCAATTATGGTTGGTTATGAAACCCTCTTGGGTTATCAATTACGGTTATGAAACCCTCTTTGGTACTGCCATTGCCTGCTCCTAGCTCATCCTGTGTCTTTCAGGAACTACTTGCCTCTCGGATGCTTCTGGCCTTGGGCCTTTAATTTTTGGATGTTTAGCAGTAGCTAAATATATGCTTAATGCAAATGTCAACATTGATCTTTAAATGTAAGGGGTTATGAAACCCTCTTGGGTACTGCGAATGCCTGCTCCTGACTCATCCTGTGTCTTTCATGAACTACTTGCAGGCATGCAGGTGACCTGTCACAGCCTCTGACCCCGCGAGATCTATCCCAGGCAGCCGGCAGTGACAGGAGAAGCAGACTCTCCAGCCTCGCACCGCTCAGCTTCAGGAAGGTGAGTAGAGCCGAGCCAGGATTGGTGGGGGGTGTAATGATGATGATGAGAAGGACGGGGTGGGGGTTGGGATGTGGAGTAATGTTGATTAGGAGTAGGAGACCGAGGACAGTGTGTGTGTGTGTGTGTGTGTGTAATGATGAGGGGGGGGGGACCGGTGATAATGAGGAGACTGAGGATGGAGTGTGTGGGGGGCTTTTACTATACAAAATGCCTTCCTCTAATACTGAGGCAAACTAGTACACCAGATATCCAGATGTTGCAAAACTACAACTCCCAGCAAGCCCAGACAGCCAATGGCTGCTTGGGCATGCTGAGAGTTGTAGTTTTGCAACAGCTGAAGGGCTGTCCGGGCTTGCTGGAGGAACACTGGAGCAGTCGCCCATAGCAACTAATCAGATTCCAGCTTTCATAAAAAAAAAAGGCCTCTGAAAAATGAAAGCTGAAATGTGATTGGTTGCTATGTGATTGGTTGCTATGGGCGACAGCTCTATTGTTCCTCTGCACAAGGTTGGATAAATCTCCCCCGTTATTCTTGCCATGAAAAAGCAACAGGAATGGAGACAAGCATTGGTGTGATGTTATTTACATGGGACTGTATATTGGTGGTATAGGAGTGATGTCATTTACATGGGACTGTATGTTGATGGTATATGAGTGATGTTATTTACATGGGACTATATATTGGTGGTATAGGAGTGATGTCATTTACATGGGACTGTATATTGGTGGTATAGAAGTGATGTTATTTACATGGGACTGTATATTGGTGGTATGGGAGTGATGTTATTTACATGGAACTGTATATTGGTGGTATAGGTGTGATGTAATTTACATGGGACTGTATATTGGTGGTAGGGGAGTGATGTTATTTACATGGGACTGTATTTTGGGGGTATAATAGTGATGTTATTTACACGGGACTGTATGTTGGGGGTATAATAGTGATGTTATTTACATGGGACTGTATGGTGGTGGTAGGGGAGTGATGTTATTTACATGGGAAAGGACTTAAGAATGTAGGGAGGAGTTCAGGGGAGCATAAAGAGGACTTACAAGTCTAGCGGGAAAGAGGGGGAAACAAAGGAATCGGGAGGAAGATTTACATTATATTCAATGTACAGCATATAGCAGGGTTATATTTAGAGGCTACAGTGTGTGGCAGTATTTTACTCAGGTGGTAAAATGTGTACCTGTATTATATTCAGGGGGTACAGTGTGTGGCAATAATATATTTAGAGGGTACAGTGTGTGGCAGTATTATATTCAGGGATACAGTATATGGCAGTATTATATTTAGAGGTGCAGTGGTTGGCAGGACTATATTCAGGGGGTACAGTGTGTGGCAGTATGATATTCAGTGGTACAGTGTGTGGCAGTAATATATTCAGGGATACAGTATATGACAGTATTATATTCAGGGGGTACAGTGGGTGGTAGTATTATATTCAGGAGGTATGGTGTGTGGCAATAATATATTTAGAGAGTACTACGTGTGGCAGGGTTATATTTAGGGGGTACAGTGGCTGGCAGTAATATATTCAGGGGGTACAGTGGTTGGCAGTATTATATTCAGGGGGTACAGTGTGTGGCAGTATTATATTCAGGGGGTACAGTGTGTGGCAGTATTATATTCAGGGGTACAGTGGTTGGCAGTATTATATTCAGGGGGTACAGTGTGTGGCAGTCCAATTCAGGGGGTACGGTGTGTGACAATAATATATTTAGAGGGTGCAGTGTGTGGCAGTATTATATTCAGAGGGTACGGTGTGTGACAATAATATATTTAGAGGGTGCAGTGCGTGGCAGGGTTATATTCAGGAGGTAGTGGTTTGTAATATTATATTCAGGGGGTACGGTGTGTGACAATAATATATTTAGAGGGTGCAGTACGTGGCAGGGTTATATTCAGGAGGTAGCGGTTTATAGTATTATATTCAGGGGGTGCAGTATTATATTCAGGGGGTACAGTATTTGGCAGTATTATATTCAGGGGGTACAGTATTTGGCAGAAATCTAATGATTATTGTCTTCATACAGAGGATAAGGATCTGCTGAGGAACCAGACTCTGCAAAGAAGATGGAGCTGGAAGAAGTCCTGGCGTCTGGACCAGATGAGGAAGAAAAGGAAAGACAGCCGAGAAGACGTCACTCAGGTCACTGATATATTGTGTTTTCTCCTGACTGGTCCCCAAATATTGTAACAGATGTTTATTTGTTTGCAACACGTTTTGATCCTGGACAGGGATCTTTGTCAGGCAGAGATGACGAAGATCCCTGTCCGGGATCGAAACGCGTTGCGAACATCTGTTACAATATTTGGGGACCAGCAACTTCTTTGAGAGGAATCCATTTCCCAATATCCTGCAACTTCCCTTCCACCGATTCGACTGACGTCACACCGGGAAGTTCCTCGTGGCAGCGGTCCGCCTGTTTCTCTTCAGATGCTACTGTAGGTGTTGTGCCCTGAGCGCAACACCTAGGGATAAGAATCCATCTTTGATTTCACTTTGTCACAACTGGTAAACGGTCTTCACTAGGGGCGCACCTCCTGTTGTTTTTTTTTCCCCTATTAATTGGTATCTTTGTGCGGCTTAGGCCGAGTAAGGGGGTCGTCGGGGATTGGGAAAGCAGGTTGTCGGAGGGGGGTATGGGTAGGGGGGCCAGGACAATTTTTAGCATCGGGGCCCTATGGTTCCTAGCTTTTTCCCTGCCTTGGGCCTTTAATTTTTGGATATTTAGCAGTAGCTAAATACACGCTTAATGCAAATTTCAACATTGATCTTTAAATGTAAGGGGTTGGTTATGAAACCCTCTTGGGTACTGCGAATGCCTGCTCTTGACTTATCCTGTGTCTTTCAGGAACTACTTGCCTCCCTGATGCCTCAGGCCTTGGGCCTTCAATTTTTGGATGTTTAGCAGTAGCTAAATACATGCTTAATGCAAATTTCAACATTGATCTTTAAATGTAAGGGGTTATGAAACCCTCTTGGGTACTGTGAATGACTGCTCCTGACTCATTCTGTGTCTTTCAGGAAATAATTGCCTCCCTGATGCCTCAGGTCTTGGGTCTTCAATTTTTGGATGTTTAGCAGTAGCTAAATACATGCTTAATGCAAATTTCAACATTGATCTTTAAATGTAAGGGGTTGGTTATGAAACCCTCTTGGGTACTGTGAATGACTGCTCCTGACTCATTCTGTGTCTTTCAGGAAATAATTGCCTCCCTGATGCCTCAGGCCTTGGGCCTTCAATTTTTGGAAGTTTAGCAGTAGTTAATACATGCTTAATTTGAACAATGATCTTTAAATTCTCGGTGCTCTGCCAGGGCCTTCTCCTACCCCGCCGGGGCCAATCCGAGGACCTCACTAAACCATCAATCGGTAATAGAGACATGCGGTGTGTACAAAGGGCAGGGACTTAATGAAACCGAGCTTATGACCCGCACTTAGTTGTGATTCTTCTTTCCTGGCAAATAATTGTAATCCCTGATCCCTATCGCGAACGGTGTTCAGCTGTCGGTGAAAAATAGACACACGCTGGTCCGTTCAGTGTAGTGCGCGTGCAGCCCCGGACATCTGAGGGCATAACACACCTGTTATTGCTCGATCTCGCGAGTGATCATGCAATGTAAGGGGTTATTAATGCCTCTTGGGTACTGCTGATGCCTACTCCTGACTGCTCCTGTGTCTTTCAGGAACTACTTGACTTCATTATGCTTCTGGGCTTGGGCCTTTAATTTTAGGATTTTTGAAATACTTACATACATGCTTAATTTAAATTTCAACATTTATGGTGCAATGTATGGGGTTATTAAACACTCTTGGGTAGTGTTTTTTTTCCAATTTTCTGATAATTATCACAGTAATAAACTTGAATTTTCCACAATAATAACCATTACACCATTAAACGTGTGATTTTTTTAGGGATGAACTCTGCTTCTTTATTTCATAAAAAAATATTTTATAGAAGAATGTCTTTTGGTGGTCCACCGTCCTGCATTATAGAGTCTTCTGGACTGGATATGCGCTTGTTCTTAAACAAAGGTACAAAAACCAAAAATGGCCGGTCAGGGCTATGGAGACGTTGCGCCTACATCTTACGGCCACATGAGCCCTGTGGGTGCTTGTGAGATTAGGTCCTTTGTACCCACATGGCGGGGTCCAGGACACAAATTTTGTTTAAAATTTCAAATAAAAAAATCACACATTTCAATGGTCTCCTCATGCTGCAGCCAACTCCAGGTGGCGTCTTTCTGGTAATATATAGAGAGCACTCGCTGTCCTAAATTTTCGTAAAAAATTTTCGTAAAAAATGTTTGTCTTTTTTTATTAGGGATTGTGAAGCTTTGGTGCGTACTCATGCATCAGCCAAATCCAGCTTGTGCCATTCAGGCAATATATGGTTTACTGATGGCGCTGCTGGGCCTGGGTCTGGGAATTTAAAATTTTCTCATAGGTAGCACCCGCTATCCAAAAGTCTTCTTCATAAATTACTACAATTGTTGCGTTTTTTTGGAGGGATTGTGAAGCCCTAGTGTGTACTCATGCATCAGCCAACTCCAGGCTGTGTCATTCAGGCAATATATAGGTAGCACCCGCTGTCCGAAATATTCTTAAATTTTTTTTTAAAAATGGCTGTTTTTTCTTTGGGATTCTGAAGCCCTGGTGTGTACTCAATGCTGCTTCCTGCTATACTCTGTCAGCCCATTGGTCCTGTGACAGTGTGCTACTCCGCCTCCACATCCTCCACTGTGTCTTAAGCCTCCACTGCCCGGACAAGTCTCAGTGGCCCTTCAGCAAACCATGTGTGCCGCTGTGGGGCCTGGGTCTGGGAATTTAAAATTTTTCTTATAGGTAGCACCCGCTATCCAAAATCTTTTTAAAAAATTTCAAAAAATTGTGTTGTTTTTTGGGGGGGATTGTGAAGCCCTGGTGTGTACTCGTGCATCAGCCAACTCCAGGCTGTGTCATTCAGGCAATATATGGTTTACTGATGCCGCTGTGGGGCTTGGGTCTGGGAATTTCAAATGTTTTCATAGGTAGCACCCGCTATCCAAAATCTTTTTGAAAAATTTATAAAATTGTTGTGTTTTTTAGGGGGGATTGTGAAGCCCTGCTGTGTACTCGTGCATCAGCCAACTCCAGGCTGTGTCATTCAGGCAATATATGGTTTACTAATGCCGCTGCTGGGCCTGGGAATTTCAAATTTTCTCATAGGTAGCACCCGCTATCCAAAAGTCTTCTTCATAAATTTCTACAATTGTTGTGTTTTTTTGGTGGGATTGTGAAGCAATGCTGTGTACTCATGCATCAGCCAACTCCAGGCTGTGTGATTCAGGCAATATATAGGTAGCACCAGCTGTCCTAAATGTTCTAAAAAATGCTTTAAAAAATGGTTGTTTTTTCTCTGGGGGCTTCTGAAGCCCTGGTGTGTCCTCAATGCTGCTTCCTGCTACACTCTGTCAGCCCGTTGGTCCTGTGACAGTGTGCTACTCCGCCTCCACATCCTCCACTGTGTCTTAAGCCTCCACTGCCCGGACAAGTCTCAGTGGCCCTTCAGTATACCATGTGTGCAGGGCACGGCGGTGTCACTCTGTTATTCACATGGTTTGCCTTGGCGAAAAGTCTTGGAAATAATGGCCGGTCAGGGCAATGGAGACGCTGCGCCTACATCTCACGGCCACATGAGCCCTGTGGGGGCTTGTTGGATTTGGTCCTTCGTACCCACACGCTGGGGTCTGGAACACTGAAAGTTTGTTTTAAATTTCAAATAAAAAATGATGGCGCTGCTGGGCCTGGGTCTGGGAATTTCAAATTTTCTCATAGGTAGCACACGCTATCCAAACTCTTTTTCAAACATTTCTAAAATTGTGGTGTTTTTGGGGGGGAATTGTGAAGCCCTGCTGTGTACTCGTGCATCAGCCAACTCCAGGCTGTGTCATTCAGGCAATATATGGTTTACTGATGCCACTGTGGGGCCTGGGTCTGGGAATTACAAATGTTCTCATAGTTAGCTCCCGCTATCCAAAATCTTTTTCAAAAATTTCTAAAATTGTGGTGTTTTTTGGGGGGGATTGTGAAGCCCTTCTGTGTACTCGTGAATCAGCCAACCCCAGGCTGTGTCATTCAGGCAATATATGCTTTACTGATGATGCTGTGGGGGCTTGTTGGATTTGGTCTTTCGTACCCACACAATGGGGTCCGGGACACTCAAAGTTTGTTTTAATTTTCAAATAAAAAAATTATGGTGCTGCTGGGCCTGGGTCTGGGAATTTCAGGTTTTCACATAGGTAGCACCCGCTATCCAAAATCTTTTTCAAAAATTTCTAAAATTGTGTTGTTTTTTTGGGGGGATTGTGAAGCCCTGGTGTGTATTCGTGCATCAGCCAACTCCAGGCTGTGCCATTCAGGCAATATATGGGTTACTGATGCCGCTGTGGGGCCTGGGTCTGAGAATTTCAAATTTTCTCATAGGTAGCACCCGCTATCCAAAATCTTCGGTTTAAATTTCTTAATTCATCTTTTAATCTTAGGGATTGTGAAGGCCTAGTGCCTACTCATGCTGCTGGCAACTCCAGGCTGTGCCATTCATCCACTATATGGTCTCCTCATGCTGCCAACACCTCCATGCTGTGTCATTCAGCCACTATATGGCCTCCTCATGCTGACAACATGTCCATGCTGTGTCATTCAGCCACTATATGGTGTCCTCATGCTGCCAACACCTCCACGCTGTGTCATTCAGCCACTATATGGTGTCCTCATGCTTCAGCCTCATCCAAGCTGTATAAATCTAATATAAATCTTAATATAAATCTTAAATTTAAATTAAAAAAAATTGATGCAATCTTTTCAAGACTGAGGCCCTATGGTCGTCGACGTCATATATTACCTATGGAATTACCACAAGAATCCAATAAAACAGCTTGGAGCGATAACAATGAATTATAACTGATGAAATGAAACATTCGCACTTTCACAGTCAGGGGGGCGCTGAGAGGCAGCGGCTTGACCGCTGGGGGATGCTCACCTGAAAGGGTACTCAAAATTTTTAAGTAAATTCTAATAAAATAAAATAGAAATTACATAAAAAATCTCTTTATTCTCTTCAATTTTGACGCCATGTGGTCTCCCTGCTGCCACATCCAGACGCTCTGCGGCAGTGATTCTCATAGAGATGCCTGTAATCTGCATGTCATACTGAATAACAAATAGTATTTCACTAACACAGCACACTCCCTATGCATGTTTGGACAAGGCCCAGTGTTCTACACCCCTATTGAGGCTATATGGTCTCCTTATGCTTCCATCACCTCCACGCTGTGTCATTCAGCCACTATATGGTCTCCTCATGCTGCCGAAAACTCCAGGCTGTCTCATTCAGGCAGTATATGCTGCCGCCAACTCCAGGCTGTGTCATTCAGCCACTATGTGGTCTCCTCATGCTGCCGTCACCTCAGCGCTGTGTCATTCAGCCACTATATGGACTCCTCATGCCGCCGCCACCTCCACGCTGTATTATTCTGCCACTATATGTTCTGCTCATGTTGCCGCCACCTCCACACTATGTCATTCAGCCACTATACGGTCTCCTCATGCTGCCGCCACCTCCACGCTGTGTCATTCAGCCACTATATGTTCTCCTCATGCTGCCGCAAACTCTAGGCTGTGTCATTCAGCCACTATATGCTGCCGCCAACTCCAGGCTGTGTCATTCAGCCACTATGTGGTCTCCTCATGCTGCCGCCACCTCCACGCTGTGTCATTCAGCCACTTTATGGACTAATCATGCCGCCTTCACCTCCACGCTGTATCATTCAGCCACTATATGGTCTCCTCATGCTGCCGCCACCTCCACGATGTGTCATTAAGCCACTATATGTTCTCATCATGCTGCCACAAACTCTAGGCTGTGTCATTCAGCCACTATATGCTGCCGCCAACTCCAGGCTGTGTCATTCAGCCACTATGTGGTCTCCTCATGCTGCCGCCACCTCCACGCTGTGTCATTCAGCCACTTTATGGACTACTCATGCCGCCTCCACCTCCACGCTGTATCATTCAGCCACTATATGGTCTCCTCATGCTGCCGCCACCTCCACGCTGTGTCATTAAGCCACTATATGTTCTCCTTATGCTGCCACATACTCTAGGCTGTGTCATTCAGCCACTATATGCTGCCGCCAACTCCAGGCTGTGTCATCCAGCCACTATCTGGTCTCATCATGCTGCTACCACCTCCACGCTTTGTAATTCAGCCTCAATTTGGTCTCCTCATGCTTCCGCCCCCTTCAGGCTGTGTCATTCAGCCACTATATGGTCTCCTCATGCTGCCGCCACCTCAACGCTGTGTCATTCAGCCACTATATGTTCTCCTCATGATGCCACCACTTCCACGCTGCGTCATTTAGCCACTATATGTTCTCTTCATGATGCCACCACCTCCATGCTGTTTAATTCAGCCACTATATGTTCTCCTCATGCTGCCGCAAACTCCAGTCTGTGTCATTAAGCCACTATATGCTTCTGCTAACTCCGGGCTGTGTCATTTAGCCTTTATGGGTTCTCCTCATGCTTCCCCTCACTCCAGGCTGTGTCATTCAGCCACTATGTGTTCTCCTCATGCTGCCACAACCTCCAGGCTGTGTCATTCAGCCACTAAATGGTCTCCTCATATTGATGCCACCTCCAGGCTCTTTCATTGGCACAGCCTGGAGTTAGGGGCAGCATGAGGAGACCACATAAAGGCTAAATGACACAGCCTGGAGTTGGCAGAAGCATATAGTGGCTTAATGACACAGACTGGAGTTTGCGGCAGCATGAGGAGAACATATAGAGGGAGATTTATCAAAACCTGTCCAGAGGAAAAGTTGCTGAGTTGCCCATAGCAACCAATCAGATCCCTTCTTTAATTTTTAACAAGGCCTCTGCAAAATGAAAGAAGCGATCTGATTGGTTGCTATGGGCAACTGGTCAACTTTTCCTCTGGACAGGTTTTGATAAATCTCCCCCACAGTGGCTAAATTAAACAGCATGAAGGTGGTGGCAGCATGAGGAGAACATATAGTGGCTGAATGATGCAGCGTGGAAGTGGTGGCAGCATTAGGAGAACATATAGTGGCTGAATGACACAGCAGATCAGAGGCGTCCCTCTTAGAATCACTGTCGCAGAGCGGCACGCTCTGCGACAGTGATTCTAAGAGCGACGCCTCTGATCTGCTTGTCATACTGAATAACAGTATTATCTCACTAACCCAGCACACGCCCTATGCATGTTACAGCAATGCAAAGTGTTCCACACCCATAGTGAGGCTCTCTGCAGGCCAGAAATATCCGTTTTTAATAGGGATTCACTGCATATAAATTCGGACCGGACCACATTTTTTTGGGAGAATTCGGCGAATTGGCCAAATAGATTTTTTGTAAAATTTGCTCATCTCTAATTGTAATCCTGAGACAATTCTCCCAGAAAGTGTGGTAATTTCAGCAATGCCTTCAGATTTAACTTTTGAGATCTTGAACAATTAAGGTTTGGTTCTTCCAGAGACTCCTAGAGGCAAGATCTTTGTACCCAGTCAGTTTAGTCTCCGAATTATTGAGGAATCTCAATGTTCCCCGTTAGCAGGTCATCCTGGTATTGCGGGTACAAAGAAATAGCTTCAAAGGAAATTCTGGTGGCCAACTCTCAACAGGGTTGTGGAGGCTTTTGTGGTTTCTTGTGAAGTTTGCGCTCAAGCTAAGACTTCCCGCAGGAGAGTTGTGTCCGTTGTCTATTCCTAAGAGGCTGTGGACTCATATTTCTATGGATTTTATGACTGATCTGCCTCCATCTGAGGGAAAAACTGTTCTATGGGTGGTGGTGGACAGGTTCAGTAAACAGTGTCATCTCTTTCCTTTGAAGAATCTCCCTTCAGCCAAGATTCTTGCTAATTTGTTTTTAAGGCATGTTGTTATGCACCATGAGGTACTGGAGAATATTGCTTCTGATCGAGGCGTACAATTTGTTTAAAATTTTTTGCAAACTTTTTGTAAACAATTGGGAGTTAAAGTGTCCTTTTCTTTTGCTTTTCATCCACAATCTAATGGTCAGTCAGAAAGAATGAATCAAAATGTTGAACAGTACCTTAGATGCTATGTAGCAGATAGACAGGATGAATGGGTTTCTTTTTTGTCTCTTGCTGAGTTTGCCTTGAATAATCGGGAACATTTCTCTATTGGCATGTCACCTTTCTTCTGTGTATGTGGGTTCCATCCACAGTTTTCTTCCTGTACTAATACCATAAGTGATAACCCTGAGGTTGAAACAACTATGAGTAAACTGTGCACAGTTTGGTCCCAGGTTCAGGAGAACCTGAGGAAAGCCCAAGAGGTTTAACGTTAATTTGCCAACAAGAGACGTACTTGTGGCATTAAATTTAAAGTAGGTAATAAGATGTGGCTTTCTACAAAACATTTACGTCTCAAGGTTCTGTCTAAAAAGTTAGCTTCACGTTTTATTGGACCTTATGAGATTACAGATGTCATCAATCCAGTCTGTTATAGATTGAAATTGCCTAGTTCATTTAACCCCTTAACGACGCAGGACGTATATTTACGTCCTGCGCCGGCTCCCGCGAAATGAAGCGGGATCGCGCCGCGATCCCGCATCATATCGCGTCGGTCCCGGCGCTAATCAACGGCCGGGACCCGCGGCTAATACCACACATCGCCGATCGCGGCGATGTGCGGTATTAACCCTTTAGAAGCGGCGGTCAAAGCTGACCGCCGCTTCTAAAGTGAAAGTGAAAGTGACCCGGCTGCTCAGTCGGGCTGTTCGGGACCGCCGCGGTGAAATCGCGGCATCCCGAACAGCTGATCGGACACCGGGAGGGCTCTTACCTGCCTCCCCGGTGTCCGATTGACGAATGACTGCTCCGTGCCTGAGATCCAGGCAGGAGCAGTCAAGCGCCGATAATGCTGATCACAGGCGTGTTAATGCACGCCAGTGATCAGCATTAGAGATCAGTGTGTGCAGTGTTATAGGTCCCTATGGGACCTATAACACTGCAAAAAAAATGTAAAAAAAAAGTGTTAATAAAGGTCATTTAACCCCTTCCCTAATAAAAGTTTGAATCACCCCCCTTTTCCCATAAAAAAAATAAAACAGTGTAAAAAAAATAAAAAATAAACATATGTGGTATCGCCGCGTGCGTAAATGTCCGAACTATAAAAATATATCATTAATTAAGCCGTACGGTCAATGGCGTACGCGCAAAAAAATTCCAAAGTCCAAAAAAGCGTATTTTGGTCACTTTTTATATCATTAAAAAATGAATAAAAAGTGATCAAAAAGTCCGATCAAAACAAAAATCATACCGATAAAAACTTCAGATCACGGCGCAAAAAAATGAGTCCTCATACCGCCCCGTACGTGGAAAAATAAAAAAGTTATAGGGGTCGGAAGATGACATTTTTAAACGTATAAATTTTCCTGCATGTAGTTATGATTTTTTCCAGAAGTGCGACAAAATCAAACCTATATAAGTAGGGTATCATTTTAACCGTATGGACCTACAGAATAAAGATAAGGTGTAATTTTTACCGAAATATGCACTGCGTAGAAACGAAAGCCCCCAAAAGTTACAAAATGGCGTTTTTTTTTCGATTTTGTCGCACAATGATTTTTTTTTCCGTTTCGCCGTGCATTTTTGGGTAAAATGACTAATTTCACTGCAAAGTAGAATTGGCGACGCAAAAAATAAGCCATAATATGGATTTTTAGGTGGAAAATTGAAAGGGTTATGATTTTTAAAAGGTAAGGAGGAAAAAACGAAAGTGCAAAAAAGGAAAAACCCTGAGTCCTTAAGGGGTTAAGGTTCATAATGTTTTCCATTGCTCTTTACTTAAATGTGCCTACACAACCTCCTGTTTCTGATACTCCTCCTCCAGTTGAAATCAATGGTGAACTGGAGTACGAAGTCTCCAAAATATTGGACATTCTTCGGGTACAAACCTCGGTCCAATATTTAGTCCATTAGAAAGGGTATGGTTCGGAAGAGAGGTCGTGGGTTTCAGCATCATCTATTCATGCTTCCCCCTTGGTTTAAAAGTTCCACGACTCTCAACCGGACAAACCCAGACCCTAATTTAAGGGTCCGGTGACCCTTCTAAAAGGGGGGGTACTGTCAGAACTCGTAGGATTAATCGGTTGGGATGTTTGTTTGTTTTGGTTGCTGGGCTATGCCTGGTTGTCTTACTGGTCAGCAGACCTAGATGAGAGCACTTGTCTGGTTTCCTAAATAAGCCTGAAGTGTGCTATCATACCTCGCCTGCAAAAGAAGTTTCCTCCTGTAGCTAGTGTATTTACCTTGTACTCTGTTTTCCTGGTATTTGTGACTTTCTGGCTTGGTTTCCTGACTCTTCTCTTGTATTTGTGACTTGGCAATTTGACAACTCCTGGTATAGACTCGGCTAGTGGACTTTGACTAATTGTGTGTGTTTGTTTAGTATTATTTCTGTTAATTTGTGTGCTTCCTGACTGTATCCCGACCTGTGTCTGTTTTGTAGTTTATTTTGTTGACAGTGACTTTCATCACTTATTAAGGAAGGCACTGTCAATGTGGCTGTTGATATGCTGTTTAGGGTGGATAGGCATATAGGCAGGGTCAGAGGGATTGGGTGAGATCAGGGCTGCACTCCTTCCCTTCCCATACGTGACAGAATCAAACCAGGTA
Organism: Hyla sarda; assembly: GCF_029499605.1. Classification (NCBI taxonomy): domain Eukaryota; kingdom Metazoa; phylum Chordata; class Amphibia; order Anura; family Hylidae; genus Hyla; species Hyla sarda. Next base: position 81,367,906 of record NC_079194.1, on the reverse strand, counting down.
CAATAGGATATGTGGACATAGCTACATAATCCTATATTTATAATTGTGGAATATGACTTTTTCTAGCAGTGGTTTGTTTAAACACATTCTTTTCATCTCTAGGTAGCTGAGCTCTGGAGACGGTAGGATGCAGCCCTTTTTAACTGCTACTCATTCAGATAAGGGTAACTGAATGAAAAGTTGTAAATTGAGTTCTCCCCTGCTTTCTACAAGACATATTTCACCAGTAATTACAAACAATTACATACAATACCACCAATACAATATGAACAAATATTTGTATTCCACAGCAGGGTTAGGCTGAGTAATATTTTCAATTGCTAAAGTCATTGGGGGAGATTTATCAAAACCTGTGCAGAGGAAAACTTGCCCAGTTGCCCCTAGCAACCAATCAGATCGCTTCTTTCATTTTGCAGAGGTCTTGTTAAAAATGAAAGAAGCAATCTGATTGGTTGCTATGGGCAATGGGGCAAGTTTTCCTCTGTAAAGGTTTTGATAAATCTCCCCCATTGTGATTGTTCCCGGGAAACATATTCATCCGAGCCATTGTATGTGCTTTTAGCTAGGGACCGTCGCCCAGTTGGGGGCAGCCACTTAGAGTAAATTATCCATGTAGGTAAAGACAGAGGTGCGGGCAGAGGTCAGTACTGCACTGTCCACCCTACATTACAGAGTGTTTCTCATAGTCAGAAATAAGAGCAGCTAAAAAGAGTATCCCTTGCTCTATAGGACTCAGCATATCTATGCATTTCTCTGCAGTTGCATTGCATTTTCACGTGACTAGTCCTACTGAAAAAGATTGTCCAAAACAGATTTTCGAAGTGACATATGGTTCAAATTTGACTTCTAAATTCAAGAAGGTTTTTGTAAGAGCTGGTGTTCTGTTTTACCAGCTTCTCTCCCCGACAAGGTTCTTTCTTACCTTAAGAAAACCTGTGGGTGGTCCATCACTGTGATTGACAACCTTCCCTGTATAAGTGTGATAAAGATATCTCTCAGTCTCTAAGGAGGGCCACCCACCAAGTTACCAAGCACCTCAGCTCAGCTCCTCCTGTTCTATAACATTCTACTTGTGGATTGGACTGCATTTTTAATGTGACAGATTCCCTTTAACAATGTTTCTTCCTTTCTTCCTTTTTTCTCTTCTTCTACATTATACTGTATGCACCTCTAGGTGGTAAAGAGAAGTCTTCTTTGGAATAAAGACAACAAAAATGAAGATAAGAGGAAAGTCAAATCTATGCCAACTCCACCTTGTCCTTAAGCAGAACTGTAATTTTTATTTTATTAATCTTTCCTTTCCTTCTTAGAATGGTGACATATGTAGCACAGAAACCTTTTCAGCATGAAAAATGATGAAGTTAATGAGATCATTATGAAGCATATATTAACACTTCGCACATAGAACTTTTATGGATTTGCATTAATGTCTACGTAGACTTTAATAAGACAATAAGTAGGTCTATTATAATAATCTGATGCCATTAAATCTGTAAAATGCATACATTATTTTGCAGCTTGCAACTGAATTATTGCCCTATGAAACATAAATTGGCAATGTGAAAAGTAATTGTTTTTTATTATATATTGTGTATACATAATGAAGTGTGGGGGGCATTTATTGTTCACCTCACCTTTTACCTCGCAGTAAAACCTGCCTCTGAGTGAGTTATGGAGCCATTTTTAATAAAAGGAACACCAAAGAACTGTTATAAAAACATTGGAGTTACTTAGCAACAGAATCATTTCAGAGTGGCAAAGAAAAAAAACAAGCAGTACTCACCTTACCAATTCCAGTGCACTGCTGGTTTGATGATAATAGGGTCCTTGATAATCTGGACTTCCTGGTCCCTGTCTGGACACACAGGAAGTGCCTGCTCAGTGAATTACTGGCCTTAGCCCATTAAATCATTGCAACAGCAGTGGCGGAGGATGCATATAGTAAATATTGCACTTATGTTTATTTTTTATTCTGCTGAACATACACTATTAGGGTCTATTCACATGTACAGTATCCTGTGCATACATAATCCCTTAAAAATGAAGCCCATTTTGGCCTTAAAGGGGTACTCCGCCCCTAGACATCGGGGGCCCGACCTCCCCACCACCCGTTCCAAACGTTCGGAACAAAATGTTCTGAATGCTGGGGCAGCGGTGTACCCCTTTAACGACCAGGCCAATTTTAGTTTTTGCACTTTTTTTGCTTGGGACCCCCACAATCTCTCATGCAGTACACACCTGTGTGAGCTCAACACAACGCTGGAGGATACCCCCGCAATGATGATTGCGGGGTTATCAAGTGGTGGGACCCCTGCCATCAGACATCTTCTCCCCTATCCTTTGGATAGGGGATAAGATGTCTTAGGGCTGAGGAACCCTTTAAGTCAGTGTAGTAATGTGCCCTAAGACCTGTATGCATAATAATATGCATGTGTTTATATGTTAAATACCTTTTGATCTGTGTATTACAGTGATCAGTCTTTCGGAATTTTTCAGAGAGGCTGGGGGCATTTCCTCTGAAGTATAATGAACTCCTCTTCTCCCCCCTTCCCTGTCATCAAGTCTGTCAAATACTAGTTTAGCACCTTGAATTGTTTTTCACTGTGCATGGAAATGCTCTTCTTAAAGACTGCAAGCTGTTTGTATCTTGTCTGTGCTCTGAGGAAGAGAATGGAGATAACCACTACTCTCTCCCCTCCCCTCAGATATTTTGGTCCTTTTCTTTAATGGACCAAAAAGGATTTTCAGGGTTCGTTTGCAAAATTTAAAAGAAAGAGACCCCTAGTGGCCATTTTTTTAACCCTTTTTTCACATCTTTAGCAATCAAATTTTTTTTTAACAAAGTATATTAGGAAAATGCTTAGTTTTTAAGGGAGTATTAAATTGAAAAAAGTTTCTAACAACCTTAACACTTTAATGTACAATACAAAACAGTATGCAAGCCATATTGGAGTGCCCAACAACATATGACTCTAACTAGGGGAATCAGCAAGTTGCAGTGTAGTTTATCAAATTCAAAAATAAGGAAAAAGTGGGTATCTCGCCTCACACCATGTGACAGTAATTAAAAACCAGAAAGGCAACAGGACAAGGTGCTGTTGAGAAAGCAATGAATGGGTTAAGGAAAGAGAGAGACAAGGATCCAGAGCAGAGAGAAGGGTGCAAAAAAGAGGGGGGGGGAATAATGCTACAGGTGTGGGAATATACAAACCTTCTGGGATGGTACATTAAGGTGGCCCCCGAGGCAGAAGAGTAGCAGGCAAGCAAAGTGGCAGTACACACCTAAGGGAGCACAGCAGGGGTAAGCAATCAAGGCGACAAATGTATGGTCCTATAGGTGTCCAAAGACAATGAGTCAATCCAAGGACCCCAAATAAGATGATGTTTATCTATTTGCTTCCTAGAGGCCATTATTTCTTCCATTCTGTGTAGGTGTGTAAGTTCCTGAAGCCAGGAAGAGATAATAGTAGAGTAAAAAGACTTCTATAGTCTCTGGATCACTGTTCTGGTGGCCAGGAGCATAAATATTATCAGCTGGGTGGACCATTTCGGTAGAGAGAGAGGAGTAATATGGAGAGTAGCAGGGGAACCAGCACCATTAGGAAGCAGATGAAGGTAAGGTGGTGTTCAATGTCAAGGACCTGGGTCCAAAAGGTGGTCAGGGTGGGGCAAGTCAGTCAGACATAGAGCATGGTGCCCTCAACGGCTCTGCATCTCCACCATGTGTCTGGGACCCCTGGGCAAATTTGCAAAAGCAAAGCCGAAACCCTGTACCATCTAGTCAAGATTTTATAATTGACATATTGAGCCTTGCAAGAGATAGATAACTTATGGCACAGGATCAATGCTCTCCCCAACTCTTCACCTGTGAATGAGCGATCCAATTCCCTCTCCCAACTATGACGGAATGGGAGCGGTTGGTTGCAGACAGCATATAAGAGAAAGTTTCGGAGGCGGTAGCGGGATTCGGAGTCACACAGGTTCTCAAATGATGAGAGGGGGGATGCAATTTCAAGCTGAGTTTAATGTTGCATAAAAATGGCGTAACTGAGAGTACTGGTAGAGCAGTGAAGGGTAAATCTGCAGATTTTATGTTGCAGAGTTCAATATAAACTAACTATAAACTGACTGAACACAACATCAAAATCTGCGCATCAAATATGCGCAACATAGTGTACGTGTGAATACACCCTCAAGGGAAGCTATAAAATGAAAATGATCAATTGTTTAAATCAAGTTTTTATATTCAACATCTTTGTGTAAAATCTTTTAACTTTTTTATTTAAAATACGTTTAGAAAAGATAATTAAAAAAAGGTCACTGAACTCTTTCCAAATATTACTAACGGAACAATTTCTTCAAATTAATACATTTTAAAAGGAATAAAATCCCTTTGATCTTACTACTCCAGGCAATTTCTTCAAGTCACTAATTATGTACAGGTGTCCAGACTGGAAAAAATTCATAATGATTACATTGAAATGTGGATTTACATGTTTGTCATGTTTCTTCCTCAGGTCAAAAGTTTTACATTATTACTATTTGATCAAATAGAATATCAGTCATTCTAAAGTGGATCTGGTGACGTTCTTTTAGTTTCTACAGGTGTTCATCAAAAAGCCTTAGTAGTCACGGTATTTACCACTTTTTAACAATCAGCAACATTGGCCAACTTCAATCTTACTCAGATGTATTTGGTTACAAAATGCAACCCGTAACATTGACCCTTTAGAGCAGAGGTCCTCAACCTAGTCCTTAAAGGGAAACTCCACCCCTATACATCTCATCCCCTATCTTGTCCATTTAGAACACCGGCTGCGAAGCCAGAGGCTTGTGACTTCAGGAGCACGGCCTCTCCTGATATCATGGGCACGCCCCCTCAATGCAAGTCTATGGGAGGCGGTTTGGTGGCCGTTACGCCCCCTCCCATAGACTTGCATTTCAGAGGCATGGCCGTGACGTCATGAGCCTACGGCGCCACATCACTAGTCTTCAGGCACGGAGCAAAGTTCACTGGATGACTGGGGTGCTGCAGCAGAGATTGCAGGGGGTCCCAGTGGTGGGACCCTCGCGATCAGACATCTTATCCCCTATCCTTTGGATAAGGAATAAAATGTCTAGGGGCGGAGTACCCCTTTAAGGCCCACCAACAGTCCAGGGTTTGAATTTTTCCCTGTTTTTTTTTCCAATGGAGTAACTGAAAAAACCTGTAACGTTAGTGGGCCTTGAGGACTGGGTAGGAGCCATTGCTCTAAAAGCAATGCTGCTTACCCTCACATCTCTTAAGTATTCGATCTGTCACTGCTGTGAACATGATTTATAAACTATGCTAGAGGAAAACTTAAATGATATATTTATAATAAACCTTATTATATGTGTAACCTCCTAGGATTACCATTGTGTTATTACCCTGCAATTACATGAGGTGTCCAGTAGATCGAGGACTGCACAAGCAAATGAACTGAGCAGTGACTTGAGCTGGGGAAAGGGGAGACTGGACATGTGCTTATGGCCATCTTAGATTTGCCTGAACCCCTTCTTCTCTTCCACAAGAGAGTACTCTGAACTCACATACAGATACAAGACTTTAGTTTCTGTTTTATAGACATTTTGAGAGCTTTAGCCTAGTTCAAGTATCACTGTGGAGAAGGACTTTGCATGGGTCTTACCTATTACATTTGCACCAACTGAAAGAACCCAACAGCCATTAGGGAAAAGATTAGGATGGGTTGTGGTTGGGTGAGGCCTATATACATATTGCATTTGTCTAGTTTTGTGCTATACTATAACTTACTGTTTTTTTTATGTTATGTACAGTTATTTCTTTATGCAATAAAAAGTTAGCTTTATGTCAGTTTTATTATTCCCTCACAACGGGACCCCAAATCCATACGCAGAGGATTCGTAGGGTGGAGGCATTGCGACACTGCCTGGTAGTGGAGGCTCATGATAGACCTACTGGGCACTAAGAGGCAACAAGGGAAAAGGACCACAGGGATATGAAAGGACACCCCCAAAACCCTGTTAAATATGAATATATTAAAGGGAACATGTCAGGTCCCCAGGGCTTCATACTCTGGTCCATGACCAGACAGGAAGGTAAACAGCATTTCAATTCTGTACTACTCAACTCTCACCAATGCCACAGGAAGCTGAAAAGCAACTTTGCTTGTGGTGACTGTGACTTTGTGTGGTTTTCCAGTCATGGAGGGCGATTGAAATCACACTTGCCCTTCCCCTTACACCCAGACTGTGGTAATTGATGGCCTTGCACTTATGCTATTCATCAAGCATAAATTCCACATCCTGCCAGGATAAAAGGTTTACCAACAGAACATTGGACATTGCCTCTGCCAACTTGCCTTCTTCCCATAGTGCATCCCAGTAATTATCACACCTGGCCGGGCGCATGATGTAAAAGAAGACATGATTGACCAGACCAGGCCACCTACTCTCTTTTCCCCATGATCCAGTTATGATACTCATGTGCATAGTGAAGATGCCTTCAAGAGTAGATATTGATAAGTATGGACACTCATAGGGTGCCATGAAATATCTGTGGTGATCTGGATCGGTAAACTGACCACAACTGATGCAACAACTGATAGCAAAGTTCTTAAGTTCTTTATGATCCAGCACCCAGTTATTTCTGCAGGCCAGATGAGGAAATGCTGCAGTATGTGTTCCCTATCTGGCCCGTGCAGCGATCCGGCATCGTAATTGAAGTGCTGGATAAATCTGACCTGTCCCATTTAAATCAATCTGTTTAATCATCAGTTTGGTTGTCTTTACTTACATCAATTTTTGCAGGTTCTAAACCCGGAACACAGGGAATAACACAACATTGTTACACCTGCCACAGTTTTGCCCACATCACTGAGATCCTCATACTTGCCCATCTTTTAACTTCAAGAATGTATTGTCCACCTACTACCTAATAGATTCCATCTCTGGACAGGAGCCATTGTCACACGAGGATCAGTGGTTTTAATGTTATGGCTGTTCTGTCCGTCTATACATTGAAGGGAAATAATATTTATGTTTTAAATCTAGTAAACCATAAAACACATCGAAGTTGGATTCTTATGGAAGCTTAACCAGGCTTTGCCCCCTGATGAGGTAGATAGGGAAGATGTCATTGGGCTGGTATGCAGCACTCCTCATTTTAAATCAATACATTCTCCGAGCAGCATAAAGTGTGATACGGAGGAGTGATCATTTAGATAGAAACCAGGCAATCTCCCATTTTTGAACAAAAAGGTTATAATGTAAGTGGTGTAGACAGAACATTTATTAAATAAAGGCAGCTCTTTGTACACAACAGATTTCCAAACAATTTATGACAGGCTAGCGGCCTGACATATTCCCACGATTTCATCCTTCTTCTTTAATGTAACTTCCCACACTGTACCTTCACTTCCTCCGAGATCAGAACAATGCTTCACAAAGCTAAGATTTTCTTTCCTCAGATCTGTTACATCTCCTTCTATTACAGCCATCAGTCAAGAGTTCTTCAAGGCATTTCAAACAGAATCCTCCCAATTGTTCATATAGAAATTTATCCTGAGGACATTTACAAACTTATGGTCTAAAAATGTTCGGACTTTACCGCACAATGAATTGCAACCACTATTGGAGGAGGGAGGTTCACAATGTATCTTTAACCTTATGCATGTAAATGAGGAAAACAACTCACTCAAAAAAAGGCTTTTAAGATATAAATAGCAGAACGGCTATGAGAAAGAAATCTGGCCACATTGTAGATCACAAAAATGAACATTACAATATTACATTATAGGACTGTACTCTGCCAATGTCAATACAATCTGATTAAATGTATTTAGTACAGCCATAAGAAAGATAAAGGAGGAAAAGCTGAAAATAACAGAGAAAAAAGGATGGTAATAAACATAAGGGGCAACGGGCACATGGACTTCCTATTTAGTACTCCTCTATTAGCCTGAGGTGTGGGAAAATAGTGGCACCCACAATGGAGGAACTAGTGCAAGCATGTGCCACATAGTGAGCTATTCACTAAGCCATGCTATGAACCCCTACAATCGCCCCATGTTATAAGTAAGAGCCATGTTGTTTAGAAACACCTACCCACGGTACGCCGGTGTCCCCTGAATATAATACTGCCACACACAGTACCCCCTGAATATAATGCTGCCACCACATGGTACCCCCTGAATATAATACTGCCACACACAGTTCCCCCTGAATATAATACTGCCACACAGTGTACCACCTGAATCTAATACTGCCACACACTTTACTGCCTGAATATAATACTGTCACACACAGTTCCCCCTGAATATAATACTGCCACACACAGTTCCTCCTGAATATAATACTGCCACACACTGTTCCCCGAATATAAAATAGTCACACACTGTACCCTCTGATTATAATACTGCCCAACACTGTACCCTTTAAAAACACCAATGTGTCCCCCTGAAAAAAAATATAATACACACTGTGCCCTCTGATAGTAATAACATTATAAACCATGCCCCCTGAAATTCATTATAGAATGTGATATAATATATACTAGCTGAGTATATATTATAATAATCCTTGTTGTGGAGAAAAATCAACAGAGGAAGCATTTGACTTCATATCCCATCCTCATATATTGTTGTCATATCTCAACCCCATATCCCGACCTCCTATCCATCCCGTCCTCCTATCCCGACCTCCTAGCTCGACCTCCCATCCCGACCTCATATCCCAACCTCCTATCCCGACCTCCTATCCCGACCTCCTATCCCGACTTCCTATCCCATCCTCCTATCCCGTCCTCCTATCTTGACCTCCTATCCTGACCTCCTATCCCGTCCTCCTATCCTGTTCTCCTATCCCAACCTCCTATCCCGTCCTCCTATCTCGACCTCCTATCTCGATCTCATATCCCGACCTCATAACCCGTCCTCCTATCTCGACCTCCTATCTTGACGTCCTATCCCAACCTCCTATCCCGACCTCCTATCCCATCCTCATATACCGTCCTCCTATCTCGACCTCATATCCTGACCCGTAATATGTGTACCAGGTATTGAAATATCTCCAGCCGTACGGAAGTTATGTGGAAAAATACACTTTCAATTGATTTGCATGGGACTTTAAACAAAAACCCCGACTCACAAATGGGGGTAGTTAAGGGTTAAATTAACTACCCTATATTTTAAGTGGACATATAAGTAACATGTGACCAACTATTATCGAAATATCTCCAGCTGTTTGGAAGTTGTGCAGTAACATATCTTTCCCATAGACTTGTATTGGACTTTAAACAAAAACCCCGCCCCTGGCAAATGGGGGTGAGTAAGGGTTAAATTACCTATCCTATGTTTGTTGTTGACATATAAGTAACATGTGAGCCAAGTTTCATGTTAATATCTTTAGCGGTTTGGACGTGATGCTGGAACATACACACACACATTGGCCCTCATTAACTAAGAGTGGAGTGTAGGTTTCTTTGTGGGTTATAATTCCCTACAATTTATTTTCCATGGTATTTATTAAGGTTTCCCTACATTTTCCACTTTCCCTACACTTTGCTTTTTTTACACATGCTCTGATCGGTTTTCCTCAGCTCAAATCCACCACATTTTATGTGGAAACCTTAGTAAATATGTTGGATTTTTGTGAAAATGTCGGGAACATGCCCCTTTTTGTAGGGTTTTCTTAGCAAAATGGAGAGTTAGTCAGGGTTTTTTTTCAAATCTGGCGCAAATTCTGGCGCAATGCGACAGAACATGGCCCAAAACCCGACAAAACATGTCGGGTTTGCAATAGTAAATGAGGGCCATTGAGTTTTATATATATATATATATATATATATATATATATATATATATATATATTATATTACTCATAACTCTTTTGTTATGGGTAATAAAAACCATAAAAGCTCTTGCTTTTGCAGGAGCAATTGTTTCAACATCATCCTTCATTTTACCATAAAATTCAATACAAAAACTAAACAAAAATTTTTGGGGGGTGATCAAGTTAATACCCAAAAACAAATGCACTTCTACAACCCCCCCCCCTCAAGTTTTAGGCCTTTTAACTCTTTATTTTTGCACCTAAGAAGCTGTTTGAGGACTTCTTTATGCAGTGATTTTTAGTTTTTATTAGTGCAAATTAGGGGTTACTGGGACTTTTGAATTGCTTTTTATTCCATTTTATGGGGTGACCAAAACCACTACTTTTTTAAGACAGTGACAGTCACTCTGCGGGTTTAATAAAGTTATATTTTAATTGCTCAGACTTTTATTTATGCAACAATACCAATTATGTTATTTTTTACAAATTTCAAAGAAGGAAATTAAATCTTAGTAGAACTTTTAAAAAAAAAATATTTTTCATACATAGAGTACATTACCATAATTAGCTTATTGCAGGGTGTAATAGCAGATTGCCATGACAGCTATGGAGGCTCACTAAAGGCCTCTGGCATAGCAAGTGATGCATATAGAGTGGGCTTAGCTTTTTAGTCGTCTCCATATTTCCTCGCCACATTAATTGCGTACATGTATGTGATTTTGTGGGAAGGGAATAATTATATTATGCTGTGTCCCATCAAATAATTATAATATACTGTTCCCCAAAAAAATACTCACCCACCACCTTCCATGTTGTTCTCAGCAGATGCTACTTTTCTAGCCAGGCTAGCATCTAGAAAAGAAGGAAAGTGGTGTGATCATGTTATCTGTTTGCTTGCATCTTATTGAATTATTTTTGTATTTAACTGTGTTCAGGGTGCAGTTAAATAGAGAAAAAACCCTATACTTACCCCCTTTCTCAACTACATCGTGCTTGTTCCATGTCCATGTCAATCCTGGCCAGGCTCCTCTACCTTGTCTCTGTGTCCCACTAGGATTTTATTGCTAAGCCAATCGATGTTCCACCTCAGCCACCGATTAGCTGAGTGGGAAGGGGCAAGAATAGAGTAATAAAAATAAATTACCAAAACATTTCAAATTGCTCAAATATCTCTAAATAGCTTAACTAGATGCTGTACCCAATGGCAGAGACAAAGGGCACTGGTTAGGCATCTGGTAAAGACACAGCTCTGCCATTTTCTGCTACTACCCATTCTGCTAGGACAAGGGTGGTGGGGCTGTTTAATACCTCTTTACACATAGAAGGGGGCAGAATAGAGCAATAAAATAAATTACAAAAACATTTAAAATCCCCTTTTAATTTTTGTAATAGGAAATATCAGATGTTGCATATCACTTTCATAACAAGTCTAAACTATTTTGGTCGTGAAAAATCTATCACTTTTCTGCAGAGAATTTATTACCCTAAAATCCATTTGCAGAAAGTGTACATTCCTAACCTGATTTGTTACTGTAAGGCACAACTACCCTCTCAGAGTCCATTACAAATTCCCTCCAGATAAGAGTGAAGAAAGAATCAGACGTTTGTCAGTAAAGGAAAAGTGATCCCAAATTCTTTTCAAACAAAGTGTTTCCATCCACACCAAGTAGATTCTCCCAATCTCTGCGGCACATTATCAGGTAACAGCTGCTATCTCACTACCGTTCGCAGGTACGAACGATTGAATTGCTACTTAGTTACTTAGTAGTGATATGTAATTCAACATAGAAAGTTTTGATGAAAGAACCCAGCTGTAGAGGAAATACTGTATGGAACTCTAAACCAATAGAGATAATCATAAGCAAATTCTTTAGCAATTATCTTATTTATTGAAGCCATCATTAAATGGAACTAGACTTAGTATGTACTATAAACTGTATATGCAGGGATTTAATCTGTTGAACCACGGTGTCTTTCATTGACCCAAGTAAATTTGTCACATTACTTTGTCCATGTACTCTATTGCCTTCAATGATCAAGAGAGGAGAGCAGGAAGTCAAATTGTTGGATTGTAGCCTTGCTGCCGACAGCAAAAGCTAGCTATATATCTTAGACATTGGCTGAACCCTCAGTTTTGGTGGGACCGGCTGCCCTTCTAATGTGTTGAAAGGTCTCCAGACCAGAGTTGTGTACACATGGGGTGGTTTCAACGTTTTTAACCAAGGGACACTACCTACTGATCTACCTACTGGGCACTATATACTGGGGAACCTATTAACTTGGGGCCTGTATACTGGGGAATCCACCTGCTAGAGGCCTATATGCTTGGGAAACTACCTATTTTATTGTCTGGCTGGTTCTACAAAGATGAGTTGTGGTCAGGACCGGATGGACAGACAGGGCGATCTGTCACAAAGACCGGGATCGCCGAACAGTGTGTTGTCTACCTGGCGCTCGAGTTCGGCACATCGCGGATTGGGTTGACAGGTTGCTGGGCGGGGCTGGAGAGGACCCAGCAGTCATGGTACGAATTGGCACCAATGACAAAGTAAGAGGTAGGTGGAGTGTCCTTAAAAATTATTTCAGGGACTTAGGCCGCAAGATTAAGGCAAGGACTACCAGTACCACGAGCCACATCAGAGAGGCAGCAGGAGATTAGGGAGGTAAACAAGTGGCTCAGAAGCTGGTGTAGGAAGGAGGGGTTTGGGTTCATGGAGAACTGGGCCGACTTCACTGTCGGTTACCGGCTCTACCGTAGGAACGGGCTGCACCTCAATGGGGAGGGTGCAGCTGTGCTTGGGGAGAAGATGGCTAGAAGGGTGGAGGAGTTTTTAAACTAGGGACTTGGGGGGAGGGAACCTACAGCAAAGAGGGGAAAGATAGCGTAGATAGAGAGGTGGGAATTATTAATATACCTGGCGGTGGAGCGGTGGGAGGGGTTAGAATAGTTAGTAGGAATAGGTTTCATAGGAAAATAAAACATATACCCTTGAATCCCATTAACCCCAATAACATAAAGGATGGAAATGTAAAGTGTATGTTCACAAATGCCAGAAGCCTAGCAAATAAAATGGGGGAGCTGGAGGCCTTGATACTGGAGGAACATATTGATATAGTTGGGGTCACTGAGACATGGCTGAACTCCTCGCATGACTGGGCTGTCAATCTGTAGGGTTTTACATTGTTTTGCAAGAATAGAATGAACAGGAATCACTGTGGGTAGAATTACAAAAGGAGGGAAATACTGAAAAAATAATATTTGGTGTAATCTACAGACCCCCTAATATCACTGAGGAAATAGAAGGTCGGCTGTATAAACAAATAGAGAGGGCTGCCCGGGCCGGTACAGTGGTAATAATGGGAGATTTTAACAATCCAGACATAGATTGGGGTCGGGGGTTGGCTAAAACTTCAAAGGGGCAACAATTTCTAAATTTATTGCAGGATAATTTTATGGGCCAGTTTGTGGAGGACCCAACAAGAAGTGGTGCCTTGTTGGATCTGATCATTTCCAACAACGCAGAGTTGGTTGGTAATGTAACTGTGCGGGAAAACCTTGGTAATAGCGACCACAATATAGTTACTTTTGATTTAAAATGTAGAAAACAAAGACAGATGGGGAAGGCAAAAACATATAACTTTAAAAAGGCAAATTTCCCTTGAGAGCTGCACTACAGGACATAGACTGGGGGAGGTGTTCTCAAATACAGATACAGAAGGTAAATGGGAAATTTTTAAATCTACTCTAAATAACTATACAGGTAAATATATACCAAAGGGGTACAAATATAAAAAATTAAAACTAAATCCTACATGGCTGACAAATGATGTTAAAAGAGCAATAAACAACAAAAAAATAGCCTTCAAAAAATACAAATCTGATGGGTCAGCTATAACATTTAAACAGTACAAAGAGCTTAATAAAATCTGTAAAAATGTAATAAAAACTGCAAAAATTCAAAATGAGAGACAGGTGGCCAAAGAAAGCAAAACTAATCCTAAATATTTTTTTAGATATATAAATGCGAAAAAAACAAGGACAGAGCATGTAGGACCCCTTAATAATAATAATGGGGAGGTTGTCACAAGGCGATCAAGAGAAGGCGGAGCTACTGAATGGGTTCTTTAGTTCTGTATATACTAGGGAAGAAGGAGGAGCTGACATTGGCCAGGTCAGTGCTGGTAACACATCATGTAATGTACTGAACTGGCTTAATGTAGAGATGGTACAAGGTAAGTTAAGTAAAGTAAATGTAAGCAAATCTCCAGGACCAGATGGATTACACCCAAGAGTTCTTAGAGAGGTAAGTTCAGTAATATCTGTACCCTTGTTCACGATATTTAGAGATTCTCTGGTGCCTGGCATTGTGCCAAGGGACTGGCGCAAGGCGAATGTGGTGCCAATCTTCAAGAAGGGCTCTAGGTCTTCCCCAGGAAATTATAGACTGGTAAGTTTAACGTGCATTGTGGGTAAATAGTTTGAAGGACATATAAGGGATTACATACAGGAATACATAGGGGATAATTGTATTATAAGTGACAGCCAGCATGGGTTTACTAAGGATAGAAGTTGTCAAACCAATCTAATTTGCTTTTATGAAGAGGTGAGTAGAAGCCTTGACAGAGGAATGGCTGTGGATATAGTGTTTCTGGATTTTGCTAAAGCGTTTGATACTGTCCCTCATAGACGTCTGACAGGTGAGTTAAGGTCTTTGGGCTTGGAAACTTTAGTTTGTAACTGGATTGAACACTGGCTCATGGATCGTACCCGGAGAGTGGTGGTCAATGATTCGTACTCTGATTGGTCCCCGGTTATTAGTGGTGTACCCCAAGGTTCAGTACTGGGACCGCTGTTGTTTAATTTATTTATCAATGATATAGAGGATGGCATTAACAGCTCTGTTTCTATCTTTGCAGATGACACCAAGCTTTGTAGCACAGTACAGTGTATAGAGGATGTGTTACAAGATGACTTGGATAGACTAAGTGTGTGGGCATCCACTTGGCAAATGAGGTTCAATGTGGATAAATGTAAAGTTATGCATCTGGGTACTAATAAACTGCATGCATCGTATGTCTTAGGGGGTGTTAAACTTGCAGAGTCGCTGGTAGAGAAGGATCTGGGTGTACTTGTAGATCACAGACTACAGAATAGCATGCAATGTCAGGCTGCTGCTTCCAAGGCCAGCAGGATATTGTCATGTATCAAAAGAGGCATGGACTCGAGGGACAGGGGCATAATACTCCCCTTTTATAAAGCATTGGTACGGCCTCACCTGGAATATGCTGTTCAGTTTTGGTCATCAGTCCGTAAAAGGGACACTGTGTTGCTGGAAAAGGTGCAGAGACGCGCAACTAAACTAATATGGGGCATGGAACATCTTAGCTATGAGGAGTGATTAAAGGAGTTACAATTGTTTAGTCTTGAGAAGAGACGTTTAAGGGGAGATATGATAAATGTATATAAATATATTAATGGCCCATACAAAACATATGGAGAAAAACTGTTCCAGGTTAAGACCCCTCAAAGGACAAGGGAGCACTCCCTCCGTTTGGAGAAGAAAGGATTTAGTCTCAAGGGGCGACACGCCTTCTTTACCATAAAAACTGTGAATTTATGGAACAGTCTACCGCAGGAACTAGTCACAGCAGGAACGATTAATAAATTTAAAACAGGGTTAGATACATTCCTGGAACAAAATAACATTAATGCTTATGCAGAAATATAAAATCCCCCAATATCCCACCACACCCCTACCCTTCAATTCCCTGGTTGAACTTGATGGACGTATGTCTTTTTTCGACCATACTAACTATGTAACTATAACATGTAAAAGGGAAAGTGACTAACTCAGATAAGATAAGACGTCATTTGAGTTGCTGGATGTACCTGCACTATAATAACTTATATGTTCCTCAGAGACTGTTTAGAGATGGTATCTACCATTGCATGGACACTGTATAGGGGATATTGGGCTGTGTGTAGTGTTTTTTCATAGTTTTGAAATAAAAGTATGGTGATAATTTATAGTCATGGTGTGGAGGAATAATATTCTTTCTACCTTCTCTTCTGAGAAAATCCTGCATACACCAGTGCTCTTGAATCCCCCATTGGTAGTGGTCCAGGCAGAGAAGGATCAGACATTTTGAAGTTCAACTTACCAATCATTTTGCTCCATTTAAACAGGATATTGGGCCAAAGAAATGGCAATTGAGATAATAGCTCAAGGTGAATATATAGTAATTCACTGGATCGGCCAGGGTGCTCACTTATTTATTGTGTCTGGATTCTAAACCACTAGCTCAAGAGAAAAAGGTACTGTAAATGTCTTGGAGACTATTTCATTGGACACTCAAGATGGACTAAACCACCAGTTATGCAGGTACAAGACCATATAGCACTGGGTAGCTACTGTAGATTCAGCATCAGTTGGGCACCAAGGAGCCTTACTTTTCATTGTTGGGTCATCACTTGGGATTACCATACTATATTAATCTACTGGATTACTAGATCTCCAGATATTAATCAGCTTCTTTCTATGTGATTATAAACCACCATGTGAAGTAATAAAGGATTTTATATCAGGGAGATTTTATTCTTTCATACAAGTATAACATTTTAAGAATTCTCATCTTACTTCTGAAAAAGGACTCGTGTGAACAGAAATCCCTTGCAGCTACTGGAGTCTGATTTCTTCCGGTCTACACACAATCTACATGAGAACACAGAAATACTTCCTTAGTTAAAGGTACATTTCTGCAGGTCTGATCACCCTCAAGGTCTGAACATGCTAGCTGAACAGATGAACACACCCCTGGTATTTATTGAGCCGAGAGGCAAAGAAATTTAGGACAATGTAAGAAATGTTCAGAAAAAAAGAAAATGTGCTTGAGATGAGTTTAAAGCTGAATCTCATGTTTTATAAATAACAATTGTGCCACAAACAGAGGCGTACTAGGGCCCCTAGCACCCCTGGCAAAATGGCGTATCAGCTAGCTTGGTAGGTAAGTAGGTAGGTAACAAAGTAGCTAGGTAGATAAGTAGTTAGATAGTTAGCTAAATTGCTATTTATGTAAGTAGGTAGGTAGATAGCTGAGTAAGTAAGGAGGTAGGTAGCCAAGTAGCTAGGTAGATAAGTAGGTAGCTATGTAGGTAGGTAGCTAGGTAAGTAGATATGTACATAGGTAAGTAAGTACATAGGTAAGTAGCGCGGTATGTAAGTAGGTAGGAAAATAAGTAGGTAGGTACCATGTAGCTAGGTAGGTAGCCAGGTAGGTAAGAAGGTAGGTCGTCAAGTAAGTAGGTAAGTAAGTAGGGAGGTAGGTAGGTAGCTAGTGGATAGGTACATAGGTGGGTAGCTAGGTACATAAGTAAGTAGGTAGGTAAATAAGTAGGTGGATATCTAGGTAGGTTGCCATTTAGGTAGCTACATAGGTAGGTTGCCAGGTTGCTACCTATGTTGATAGGTAAGGAGGTAGGTAGTCAAGTAGTTAGGTAAATAAGTATGTAGGTAAATAGCTAGTGCATAGGTAGGTAGGTACATAGGTTGGTAGCTAGGTACATAAGTAAACGAAAAAATGCAGCAGCACTCCGTTGTGGATGAAAAAAGTGGAGTTAGGCTTTATTCATCAGGTGCAGTACACCTGATGAATAAAGCCTAACTCCACTTTTTTCATCCACAACGGAGTGCTGCTGCATTTTTTTGTTTATATTTGGGGACCCTGCCCGGGTTGGACCAGCTTGCACCCGTAATCCACATGGGAGAGCGGTTCCCCTACAGGACTGTAGGTACATAAGTAGGTAGGTAATTATACAAGTAGGTAGATAGTTAGGTAGGTAGCCATTTAGGTAGCTACATAGGTAGGTAGGCAGGTAGCTAGGCAGGCAGTCAGGTAGTTATGTAGGCAGGTAGCTATGTAGGTGGGTAGCCAGATAGCTAGCTATGTATGTAGGTATCCAGATAGGTAGCTAAGTTGGTATCCATCCAGCCCTCCCTCCCAAGATGCCAGGATAAAAAACAAAATATGGTTAGGTTGCTCCATTTTAAGGACCCGTTATAATGTTCTGTTAAGAAAACCCTTAAAAACGTCTGTTAAACGGCCATTAACAATCCCATTCAAGTCCATGGGATTTTTACATTATCTGTTTTCACCCGTTATAGCCCATTATGAATAGCGGACATTATTTGTGATGGGAGAAAAAAAGTTACATGCACTCATTTTTCTCCCGTCACAAATAATGTCAGTTATTCATAACGGGCTATAAGGGGTGAAAAGGGATTATGTAAAAATCCCATAGACTAGATTTTGTAAAGGCTGTTTAATGGCCGTTTTAAAGGGTTTTCTTAACAGGGCATTATAACGGGTCTTTAAAACAGAGCAACTTATAGTGTGAAAGCAGCCTTACCTAATGTCCCACACATCAATCTCCTCTGCAGTACAGCCTGACCGTCTCTTCCTTCCTCCGCAGTGTAGGCAGTGATGAGTGATTGGAGCCTGTGCTGTGTTGGGATGGAAGTTGCGGTCTCCTGTGGCCTACACTAAGGGAAAGCTTTTAATGGCATGTGAGTGAGCTCATACAGCTGAAGCAGTGCTCACTTGTTTGGGGATCTGGAAGAAGTGTCCTGGATTCCCCATTAGTGAATGAGCATGCGCATGTACTGTACCTATACATTGGCGGCTTGCGCCCCCCCCCGGTGAGGGTTGGATTAATGAAAATTTAGATACACCTCTGGTCACAAATGGTCTAAAAATATACAACGAACAAAAGCTTAAAATATTTTTTTTTTTTAGATATACAATACTAAATATAGATATATATGAAAAGGGGATAAGTTTTCTCCTTAGGGAAGAGCCCCACTTCTGGTGTATGGAGAACCAAAAAAGGCCATTAGCACTCCACGGGCTTTCTGGGAAAAGATTTATTGAATATAATGCAATCAAAATAAACGTCCACCAGTCAAACTTTAAAAGAATAAAATTTGCTCACACTTTATTTTATCTCAGGATTCCAGAATAAAATCCACATCCATGAGACACATTTCGAGTGTAAGCTTATGCTGTAAGAAAGAGCTAATGCTCAGATCAGTAAGAAACGTAAGAAGGTCACATCAGATACAATTTGGCCAATTGACAAATTTGCAGTTGAATAGAATCATGATGGAGGGGGATTCTAGTATAGTTTTTTTTTATGGAGCCCCACTGCTTGCGGCATCCTGTTGTTATTAGCTATCATCTATCTATCTATTTTCTATCTATCTATATATCTATCTATCTATCTATTTTCTATCTATCTATCTATATAATATTTATTGATCTGATAGCTAACTACAGAAATATCACAGCAGCACATCCAGATTGCGGTTTGGCTTTATTCAACACCAGAATGCCGTTCAGCCATGCGAGATGGATGAAACGTTGCTGCGGCAATCTAGTGCTGAATAAAGCCAAACCGCCATCTGGATGTGCTGCTGTGATATTTCATGTGGATATGCTGTTGGACCAAGCCTTTCTATAGCTGGCAACCTATCTGGACTTTTTATTTATCTATCTATCTATCTATCTATCTATCTATCCATATCTATCTATCTATCTATCTATATATATTTATATATAAGGAAATATGCAAAGCAGCTCATTACACCACCTTCTCAGGTAGTGTTCCCTGGTATCAGCTTGTCTCCTGTTACAGAATATAAAATCCCAATCAGCTTTTTATATTCCGTAACAGGAGACAAGCTGATACCAGGGAACACTACCTGAGAAGGTGGTGTAATGAGCTACTTTGCATATTCCCTTACCCAGAATGGAGTGCTAATTGGCCTTTTGAAGCTCCGTCACACCAGAAGTGGTGGCCTCTCCCTGAGGTAAATACTTATCCCATATATATATATATATATATATATATATATATATATATATATATTTATTTATTATCTATCTAATATCTATCTATTTATCTATTTATTATCTATCTATCTAATATTTATCTGTCTGTCTATCTATCTATTATCTATCTATCTAATATCTATCTATCTCCTATCTATCTATCTATCTATCTATCTATCCACTATATCTATCATCATCTATCTATCTCCAATCTATCTATCTATCTATCTATCTATCAATTATCATCTATCTATCCTTATAAATAGGCCCAGAAAGGAAAGGTTGGATCAATAAATATTCTCTAAATATTTAGTTACATAGGGTAAAAACTAACTTTATTACTAGTTATTTTCTTTCCAGACAATTTTATTATTGTCCGGAGCGCCCGTTCTTTCCTGCCCTCGATGTATCACAGCACAGAAGCAGCTGTGAAGCAAAATTGTTCAGAAGTCTCCCCTCCGAGGCTGAAAATAGTCTCTTTCATCAAAACTAAAGCGAGATGTGAGGTGCTTTGTGTTTGAGGAGATAGTAACACGCTGACAGGTAGAAAATGACTGCCACACAGAGAGACGGCACAGGATCCGTCAGCGCAGTCATTATCCTTTGTTGTTCTCAGGCCCACCTTAGGCAGGTGATGAAACCTGCAGTTAAAACTCCCATTACAGAAGAGGACCCATTACCCTAATGCTTTTTTAATAATGCTAAAACTCACCCGAGCTTAAATGATTTTTTTTCTTCCTACAGAGTGAAATGAATGTTAAAACAGTTATGTCATAAAATTAGGAATTATTTTAATTTCAGTGTATTTTATTTCCATTAATGTATATGCACATGGTCATGAATCTATCTGTACAGAATAGGTTACACAGAATAAAAAAACAGAGTAAATTATGTCACCAAAAACTTGACAAAGAATTGCATCTGGTGGATTAAAGGGGTACTCCCCTGCTAGACATCTTATCCCCTATCCGAAGGAGATTCACGACATCTAAAAAGCAAACTGAGTACATTTATACAGTTATGGAACTCAGAGATGAGTTTCTTTCTAGTTTATAGTATGTATGTAATTCATTATATTGCCTTCCTCAGCTGCTGCAGAACCTATTTTGGAAGTGTAAGGGCAAAAATTCAGCAAGGAATTTCCTCGCCGGTTTCCATCAGTGCTACCGTGCTGCTGGAATAGTGTTAACCTTGCGCAGAATTTGGAGCAGAAGTTAACCCCTGCAATTTAAAGTCTTATTGACTAATGGATTTTTCCGGGTGGATGTTCATTCTTTTGGCAGTGTGCACGGAGCAGCAGAATTCCCATTAAAGGGGTACTCCCGTGGAAACTTTTTTTTTTAAATTAACTGGTGCCAGAAAGTTAAACAGATTTGTAAATCACTTCTATTAAAAAATCTTAATCCTTCCAGTACATTTTAGGGGCTGTATACTAAAGAGAAATCCCAAAAAGAAATGCATTTCCTCTGATGTCATGACCACAGTGCTCTCTGCTGACCTCTGCTGTCCATTTTAGGAACTGTCCAGAGCAGCATATGTTTGCTATGGGGATTTTCTCCAGCTCTGGGCAGTTCCTAAAATGGACAGCAGAGGTCAGCAGAGAGCACTGTGGTCATGACATCAGAGGAAATGCATTTCTTTTTTGAATTTCTCTTTAGTATACAGCCCCTAAAATGTACTGGAAGGATTAAGATTTTTTTTTAGTAAGTAATTTTACAAATCTGTTTAACTTTCTGGCACCAGTTGATTTAAAAAAAAAAAAAAAAAAAAAAAGAAAAAGGTTTCCACGGGAGTACCCCTTTAAGATTAATAAAATTCTCCTGCAAGCCGATTGTGGTAAGAATTCATTCTCAGCGGAAAATCCATAGTGTGCAAGGGCCCTTACAGGGGAGATTGCTGTCTACCATGGATAGACTGATATAATGTTTCTTCCTGTTTAAAAAAAAGAAAGAAAAAAAAGATGTTCTGCAGCATCTGTTGGTGTTTAGTAACAAATAATGTACTCAGTCCATTATGGTGAGTTTGAGGTTTAAAGAGGTATTCCAGAGGATAACTTTGACATTTATAAGTGGACAGAAAGCCAGCCTAACATAAAAAAAACTGTACTCACCTACCTCTGATCCCCCCCCCCCCAAAGCTGTTCTGATGGTGCCAGTCCTTGTTGTCAGTGCTTCCCACGCTCCAGCCCACATGTCAGGTCACTACAGATTGGCTGTATATTCATTTATGAAAATCAGTTCCAATTAAATGTATGAGGCTGTTTTGGTGGTAAGCACATGGCTTTCTACAAGCCAAATTCAGATAAATGTAAGCTTTTTTTTTTTTTTAATCAAATCTGCAACGTGAATTCAGCCTAAGGGTACACACCTACAGGATCTGATGCATATTTTTACTGCATATTTTCTGCAGCTGATTTTGCTACCCACTGAAGTTAATAGGTCGCAAAACCAGCTGCACAAAATATGCAGAAAATTCCAAAATGCAGAGTTAAGCGGCTGGCTACCTGAGCTTTATGCTATTGACATATCCTTCCCAAGAAACACGAGAGGCTTGTTGAGGCATGGAGGGCAATAAAAGCTGTAACCTAGCAATTTGGTAATAAATTAATCTACTAATAGTTGAAGCTTGCAATATGCTATGTTTTTGGGAAACCCATGTAATGTATAAGTGGGGAGGCCTAATGGTTAAAATTAAAAACAATAAAATGCATAACTCCAGGTCTACAATGTCAGGGACCAAATTCCTTATCCAATCCCAAAGTGCAGCTAGGTCCCAAAGTATTTGGACATTTAAACATTTTCTAGAATGTAGCCTCTGTGACCACTATGGACTTGCTATAAAGCTATATGTGATCAATATGTGATTGTAGTGTAGTCATTCAGCTCGAATTCAAGAGCTTTAAAAAAATTATTGTATTATGGTTTAGGTAGTAAATCCATTTTTTTTACATAGTTTGTCCATTTTTATAGGCTCAAATGTAATTGTTCAATTGACTGACAGCAATTTCATGGCCCTGTGTAGCTGTTACCTCAGTATTGTAAGAATATCTAGGGTCACGGTGGGAGGGAGGGGGGGGCTCACATAACTTTTTAAAGCATGTCTAATGACCCCTTGTTCCAGATATAAGGCTTTGTAGTTTTGTAGTCCCTCTAATAGGTAATCTGTCAGAGGGGCAGGAACCATGATTATTATAATATTGGCTGTGTTGTTCATGGTGGTGACTGTAATAGGGAGCGGGAATATTCAATGCATGGGGGTGTATATTCACCGCTGCCCATGCTTAGACAGTGGGCTCTCATGACAGCGTGGCCAGCGCGTGCACGCCCCCCATTACAGTCACGGCACCGAACACAGTCCATACTATACTAATGGTTACTGCCAATCTTGCTGATTACCTGACACAGTAGAGCTGCAAAGCCATGTTTCTGGGGAACAGGGGTAGGCGTTCACTTTATACATGTACTGTACATACTGATGTATTATGAGACGTTATTTTTTTCTCTGTTTTGCTACAGGTGCTACAAGATGATGGACCATAAGGCAACAGGGCGCGCACTTTCTCCGCTCTCGAAGAGGCAGCGGGCCTGTAGGCTGAGAGGTGTACTGGAAGCCAAGAGATGTGGCATAGGCCTGTTGTGGAGCTGATCAAGATGGTTGCCTGTGCAAGTTTGTGAGAGATTCTTCACCAGAGGAGACATAGTGTTGATTTGACAAACAGTTTCTACCTTGGTTCTGAACTTCATCATCTGGAGGCCATGTTATGGCACTCTCCTGTGTGGCTGCCAATTGAGTCATTGGTGTCTCTTGATGATGTGGCTGTAGATGTAACAGGAGGAGTGTATAGCACTAGATTTCCAGCTCAGATTCAGTCAAATGCCGATTTTTTTTTAAACTGTGCTTTGCAGTATTAATGGATAGTGTCCCAAAACATACCAAAAATAAAATGGAACATTTTAGTGACTTATCTGGCCTCAACCTGATGGAGTATGATTTTTATATTTCTTAAATGGGTTATCTGGTATTTTAAAACTGAAGGCCTATCTGCAAGATATTCGAATGATGGGGGTCAGACTCTTTAATTTGGAGAGGTGGGGTTAAAAGCCTAGTAAACTCCTTTACTCCTTTAATCAGGGCTTCTGGGCTCCGATGCAAAATCTGTAACACTGCCCCATGTGTCAATTATAATACTTGTCTCTTGTGGGGCAAATTTGCTTTGGGGATCCCTTAGCCACCATGGCCCTAATGCAATCTGTGCACCCCCTATAGCTATGTTCCTGCCTTTACTACAAAACTTAAAGCAAACAGACCTCCAAAAAGCAGCAACCTAGAATTCCTGCAGTGAGAGCCCAACAAAACATCTTAAGGGTGGAAAGTCAGCATTTAATGATGTCCAAGTATTTGCATCTGTATATTTATAACTATGTTAGTTTGTCCACTTATGTTTGAGCATATAAAAATGGAGGGACTATGGCAAAAGTCCCTCCATTTTTGTTATACCCCTTGAATATAAGCTGAAAGACTACACTTCAATTACATATTGATGGCTATGAGTTGGACCCATGAGGTGAGGGGAATCACCATTGCTGTGCTTTATGGAGGCTAAAATGGTGTGACTGTCCAAATACTTCTAGACCCCACTGTATATACATGTCCTTATTTTCCATTATATAGCAAAATATCATTTCTATCAAACACATGCTTTGAAGACTTGTCAAGAACGTGTCATTAATGAAATTCTATTAAAGATAGATGATCGAGATCACTGCATGTTTCTTCATGATGTAGGGAGTAGGTAACAACTATTTGCCAACCTTGTATGTGCCAGTGTAAGCAGAGCCTTGGCTTCTAATGATTAACTAATTACATTAGATACATTTATTAGTAGTACGGGAACCTTCTTTTCCTTTTATATCTTCAAAGCCATAAGATGATAAATTATTAAGGTGCAGATGATGCATATAATATGTACAGTATACATCTAAATAATTAGAGATCAAACCTTTCAGGTTGACAGTGATTTCAAGTGTACCTGTCATATCACAAGTAAAAAAATGCTTATATGTGTTAGCCTCTACGTCATGCAGACACTTTACATGTCTTTTTTATGTGTCTAGCTTCTGTATTTGGCTCACAAATCCCACCATTTTGCTGCTCATTCTCATTCTGACATCCACTGCTTCAGAAGGGGCATGTCCGAGGTAAGCACTGAGCCCACCCTCAATCACCATGCATTCACTTCTTCCCTGAGTCTGCTGTGTTGTGCTGGGTCTCTTTATCCAAACACTGCAGGCTGCTCTGTAACCCCCTCCTTTCTTTTTTTATGCTGCAGTCTAATAGGACAGGGGTGAGCACAGAGGATCGCTAGTTCCACTCTCCCTTCCTGAAAAGAGAAAAGAAGAAAGGCGCTCCCTGTGGAGTAAAGCCAGCACGAGGACGGGGAAAAGGGAAGACATTTTTTTTTTCGTGCTCACCCTGCTAAGTTGTGTAGTGGCATACACAACAATGCTGATCGCATGTGATTTGAGGATCACAATCCTGTAGTCTGCAGCCTTCCTGAAAGATGTGGAATAAATACAGGACTTCAAAAGACCAGGATTTGAAGCCGCGCATGCGGTGAAACACATTGCTATTAAACCTCCATTCCTTTTCCTGGGCTTTATTCATTTCTCCGTGGTCAGCACAGAAAATCCTGGTCTTTTGAAGTCCTGTATTTATTCCACTCTCACTTCCTGGAATTTGTCCCAGCCTGTGCTTCAGGTGGGACAAAAATGATGCTGCATCTGGACGGAAATATTTTCTGGATGGTATGGGAACCCCTAGTTGTCTTGATTTCTATAAAAAGGAGATATAGAAATATAAAGTATATAGAATGGTTTTGCCAAGATGTACAAACATATAAAAAGTTTTTGATGTTGACAGCGTCCATTTAAAGATTCATATCTTATTATGTTAGTTGTTGATATCAAATTGTTAGGTAATAATAAGGTATTGCTTCATTGTCTGACTGTATACAGAGGAGAACTGAAGCAACAGGGGCTACTGATGTGACAATGGCAGTCAGGCCATCATGCCTCGGTGAACACAAGAGGCAATAAAATAAATTTTGTATGCACAATGGAATGCAGCTCCAACATACTCTTCTGAAAGGTACACTGAATACATTCAGTACCATGGGTCACTGTCCCTGGTTGGGCCTTAAGTCTTATTTCCTTACCTGTAACATGTACACGATAGGAAGACAGCTTCATTTGGAAGCCAATTAAGTTTTAAGTAACCCATGGATATACATTTATTGCCTATTCTCATGTGAGGTCAATGAGATTCCAACCCCGAGGACCCCGCAAATCTGTAGAACAATCTAAATGTGGCTAAGCTGCAGAGCACAGCCACATGTGTGTTAGAGCAACTGTGCCTTGAAAAACAACAAAGAGACCCTTTTTATAATACAGATAGTGGGGGTTCAGGGGGTCAAAAACAATCACACAGTACTTACAGTATCAATCTAAAGCATGTACCATCAATAAATATTCCTTGGCAATCCCTTTAGGTATATTGTTGGGATTAAAATAGTAACTCCATATATTATATGTATATATAAAAAAGGGAAAAAAGAGATGCGCTCCTAGTGTTGTATGTTAGGATAGGTAAGACCCTTAACAAAACAAATTTAAGGCTTACCAGAGGGCGTTGTGCTGAGGGCACAACACCTATGTAGGTGTCACGATGCCGGCTGGCAGGAGGTGGATCCTCTGTGCCAGAGAGGGATTGGCGAGGACCGCGCTAGTGGACCGGTTCTAAGCCACTACAGGTTTTCACCAGAGCCCGCCGCAAAGCGGGATGGTCTTGCTGCGGCGGTAGTGACCAGGTCGTATCCACTAGCAACGGCTCACCTCTCTGACTGCTGAAGATACTGAAGATAGGCGAGGTACAAGGGAGTAGGCAGAAGCAAGGTCGGACGTAGCAGAAGGTCGAGGCAGGCAGCAAGGATCGTAGTCAGGGGCAACGGCAGGAGGTCAGGAACACGGGCTAGGAACAGACAAGGGAACGCTTTCACTAGGCACTAAGGCAACAAGATCCGGCAAGGGAGTGCAGGGGAAGTGAGGTAATATAGGGAAGTACACAGGTGATCACACTAATTGGTAATTGGGAAGATTGGGCCAGGCACCAACATTGGTGCACTGGCCCTTTAAATTGCAGAGACCCGGCGCGCGCGCGCCCTAGGGAGCGGGGCCGCGCGCGCCGGGACAGGACCGACGGAGAGCGAGTCAGGTACGGGGACCGGGGTGCGCATCGCGAGCGGGCGCCACCCGCATCGCGAATCGCATCCCGGCTGGAGGCGGTACCGCAGCGCACCCGGTCAGTGGATCTGACCGGGGCGCTGCAGCAACGAGGATGAGGCGAGCGCTCCGGGGAGGAACGGGGACCCGGAGCGCTCGGCGTAACAGTACCCCCCCCTTGGGTCTCCCCCTCTTCTTGGGGCCAAAGAACCTGAGGAAAAAAAAGTCAATTTTTCCGTGATGAGGTCCGATGCACATTAGGAGGGGTTCTGTGCGGAAACGCATGAGACAGTCCAATCTTTTATTGTTAATACAATAGATGTAGAGGGGTCTGGCGAGACTGGTCACAGGGACGTAGAACCTGTTGATAAGAGAGGCCAAAAAATTTTTTCCTGCAGATCCGGAATCCAAGGAGACCATAGTAGAGAAGGAGAAGGTAGAGGCAGATATCCGCACAGGCACAGTAAGGCGTGGAGAAGCAGAGTTGACATCAAGAACTGTGTCACCTTTGTGCGGAGTCAGCGTACATCTTTCCAGGCGGGGAGGACGGATAGGACAATCCTTCAGGAAGTGTTCGGTACCGGCATAGTACAGGCAAAGATTCTCCATGCGGCGTCGTGTCCTCTCTTGAGGTGTCAAGCGAGACCGGTCAACTTGCATAGCCTCCGCGGCGGGAAGCACAGGAACGGATTGCAGAGGACCAGAGGAGAGAGGAGCCGGGGAGAAAAAACGCTTCGTGCGAACAAAGTCCATATCCAGGCGGAGCTCCAGACGCCATCCGGAAGAACGCATGTCAATGCGAGTGGCAAGATGAATGAGTTCATGTAGGTCAGCAGGAGTCTCTCGTGCGGCCAGAACATCTTTAATGTTGCTGGATAGGCCTTTTTTAAAGGTCGCGCAGAGAACCTCACTATTCCAGGACAACTCGTAAGCAAGAGCACGGAACTGAATGGCGTACTCGCCAATGGAAGAAACACCCTGTTCCAGGTTCAGCAGGGCAATCTCGGCAGAAGAAGCTCGGGCAGGCTCCTCGAAGACACCACGGACCTCAGCGAAGAAGGACTGGACTGTGGCTGTGGCAGAATCATTGCGGTCCCCATCAAACTTGTCCGGCAGGGACAAGCAGGGGTTAAGAACGGCCGGTTGCTGCGGAGGAGTTGCAGGAGCCGGCGGAGGAGATGGTTGTTGCAGCTGTAGCTGTGACTGAAGTTGCTGTATCTGCGGCAGCAGCTGCTGTGACTGAAGTTGCTGTATCTGCGGCAGCAGCTGCTGTAACTGTGACTGAAGACGCTGTGTCTCGGAGATCAAGTATGCCAGCTGTTGATCTCGTTGGGCGATCTTTACGCCAAATTTGTCCGGCAGGGACAAGCAGGGGTTAGGAACGGCCGGTTGCTGCGGAGGAGTTGCAGGAGCCGGCGGAGGAGATGGTAGTTGCAGCTGTAGCTGTTGCTGTATCTGCAGCTGCTGTATCTGTGACTGAATACGCAGTGCCTCGGAGGTCAAGTATGCCAGCTGTTGATCTCGTTGGGCGATCTTTAGGGCTAGCTGGGCGACCAGTGTAGGATCTTCAGCGGGATCCATGGCCGGATCTACTGTCACGATGCCGGCTGGCAGGAGGTGGATCCTCTGTGCCAGAGAGGGATTGGCGAGGACCGCGCTAGTGGACCGGTTCTAAGCCACTACAGGTTTTCACCAGAGCCCGCCGCAAAGCGGGATGGTCTTGCTGCGGCGGTAGTGACCAGGTCGTATCCACTAGCAACGGCTCACCTCTCTGACTGCTGAAGATACTGAAGATAGGCGAGGTACAAGGGAGTAGGCAGAAGCAAGGTCGGACGTAGCAGAAGGTCGAGGCAGGCAGCAAGGATCGTAGTCAGGGGCAACGGCAGGAGGTCAGGAACACGGGCTAAGAACAGACAAGGGAACGCTTTCACTAGGCACTAAGGCAACAAGATCCGGCAAGGGAGTGCAGGGGAAGTGAGGTAATATAGGGAAGTACACAGGTGATCACACTAATTGGTAATTGGGAAGATTGGGCCAGGCACCAACATTGGTGCACTGGCCCTTTAAATTGCAGAGACCCGGCGCGCGCGCGCCCTAGGGAGCGGGGCCGCGCGCGCCGGGACAGGACCGACGGAGAGCGAGTCAGGTACGGGGACCGGGGTGCGCATCGCGAGCGGGCGCCACCCGCATCGCGAATCGCATCCCGGCTGGAGGCGGTACCGCAGCGCACCCGGTCAGTGGATCTGACCGGGGCGCTGCAGCAACGAGGATGAGGCGAGCGCTCCGGGGAGGAACGGGGACCCGGAGCGCTCGGCGTAACAGTACCCCCCCCCTTGGGTCTCCCCCTCTTCTTGGGGCCAAAGAACCTGAGGAAAAAAAAGTCAATTTTTCCGTGATGAGGTCCGATGCACATTAGGAGGGGTTCTGTGCGGAAACGCATGAGACAGTCCAATCTTTTATTGTTAATACAATAGATGTAGAGGGGTCTGGCGAGACTGGTCACAGGGACGTAGAACCTGTTGATAAGAGAGGCCAAAAAAATTTTTCCTGCAGATCCGGAATCCAAGGAGACCATAGTAGAGAAGGAGAAGGTAGAGGCAGATATCCGCACAGGCACAGTAAGGCGTGGAGAAGCAGAGTTGACATCAAGAACTGTGTCACCTTTGTGCGGAGTCAGCGTACGTCTTTCCAGGCGGGGAGGACGGATAGGACAATCCTTCAGGAAGTGTTCGGTACCGGCATAGTACAGGCAAAGATTCTCCATGCGGCGTCGTGTCCTCTCTTGAGGTGTCAAGCGAGACCGGTCAACTTGCATAGCCTCCGCGGCGGGAAGCACAGGAACGGATTGCAGAGGACCAGAGGAGAGAGGAGCCGGGGAGAAAAAACGCTTCGTGCGAACAAAGTCCATATCCAGGCGGAGCTCCAGACGCCATCCGGAAGAACGCATGTCAATGCGAGTGGCAAGATGAATGAGTTCATGTAGGTCAGCAGGAGTCTCTCGTGCGGCCAGAACATCTTTAATGTTGCTGGATAGGCCTTTTTTAAAGGTCGCGCAGAGAAGCTCACTATTCCAGGACAACTCGTAAGCAAGAGCACGGAACTGAATGGCGTACTCGCCAATGGAAGAAACACCCTGTTCCAGGTTCAGCAGGGCAATCTCGGCAGAAGAAGCTCGGGCAGGCTCCTCGAAGACACCACGGACCTCAGCGAAGAAGGACTGGACTGTGGCTGTGGCAGAATCATTGCGGTCCCCATCAAACTTGTCCGGCAGGGACAAGCAGGGGTTAAGAACGGCCGGTTGCTGCGGAGGAGTTGCAGGAGCCGGCGGAGGAGATGGTTGTTGCAGCTGTAGCTGTGACTGAAGTTGCTGTATCTGCGGCAGCAGCTGCTGTGACTGAAGTTGCTGTATCTGCGGCAGCAGCTGCTGTAACTGTGACTGAAGACGCTGTGTCTCGGAGATCAAGTATGCCAGCTGTTGATCTCGTTGGGCGATCTTTACGCCAAATTTGTCCGGCAGGGACAAGCAGGGGTTAGGAACGGCCGGTTGCTGCGGAGGAGTTGCAGGAGCCGGCGGAGGAGATGGTAGTTGCAGCTGTAGCTGTTGCTGTATCTGCAGCTGCTGTATCTGTGACTGAATACGCAGTGCCTCGGAGGTCAAGTATGCCAGCTGTTGATCTCGTTGGGCGATCTTTAGGGCTAGCTGGGCGACCAGTGTAGGATCTTCAGCGGGATCCATCGCCGGATCTACTGTCACGATGCCGGCTGGCAGGAGGTGGATCCTCTGTGCCAGAGAGGGATTGGCGAGGACCGCGCTAGTGGACCGGTTCTAAGCCACTACAGGTTTTCACCAGAGCCCGCCGCAAAGCGGGATGGTCTTGCTGCGGCGGTAGTGACCAGGTCGTATCCACTAGCAACGGCTCACCTCTCTGACTGCTGAAGATACTGAAGATAGGCGAGGTACAAGGGAGTAGGCAGAAGCAAGGTCGGACGTAGCAGAAGGTCGAGGCAGGCAGCAAGGATCGTAGTCAGGGGCAACGGCAGGAGGTCAGGAACACGGGCTAGGAACAGACAAGGGAACGCTTTCACTAGGCACTAAGGCAACAAGATCCGGCAAGGGAGTGCAGGGGAAGTGAGGTAATATAGGGAAGTACACAGGTGATCACACTAATTGGTAATTGGGAAGATTGGGCCAGGCACCAACATTGGTGCACTGGCCCTTTAAATTGCAGAGACCCGGCGCGCGCGCGCCCTAGGGAGCGGGGCCGCGCGCGCCGGGACAGGACCGACGGAGAGCGAGTCAGGTACGGGGACCGGGGTGCGCATCGCGAGCGGGCGCCACCCGCATCGCGAATCGCATCCCGGCTGGAGGCGGTACCGCAGCGCACCCGGTCAGTGGATCTGACCGGGGCGCTGCAGCAACGAGGATGAGGCGAGCGCTCCGGGGAGGAACGGGGACCCGGAGCGCTCGGCGTAACAGTAGGCGTGTAATATCGCTCAGTCGACGTGAGGTCAGCAGCTCCAGGATCCCCTCTGAGTGTACTAGACGCTCAGTATTTGTAGTGAGATTCCAGGTGTGTGAACCATAATATGGGACACAGAAAATGAGGACTTGTTTCCAAAACGCTTCTCCTCTTAGTTAATACCGTATATACTCGAGTATAAGCCGACCCGAGTATAAGCCGAGACCCCTAATTTCAACCCAAAATCCCAGGAAAAGTTATTGACTCGAGTATAAGCCTAGGGTGGGAAATACCTCATCCCCCCCTGTCATCATCCAGACCCGTCATTAACATCCTCATCATCATCCCCTTGTCATCATCCCACACATCCCCCCTTCATCATCCCCTTATCATCCCACACATCCCCCTTCATCATCCCCTTATCATCCCACACATCCCCCCTTCATCATCCCCTTGTCATCATCCCACACATCCCCCCTTCATCATCCCCTTATCATCCCGCACATCCCCCCTTCATCATCCCCTTATCATCCCACACATCCCCCCTTCATCATCCCCTTATCATCCCGCACATCCCCCCTTCATCATCCCCTTATCATCCCACACATCCATCCTTCATCATCCCCTTGTAATCATCCCCACCCCCCTTCATCATCCCCACACCCCCCCTTCATCATCCTCTTCTCATCATTCGCCCTCAGTGGTCTTCAACCTGCGGACCTCCAGAGGTTTCAAAACTACAACTCCCAGCAAGCCCGGGCAGCCATCGGCTGTCCGGGCTTGCTGGGAGTTGTAGTTTTGAAACCTCCGGAGGTCCGCAGGTTGAAGACCACTGCGGCCTTCAACATCATCCAGCCCCCTCTCACCCCCCTTTAGTTCTGAGTACTCACCTCCGCTCGGCGCTGGTCCGGTCCTGCAGGGCTGTCCGGTGAGGAGGTGGTCCGGTGGGATAGTGGTTCCGGGCTGCTATCTTCACCGGGGGCGCCTCTTCTCCGCGCTTCCGGCCCGGAATAGATGCGTTGCCTTGACAATGACGCAAATGACGCACCTCTGCGTCGTTGTCATGGCAACGTGACTATTCTGAGGCCGGGCCCGAAGCGCTTAGAAGAGGCCTCCCCAGTGAAGATAGCAGCCCGGAACCACTATCCCACCGGACCACCTCCTCACCGGACAGTCCTGCAGGACCGGACCAGCGCCGAGCGGAGGTGAGTACTCAGAACTAAAGGGGGTGAGAGGGGGCTGGATGATGTTGAAGGCCGCAGTGGTCTTCAACCTGCGGACCTCCGGAGGTTTCAAAACTACAACTCCCAGCAAGCCCGGACAGCCGATGGCTGCCCGGGCTTGCTGGGAGTTGTAGTTTTGAAACCTCTGGAGGTCCGCAGGTTGAAGACCACTGCGGGTGGGGGAGTTCACTCGAGTATAAGCCGAGGGGGGTGTTTTCAGCACGAAAAATCGTGCTGAAAAACTCGGCTTATACTCGAGTATATATACGGTAGGTGGTATGCCAAGTCAAAAAGGTATCCTTTTTGCCTTGGCATGCCACCTATTAACTAAGAGGAGAAGCGCTTTGGAAACAAGCCCTCATTTTCTGTGTCCCATATTATGGTTCACACACCTGGAATCTCATATATTATATGGGCACTGTTATAAAAGAAAATTTGATAGGCATATTGGTCGGGGTCCGAGAAAGAGCCTGGAGAAGTGCATATTTAATGCATTCTCTCCTGGCTCTGTGTCACATGACATGGACAGACTCATAATGGCTGTCCAGGTCTCAGACAGAGCTGGGAGAGAAGCACATGCCCGGGTGCTTCTCTACTATGCCCTTTTTCAGTCTGAACATCCAGAACCGACTGACATTTCCCTAGGACCCCGTCTAAATTTAGGAGCAGATGTCATGTGATCACCACAACCAATCAGCAGCCTCAGTAGTCCCACTCGGTACTCCTGGCATCACTGTGACTGCTGAGGCCACTGATTGGCTGTGGCAGTTTCGTGACATCCACTCCTAAAGTAAGACAGGGTGCTGAATAGAGAGTGAACAGAAGATCAGTACAGGCTCGGAGGGGTATGTAACAGTTAGTTGAATATTTTTATGCATTTAAAGACACTTTAAAGTTTTGTAACAAGATCTTTGACATGCCATAAACACATAATAGAGTCTGACTCTTGCACTTGGTTGCATAGAGCGTTGCTGCCAAGTGCTTCAGCCAGCTATATCTAATGATCAGAAGGGTCACAACATGGAGACCCAACCGAGCTAAACTTTTGGTGTGTGTGTGGGAAACATTTCATCAAAGGGGTACTCCACTGCCTCAGCATTCGAAACGCTGGGAGCGGGCTGCGGGGGGTCATGATGTCACACCCCCTCAATACAAGCCTATGGGAGGGGGTTTGGCAAAGTCATGCCCCCTCCCATAGACTTGCATTGAAGAGGCGTGGTGTGATGCCGTGAGGGGCGTGGCTGTGATGTCACGACCCCCGCAGCCCGCACCCAGTGTTCGGAACAAAATGTTCCGAATGCTGGGGTAGTGGAGTACCCATTTTTAATGACAGTTAGACGACATATTGGTAATATCTGATTATATTTATAAAGCTATATGTAGTTATGAAGAACTTGTATTTATGGGGAAAGTTATTTGGGGATAGGACCTATGTTGCCCTTACCGTAGCAGCGTTACTCTCCTCTTTTGCTAGTTAACCAATACCCCAAGGTTTGCGTAGGTGTTTTTCTGTATCTAGCAACGCTTGGAAATAGAACAGTTGTTTTTTTTATAAAGGTAACTACTTGAGTCTTGATAAAGCAAATGAGATCACAGAATTAAAATCCCTAAACAAACACATAACAATATTTGTATTAGAAATATTTTTCCTGTTTGTCTTTTTCTGGGCTATTAGTCATTGATTTCCGCCTTTGAATCCAATCAAACAATGGTGAACAAATATTCCCGGTCAGGGACCCAGTGTCAGCCTCTGTTGGGGGCGTTTAAATCCTAATCCCTGACCCTCCAGAAATGACCAAACATGAGACCAGAATTCTTTGTACTCATCATTTACAAAACCACTGGGAAACAGTTACACAGCTGTGTATCCCAAATAAACAGGCATGCCCCTTCAGCAGCGCTCACAGCCTCCTGCCGTGCAATTACTATGCAAAGGAATATTTGATGAAATTTGAGAGTTACTTTAGCATTTTAAAAATAATGTAGCAAATGTTAAAGGAGCACATCACATAAATGAATATCATCTTTGTAATGTTGTAGTATACTTAAAGGAAAAAGATGTATTTAAATAACATGCAGTTGTATTTGTCTGGTTAAACTGACAGACACCATAATAGAACCCTATGGACCCCATTATATCTCCACAGGGTCTAACGGGTGCCATTGGCAGTTGTGCAGTAGGAGAGAGCTCCTATAGGTCTGAATACCCCCAGAAATTCAGAAGAAGGTTTTAATTTCCTTCTGGCTTTGCATTGCTTTTAACTGTAAGTGTGTCCTTGTTAGGATTCGGCAAGAAGGAGGTGGATCCTCTGTGTCAGAGAGGAATTGGCGTGGACCGTGCCGGCGGACCGGTTCTAAGTTGCTACTGGTATTCACCAGAGCCCGCCGCAAAGCGGGATGGTCTTGCAGCGGCGGTAGCAACCAGGCCGTATCCACCGGCAACGGCTCAACCTCTCTGACTGCTGAGATAGGCGTGGTACAAGGGAGTAGACAAGAGCAGGGTCGGACATAGCAGAAGGTCAGGGCAGGCAGCAAGGATCGTAGTCAGGGGCAACGGCAGGAGGTCTGGAACACAGGCTAGGAACACACAAGGAAAGGCTTTCACTGGCACAATGGCAACAAGATCCGGCCAGAAAATGCAGGGGAAGTGAGGTTATATGGACAGGGGGCAGGTGGAAGCTAATCAGACTGATTGGGCCAGGCACCAATCATTGGTGCACTGGCCCTTTAAATCTTAAAGAGTCGGCGCGCGCGCCCTAGGGAGCGGGGCCGCGTGCGCCGGGACAGCACAATCAGGGAACGAGTCTGGTAAGGGACTTGGGATGCGATTCGCGAGCGGGCGCGTCCCGCTATGCGAATCGCATCCCCGCCGGCAGAATCAGTGCAGCGCTCCCGGTCAGCGGGTCTGACCGGGGCGCTGCAGAGAGAGGAACTCCGCGAGCGCTCCGGGGAGGAGCAGGGACCCGGAGCGCTCGGCGTAACAGTACCCCCCCCTTGGGTCTCCCCCTCTTTTTGGAACCTGAAAATTCTTTAATGGAGAAGACATCTGAGGACCCGGAGACAGGAGTAGGAGCAACAACCTTGGGAGAGAAGCGGATATACTTGGCGGAGAGCCACACTTTGTCTCCAGGAACAAAGACAGGAGGATTTCTTCTTTTTTTGTTGGCATGCTTCTTCATCCGGGATGAGGCCTGTATGAGTGATTTTTGAGTCTCTTTCCAGACGGTGGAGAAGTCCCGGGAAACCTCATCAACAGCGGGCAAACCAGAAGGCGTGGGAGTGGGGAGGGGGGGAAGAGGGTGAAGCTTGGCACGGGGCAGAGTGTTACCAGGACGGGGGCTATGAGGAGGAGACACAGAGGTTTGACTAACGGGACTGGGAGCAGACGTGAGGCCTTTTTTTGTGGCAAGAAACACCCCAGCTCTTGATCTCCCCGGTGGTCCAGTCAAGGGTAAGAGAGTGGCGTTGGAGCCATGGCAGACCGAGGAGGACTTCAGAGGTGCAGTTGGGCAAAACAAAAAGTTCAATTTTTTCAAGATGCAGTTCAATGCTCATGAGCAGGGGTTCTGTGCGGTAACGCACAGTGCAGTACAGACATAAATTTTTATCTCTGCGGCGAGTCCTCTCTTCATGGGTCAGGCGAGACCGATCCACTTGCATAGCCTTCTCGGTGGGAGGCACAGGGATAGATTGCAAAGGATACTGTGAGAGAGGTGCCCCGAGCGGTGTGGCCCATGACAGGGCCTTCCCAGACAGGAGACCACGGCAGAGTCTAGAGTCCCCATCAAATTTGTCCCGCAGGGACAAGTGGAGGTTAGGAGCGGCCGCTCGCTGCGGAGGAGGTGCAGGAGCCGGCGGAGGAGATGGTTGTTGCTGTATCATGGTGGTCAAGAGCGACAGCTGGTGATCTTGTTGGGCGATCAGTAGGGATTGCTGGGCGATCAGCGTGGAAAACTCAGGGAGACTTGACAGCGGCACCTCAGCGGAATCCATGGCCGGATCTACTGTTAGGATTCGGCAGGAAGGAGCTGGATCCTCTGTGTCAGAGAGGAATTGGCGTGGACCGTGGCGGCGGACCGGTTCTAAGTTGCTACTGGTATTCACCCGAGCCCGCCGCAAAGCGGGATGGTCTTGCAGCGGCGGTAGCAACCAGGTTGTATCCACCGGCAATGGCTCAACCTCTCTGACTGCTGAGATATGCGCGGTACAAGGGAGTAGACAAGAGCAGGGTCGGACGTAGCAGAAGGTCAAGGCAGGCAGCAAGGATCGTAGTCAGGGGCAACGTCAGGAGGTCTGGAACACAGGCTAGGAACACACAAGGAAAGGCTTTCACTGGCACAATGGCAACAAGATCCGGCCAGGAAGTGTAGGGGAAGTGAGGTTATATGGACAGGGGGCAGGTGGAAGCTAATCAGACTGATTGGGCCAGGCACCAATCATTGGTGCACTGGCCCTTTAAATCTTAATGAGCCGGCGCGCGCGCGCCCTAGGGAGCAGGGCCGCGCACGCCGGGACAGCACAAACGGGGAACGAGTCTGGTAAGGGACTTGGGATGCGATTCGCAAGCGGGCACGTCCCGCTATGCGAATCGCATCCCCGCCGGCATAGTCAGTCCAGCGCTCCCGGTCAGCGGGTCTGACCGGGGCGCTGCAGAGAGAGGAACGCCTTGAGCGCTCCGGGGAGGAGCAGGGACCCGGAGTGCTCGGCGTAACAGTCCTAATAATACACTTGCAATTAAAAGCATTATTCAGATGAAGACCATGGGCTGTCATTTAGTCACTTGAGGCAGGGAACATCTCTATCCTAAGGACACACCTACTCACAATGAATGATGTCCCTGGCCTCTAGTGGCTGCCTGAAGAAGTCACAAAGAGAAGACACTGGTTTCAGGGAAGGGAGCCAACTATCTATCTCTCCATAATTCTATCTATCTATCTCTTTCCATAATTCTATATCTATCTATATATTCAAATAGTGAAAAAAGGGTGAATTATTTATTCATCTTGAATGTGCAGAAAAGGCAACGTTTCGGCTGACGCACTCACTTGATAATGGCTGAGTGAGTCTGCACATTCAAGATGAATAAATAATTCACCCTTTTTTCACCATTTGAGTGTCACTGCATCTTCTTTGGAATATTTGTGGAGGATCCTAAGCCAGGACCCTAGCTAGTGAGCACCTATACATACCTCCAGGAGTTCTGCTTTCTTCTTTGGAATATCTATCTATCTATCTATGAAACAATCTTCTATCTCTATTTCCTATCTATCTATCTATCTATCTATCTATCTATCTATCTATCTACCTACAATGAAATCAGCAGCACGCTGGACTTGTGAAGTAGTGTGGCTTTATTCACCAAAACATCACAGATGCGACGTTTCAGCCGTCTCGCACGGCCTTTGTCAAGTTTCAGCCGTGCGAGATGGCGAAAACGTTGCGTCTGTGATGTTTTGGTGAATAAAGCCACACTACTTCACAAGTCCAGCGTGCTGCTGATTGCATTGTGGATATATCGGACCCTGACCAGGTCACTCCAGCCTGCACGTTCTCCTCACCTACAGTGCTGCCCATTATCCAGATACTATCTATCTATTGATTTATCCCATAGTGCTCTGTAGACTTTTGCTGGAAGGATAACCTTGAAACTGCCGAGAGTGAAAGTTCTTGAAGAAATCCCATACTATCTGTTGACTGTGACAAAGTCATTTGCTATACAGGTAAAGTACTAGCTTACAAACCAAAACAATGTCTCTCAATTACCGGCCCTTTAAAAGAGTCCCAATTACTTTTCTCAGGTAGCAGTTGAGTAAGTGAATCCATTTATTTTAGTTGTGGAAAACGTTCATGTCTCAGGGTTACATAGACTTTAGAAGCAGGTCTGTTGTTTGAAGTCTGCAGGAGATTAATGGTCCAGGTCATAGACCTTCCTATCCCAATGTTCCTCTATTAGTAATTTATAGCAGTTGACTAGACAAAGACATAGTTTACATATCTGCACAGATTCCTATCATTATACATCTCTTATTGCTACATGTTCAGAATTCATTTAGCGCTATGGTCTGATTTAGATATATGTGGATATTTGTGTTGTATTCATTGCGGAGGTGGAAGAACACTTGTATCCATACAGTTCACTTCAGGTAAAGATATTCAGCTGGCAGAGAAAAGGGAACACTGGCATTTACTAAAAGTAAATAGAAGAAAGGTGGGAGAATTTGGAGCTGACAATATGTAACATACAGTAGTTATCCGCTGAATGGAGGCTGTCAATCTGAGCATGTTGGGAATGGTAGTTAAACTATGTGCACTCCAATGTACTAGCTGAAGGATCTGTAATAGAGGGCAGGGTTTTGCCTTATAATGTGTAGAGAAATATTTAAATATGTTGATATTTGCAATAAACAATAATCATATCTAGTGCCACTTTTTATCTAGTGCCATGATGACATTTTATTCTACTGTCATCATACACTGACCCTTGGCTACGTTATTCTTGTCTGCATCCCCTGATCTCCATCTCCAGTCATCTGATCTTAGACTCTCATGCCAGCCTATGCAACAACTTAATCTTTGCCATCTGGTTACTGTAGCGCAAGTTACCCATGATCATACACCAGCTTAGAGACTGTGACATATAAATCACCTTGCTGCAAAGACCATACCATTGTAAAATGGTGTTAAAGGGGTACTCCACTGGCCAGCATTCGGAACATTTAGTTCCGAACGCTGTGCTCACGCTGCGGGGGTCAACCACACCCTCTCGTGATGTCACACCCCGCCCCTCAATGGAAGTCTATGGGAGGAGGCATGGCAGCCCCCACGCCCCCTACCATAGACTTGCATTGAGGGGGTGGGGTGTGACATCACAAGGGGGCATGGCTGACCCCCGCAGCATGTGCAAAAAATGTTCCGAATGCTGGCCAGTGGAATACCCCTTTAAGACAAGTCCTGCCTGTCATTTGTATATAAAAAAAAGTTTTACAGTTCACAGGTCAAAGTTCTTCAGATTATCATGATTGTATCATTAGACAGCTAAGCACCAGCTTTAGGGCAGCATAGGAAAGGCTTAAATGGGTACTCTCATTAAACATAATTTTTGTAATTAAATAGATTATGCCTAAAAAAAAAAATCTTTGGAATAAATGTCATTAAAAAAATTGTATGTTTCACATATTTTACCTTTGAAATCCTGGCCACTAGGTGTCACCCTAGGTGGTCCAGGAATCATTCCCCCCCCTCTCACGTCGGGCACGTTCGTACCACTGCTGGCCGGGCAGTGTGGTCCAGCGTGGTTCCAAATGCGTGCCCTCAGCTTGCTCTCTGCCTGTATATCAAACAGGCAGAGAGCGAGCACAGTGCTCGTGTGCACGTGGCGCGCAAAATTTATATATCCCCACCCCCTGCATCTCCCCTATCTCATTCATTGCAGCGCGCGAGCTGCAGTCTTTCTCTCATACTGGAGAGAGAGATGACATAGAGGGGAAAATCAGCATACAGTAAGACAGGTGGAAGCGAGCCCCGGCCAGGCTTCAGATGACGTCGCGCCTGCCGGGCCACACCCACTTCCTGCCCTCCACAGAGAGCGCAACACTGAGCTACCAAAGATGATCTTAAAATGGTATTCAAATGGGGTTTTATATAAAAAAAAAAATACAGGGATAGAGGTAGTTAGTGTCAGGGACAGATGGGGAGGGGGATTAGGGAAAGTTTAGTTATTGATAGGTGCTCTTTAATATTCAGCACTATGAAAGCATGGAGCCTTCTTGAAGGGGTTATCAAGCTAATATCACAGGATAGGGGATAAGTGTCTAATCAAGGAGGATCAGACTGCTTGGAACCCCACAATCCCCAGAACAGGGCCCAACTCTTACCTCTGAGCGGTCTTGCCCCCCACCTTCCCAGATGCACGAGTCTTGACACTGACAGCTCACTCAGCCAATCATTAGCTGCAGCAGTGTCCCTCTTTAGCCACTGATTGGCAACTGCTTATGCCAACCCCGTACACAGAAAGTGCTGCACATCTATGTCTCAGTGATGGTGGTAGGTGAGAAGGGTATATTTTAATAAAGAAAACAGCTTCTGAGAATATCCACCTATATGGGTACCCACACCTACTGGGTCACTAACCAGTCCTGCAGCAGCATCAGGCTTGTCCATGAGTCATGGACAAAAGATGACTCATGGACAAGGCTGCATAAGTAGACACCAATCACCTCCCACCACCACAAGGGAGGGACATGTCCCTTTCCCTGAGTGGATTTCTAACACTGTGAGCTAATGAAAAGAGGCATTTTTATAATGAATATTGGTGATAGAGGCATAAAAATGTACATGGTCAGGATTAGGTACTGAGTGAAATTATTATTATTTTTTATTTTTTCTTGGGGGGGGGGGGGGGATCTGACTGTTATGCTTTATTTCTGGCAACCAAGTAGGCCCATGTAATGTGACATTCTTGGAAAACCCTTGCTGTGTGTGGGTGATGATTATCCTACTTAAAATGCCAGCTAAAAGCCCTGCCATGAGAGGCAACACATGTGGCAGCAGGAAATCCTGTACATCTTGCTCAGCTGGTAGTGGCCTGAGTTTCAGTACTAGGGGTAATTGGCTTATGGCTCCGCAGATCATCACATCAGCAGTTCAGGCAGTGTGTCACTCTACAGCCAAGGAAGGATTGCAGTGTTCACCACAAAGCCTCCATACCTGCACTTAGTTGCATCGCAAATCAAACATAGGCGAGGATGGCTAGCTGTCCATGGCAGAGCTTGTAATGAGCACTATGACACCAAACTTCCTTCTGCTAAGCTCCTGGAAATTGTATGGGCAGAGACTAATGGGCAATAAAGGTTCAATCTGTGTCTTGATGGGGGAAAAGGAAAATGTAGGTGCTGCTTGTGCTTGTGGGCGGACAAAGAATCATATTCATCGATCTGTCCAGAGCCTGTTTGCTGTGTGTGTGCTCATGTAACCACTACTCACAATCAGAATGGCCTAGAAAGCAGGCAGTTCATCAAATCAGCCACCCTGCTTCTTCTAGTCCAATGATAAGCCCCCTCTCATAGTTTGTCCACTGGGCAAAATGTCTTTGACTGTGCCATAGGCAGACAATGATATTTCATCAGAAAGTACATTACCTAAAGTAGCCTGTGAGAGCCTTTTTATAGTGCAGCGGGTGGATAACGTTTATGCCCTCCTTTGGCAAGACCCAGACCACACCTGTAATCATTTACATATCCGCCTGAGACATAACTGCATGCCAAGTTTTGCGGGGATCTGAGTATATACCCCTGTTGTTATGCCAGCAGGTCCACTTTTACCTATGATGCTGTTCTGTTCTTTCTGAATACTATAAATACACTGATCCTTTACGTGTCCTTTTTTCTTTTTCCAGCCACTGTACCTTCGACAGGGGTTCTCAGACATGTTCTGTGGACTGACTCCTGAATAAAAAAAATGTCTAGTTCTGCAGTTGATATTTCACTGGATAACAATGTAGTTTGTTCAGGCAAAACAAGTATAAATAAGAAACAATTGAATACTATCTTAAAGGGGTATGCCACTGGAAAACATTTTTTTTTTAAATCCACTGGTGCCAGAAAGTTAACCTGATTTGTAAATTACTTCTATTTAAAAATCTTAATCCTTCCAGTTCCACAGGAAGTTCTTTTCTTTTTGAATTTCCTTTCTGTCTGACCCCAGTGCTCTCTGCTGCCCCCTCTGTCCATTTTAGGAATAGGTTTGCTATGGGGATTTGTTCCTACTCTGGACAGTTCCTAAAATGAACAGAGATGTCAGCAGAGTGCAGTGTGGTCAGACAGAAAGGAAATTCAAAAAGAAAAGAACTTCCTGTGGATCATACAGCAGCTGATAAGTACAGGAAGGAATGAGATTTTTAAATACACATTTACAAATCTGTTTAACTTTCTGGCACCAATAAAAAATGTTTTTCCAGTGGAGTACCTCTTTAAGTAACTCTAAGAGGTAAACATGTGTTTCCACAGAAAATACCCTTTACAATATATAGTATTCTGGTTTATAAAGTATGAAAATACAAATATATATTGTAAAATGTAAGTGCAATCCCTCATCAGGTTTTACTAAATGTTTTTTTTTCCATCAAACAACATAATAATAATAATAATAATAATAAGACCCTTTTGCATGTTTGCAGTATCGCTTTATAACATCATGAAAAATGTGATAGCCTTTTACTTTCTACGATGGTGTTTACAAAACTGTTATCAAGTGGCAGATTTGTTAAAGGCAGGTGTGTTTATAATATTCCTCTTTGATGTGGGATGGATGAGGGTCTCTTCTTCCTCACTAAGCTGCTACGAAGATAAAGTAAAATAGATGAGTTCACTTTATCTATATGAATCAGCCTTAGTAGATTTCAAGTCAGGATATGAACTCACTTAATAACTTTTCAACTTCTTTTCCTTTATGTGATATCTTAGTTTGAGAATGTACTTCTTGAGAAGTACCGTATTTTTGGCTGTATAAGACGCACTTTTTCTTCCCCAAAACTGGGGGGAAAAAGTTGGCGCGTCTTATACGGCGAATACACCCCTATCGCGGCGGTCCCTGCGGCCATCAACGGGCGGGACTCGCGGCTAATACAGGACATCACCGATCGCGGTGATGCCCTGTATTAACCCTTCAG
The DNA here is from genome assembly GCF_029499605.1 of Hyla sarda. NCBI lineage: Eukaryota > Metazoa > Chordata > Amphibia > Anura > Hylidae > Hyla > Hyla sarda. The sequence goes on along the minus strand of NC_079194.1, from coordinate 81,324,561 downwards.
ACGCGGCGATCAAAGCTGACCGCCGCGTCTGAAGGGAAAGTGACACTAACTCGGCTGTTCAGTCGGGCTGTTCGGGACCGCCGCGATTTCACCGCAGAGGTCCCGAACAGCCCAACTGAATGGCCGGGTTAGTGCTTACAGGACACCGGGGGGGACCTTGCCTGCCTCCTCAGTGTCTTCTCCGTTCAGGGATCCTCTGTATGCCGGCGCTCTCCTTCCTCGTCATCACGTCATCGCGTGCGTGCGTCGGCGTGCGTAACGACGTGATGGCGGCGACGGAGAGCGAAGATACCCGGCCGGCAGCAGAAACGTTCCGGAGCGACGGGGACACGGCGACAGCGATGGAGCGACATCCAGGGCAGCGGTGACGGGTCCGGAGCGGCGGGGACACGTGAGTATTACCTCCTCCTGCAGTGGTCTTCAATCTGCGGACCTCCAGATGTTGCAAAACTGCAACTCCCAGCATGCCCGGACAGCCAACGGCTGTCCGGGCATGCTGGGAGTTGTAGTTTTGCAACATCTGGAGGTCCGCAGGTTGAAGACCACTATTGGGTTCAAAATCTTCAAAATTTTTTTAGATTTTGCCTCTAAAAATTGGGTGCGTCTTATACGCCGGTGCGTCCTATAGGACGAAAAATACGGTATGCCATATTGCAGGTCTATGCACAATATTATATTAAATAAATATTTATTTTTAAATAACTTTTATAGCATATTATTGTTATAAATAGCAGCTCAGATTAGTGCATCAGAAGACAAAGCATCCTAGATCATGTGTGCTCCCATAAATGAACTGGACTCATAAACTATGAGATGACTGTATTCTATCTACACTCCACACTCAGAACAACATTTACAAATTTGTTTATACCAGTAGCTGTAATATACTCCCCTTACATACTATAGGACTAAATATTAAGCTATCAGATCTACTTTATGGGGGTTACATAGTAAAATGAGATGAGTGAAACAGTCAATGTAAATAAAACTGAATTCTCACTGATTTCCCTCCCCAAAATTTGATTTTTTGGAGTCCCTGCTTACATTTTCTATGTGTTTGTAGATTGGCTCAAGTCACCTGTCAAATTTGATTCAGCTTAAGTTCGAATTTGATGGCCGATTCGGTTTTATACAGTAGCATGGACTCCTGTCAAAGGCAGGAGTTCCTGCTCCTGTATACTGAGCAGCTGAACATTTCTGCTGCTCATTTAACATTCCCTGAGATAGATGCATGAATGAAGACATGGGTCATTACCCTGGGGTAAGTAGCTATTTTAGGCTATTTTAAATTGTTTGTGTCCTTGAAGAGCTGTGTTTACAAACAATGCAAGTTGTAAGAGAACATTATCTTCTAAGGATGATGGATGCTAATGGTTAAAGATTTAAAAGAGCTGTCACTCAACCCTCTGGGGCTACAGTTATAATGCATTGTTGAAAGGTTTTTTCAGATTGGACATCTCCCAATAAAAATGTCCATACACATCTCCCTATAAAGATGTTCATACACATCTCCCTATAAAGATGTTCATAGACATGTCCCTATAAAGATGTCCATACACATCTCCCTATAAAGATGTCCATACACATCTCCCTATAAAGATGTCTAGAGATGAGCACATTTTTGTAAAAATGCGGTTCGATCCGAATTTATTTGCGCTGAATTGCTATTAAAAATGGCTATTTCTGGGCTACAGAGAGCCTCAATAGGGGTGTAGAGCACTTTGCCTTGCCGTAACACGCATAGGGAGTGTGCTGTGTTAGTGAAATAATACTGTTATTCAGTATGACATGCAGATTAGAGGCGTCACTATTAGAATCACTGTCGCAGAGGGGCACAATGACAGAGCCTGGAGGTGGCATCAGTATGAGGAGACCATATGGTGGCACAATGACACAGCGTGGAGGTGGCGGAAGCATGAGGAGACCATATAGTGGCTGAATGACCCAGCCTGGAGGTGACAACAGCCTGTAGAGACCATAGGGCCTCACATTTGAAAAGATAAAATATATTTTTTAACATTTAAATTGAAGATTTCAAATTGATGAACCTAAAAAGTTTTATTTAATGTGCCAGCAGCCTGAAGAGACCACATGGTGGCACAGTGACACAGCCTGGAGGTGGCAGCAGCATGAGGAGACCGTAATCTGGCAGAATGACAGAGCCTGTAGTTGGCGGTAGCAAGAGAAGACCATATAGGGGCTGAATGACACAGCCTGGAGGTGGTGGCAGCATGAGGAGACCATATAGTGGCTGAATGACAAAGTCTGGAGGTGGCGGAAGCATGAGGAGACCATATGTAGATGAATGACACAGCCTGGAGTTGGTGGCAGCCTTGTGTGTTACAGCAAGGCAAAGTGTTCTACACCCCTATTTGAAGTTTTGGATAACAATATCCACTGACTGCTGGTATACCCCGCAATCTCCTGCCCAGTCCTCCCCCCAATGCCTCCCCCGTGCACAATGCTGTGTCGACCAATGCACAAAGCTAACTCCCCCAGAGACCAATAGTGTTCGCTGGTCGTGGGGAGCACTTTAGTCACTCAGTCACTGCCACACTTGGGAGCTTGTGTATAGAGGCGCAAAATTGCCAATTACATTTTTAAGGAAGCATCGAGATTACACAGGGTTCCGCCCTTCGAATGTCCATGCATGTTCGTTAAATAAAAAATAAAAAAACAAGATAAGTATTTCGTTTTTACAGTCATACTTACTGTTTTTACTGTTAGCATAAAAGATTTCATGTTAATTGCTGACCTAAAAATAAGTAATATTTCCACATTGGCAATCCGAACACATATGTACAGAAGGATTACATTGCTAAGCAATAACTGTAAAGCTGGTGAAAAGCACTTTGTCAATATAATCTGTTCATACAAGTTTGTAGATACAATTAAATAAACCATGTGTTATATAACAAGCATGGCAATACAATCCAGCATCTAATGATTTATTACTGTCAGGGGAAAGCGGGACAACCCTTTCCAAAAATTTTTTTACATTGAATTTGGTCCCATTTGGTCTCAAATTGAGCTGTAATATTAAGTGAGTAAATTTAGCATTAATAAGGTACAATAAGTAGCACTAAATAGGTTTATAAATATAAAGTGAGCATCAGCATAATGTTCATTCCCCATAGAGAGTGAATGGAGAGCTGGCCATGCATGCATCAATTCAGGGCACAATTGACCTCTGCTCTAGGGATCAGTAAAGGTCCCAGCAGTCGAGGCCCCCGCCCCCCAACCACCAGTCAGCTAGCTATCCCCTATCCACTGCATAACCCTCTTAAGCCATAATTGAAGAGGTTTTCCAAAATCCACGTCCTGTGGATAGGTGAAATATGCCTGATCACTAGGGGTCTTGATGCTGGGAAAAGCCAATGTCTGTGGGACTGATTTAATTCAGTACTTTACTATCTTCATCAGCCCATAGACTTTGAATGGAACATAGTTACATAGTTAGAACGGGTAAAAAAAAGATTTTCGCCAAGTTCAACCTAGGAATGGTACATAAATGTTGAAAAAATTAGATTGTATTATCATTTATCATTAAAGGGGTACTCCGCTGCTAGACATTTTATTTCCCATCCAAAGGATAGGGGATAAGATGTCTGATCGCAGGAGTCCCACTGCTGGGGCCCCCACAATCTCCCACAGCACCTAGCGTTCTAAACAAATGTCAAGTTCCTGCCTCAGTGGTCATGACGTCACACCATGTCACGCCCCCTCGTGACATCATACCACGCCCCCTCCATGCGTGTCTATGGGAGGGAGCATGTCGGCTGACATGCCCCCTCCCATAGACATGAATGGAGGGGCGTTACCGTGATGTCACGAGTGGTGTGGCCATGACCTCCCAATCATGGCCTCCAGCTCCGAGAGTTCTGAACACAATGTTCAGAATGCTGGAGCACCGGTGTACCCCTTTCAATATCTTAGAGTGACCTGATCACACAACTTTTTACAGTTTCTTTATATGCTTTCCTGTTCCAGAGATATGTTTATAGAGGGTTTATAGTTTGTCTGACAATTCAGGAAATTAGTCAGATGGGCTTGAATTTATTTTAATAATGGGAGGTGATAGGTGGGATTATATATTCAGGGGTGTTTATTAGGCATGCACGCCCCTCAATTTACAACAGTCTGACTATGTAACACCGGATATTCACTTTCATTGTACAAAGTATGTTCACTCCCATCTGACAGATTTGTCAGACAAACTATAAACCCTCATATCTCTGGAGCAGAAATGTAAATCAAGAAACTATAAAAAGGCATGTGATCAGGGCACCCTAAGCCTTTAATTAAAGTAAAACCAAATTTTTGGGGTTTGGCCATAGGTCCTCATTTAGATGTCCACAAAAATGTAACTTGGGGATCCTCAGTACCGATGCAAAGTCTGTAACAAAGCTGCTCAGCCTAGCTTGTGCTCTTTATAATACTGATCTTAATAGGAAAAATATATGTTTGGTGCACCTATGTGTAGTAGTGCCTGGGTGCAACTATAAAGATGGTGCAGTCTGCTGTAATGTGGTAAATGCTGTTTGGTTTAGAATTAAAAGACAGGGGATAAGTTACATGCAATATAACTTATCCCCTCTCTGAAGGATACTGGGGCCTCCCGCGATCTCCTGGATGGGGCCGCGGCCGTATGCTGGAAAGGGGGTGTTCCATCCCCACATGACGCGGCAGCCAACACGCCCCCTCCATGTACCCCATAGAGATACATGGAGGGGGCGTGTCTGCAGCGGCTTTCTACCGTGGCCCCATCCAGGAGATTGCTGGGGGCCCCAGTGCTCGGACCCCCCGCGATCTATAACTTATCCCCTATCCTTTGGATAGGGGATAGGTTATGTTGCACTGTAGTACTCCTTTAACCCCTTCCTGCAAAATCAGGTACATGTATGTTGTGATTTGGGACGACTTCCCGCAGTACCCCGTACATGTACCTGATGAATGAAAACTGTCTCATCACAGCCGGGCGCTGCAACAGTTTGGCGATCCCGGCTGCGACACACTGACCGGTAACTGGTGTCACTATCCAGGGACCAATTGCACTGGTCCCTGGTCCAGGATCGCTGCTATTGGTCAGTCAGTGGGACAGCTGACCAATAGCAAGCATTTTCAGCCCAGGGAAGCTTGGCTCCTCCTGCTGGCTGTCTCCGACGCTTCAGTGTGAGGAGAGAAGCGATTGGAGAAGTAGTCTGTGCAGGAGAGCCAGATAAATATCTTAGATTGCCCCGAAACGTGCTAAAAAGCCCCCGTTAACCCCTTCGGTGCAGTGACAGTGAGGCAGGAAGGAGCAGAGAGAGATAATCCTGCCACCTGTCAGGCTGTCACTGATAATCATCTTCACTTATCATCAGCACAGTCTCTGTTAACCCCTTCACTGCCAGATCACCCTCAGTGACACTATAGATTAACCCCTTCACTGCCATTGGCAGTGGCAGTGACTGTCAGTGGCCATCCTATCAGTTGTCATGCTGTCAAGTTGTCATCCTGTCGGTCCTGTCCGTCCGTTATCATCTTGTCAGTGATCATCCGGTCATCCTGTAATCCCTCCACTGCCAGATCACAACCAGTGACCTATCCATTAACCCCTTCACTGCCAGTGGCAGTGGCAATGACAGTCATCTTGTCAGTTGTCATCCGGTTAAGTTCCATTGGTTTATAAAAAAAAGAAAAAAGATAATACTTCCATGCTTCACTCAGACATCTGTAAAAAATCCTATCTGCTACGACTCTGGGAATGCGATTTGGCTATCTCTACGGAGGTGGAGGACTGGAGATATGCTTTTTGCTGCCTCAATAAGGCACCCCAGTGCTCTTCACCTATAGAATCCGCTTACAAAACCATCTTGAGATGGTATTTCACTCCCGATAAGATAGCTAGGGCATACCCAGGTTCCTCCCCTGTATGTTGGAAAGGCTGTGGCCACATAGGCTCATTGTACCACACTCTATGGTCCTGCCCCATCACACTCCAATTTTGGAAAGAGTGCAGAGCATTGATAGAAGATTTACTGCTCTTCCCTGTAGATTGGTCACCCTCACTGGTGCTATTATTCTTGGGCGCACTTTCCATACCTACTATGTTTAGACACCTTTTTTGTATCATCTGCATTATAGCTGAAACCACGTTAGTCAGCCATTGGAAAACACCAAATACCCCTTCCATGGTTACACTAATACTGAAAATAAACACCCCTTTCTCTTATGAGAAAATACTGGCCATGGGTTGCATTTCTAACATGTGTTACTTTTTCCCTGCTACTAAATCCTTGAGGAAGACTGTTCGCTCTTGGGCCACATGTTCTGGTTTTCTTTTGATTACATTGTTTCCAAAGTATAGTCCCTATATTCGTGATTGTCTTTTTCTTTGCCATATATAGACAGCTGCGTCTGTCTTTAAATGTTTGATTTATACCTGCTGTTCTGTTTTTCTATGAAAAAAAAATTCTTAATAAAAATGTATTGAACGTAAAAAAGAAAAAAAATATGTAAAAAATACATTTAAAAAAATACACTTTTAGTTAGCGTCTAGGGAAAGTGTAAAGGTTGGAGTCGCCCTTGTTAGGGCAAGTGCTCTATTAGGCAGGGTCAGCCCAAAGAAAGTTTTTCAAGTTCTGGTTATAAAAATTTTTTTTAAAAATATATTTTTTTTAATTATTAGTTAAAGGTGAAATTGGTGTTGCAGTTGTCTCATACCAGCGTTTAGTGACACTTGTCCATTTTTTTTGTTTCGTCTGCAGTTGGGGTTGCATTTGTCACATACAGGCGTTCAGTGACACTTGTCAGTTTTTACATTACACCTGCCTCACAGAACTTTTTCTAGGGTGCCATCGGTAGGGAGTTGAGACACCTAGTGGTACCGCCATCACTGCCCTGTACCTTATCACTGTCCACCTGTGTTTGAAACCTAAAAAAATTACTAAGTGTGTCTATAGTGCAGAAGAGGCCTATGAGATGCTGTTTGCTGATTCTGGCTCTGACAGCGGAGAGGATCTGGAATATTTAGTATCCTCGTCATCAGAATCCTCATTCTCATCCTCATCTTTATGAAGGAAAAGATATATCCATTCAGAGTGTCCCCCTGTCCTTACTGGACCACGGTTACCATGTATAAATTGACAATTTTTACAATAGTGTCCCCCTTCTGAAGTCCCTTGCTGCCAAAAGTACAGCTGCGTGTGGTACCATGAGAAAAAATGAAAAAGACCTACCTAAAACATTTATTTCTAAACCAGTGCCCAGAGGACAAAGTAGGGCTGTTTATTTAGGCACTCTGATGTTGCTCAAATACAAGGACAAACGAGATGTCCTTGTGTTGACAACACTCCATGGTGACCAGTCAACCCCAGTCCCAATCCGAGGAACCACAGAGCATAAAAACAAGCCTGTGTGTATCCAGGATTATAATAAATATATGGAAGGGGTGGACCTTTCCGATCAGGTCCTGCAGCCCTACAGCGCCTTAAAGGGGTACTCCGGCCCTGAGACATTTTATCCCCTATCCAAAGGATACTCCGGCCCTGTGGTCGCCACCCGGCTGTTTGTGAGCCGGCACCGCGGCATGCAGCTCAAACAGGTGGGTGGTGAATCTTATTTGATAGGGGATAAGATGTCTCAGGGCCGGAGTAGCCCTTTAAGAAAATCTATCTATTTAAAAAAATAATTAATTTCTCATATTCCCTGTTTTTTAAATCTTTTTATTTTACATCCGCTATTTCCCCATTTTACCATCTGACATTTCCTTCAAAGCTCATAAAAATTCCCATTATATCCCTAGATAAATACTTTGATGAATAAGATAAAACAAGTAAAAATTCCCATTATATCCCTAAAGGAATACTTTAATGGGGGAAATTTTCTTCAAGGAGGCACTCATGTTTTTTGATCTTATCCTAAAAAAACATTTAGCTCATATATCTCTTCATATATTATCTCAAAAAGTGTACAATATCCAAATTAATGTTCTGAAATTCTCTGGGGCTCCTATCATTTTGGACCCTGCCATGTGTTCATACATCAAGTAAGGACCACAACGTGGATATTTCTGATCACAGTAGAAATGGGGTTATAAATTTTGTGGTGCATTTTGTTATGTTCATGTGCACAGTACAAAATAAATTACTTTAAAGTGACACATTGGTGGAAAAAAAAAAATATTTTTTCCCTTTTTAAACCTTTTTTGCATAAGTTTGCTCCAAAAACTGTAAGGTCAAAATACTCATGACACCCCTGGATAAATTCCTTAGGGGGTATAGTTTTCAAAATGGGGTACATTATGGGGAATTTAATTGTTCTGGCAGGTGTGCAATGAGGCCTGAAAAATTCTCAAGCAAAATTGATGCTCTGAAATCCTCTGGGAGCTCCTGTCATTTTGGACCCTACCATGTGTCCAGACTTTGAGTAAGGACCACAACGGAAAAAAAAACAATCTCGGAATTGCATTGATAAGTAAAAGCGTTCCAAAGTTATTACCACATAAAGAGACGCATGTCAGATTTGAAAAAAAGGCCTTGGTCATTAAGGTCAAAACAGGCTGTTGAGTAAAGGGGTTAAAGGGATACTCCAGTGGAAAACTTTTTTTTCCTTTTAAATCAACTGGTCGCAAAAAGTTAAACAGATTTATAAATTACTTCTATTGAAAAATCTTAATCCTTCCAGTACTTATTAGCTGCTGAATACTACAGAGGAAATTATTTTCTTTTTGGGACACAGAGCTCTCTGCTGACATCACGAGCACAGTGCTCTCTGCTGACATCTCTGTCCATTTTAAGAACTGTCCAGAGTAGGAGAAAATCCCCATAGCAAACATATGCTGCTCTGGACAGTTCCTAAAATGGACAGAGATGTCAGCAGAGAGCACTGTGCTTGTGATGTCAGCAGAGAGCACTGTGTTCCAAAAAGAAAATAATTTCCTCTGTAGTATTCAGCAGCTAATAAGTACTGGAAGGATTAAGATTTTTTAATAGAAGTAATTTACAAATCTGTATAACTTTCTGGCACCAGTTGATAAAAAAAAACGTTTTCCACCGGAGTACCCCTTTAAACTTTAGTTTTGCCCTAACTTAGATGTTTGACTGCTACAGTCACTTTAATAGTTGCACTCACTTGGTGGTTTTATTCTCCTAAACAGGTATGTAACATCAAATTTAACTTTGAATATAGTGGTCTCATACCAATAACCAAAGAACAGTGAGGAATGCCACTCATCCCTAGAGGATCAGTATGCACTCAAGACGGCTGCCATCTTTCACCTATAGTTTTTCTCCCAAATCTCTAAAAAGGCTACACAATCTACAGCACCTAGAAATTCCTCAATTATACCAACCATTTATGACTACCTGAAACCTCCGTGAATTCTTACAACTGCTAAGCCACTATTCTTTATGGAATTATTTTCTAGTCTCCCATGGCTGTGTATATACAACCCAATAGCTTGCACTACTATAGTATGGTCCCTCACAAGCAGGTGTTCTGGATATGTCAAGTGTAAGGCTTTTGTACAGGAAGGCCAGGCTTAAAGAGTACCTCTCATTAACTTGATAAATGTTATAATCCTCTCAGTTCACTGCCCCCATCATGATAAACCACCCCCAGCCTTTATTTTTGTATTTGTTAGTTTTCTACCTTGATATTACTCTGTATTTTCTGCTCAGTCAGATTCACACACTGGGAAGGGGCGCTCCCCAGCAGGCGAGACATCATCTGAAACCATACAGAGGAGAACTTCCTCCCTCACTCTGCTACCAACTGCCAGTGTGCAGTTTAGTGTGAGAGGAGCTATGATTGGATAAAGCTGCACACCCCCCCCCCCTCAGCACTCTAGGCTCCATTTCCTGTGTTTGGACTTATGCCAGGTCAGCAGGAGTCCAAAGTCTGTTGAAAAGATGGGGGGAAATGTGCTCTGGACAAGTAGTGGCAGCTTTTTTTTAACCCCTTAAGGACCGAGCCCTTTTTCACCTTAAGGACCGGAGCGTTTTTTGCAATTCTGACCACTGTCACTTTAAACATTAATAACTCTGGAATGCTTTTAGTTATCATTCTGATTCCGAGACTGTTTTTTCGTGACATATTCTACTTTAACTTAGTGGTAAAATTTTATGGTAACTTGCATCCTTTCTTGGTGAAAAATCCCCAAATTTGATGAAAAAAATGAAAATTTAGCATTTTTCTAATTTTTAAGCTCTCTGCTTGTAAGGAAAATGGATATTCAAATTAAATTTCTTTTTGGGTCACATATACAATATGTCTACTTCATGTTTGCATCATAAAATTGATGAGTTTTTACTTTTGGAAGACACCAGAGGGCTTCAAAGTTCTGCAGCAAATTTCCAATTTTTCACAAAATTTTGAAATTCGATATTTTTCAGGGACCAGTTCAGTTTTGAAGTGGATTTGAAGGGTCTTCATATTAGAAATACCCCATAAATGACCCCATTATAAAAACTACACCCTCAAAAGTATTCAAAATGACATTCAGTCAGGGTTTTAACCCTTTAGGTGTTTCACAGGAATAGCAGCAAAGTGAAGGAGAAAATTCAAAATCTTCATTTTTTACACTCGCATGTTCATGTAGACCCAATTTTTGAATTTTTGCAAGGGGTAAAAGGAGAAAATTTTTACATATATTTGTAACCCAATTTCTCTCGAGTAAGCACATACTTCATATGTCTATGTAAAGTGTTCGGCGGGCGCAGTAGAGGGCTCAGAAGGGAAGGAGCGACAAGGGGATTTTGGAGAGAACATTTTTCTGAAATGGTTTTTGGGGGGCATGTCACCTTTAGGAAGCCCTTAGGGTGCCAAAACAGGAAAAAAAACACATGGCATACCATTTTGGAAACTAGACCCCTTGGGGAACGTAACAAGGGGTAAAGTGAACCTTAATACCCCACAGGTGTTTCATGACTTTTGCAAATGTAAAAAAAAAAAAAAAAATTACCTAAAATGCTTGTTTTCCCAAAAATTTTACATTTTTAAAAAGGGTAATAGCAGAAAATACCCCCCAAAATTTGAAGCCCAATTTCTCCCGATTCAGAAAACATCCCATATGGGGGTGAAAAGTGCTCTGCTGGCGCACTACAGGTCTCAGAAGAGAAGGAGTCACATTTGGCTTTTTTGAAGGAAATTTTGCTCTGGGGACATGCCGCATTTAGGAAGCCCCTATGGTGCCAGGACTGCAAAAAAAACTCACATGGCATACCATTTTGGAAACTAGACCCCTTGGGGAACGTAACAAGGGGTAAAGTGAACCTTAATAACCCACAGGGGTTTCACGACTTTTGCATAAGTAAAAAAAAAAAAAAATTTTACCTAAAATGCTTGATTTTCCAAAAAAATTACATTTTTACAAAGGGTTAAAGCAGAAAATACCCCCCAAAATTTGAAGCCCAATCTCTCCCGATTCAGAAAACACCCCATATGGGGGTGAAAAGTGCTCTGCTGGCGCACTACAGGTCTCAGAAGAGAAGGAGTCACATTTGGCTTTTTGGAAGGAAATTTTGCTCTGGGGACATGCCGCATTTAGGAAGCCCCTATGGTGCCAGGACAGCAAAAAAAAACTCACATGGCATACCATTTTGGAAACTAGACCCCTTGGGGAACGTAACAAGGGGTAAAGTGAACCTTAATACCCCACAGGGGTTTCACAACTTTTGCATAAGTAAAAATAAAATAAAAAATGTTACCTAAAATGCTTGATTTTCCAAAAAAATTACATTTTTACAAAGGGTTAAAGCAGAAAATACCCCCCAAAATTTGAATCCCAATCTCTCCCGATTCAGAAAACACCCCATATGGGGGTGAAAAGTGCTCTGCTGGCGCACTACAGGTCTCAGAAGAGAAGGAGTCACATTTGGCTTTTTTGAAGGAAATTTTGCTCTGGGGCATGCCGCATTTAGGAAGCCCTTATGGTGCCAGGACAGCAAAAAAACCTCACATGGCATACCATTTTGGAAACTAGAACCCTTGGGGAACGTAACAAGGGGTAAAGTGAACCTTAATACCCCACAGGGGTTTCACGACTTTTGCATAAGTAAAAATAAAATAAAAAATGTTACCTAAAATGCTTGATTTTCCAAAAAAATTACATTTTTACAAAGGGTTAAAGCAGAAAATACCCCCCAAAATTTGAAGCCCAATCTCTCCCGATTCAGAAAACACCCCATATGGGGGTGAAAAGTGCTCTGCTGGCGCACTACAGGTCTCAGAAGAGAAGGAGTCACATTTGGCTTTTTTGAAGGAAATTTTGCTCTGGGGACATGCCGCATTTAGGAAGCCCTTATGGTGCCAGGACAGCAAAAAAACCTCACATGGCATACCATTTTGGAAACTAGACACCTTGGGGAACGTAACAAGGGGTAAAGTGAACCTTAATACCCCACAGGGGTTTCACGACTTTTGCATAAGTAAAAATAAAATAAAAAATGTTACCTAAAATGCTTGATTTTCCAAAAAAATTACATTTTTACAAAGGGTTAAAGCAGAAAATACCCCCCAAAATTTGAAGCCCAATCTCTCCCGATTCAGAAAACACCCCATATGGGGGTGAAAAGTGCTCTGCTGGCGCACTACAGGTCTCAGAAGAGAAGGAGTCACATTTGGCTTTTTTGAAGGAAATTTTGCTCTGGGGGCATGCCGCATTTAGGAAGCCCCTATGGTGCCAGGACAGCATAAAAAAAAACCACATGGCATCACATTTTGGAATCTAGACCCCTCCGGGAAAGTAACAGTTATACAGTGAGTACTTACACCTCACAGGTTTTTTGAACAGTGGGCCGTAAAAGTGAAAAATTAGATTTTTTTTGCACTATATTGATAGTGTTACCCCAAATGTTTCATTTTCACATTGGGTAATAGGGCAAAAGGCCCCCAAAATTTGTAGAACAATTTTGTCTGAGAAACAAAAATACCCCATATGTGGATGTAAATTGCTCTGTGGACGCACTGCAATGCTCAGAATAGAAGGAGTGAAAATTTTGTTGAAATTGAAGTCGGGGGTCCCGTGCATTTATAAAGCCCCAAAAGCAAAAATAAACCCACATGAGACACCATTTTAGAAACTACACCCCTCAATGAACGTAACAAGGGGTACAGTGGGAAATAACACCTCACAGTTTTTTTGAAAAGTGGTCCATAAATTGGAAAATTTTATTTTTTTACACTAAAATGCTGGCGTTATCCAATTTTTTACATTTTCACAAGGGTTAATATGAGATATTGGGTTACAAATTTTTGATGGCTTTTCCCCCTGACTATAAAAATACATCCACATATGGGGTAACATGCTGGGCGGGCGCACAACAAGGCTCAGAAGTCATAGACGTCACTTTGTATTTGTGGCCTATGGCATATCAGTAGCTGACGGTTACATACATTCCGAGGAAAATACAAAAATGAAACACCCACATGTGACACCATTACAGAAAGTACCCACCCTGAGGAATGGGTATAGGGGTAAAGAGGACATTTTTACAGGTGTTTCCTAAATTTATTTTCCAGGAATGGATGAAGGGTAGCTTTTGAAAATTGCAATTTTCAACCTATGCTCTGCTTCATCTTTCTGGGAACAACTAACATGTGACTCCGAATTGTCGCCTGGAAATACGACAGAGCTCAGTGAGAACTCTTCGCATTTGAGGTGGATGTTTGTTACGGACCTAACAGTTACATACATTCAGAGGAAAATACAAGAAAGGAACATCCATATGTGAGAATACTACAAACAGTACACCCCCTAGGGAAGGTGTATAGGGTGAAGTGGAGATTTGGAACAGACGGGTGTTCCCTTCATTTATTTTCCAGGAATGGATGAAGAGTACTATGGGGGGAAGAAAATTGCAATTTTAGAACTGATATGCCAATTATTTTCCCAGAATGATGACCCAGAGTACAGCCAAAAGTAAAAATGATGCCCGCCCCAAACCCTATACTCTGAATCATCATTCTGGGAAGGGGATGTGTGGGGCCGTCCCTATTCTGTTACCTCAAATGCGCAACCCGCTCAGGTGGGGAGAGAGAGCGTTGCGCATTTGAGGCAACTGCAAACCTCCAATGCCGTTGACTCTGTGTCCCATAACCCATTTTTTGGGGGACAAAGATGTTATGAGGGGCATTGGGAAAGAGGTTTTGGGTTTGATTTTTTGGGGGTAGGGTATTTTGGTATAAAATTTGGAAGTCAATGTACCCTGGACTGGTACATTGGAGCCGAATTCTGGGGAATTAAAATCAGGGAAAAGGATTAAAAATTTAGTACTCCATGGAAGTGTGATACTCCCTGAAGCAGTTTTTAACGCAGAGGCCCGGATGATCGGGGCAAGTGTCACATTGAGTGGTAGTGTCCTTCCGAATCCCCCTCCTGTGACACACTCTGCATTTTTTCTGAGATCGTCCTTTCTTTCCAGTGTGGGGGACCTCACCTGGAAAGTGTTGGCCGGGGACGATCCGGGGCACTGAAGTTCCAGAGGTGCTCTGACCCGCTCTTTGGCGGTCACCAAAGATGAGGGCCCTTAGAACTACCTCTTGAAACTCCAGGTATGTCCCTGTGTTGCCAGCGTTCTGGTACAGTATAAAAGAGTTGTACATGGCAACCTGTACCATGTAGACCGCAACCTTTTTATACCATACACGTGTTTTCCGCATGGCATTATATGGCTTGAGGACTTGATCAGAAAGATCAACTCCCCCCATATACCGATTGTAGTCCAGAATACAATCGGGCTTGAGGACCGGTCCCGCGGTACCTCGCACAGGGACAGGGGTGCTGCCATTCCCATGAATTGTGGTGAGCATAAGGACATCCCTCTTGTCCTTATACTGGACCAACAACAGGTTCTCATGGGAAAAGGCACGGGACTCACCCCGGGGGATAGGAGCATGTAGGGGATGGGGCGGAAGGCCTCTTTGATTCTTCCGGACTGTCCCACAAGCGACCGTGGATCTGGCGGCGAGGGATGTGAAGAGAGGGATACTAGTATAAAAGTTATCCACGTAAAGGTGGTAACCTTTATCTAGCAATGGGTGCAAAAGGCCCCAAACGATTTTCCCGCTAACACCCAGAGTGGGGGGACATTCTGGGGGTTCAAAACGGGAATCTCGTCCCTCATACACTATAAACTTGCAAGTGTACCCGGAGGTACTCTCGCAAAGTTTATACATCTTCACGCCATACCGCGCTCGCTTGGTCGGGATGTATTGCCGGAAGCTGAGTCTCCCCTTGAAGCTGATGAGCGACTCATCAATAGAGACCTCCCGCCCCGGGACATAGGCCTCCCAAAATCTGGCCCCGAAGTGATTGATGACCGGCCTGATTTTATACAGGCGGTCATACGCGGGATCAGTTCGGGGGGGACATGCCGCATTATCAGCATAATGCAAACATCTCCGAATGGCCTCGAACCGGGAGCGTGTCATGGCCATACTGTAGAGGGGTGTCTGGTAAAAGACGTCCCCAGTCCAATATTGCCTGACACTGGGTTTTTTAACTATACCCATATGCAGCGCGAGGCCCCAAAAGGTCCTCATTTCGGCTGCATCGACTGGAGTCCAGCCGCCGGGTCTAGCTAAAAGTGAGCCCGGGTTAGCGGCGACGAACTGTTGGGCGTACAGATTCGTCTGTGTAACCATCAAATTAACAAAGTCGTCACTGAAAAAATGACCGAAAAAGTCCTTTTCAGTGAACCCGGCGATGTTAATTTTGATTCCTGAGTCGCCAACAAACTCAGGAATCACGGGCTCGTGGTCCGCTGGCTCAGCCCAGTCAAGTTCTCCGGTACGATGTACCAGTGATCTTGGCAGGGGGGCTTCACTAGTATGAGCGCCAGGGGGACTCATACTAGCATGGGGCACAGGGTCAAGGGCAGAGGAGGTTTGCGGCACCGCACGGCGGCGTCTCCGCCGCCTTGGTGGCTCATCATCAGAACTAGATGATGAGGAGGACGATGAAATAAGGAAGGTGGGGTCTTCATCGTCCTCTGAGCAGCTCTCGGTGTCGGAGGCAATTAGGTCATATGCCTCCTCCGCCGAAAACACTCTGCGGGCCATTTCCCTACTATAATGGGGATACGGCGGTGTGTGTGTGGGGGAAAACTTTATTGGTGTGTGTGCTGTGTGTGGTGTGGTGCGATACTACCTCCCTAACCCGCCCTAACCCGCCCTAGCCTAACCTAACCTAACCCGCCCTAACAAAAAAAAAATATAAAATAAAAAGGGGACTTTTTTTTTTTTTTTTTAAAGGGGACTTCTAGCGCAAAAAAGCCCTGCGCCAAAAAAAAGCGTTTATCTAATCAGTGGTGTGCGCACTGATTAGCGCTTGTGGCGGCAGGGGGCGTAGAAGTCAGTGGGGGGGTCCGGCCACTCAGCCCAGAACAGTGGCTGGTGGCTTGTTCACAGACCCCCACACAAAAAACCCGAAAAATAAAATAAAAAAAACGTTTTACCCCGAAAAAAAATGCACCCACCTGAACCCCAAAAAAACGCTGGGACAGGCTGCACACACAGGTACGGTCCGTCCACACAGTACACTCCTGCTACTGGTGGCACGGACCGCCTATGGGTGCAAAAAAAAAATACCGCGTTAACCGAAAAAAGTGCCTTTACCACAAAAAAAAAACGCTGATCAGTGATAAATCACTGACAGCGGTGAGGCACGCCGCACACACAGGTACGGTCCGGCCACACAGTACACGCCTGCTACTGGTGGCACGGACCGCCTATGGGTGCAAAAAAAGCGCTAGAAAACGCGAAAAAAAGTGCCGGCACCACAAAAAAAACGCTGATCAGTACTACGGGACTGATCAGCGGCGGGTGGGCTTTAACAAACGGTGGCGGACCGCTCTTTTATAACTAAGAGGGTCCGCACACACGCTTAGGGAAAAAAAAATAAAAAAAAGATCTGGCGGCAGACCGCAGCGACCCAGCAGGGCCGGGGTCACGCAGCTAAAGGTGCTACGGACCCACGGACACCCACTGAGGTACGCCGAAAAAAAAAAAAAGGCTTTTTATTTAACCCTAACCTGTCCCTACCTAATCTAAAGCTAACCCTGTGTGATTTCTGTGCCAAGGGGCCACAGAAAAGGGGGCAAGGGGCACTTTTTTCAACTGAGGGGATGGTGGGCAGCACGGGGCTCCGTCCTGCACACCAGATCTAAGTGGAATGGGGGGCAGAATGGAGCAACGTGCTCCTACCCCCCACCATCCCCTCCCATTTGTTACGCCGAGCGCTCCGGGTCCCCGCTCCTCCCCGGAGCGCTCGCTTCTCTCTCGCTACCGCAGCGCTCCGGGCAGCTCCACTGACCCGGTGCGCTGCGATACCGTCTCCAGCCGGGATGCGATTCGCGATGCGGGTAGCGCCCGCTCGCGATGCGCATCCCGGCTCCCGTACCTGACTCGCTCTCCGTCTGTCCTGTCCCGGCGCGCGCGGCCCCGCTCCCTAGGGCGCGCGCGCGCCGGGTCTCTGCGATTTAAAGGGCCACTGCGCCGCTGATTGGCGCAGTGGTTCCAATTAGTGTGTTCACCTGTGCACTCCCTATTTATACCTCACTTCCCCTTCACTCCCTCGCCGGATCTTGTTGCCATTGTGCCAGTGAAAGCGTTTCCTTGTGTGTTCCTAGCCTGTGTTCCAGACCTCCTGCCGTTGCCCCCGACTACGATCCTTGCTGCCTGCCCCGACCTTCTGCTACGTCCGACCTTGCTTCTGTCTACTCCCTTGTACCGCGCCTATCTTCAGCAGTCAGAGAGGTTGAGCCGTTGCTAGTGGATACGACCTGGTCACTACCGCCGCAGCAAGACCATCCCGCTTTGCGGCGGGCTCTGGTGAAAACCAGTAGTGACTTAGAACCGATCCACTAGCACGGTCCACGCCAATCCCTCTCTGGCACAGAGGATCCACTACCTGCCAGCCGGCATCGTGACAGTAGATCCGGCCATGGATCCCGCTGAAGTTCCTCTGCCAGTTGTCGCCGACCTCACCACGGTGGTCGCCCAGCAGTCACAACAGATAGCGCAACAAGGCCAACAGCTGTCTCAACTGACCGTGTTGCTACAGCAGCTACTACCACAGCTTCAGCAATCATCTCCTCCGCCAGCTCCTGCACCTCCTCCGCAGCGAGTGGCCACTTCTGGTCTACGACTATCCTTGCCGGATAAATTTGATGGGGACTCTAAATTCTGCCGTGGCTTTCTTTCCCAATGTTCCCTGCACTTGGAGATGATGTCGGACCAGTTTCCTACTGAAAGGTCTAAGGTGGCTTTCGTAGTCAGCCTTCTGTCTGGAAAAGCTCTGTCATGGGCCACACCGCTCTGGGACCGCAATGACCCCGTCACTGCCTCTATACACTCCTTCTTCTCGGAAATTCGAAGTGTCTTTGAGGAACCTGCCCGAGCCTCTTCTGCTGAGACTGCCCTGTTGAACCTGGTCCAGGGTAATTCTTCCGTTGGCGAGTACGCCGTACAATTCCGTACTCTTGCTTCAGAATTATCCTGGAATAATGAGGCCCTCTGCGCGACCTTTAAAAAAGGCCTATCCAGCAACATTAAAGATGTTCTGGCCGCACGAGAAATCCCTGCTAACCTACATGAACTCGTCCATCTTGCCACTCGCATTGACATGCGTTTTTCCGAAAGGCGTCAGGAGCTCCGCCAGGATATGGACTTTGTTCGCACAAGGCGTTTTTTCTCCCCGGCTCCTCTCTCCTTTGGTCCCCTGCAATCCGTTCCTGTGCCTCCCGCCGTGGAGGCTATGCAGGTCGACCGGTCTCGCCTGACACCTCAAGAGAGGACACGACGCCGCATGGAGAATCTCTGCCTGTACTGTGCCAGTACCGAACACTTCCTGAAGGATTGTCCTATCCGTCCTCCCCGCCTGGAAAGACGTACGCTGACTCCGCACAAAGGTGACACAGTCCTTGATGTCTACTCTGCTTCTCCACGTCTTACTGTGCCTGTGCGGATATCTGCCTCTGCCTTCTCCTTCTCTACTATGGCCTTCTTGGATTCCGGATCTGCAGGAAATTTTATTTTGGCCTCTCTCGTCAACAGGTTCAACATCCCAGTGACCAGTCTCGCCAGACCCCTCTACATCAATTGTGTAAACAATGAAAGATTGGACTGTACCATACGTTTCCGCACGGAGCCCCTTCTAATGTGCATCGGACCTCATCACGAGAAGATTGAATTTTTGGTCCTCCCCAATTGCACTTCCGAAATCCTCCTTGGACTACCCTGGCTTCAACTCCATTCCCCAACCCTGGATTGGTCCACTGGGGAGATCAAGAGTTGGGGGCCCTCTTGTTTCAAGGACTGCCTAAAACCGGTTCCCAGTACCCCTTGCCGTGACTCTGTGGTTCCCCCTGTAACCGGTCTCCCTAAGGCCTATATGGACTTTGCGGATGTTTTTTGCAAAAAACAAGCTGAGACTCTACCTCCTCACAGGCCTTATGATTGTCCTATTGACCTCCTCCCGGGCACTACTCCACCCCGGGGCAGAATCTATCCCCTGTCCGCCCCAGAGACTCTTGCTATGTCGGAGTACATCCAGGAAAATTTAAAAAAAGGCTTTATCCGTAAATCCTCCTCTCCTGCCGGAGCCGGATTTTTCTTTGTGTCCAAAAAAGATGGCTCTCTACGTCCTTGCATTGACTACCGCGGTCTTAATAAAATCACGGTAAAGAACCGCTACCCCCTACCCCTCATCTCTGAACTCTTTGATCGCCTCCAAGGTGCCCACATCTTTACCAAACTGGACTTAAGAGGTGCTTATAATCTCATCCGCATCAGAGAGGGGGATGAATGGAAAACGGCATTTAACACTAGAGATGGACACTTTGAGTATCTGGTCATGCCCTTTGGCCTGTGCAACGCCCCTGCCGTCTTCCAAGACTTTGTTAATGAAATTTTTCGTGATCTCTTATACTCCTGTGTTGTTGTATATCTGGACGATATCCTGATTTTTTCTGCCAATCTAGAAGAACACCGCCAGCATGTCCGTATGGTTCTTCAGAGACTTCGTGACAATCAATTTTATGCCTAGATAGAGAAATGTCTGTTTGAATGCCAATCTCTTTCTTTCCTAGGATACTTGGTCTCTGGCCAGGGACTACAAATGGATCCAGACAAACTCTCTGCCGTCTTAGATTGGCCACGCCCCTCCGGACTCCGTGCTATCCAACGTTTTTTGGGGTTCGCCAATTATTACAGGCAATTTATTCCACATTTTTCTACCGTTGTGGCCCCTATCGTGGCTTTAACCAAAAAAAATGCCAATCCCAAGTCTTGGCCTCCTCAAGCGGAAGACGCCTTTAAACGGCTCAAGTCTGCCTTTTCTTCGGCTCCCGTGCTCTCCAGACCTGACCCATCTAAACCCTTCCTTTTGGAGGTTGATGCCTCCTCTGTAGGAGCTGGAGCGGTCCTTCTACAAAAAAATTCTTCCGGGCATGCTGTTACTTGTGGGTTTTTTTCTAGGACCTTCTCTCCGGCGGAGAGGAACTACTCCATCGGGGATCGAGAGCTTCTAGCCATTAAATTAGCACTTGAGGAATGGAGGCATCTGCTGGAGGGATCAAGATTTCCAGTTATTATTTACACCGATCACAAGAACCTCTCCTATCTCCAGTCTGCCCAACGGCTGAATCCTCGCCAGGCCAGGTGGTCTCTGTTCTTTGCCCGATTTAATTTTGAAATTCACTTTCGGCCTGCCGATAAGAACATTAGGGCCGATGCTCTCTCTCGTTCCTCGGATGCCTCGGAACTTGAACTCTCTCCGCAACACATCATTCCTCCTGACTGCCTGATTTCCACTTCTCCAGCCTCCATCAGGCAAACTCCTCCAGGAAAGACCTTCGTCTCTCCACGCCAACGCCTCGGAATCCTCAAATGGGGTCACTCCTCCCATCTCGCAGGTCATGCAGGCATCAAGAAATCTGTGCAACTCATCTCTCGCTTCTATTGGTGGCCGACTCTGGAGACGGATGTCGTGGACTTTGTGCGAGCCTGCACTGTCTGTGCCCGGGATAAGACTCCTCGCCAGAAGCCCGCTGGTTTTCTTCATCCTCTGCCTGTCCCCGAACAGCCTTGGTCTCTGATTGGTATGGATTTTATTACAGACCTACCCCCATCCCGTGGCAACACTGTTGTTTGGGTGGTCGTTGATCGATTCTCCAAGATGGCACATTTCATCCCTCTTCCTGGTCTTCCTTCAGCGCCTCAGTTGGCTAAACAATTTTTTGTACACATTTTTCGTCTTCACGGGTTGCCCACACAGATAGTCTCGGATAGAGGCGTCCAATTCGTGTCAAAATTCTGGAGGGCTCTCTGTAAACAACTCAAGATTAAATTAAACTTTTCTTCTGCATATCATCCTCAATCCAATGGACAAGTAGAAAGAATTAACCAGGTCTTGGGTGATTATTTACGACATTTTGTTTCCTCCCGCCAGGATGATTGGGCAGATCTTCTACCATGGGCCGAATTCTCGTATAACTTTAGAGTCTCTGAATCTTCCTCCAAATCCCCATTTTTCGTGGTGTACGGCCGTCACCCTCTTCCCCCCCTCCCTACTCCCTTGCCCTCTGGTTTGCCCGCTGTAGATGAAGTGACTCGTGATCTTTCCACCATATGGAAAGAGACCCAAGATTCTCTTTTACAGGCTTCATCTCGCATGAAAAAGTTTGCCGATAAGAAAAGAAGAGCTCCCCCCATTTTTGCTCCCGGAGACAAGGTATGGCTCTCCGCTAAATATGTCCGCTTTCGTGTCCCCAGTTACAAACTGGGTCCACGCTATCTTGGTCCTTTCAAAGTCTTGTGCCAAATTAATCCTGTCTCTTACAAACTTCTTCTTCCTCCTTCTCTCCGTATTCCTAATGCCTTTCATGTCTCTCTTCTTAAACCACTCATCATCAACCGTTTCTCTCCCAAGTTAGTTTCTCCCACTCCTGTCTCCGGTTCTTCTGAAGTCTTCTCAGTGAAAGAGATACTGGCCTCCAAGACGGTCAGAGGAAAAAGGTTCTTTTTGGTGGATTGGGAGGGCTGTGGACCTGAAGAGAGATCCTGGGAACCTGAGGACAACATCCTAGACAAAAGTCTGCTCCTCAGGTTCTCAGGCTCTAAGAAGAGGGGGAGACCCAAGGGGGGGGTACTGTTACGCCGAGCGCTCCGGGTCCCCACTCCTCCCCGGAGCGCTCGCTTCTCTCTCGCTACCGCAGCGCTCCGGGCAGCTCCACTGACCCGGTGCGCTGCGATACCGTCTCCAGCCGGGATGCGATTCGCGATGCGGGTAGCGCCCGCTCGTGATGCGCATCCCGGCTCCCGTACCTGACTCGCTCTCCGTCTGTCCTGTCCCGGCGCGCGCGGCCCCGCTCCCTAGGGCGCGCGCGCGCGCCGGGTCTCTGCGATTTAAAGGGCCACTGCGCCGCTGATTGGCGCAGTGGTTCCAATTAGTGTGTTCACCTGTGCACTCCCTATTTATACCTCACTTCCCCTTCACTCCCTCGCCGGATCTTGTTGCCATTGTGCCAGTGAAAGCGTTTCCTTGTGTGTTCCTAGCCTGTGTTCCAGACCTCCTGCCGTTGCCCCCGACTACGATCCTTGCTGCCTGCCCCGACCTTCTGCTACGTCCGACCTTGCTTCTGTCTACTCCCTTGTACCGCGCCTATCTTCAGCAGTCAGAGAGGTTGAGCCGTTGCTAGTGGATACGACCTGGTCACTACCGCCGCAGCAAGACCATCCCGCTTTGCGGCGGGCTCTGGTGAAAACCAGTAGTGACTTAGAACCGATCCACTAGCACGGTCCACGCCAATCCCTCTCTGGCACAGAGGATCCACTACCTGCCAGCCGGCATCGTGACAGTAGATCCGGCCATGGATCCCGCTGAAGTTCCTCTGCCAGTTGTCGCCGACCTCACCACGGTGGTCGCCCAGCAGTCACAACAGATAGCGCAACAAGGCCAACAGCTGTCTCAACTGACCGTGTTGCTACAGCAGCTACTACCACAGCTTCAGCAATCATCTCCTCCGCCAGCTCCTGCACCTCCTCCGCAGCGAGTGGCCGCTTCTGGTCTACGACTATCCTTGCCGGATAAATTTGATGGGGACTCTAAATTCTGCCGTGGCTTTCTTTCCCAATGTTCCCTGCACTTGGAGATGATGTCGGACCAGTTTCCTACTGAAAGGTCTAAGGTGGCTTTCGTAGTCAGCCTTCTGTCTGGAAAAGCTCTGTCATGGGCCACACCGCTCTGGGACCGCAATGACCCCGTCACTGCCTCTATACACTCCTTCTTCTCGGAAATTCGAAGTGTCTTTGAGGAACCTGCCCGAGCCTCTTCTGCTGAGACTGCCCTGTTGAACCTGGTCCAGGGTAATTCTTCCGTTGGCGAGTACGCCGTACAATTCCGTACTCTTGCTTCAGAATTATCCTGGAATAATGAGGCCCTCTGCGCGACCTTTAAAAAAGGCCTATCCAGCAACATTAAAGATGTTCTGGCCGCACGAGAAATCCCTGCTAACCTACATGAACTCGTCCATCTTGCCACTCGCATTGACATGCGTTTTTCCGAAAGGCGTCAGGAGCTCCGCCAGGATATGGACTTTGTTCGCACAAGGCGTTTTTTCTCCCCGGCTCCTCTCTCCTTTGGTCCCCTGCAATCCGTTCCTGTGCCTCCCGCCGTGGAGGCTATGCAGGTCGACCGGTCTCGCCTGACACCTCAAGAGAGGACACGACGCCGCATGGAGAATCTCTGCCTGTACTGTGCCAGTACCGAACACTTCCTGAAGGATTGTCCTATCCGTCCTCCCCGCCTGGAAAGACGTACGCTGACTCCGCACAAAGGTGACACAGTCCTTGATGTCTACTCTGCTTCTCCACGTCTTACTGTGCCTGTGCGGATATCTGCCTCTGCCTTCTCCTTCTCTACTATGGCCTTCTTGGATTCCGGATCTGCAGGAAATTTTATTTTGGCCTCTCTCGTCAACAGGTTCAACATCCCAGTGACCAGTCTCGCCAGACCCCTCTACATCAATTGTGTAAACAATGAAAGATTGGACTGTACCATACGTTTCCGCACGGAGCCCCTTCTAATGTGCATCGGACCTCATCACGAGAAGATTGAATTTTTGGTCCTCCCCAATTGCACTTCCGAAATCCTCCTTGGACTACCCTGGCTTCAACTCCATTCCCCAACCCTGGATTGGTCCACTGGGGAGATCAAGAGTTGGGGGCCCTCTTGTTTCAAGGACTGCCTAAAACCGGTTCCCAGTACCCCTTGCCGTGACTCTGTGGTTCCCCCTGTAACCGGTCTCCCTAAGGCCTATATGGACTTTGCGGATGTTTTTTGCAAAAAACAAGCTGAGACTCTACCTCCTCACAGGCCTTATGATTGTCCTATTGACCTCCTCCCGGGCACTACTCCACCCCGGGGCAGAATCTATCCCCTGTCCGCCCCAGAGACTCTTGCTATGTCGGAGTACATCCAGGAAAATTTAAAAAAAGGCTTTATCCGTAAATCCTCCTCTCCTGCCGGAGCCGGATTTTTCTTTGTGTCCAAAAAAGATGGCTCTCTACGTCCTTGCATTGACTACCGCGGTCTTAATAAAATCACGGTAAAGAACCGCTACCCCCTACCCCTCATCTCTGAACTCTTTGATCGCCTCCAAGGTGCCCACATCTTTACCAAACTGGACTTAAGAGGTGCTTATAATCTCATCCGCATCAGAGAGGGGGATGAATGGAAAACGGCATTTAACACTAGAGATGGACACTTTGAGTATCTGGTCATGCCCTTTGGCCTGTGCAACGCCCCTGCCGTCTTCCAAGACTTTGTTAATGAAATTTTTCGTGATCTCTTATACTCCTGTGTTGTTGTATATCTGGACGATATCCTGATTTTTTCTGCCAATCTAGAAGAACACCGCCAGCATGTCCGTATGGTTCTTCAGAGACTTCGTGACAATCAATTTTATGCCAAGATAGAGAAATGTCTGTTTGAATGCCAATCTCTTTCTTTCCTAGGATACTTGGTCTCTGGCCAGGGACTACAAATGGATCCAGACAAACTCTCTGCCGTCTTAGATTGGCCACGCCCCTCCGGACTCCGTGCTATCCAACGTTTTTTGGGGTTCGCCAATTATTACAGGCAATTTATTCCACATTTTTCTACCGTTGTGGCCCCTATCGTGGCTTTAACCAAAAAAAATGCCAATCCCAAGTCTTGGCCTCCTCAAGCGGAAGACGCCTTTAAACGGCTCAAGTCTGCCTTTTCTTCGGCTCCCGTGCTCTCCAGACCTGACCCATCTAAACCCTTCCTTTTGGAGGTTGATGCCTCCTCTGTAGGAGCTGGAGCGGTCCTTCTACAAAAAAATTCTTCCGGGCATGCTGTTACTTGTGGGTTTTTTTCTAGGACCTTCTCTCCGGCGGAGAGGAACTACTCCATCGGGGATCGAGAGCTTCTAGCCATTAAATTAGCACTTGAGGAATGGAGGCATCTGCTGGAGGGATCAAGATTTCCAGTTATTATTTACACCGATCACAAGAACCTCTCCTATCTCCAGTCTGCCCAACGGCTGAATCCTCGCCAGGCCAGGTGGTCTCTGTTCTTTGCCCGATTTAATTTTGAAATTCACTTTCGGCCTGCCGATAAGAACATTAGGGCCGATGCTCTCTCTCGTTCCTCGGATGCCTCGGAACTTGAACTCTCTCCGCAACACATCATTCCTCCTGACTGCCTGATTTCCACTTCTCCAGCCTCCATCAGGCAAACTCCTCCAGGAAAGACCTTCGTCTCTCCACGCCAACGCCTCGGAATCCTCAAATGGGGTCACTCCTCCCATCTCGCAGGTCATGCAGGCATCAAGAAATCTGTGCAACTCATCTCTCGCTTCTATTGGTGGCCGACTCTGGAGACGGATGTCGTGGACTTTGTGCGAGCCTGCACTGTCTGTGCCCGGGATAAGACTCCTCGCCAGAAGCCCGCTGGTTTTCTTCATCCTCTGCCTGTCCCCGAACAGCCTTGGTCTCTGATTGGTATGGATTTTATTACAGACCTACCCCCATCCCGTGGCAACACTGTTGTTTGGGTGGTCGTTGATCGATTCTCCAAGATGGCACATTTCATCCCTCTTCCTGGTCTTCCTTCAGCGCCTCAGTTGGCTAAACAATTTTTTGTACACATTTTTCGTCTTCACGGGTTGCCCACACAGATAGTCTCGGATAGAGGCGTCCAATTCGTGTCAAAATTCTGGAGGGCTCTCTGTAAACAACTCAAGATTAAATTAAACTTTTCTTCTGCATATCATCCTCAATCCAATGGACAAGTAGAAAGAATTAACCAGGTCTTGGGTGATTATTTACGACATTTTGTTTCCTCCCGCCAGGATGATTGGGCAGATCTTCTACCATGGGCCGAATTCTCGTATAACTTTAGAGTCTCTGAATCTTCCTCCAAATCCCCATTTTTCGTGGTGTACGGCCGTCACCCTCTTCCCCCCTCCCTACTCCCTTGCCCTCTGGTTTGCCCGCTGTAGATGAAGTGACTCGTGATCTTTCCACCATATGGAAAGAGACCCAAGATTCTCTTTTACAGGCTTCATCTCGCATGAAAAAGTTTGCCGATAAGAAAAGAAGAGCTCCCCCCATTTTTGCTCCCGGAGACAAGGTATGGCTCTCCGCTAAATATGTCCGCTTTCGTGTCCCCAGTTACAAACTGGGTCCACGCTATCTTGGTCCTTTCAAAGTCTTGTGCCAAATTAATCCTGTCTCTTACAAACTTCTTCTTCCTCCTTCTCTCCGTATTCCTAATGCCTTTCATGTCTCTCTTCTTAAACCACTCATCATCAACCGTTTCTCTCCCAAGTTAGTTTCTCCCACTCCTGTCTCCGGTTCTTCTGAAGTCTTCTCAGTGAAAGAGATACTGGCCTCCAAGACGGTCAGAGGAAAAAGGTTCTTTTTGGTGGATTGGGAGGGCTGTGGACCTGAAGAGAGATCCTGGGAACCTGAGGACAACATCCTAGACAAAAGTCTGCTCCTCAGGTTCTCAGGCTCTAAGAAGAGGGGGAGACCCAAGGGGGGGGGTACTGTTACGCCGAGCGCTCCGGGTCCCCGCTCCTCCCCGGAGCGCTCGCTTCTCTCTCGCTACCGCAGCGCTCCGGGCAGCTCCACTGACCCGGTGCGCTGCGATACCGTCTCCAGCCGGGATGCGATTCGCGATGCGGGTAGCGCCCGCTCGTGATGCGCATCCCGGCTCCCGTACCTGACTCGCTCTCCGTCTGTCCTGTCCCGGCGCGCGCGGCCCCGCTCCCTAGGGCGCGCGCGCGCCGGGTCTCTGCGATTTAAAGGGCCACTGCGCCGCTGATTGGCGCAGTGGTTCCAATTAGTGTGTTCACCTGTGCACTCCCTATTTATACCTCACTTCCCCTTCACTCCCTCGCCGGATCTTGTTGCCATTGTGCCAGTGAAAGCGTTTCCTTGTGTGTTCCTAGCCTGTGTTCCAGACCTCCTGCCGTTGCCCCCGACTACGATCCTTGCTGCCTGCCCCGACCTTCTGCTACGTCCGACCTTGCTTCTGTCTACTCCCTTGTACCGCGCCTATCTTCAGCAGTCAGAGAGGTTGAGCCGTTGCTAGTGGATACGACCTGGTCACTACCGCCGCAGCAAGACCATCCCGCTTTGCGGCGGGCTCTGGTGAAAACCAGTAGTGACTTAGAACCGATCCACTAGCACGGTCCACGCCAATCCCTCTCTGGCACAGAGGATCCACTACCTGCCAGCCGGCATCGTGACACCATTACTATGTGATTGGTGTGGCCACTTTGGCCACCCAATCACAACTGTACTGAGGGGGGTGGCCACAATGCCAGCCGCCAGTACAGTACGGATGGTGATTGGTGGTGTATACTGATGACCCGGAACCGCTGCAGAACGCCGGTAAGTAGTTACCGGCGTCCTGCAGCGATCGCCGGTATAGGAGGTCCTCCGGACCTCCTCCGGCACACTGCCGGGATGTCTGCTGATAGAAATCAGCAGACATCCGGCTCCGATCCCCGCCCGGCGAGCGGCGGGGAACGGAATCGCAGCGTATCGCTCATCTGAATTGATGAGCGATGTGCTGCGATCGCCGACATGGGGGGGCATAATGACCCCCCTGGGCGATATGCCGGGATGTCTGCTGAACGATTTCAGCAGGCATCCGGCTCCGGCGCCCCTCCGGCTAGCGGCGGGGGCCGGAAATGCTCAGGTCGTATCCATACGCCCTCGGTCCTTAAGGACTTGGAAACGGGGGCGTATGGATACGCCCTATGTCCTTAAGGGGTTAAACACAAATAAAACACAGAAAACTTCATTATTTTTTTAAAACAAAGTACATTAGAAAGATTTTTCATTTACGATATGGAGTGCAATAGCAACATTTTTTTTTATGAGAGTGCCCATTTAAGAGAGCCACTTGAGCACACATAAACTGGAATAGTAACTATACAGTAATTTATTTAAAAATTACTTGTAATCACCAATCACCAAACAGCAAATGCTACTGGAACTGAAAA
Source organism: Hyla sarda (assembly GCF_029499605.1). Lineage (NCBI taxonomy): Eukaryota > Metazoa > Chordata > Amphibia > Anura > Hylidae > Hyla > Hyla sarda. The sequence goes on along the minus strand of NC_079194.1, from coordinate 81,296,035 downwards.
TACAGTATTCCTCAATAGTTACAGACAGTAAAACCCTATCAGTAAATACTCAAACCTATAAACAATTTACATTCATATAGCCCATTATATATATATATATATATATATATTGTGGCAGTGTGGCAAGGAAAGGGTGTATTTCCCTTGCTATCTCTGCAGAATGCTCCACCTATGGCCTGATTAATGAGGTATCAGGAAGGGAAAGTGTGTTGAAAAGGAAAAGAAACAGAATAGTTGGGGCTCTCCCTGGGTAACAGCATGTCGCTGTAGGGGGAGACACACGGACCCTGTTGAGGAAACACACAGCGAACTGTGAGCGGTCCAAGAAGTGAAGTGAACTGTGAGTAACAGGTTGCAGGGGCACATGTTTTATGCTGGCTGAGGGTAGCTCACCAGATAGTAGTCAGGGCATGCTGATATGTTTAGTCAGTGACCAGACGGTCTAGGACTTTGGTTTGTTTCTGAGTTATGTTTTGTTTTACCTGCAACCTGTCTAAATAAAGCTGGCAAGGTGCCAGGCTTGCATGAATAACCGTTGTCTGCGGGTTTATTGAGTGGAAACGTGTCACGTGGCAGTGTCCAGGACGATCCCGGAGCTAATCCCCAAGGAGGAATCCTTACAATATATATGTGTATAAATGTTAATTATATGGTACATAGGTCTTCCACTCTCAGCTCTGCTCTCTCCTTTGTAGCTGTGCATTACAGGCTGAGAAAGCAATCTGCTCTGACCCTGCTATCCCTTTCCCTCCTGTCTGCTGAAGAGCAGGTTATTGATCTAAAGAAGAGGGAGCTCATACTATTACTATACTATAGTACTATTGCGCATTAGATTTGAAGGCAGCAGGAAGCATTTCTCAGATAAAACAGCAGTGAACATGTTCTGATGGACACTACTGTGACTGAAAAAGGCTTCTTGATGCATTTAAAATATAATAAGCAGTAATATGAGCTCCCTCTCTTCACATCAATGGTCTTATCTTGAGCAGACAGGAGGAAAGGGGGAGAAGGGAAGGAAGCAGGCTTATATGGCTAATAACATATTAGTAAGTTGCTTTATTATTCTTTTTGACACCATAAACAGCTGGACAACAACTTTAATAATATTTAAAAGCATGACATTCGTCATTCGTAGTGGTAACATGGAATTCAGCTACACACTTGCTGAGTATTTGCTGCTGTGTATTTTCCTAACAATTAAAGTCAATGGGTAGCAATATCAGCTGCATATTTTGCTACCCATTGACTTCAATGGGTAGGAAAATATGCAGCAGCAAATACACAGCAATATACGGCACGTGTGACCCTACCCTTCTACTGTATGTATTCTTGCACTGCATCACCTAAAATTGCACTGACCTTAAAGGGGTATTCCAGAAAAAAAAATTTTTTTATATCAACTGGCTCCAGAAAGTTAAAGATTTGTAAATTACTTCGATTAAAAAATCTTAATCCTTTCAATAATTATCAGCTGCTGAAGTTGAGTTGTTTTTTTCTGTCTGGCAACAGTGCTCTCTGCTGACATCTCTGCTTGTCTCGGGAACTGCACAGAATAGAAGTGGTTTCCTATGGGTATTTGCTTCTAAACTGGGTGGTTCCCGAGACACGTGTCATCAGAGAGCACTTAGACAGAAAGGAACAGGTCAACTTCAGCAGCTCATAAGTACTGAAAGGATTAATATTTTTTAATAGATGTAACTTACAAATCTGTTTAACTTTCTGGAGCCAGTTGACATATAAAACATTTTTTTTTCCTGGATAACCCATTTAACAGATATAAGCTATTAGGAACTAAAAGAACACAAATTTGCGGTACTATTTTCTACTATGCTATACAATAGTCCATAACATTATTTACTATAATAATGCTGATGAGTAGCTTGACTGCAAACCAGGCTTTACCTTTAGCAGTAACATTTCCTGTCTTTACCTGCCCTCAGGCAGACTCTACTAGCAGAACACCTATCTCACTAAGCAATGCTATGCAATGCTTATAAAAGTCCCCTAGAGGGACTTAAAGAGTGTAAAAAAATAAAACACATTAAAAAAATATGAACAACACAATGTTTAGTGTTGCTATATGCAGAATTGTCTGAACTAAAATTAAAATATAAAATTCTTGATCACATACGGTAAACGTGCACTGGAAAAAAAGAAATAGCCAGCAGATTTTTAGTCACATCATATATGAGAAAAAAAGAATTATAAAAACAGATCAAAAAGTCCCACCTAAGCCAGAATGTAAATACTGGTATATTTTTTAACATATCGACCCACACAAAAATTACTTATCTGTTTTACTGTTAAGTGCACGTGGTAAACCCCAACCCCACCCCCCACCCCAAAGTTGCAAAATAGTTTTCTTTTTCCATTTTCCCATTTTCCCGCCACAAATGTATTTTTTTTGTTATTCCATACACATTGTGGTAAAATGAAAGGTGTCATTGCAAAGAATAATTGGTGGCTCAAAAAACAAGCCTCATATGGCTCAAAGCATGAGGAGACCATATGGCGGCACAACGACACAGCCTGGAGGTGGTAGCATCAGCATGAGGAGACTATATGGTGGCACAATGACAGAGCGTGGAGGCGGTAGCATTAACATGAGGAGACCATAGAGCAGCAGAATGAGAGAGCCTGGAGGTGGCAGAATCAGCATGAGAAGACCATATTATGGCGCAATGACAGAGCCTGGAGGTGGTAGCAATAGCATGAGGAGACCATAGAGCAGCACAATGACAGAGCCTGGAGGTGGCAGCAGCAACATGAGGGCCATGCCAACTTAGGGTTGAGTGTGAGGAACCCACCGACTGTTGACTGGGGGTGTCAGATGTCACTTGAGATGAAGTGAATGACCGAGTGAACCGATCAATCACGGCTGCTGGGTGGCTGGTCGCAACACGACTGCTAGCTGACACCGGGAGCTCAGACCTCTCGCTGCGACTCCAGTTGCCACACACCCCTACTCTACTGTGACCTCTGCCTGCACCTGATGAATTTAGGCCTCTACCACTCCTCTGTGCACGTCCTGGCAATACTCTTCCTGACATACTTATCGCTATGTGAGGGGAGTGCAATATGCTTCACTATACTTACAACAGTATGTGTCTAGAACAGCAGCAGGTGTGTACTATTGGCTGTCCTTTCACAGTATCTAGGCCCTTGACAGATTAACAAGTACAAAATAGTACACTAGTTAGATGTAGGTAGGCGATATGCACTGATTAGGGCAGAAAAATGAGGTACAATACTCCTAAAAACTCTGTATTTTTGTAAAACACCAGCCAGTGAGTACTTTAGCTTTGACTTTCACAGTATGTAGGCACTTGACAGATTAACAGGTACAAAATAGTACACTACTTAGATGTACGTATGCGGTATGCACTGGTGAGGGCAGAAAAATACGCTACAATGAGCCTAACAACTCTGTATTTTTTGTAAAACACCAGCCGGTAATTACTTTTGGCTGTCCTTTCACAGTATGTAGGCCCTTGACAGCTTAACAAGTACAAAATAGTACACTACTTAGATATACGTATGAGGTATGCACTTTTGAAGGCAGAAAAATGCGCTACAATGCGCCGAAAAACTGTATTTTTGTAGAACACCAGCTGGTGATTACTTTTGTCTGTCCTTTCGCAGTATGTAGGCCCTTGACAGATTAACCAGTACAAAATGGTACACTATTTATATGTAGGTATGTGGTATGCACGTATGAGGGCAAAAAAATGTGCTACAGTACACTTGAAAAACGTATTTTCATAAAACAACAGCCAGTGATTACTCTTCCCTGGCCTTTCACTGTATGTAGGCTTGTTACAGATTAACAGGTACAAAAAAGTGCACTACTTTGATGTAGGTATGTGGTATGCACGTATGAGGGCAGAAAAAATGCACTACAGTGCGCTGAAATTTTTTTATTTTTGCACAACAGTACAGCACCACAAAAAAAAATTTGGTATTAAACACAAAATTGTCACAGAGTATTAAGAATAATGTGAAATCCTGATTATTATACAGTCTACAGACTAGTATAAGCAGCAGATTATTTCTTGTGGAAAAAATACACAGAATCTGCTAAGGTTGATGAAGTTGATGAAGCTTGTTGAAATGTATGAGACAACAAAAAGCTATCTGCCCCTCTCTGATAAAATGCTGAATAAAGTGACTGGGAGGTTAATGGCTGGCGTAAAAATCCTTTTCAGTGAGAATAAGCAAAGCACTGCACTGCTCTCTGTCCACAACGCTGAAGTGACTAGCAGTTGGAAGTGGAATGCTGCGGTATGATCAATTCAGCTTGTCTGTGTAACACACAGAGACACGCAGTCCGTTCTATCCCTTTGTAGTGTACGGCATGAAATGAGCAGCCGCAAATTGGCTGCCGATTATATAGGGCTGTGACATCACACGGGTGACTGAATGCTCATAGGCTGCATCCTGCATGTGAGTCAGGGTCATCCCACCAACCTCCCTCCGCCTTCCTAGCATCCCCTGCCCTGTGTACTGACATCTGGATCTGCCATTTTAGGTGTCTGGGAGCCTGGAACGCTGTAAAATGTAGTTAAATGCAGCGATTCGCGCGATAGAATCACGGCGATATTCACGTTCGTTGCAAATTGAATACTTCCTGAAATTCATAATGAATTTGGGTTTGTCTGCTTCGATTCGCTCATCTCTAATAATATTTCCACTGTCCTACCAGTCCACGGGGGCTAGTTAACCCAATGTGTGCTGCTGTTAGGACTAAGGTAAAAAAAATTATTGTTAGAAATTAATGATTCTCTCTTGTCTGTTTCTTGTAGCCCCCATTTCCAAGCAGTCAGAGCCAATAGTTTCGCCATATACCATTTAGAGATAAACAATCTTTTCAAAAGTTTGGTTCTGCTGGTTTACCTAACTCTGGTGAAAAGCCCACAATGTGTATAACACTGTCTGAGAGCTCTTAAAGCCCTGTATAACAGTGTTGGGTCACCTAAGAGTGTATCAATGTACTTCTGAGCTTATTTAGGACCAAGATCCCAAGTTACACCAATATGTATGCTTATGGGTAAGCCGATGGTACCAGTGGTAACTGACTGGTTGAATAAAAACACACTACACTTGTAGATTTCTCATGCTTTTTAAAATGATGTCCAATAAGAAGCAACGAGTGATCCCAAAATGAAGATGTTTTTTTTATTATTCTTAAGACTTTTATGTACTTGCAATTGCATGTTTATATAACAGTAATACTTAACATTAAAGCAAAACTATTGAGCCCTACATTCTTCAGTAAAGAATATGAGATTAGAAAGTATACTTTTTCACATATGGATTCACAAGAACCTGTTAAACTGTGGATGTATACAGTACATATTTGCCTCCATGTAGATGAATTTTAATCTATTTATGAATGTTATCTCTGGGTGTGTACGTATACTTGCTCAAGGGACTGGCTTCTGTCCCAATTTCTGTGTTTAAATAAATCAAAATGGGAATAAAAGATAACTTGGCTTTTGCTCACAGTGCTTCAAGGATACGTCTGACTGACATGCAATAGGAGTCCAACCCAATAACTAGCTAGGTCTTGTCTTTGAGAGTTCTTTTACCTTTTCTGCTTTCAATGTTTTCCTGGGTGCATAGACTTGTAGGTGGTGTCCATCTAAACAGGCCTGGGGTGGTTTTAAGGATACTTGAAGTTATAGGGGGTATAATATTATATAATTATCTGTGTGAACTGTTTTGCCAAGCAGGTTGAAATTGGTGTGTTTTCTCTACTGAAAAAGGTACATACGGTATAATTAGCTCTCGTTTATGGTAGTACCGCCAGAGGTAGCCCCCTTCTAGATCTTTGTCTGACTCATAAAAGAGCCTTCAAACATGACTATGGATTATCAGCCAAACCAGAACCTCTTCCAAAAGGAAGAGGACCCACCTGTAGACAGCTCTTTTAGGGTCCTTGCCCTAACCCTTCAGTAGAACAGGGTTCTGGTTAGTTGGGTGAGAGGCCTTTGATTTTGATCTGAGGGGTAATGTTTTTCATTTTGGAGACTACCAAGTGGGGTATGGAATTTTATAGACTAGACAATGCCCTTGCCTAGGGCTCAGGGCTATGCAAAAAGGCAGGGCTAAACATTTCTGTTCTCCATTGCTGGTTGAGCAATGGATATGTTTATGCAGCATTTATTTGTCTCTTCCATATATGTGAGATACTATATATACATAGATCTGTATAGTTTATCATGTGTCTCTTGAGGAGTCATAAGTAAGCCTACAGCAGCTTCCCTCCCTGAACTGCAGTCTCAGAGATGTTAATAAAGGGAATCTGTCAGCCCTATATCATGTCCAGAGCTGCAGCATGTATATCTCCTCCCCCAACCCCTCTCTGCCCTGCAATTGATGTACAAGAGTCAGCACTATAAGCCAAGCAGGGTGGGTGGGGGAGAGAGCATGTTGCAGCTCATAATGGCCTATATGATTTCAGCTTGGAAAGAAAACATGATTTTATAACTTTGAAAACACTAATCAGGTAAAGATAAGGCATCATTATAGTATCTTCTCATGTCTGCTCATGTCTGCAGCTCTGAGCATGATATAGAGCTGACAGATTCCCTTGAACAATCATCCTATAGAAAGTACAGTACAACAACATGTCAAATCCTCAGACATCATCTTTTTATGACATAAATTTTCTGGATTCACTGGTAATATATTGGTTTAGATTATTAAGACTTTTTAGAACAATACAAAAAAATTGCTTTATTATGCTTACACAAACATAATAGAGAGCCAATAAGCAGGTATCACACAAATCCCTCTTTTGTGGACACAACCTTCATTATAGCATATGATACCGCTTCTTTGGGAATAGTTATATTATTCTATAAGTAGACTTTAGCATATTTTATTATGATGCATTTTTGCTTGTAGACCATGAAGACCATTCATAATGAGCTACATACCTTTAATTGTCGGGTTGGACCCAAGTCAGGAAATTTACAATACTATTTTAACCACATCAATCCATGGAAGGACAGTATTAATGGGTTATTTACCACAAAGTATTTCCCTTGTGAAAAACTAATATGGTGAGTCATTAAATCATGAAAAAACATGACCTATGTTTTCCAGTCAGTGGTCATACAACACCATTGTGCTAGTGATGTTTGCAAGGTTGTCAATCTGATTTTTCATTCTTTCCGGACAACTTATCCAAAAATTCCCAGACAGTCGACATTTTTTATGGACACATTGGAAAACCATAATAAATTATAAAGATTATACAGTCATTGGTTCAATGCTGTCTATAACTCAGATATTAACATTAGCAGCTGAGTGTATACTGAACTGAAAATGATAATATATACAATTGTTACAATGTGCACTAGCTCTTCCAGCTTAAAACATTTACACATCAAATTTGGGTACGTTGAAAAAAGTCCCATATTTATATTTTTGAAAAAGGAGAAAAAGGAAAGAAAAATATTCAACAAGATAAAATACAGTGGGAATCAAAAGTTTGGGCACCCCAGGTAAAAATTTGTATTAATGTGCATAAAGAAGCCAAGGAAAGATGGAAAAATCTCCAAAAGGCATCAAATTACAGATTAGACATTCTTATAATATGGCAACAAAAGTAACATTTTATTTCCATCATTTACACTTTCAAAATAACAGAAAAGAAAAATATGGTGTCTGCAAAAGTTTGGGCACCCTGCAGAATTTATAGCATGCACTGCCCCCTTTGCAAAGCTGAGACCTACCAGTGTCATGGATTGTTCTCAATCATCATCTGGGAAGACCATGTGATGTCAATCTCAAAGGTTTTAAATGCCCAGACTCATCTGACCTTGCCCCAACAATCAGCACCATGGGTTCTTCTAAGCAGTTGTCTAGAAATCTGAAACTAAAAATAGTTGACACTCACAAAGCTGGAGAAGGCTATAAGAAGATAGCAAAACATTTTCAGATGTCAATATCTTCTGTTCGGAATGTAATTAAGAAATGGTAGTCATCAGGAACAGTGGAAGTTAAAGCAAGATCTGGAAGACCAAGAAAATATCAGACAGAGCAGCTCGCAGGATTGTGAGAAAAACAATTCAAAACCCACGTTTGACTGCACAATCCCTCCAGAAAGATCTGCCAGACACTGGAGTTGTGGTACACTATTCCAATATAAAGAGATACTTGTACAAATATGGTCTTCATGGAAGAGTCATCAGAAGAAAACCTCTTCTATGTCCTCACCACAAAAATCAGCGTTTGAACTTTGCAAATTAACATATAGACAAGCCTGATGCATTTTGGAAACAAGTTCTGTGGACCGATGAGGTTAAAATTGAACTTTTTGGCCTCTGTCCAACTGTTAAGCATGGGGGTGGATCAATCATGCTTTGGGGTTGTATTGCAGCCAGTGGCACAGGGAACATCTCACGAGTAGAAGGAAAAATGGATTCAATAAAATTTCAACAAATTTTGGATGCTAACTTGATGCCATGTGTGAAAAAGCTGAAGTTAAAGCGAGGATGGCTTCTACAAACGGATAATGATCCTAAATCCACCTTTAAATCCACAGGGGATTACATCAAGAGACGTAAACTGAAGGTTTTGCCATGGCCTTCACAATCTCCTGACCTAGACATAATTGAAAATCTATGGATAGACCTTAAAAGAGCAGTGCGTGACAGACAGCCCAGAAATCTCAAAGAACTGGAAGACTTTTGTAAGTAAAAATGGGCAAAGATACCTCAAACAAGAATTGAAAGACTCTTGGCTGGCTGCAAAAAGCATTTACAAGCTGTGATACTTGCCAAAGGGGCAGTACAAGATATTAACTCTGCAGGGTGCCCAAACTTTTGCAGATGCCATTTTTTTGTTTTCTGTTATTTTGAAAGAGTAAATTATGGGAATAAAATCTAACTTTTGTTGACATATTATAAGAATGTCTAATCTGTAATTTGATGCCTTTTGGAGATTTTTCCATCTTTCCTTGGCTTCTTTATTCACATTAATACAAATTTTTACCTGGGGTGCCCAAACTTTTGATCCCTACAAGTATGGACAGCTGTGAAAATTTTTTAAATATGTACTTTTGTATCAATTTTACACAATTTTGCAACCCTGTAGGTGTGTGTTATTTTAATCTTTCCTCTCGTCTGCTGCTGTACTTTGGTAGGTTAGTAAGAAGTGGGGCCCAGATAGAAGTTAATGGCCCAAACTACAGGATCAGACAATACACAGGGAATGCTTGTAGTCTGCAATCATGGAGATATATTCAGAGGTTGGACAAAACAAAACAAAACAAAACAAAACAAAAACTAGGAGATCCCTATTTAAGTTAAAGGGGTAGTTTTCATAAAAACTTGCAGTGAGTATAATGTTTTACTTACTTGCAGCCCTATTCTCTAACATCACAGAGCTCGGTGTTCCAGAATGCAGCTCATTGTACATACATAGCTGCCTATGGAGGAGCACATGACAATGCACGCCACCGTGTGCCCACCATAGCAGTACACTGCATTCAAGCAAGGCATGGAGGAGGCACAGTGACATTTATTGTGGCCAATGAGTCATTCGGCTGCATGCAGGGACAGGGGACCAAGCCGGAGCAGAGCTCTGTGATGTAAAAGAATAGCTAATCCAAATATGAAACACTAAAATTTAACTTTTATTATATACCTAAATTAAAGCAAATGAAATTAAGATCCTATCAGACCAACCTATGTTAAAATCAAAGATCCTGATATATATTCATGTTGGCATGATGAAAGCTATAATTGATTTATCAGAAAACCAATTGCTCCCACCAATCAGGAGACTTGCCGTTAATGGTCCGTTATATGGTTACTAAGGAAAAGATGGGGGGGGGGGGAGGGTGGAGGGGGGGAAAGGGCCTAGGAATGTGTTGGCCTATGGATGGCGGCCTCTACCTACTGGCCCTTTCTACTAGGTCCCTTCACTACCCCTAAACCTAGACGGAGTGATCGCCCTAGAAAGGGCGGCCCCGTATTGGAACCTACCCCTATTGTACTAGCCTTACCCTGTACTATAGACAATGAGGAGGCTCTCTGTCTCACTAGTGGGGGCTATCTATCTCTTAGGATGGGAGAAGGATAGAAATGACCTATTGTCACCACTGTCATAAGGATACCATCTGAGATGGATCTAATTGTAAGGGAATGACAACAATGGTCCGTTGTAACCCCTATCATAAACTGTCGCTGGTACTCTAGATCTTACTAGGTGAATCTATATATGCGGTTATAATGCAATAGGGTTTTTGTATTGTCTCACCCAGCTACTTGGTATCACATAAATATAACATACATATGATGAAAAAGGATCATAACAGTATAGATAGACTGTAATATATGTTAAAGCGACAGTAGGATCATACACGAGCACATATTGTGGAGACAGAGCAATAGATGTAACCATGTAACTTATCTGGACCAAAAGTGGAGAAATCGATGATGGGGTGAAACCCCAGCTGTGTCCCGACGCGTTTCTTGCCCTAATCGTCAGGGGACAATAAAGGGTGTAAGATGAAATTAGGACCAAGGTTGTCCAGCATGATGGTCAGTTGGGGATAGGGATAAGATGACCAATGTTCCCGCTGCCATGTTGGAATATGGTGTCGGCCATACCTATATACCACGTCCCAATCAGTCCTGGCCAATCATTGATCACCGGGCGATAGACTGACTGGGAATGCCAGCCAACCAGTGTCTCTCATTCTAACTCCGGACCGCCCTATACCTGTAAGGAGGAAGTCCTTACCTTGTTGGTATACTCCTCGGCGTTCACGTGTATAAAGCATTTACTTCCGGATATCGGTCATGTGACCGATCTAGGTCACATGACCATAGATGTCGGAAGTACGTTTGCGCGTGTCATCTAGTGTGTTTCATACTCCCGGACTGCGCCGCGCAGGCGCACAGAAGTAATTGTGATAGGTTGATTCCCGCACCTGCGCCTGGCAATGATTGCCGGTGATCCTGCAGTGTCTAAGTGTTGAGACATGCGCATTAAGGCAAAAGTGACACTTAGAAATATTTCCTGCTTGTTTGGAAAAGTGAAAGACAGAGACCGTATATACATGGGGGAAACCGATGTGAGTATATTGAATCCTATGTAGGATTGAATGCTTTATCTTCAGGATGGTGATTTACTTCTGTTATAAATAAACCATAAAGCTATGCATATAAGGTCAGATAATGTAATAAAACAAGGGTTATACCTAATATGACAAATGATGTAGCTGGATACTATATTCCAGGATGATATATAGGACAAATGCACACTCTTGTGCTAATAGTCACTGGCAAGGTTTTCAAACACCAAAACTAATTCTACCCTTGATGTGGAGAGAAAGGCTCATGATACAGCCTATTAATCCCCAGGGAGTACAGTCTAGAGTCATGGAAAGGTAACATCAGTTCTATAAGAAACATGCAAAGGATAACACCTCATTCATCCCCCTAGGGGTGGTCGATTTGAAACAGTGTATCCATCGTGTTTCTTTTTGAAGAAGTCTCTTATCAAAATCCCCACCACGGGGAGAGGGACGCACAACTTCAATGATGGAGAATTTCAGACATTTGGGATCATTGTTGTGTTTATCCCGTAAATGTCTGGCTATCGGGGTTGGGCGTTGGTGTTTGATATCATTGAGGTGTTCACATATACGCCTCCGAAACTCCTGTATTGTTTTAAAAGAAAACCTATATAGATGCACCAAACTAACACAATATTATGAGTAAATATAAATCTTTATTATAATCAGATGAGATAAAACATGATAAAAAATCAGCAGCAGTGTCACGATGCCGGCTGGCAGGAGGTGGATCCTCTGTGCCAGAGAGGGATTGGCGTGGACCGTGCTAGTGGACCGGTTCTAAGTCACTACAGGTTTTCACCAGAGCCCGCCGCAAAGCGGGATGGTCTTGCTGCGGCGGTAGTGACCAGGTCGTATCCACTAGCAACGGCTCAACCTCTCTGGCTGCTGAAGATAGGCGCGGTACAAGGGAGTAGACAGAAGCAAGGTCGGACGTAGCAGAAGGTCGGGGCAGGCAGCAAGGTTCGTAGTCAGGGTGGATAGCAGAAGTTCTGGTACACAGGCTTTGGAAACACAAAACGCTTTCACTAGGCACAAGGGCAACAAGATCCGGCAAGGGAGTGCATGGGAGGAGGTCAGATATAGTCAGGGACCAGGTGGAAGCCAATTAAGCTAATTGGGCCAGGCACCAATCATTGGTGCACTGGCCCTTTAAGTCTCAGGGAGCTGGCGCGCGCGCGCCCTAGAGAGCGGAGCCGCGCGCGCCAGCACATGACAGCAGGGGACGGGAACGGGTAAGTGACCTGGGATGCGATTCGCGAGCGGGCGCGTCCCGCTGTGCGAATCGCATCTCCGACGGCCATGACAGTGCAGCGCTCCCGGTCAGCGGGACCGACCGGGGCGCTGCGGAGAGAGAGACGCCGTACGCGCTCCGGGGAGGAGCGGGGACCCGGAGCGCTAGGCGTAACAGTACCCCCCCCCTTAGGTCTCCCCTTCTCTTTGTCCGGTAACTGCCCCCCCTGGGATGAGGACACCGGGAAAGGATGGAGGGATTCCTCAACGGCAGGCAGTACAGCAGGAGTGGGAATGGGGAGGGAGGGCAGAGGGCGAGGCCTGGCACGGGGCAGTGTGACACCAGGACGAGGGCCACGAGGAGGCACCGAGGCTTGACTGACTGGACTGGGAGGGGGGGAGAGGCACTTCTTAAGGCGGGCAGAGTCCATAACGACCTTAGGGAGACCGGATACAGGAGGAACCACAGGGTCACGGCAGGGAGTACTGGGAACCGGTTTAAGGCAGTCCTTGAAGCAAGAGGTACCCCAGCTCTTGATCTCCCCTGAGGACCAATCCAGGGTTGGGGAATGGTGTTGAAGCCAGGGTAGTCCAAGGAGAATTTCAGAAGTGCAATTGGAGAGGACCAAAAACTCAATTTTCTCATGATGAGGTCCGATGCACATTAGGAGGGGCTCCGTGCGGAAACGCACGGTGCAATCCAACCTGGCTCCGTTGACCGCGGAAATGTGGAGTGGCTTGACAAGACGGGTCACCGGGATGCGGAATTTATTCACCAAGGACTCCCGAATAAAATTCCCAGAGGCACCAGAGTCCAGGCAGGCCACGGCTGAGAGGGAAGAGCTGGCTGAAGAAGAAATCCGTAGAGGCACCGTGAGACGTGGAGAAGCCGACTTAGCATCAAGAGACGCCACACCCACGAGAGCTGGGTGCGAGCGTGCGTTTCCCAGACGTGGAGGACGGATAGGGCAATCCACCAAAAAATGTTCGGTACTGGCACAGTACAGACAAAGATTCTCTTCCTTACGGCGATTCCTCTCTTCCAGGGTCAGGCGAGACCGATCCACTTGCATGGCCTCCTCGGCGGGAGGCCTAGGCGCAGATTGCAATGGAGACTGTGGGAGAGGTGTCCAGAGATCTAAGTCTTTTTCCTGGCGGAGCTCTTGATGCCTCTCAGAAAAACGCATGTCAATGCGAGTGGCTAGATGAATGAGTTCATGCAGATTAGCAGGAGTATCTCGTGCGGCCAGAACATCTTTAATGTTGCTGGATAGGCCTTTTTTAAAGGTCGTGCAGAGGGCCTCATTATTCCAGGAAAGTTCAGAAGCAAGAGTACGGAATTGTATGGCGTACTCGCCAACGGAAGAATTACCCTGGACCAGGTTCAGCAGGGCAGTCTCAGCAGAAGAGGCTCGGGCAGGTTCCTCAAAGACACTTCGAATTTCCGAGAAGAAGGAGTGTACAGAGGCAGTGACGGGGTCATTGCGGTCCCAGAGCGGTGTGGCCCATGACAGGGCTTTTCCAGACAGAAGGCTGACTACGAAAGCCACCTTAGACCTTTCAGTAGGAAACTGGTCCGACATCATCTCCAAGTGCAGGGAACATTGCGAAAGAAAGCCACGGCAAAACTTAGAGTCCCCATTAAATTTGTCCGGCAAGGACAGGCGGAGGCTAGGAGTGGCCACTCGCTGCGGAAGGGGTGCAGGAGCTGGCGGAGGAGATGATTGCTGCAGAAGTTGCGACTGAAGTTGCTGCACAATGGTGGACATTTCCGACAGCTGGTGGGTTAGATGGGCGATCTGTCGGGATTGCTGGGCGACCACCGTGGTGATATCAGAGATATAAGGCAGAGGAACTTCAGCGGGATCCATGGCCGGATCTACTGTCACGATGCCGGCTGGCAGGAGGTGGATCCTCTGTGCCAGAGAGGGATTGGCGTGGACCGTGCTAGTGGACCGGTTCTAAGTCACTACAGGTTTTCACCAGAGCCCGCCGCAAAGCGGGATGGTCTTGCTGCGGCGGTAGTGACCAGGTCGTATCCACTAGCAACGGCTCAACCTCTCTGGCTGCTGAAGATAGGCGCGGTACAAGGGAGTAGACAGAAGCAAGGTCGGACGTAGCAGAAGGTCGGGGCAGGCAGCAAGGTTCGTAGTCAGGGTGGATAGCAGAAGTTCTGGTACACAGGCTTTGGAAACACAAAACGCTTTCACTAGGCACAAGGGCAACAAGATCCGGCAAGGGAGTGCATGGGAGGAGGTCAGATATAGTCAGGGACCAGGTGGAAGCCAATTAAGCTAATTGGGCCAGGCACCAATCATTGGTGCACTGGCCCTTTAAGTCTCAGGGAGCTGGCGCGCGCGCGCCCTAGAGAGCGGAGCCGCGCGCGCCAGCACATGACAGCAGGGGACGGGAACGGGTAAGTGACCTGGGATGCGATTCGCGAGCGGGCGCGTCCCGCTGTGCGAATCGCATCTCCGACGGCCATGACAGTGCAGCGCTCCCGGTCAGCGGGACCGACCGGGGCGCTGCGGAGAGAGAGACGCCGTACGCGCTCCGGGGAGGAGCGGGGACCCGGAGCGCTAGGCGTAACAAGCAGTTAGAAAGAAAACGACTCCGAACACAGATATTAAATAATGTCCAATAGGCACATGGAATGGCACATAAATATAGGTATACAATACTCAATGAAAAGTGGACTTAATACTCGCTTCCTCACTCGACTCTCTGAGGAAGCGAGTGAGCGAAACGACGTAGGGGTAGGCTCCCGACCTTTGTAAGTATAGCTGGTTGTCAGTTGGCTAGGTGCATGGACAGTCTTATATGTTCAATAAAACTTTTTTCAGGAACAACCGATGCTCCAACTTTTACCGAGGTGGTTTGTTTCCCCTCAGATATGTATGGGCAACATCCTTGTCTCCCTGTATTCATACTGCCGATAGCACTGGGCAAATTACACTATACTAGCTAGACTTCTTTATATGTCCTTCTTGTTTACATTAGTGTACTGGGTTTACTTAGGCACCTCTAGGTGTATTCTTTATATATATATATACATGTACTGTGGCTTGTTTTTAAGTCCACTTTTCATTGAGTATTGTATACCTATATTTATGTGCCATTCCATGTGCCTATTGGACATTATTTAATATCTGTGTTCGGAGTCGTTTTCTTTCTAACTGCTGCTGATTTTTTATCATGTTTTATCTCATCTGATTATAATAAAGATTTATATTTACTCATATTATTGTGTTAGTTTGGTGCATCTATATAGGTTTTCTAGTATTTTTGGGCACCGAACAGTGGTTTATACCTTGTTTGTTTTTGGCCTCAATTTATTGGTTTATATCCCGTATTGTTTTACCAATATAGTCAAGAGGGCAATTACACTGGCAGAGATATACTACCCCTTTGGTTCTACAATTTCCAAAATCTCGGATGTCAAAGCTAACACCCGTGAATGAACTTGTGACCTGTTTGGTTCTGGCCATATAGGGGCATGCCGTGCAGCCACTGCAGGGAAAATTACCGCAAATGCGTCTATCTAACCATGATCCTGGCAGAGTCGGGCGGGTATAGTGGCTGTGGACAAGTCTGTCCTGAAGACTGCGACCCTTGCGGTACGTTATTAATGGTCGGGAAGATATTACCCTATCAAGAAGGGGGTCAGCCTGGAGGATAGACCAATTTTTTTGGATGATCCCATAGATTTCAGCTGAATGATCATCATATGTGGCTATAATCCGAGAAAAGGAGTCATCCTGTTGACGTTCTCGAGGTGATAATAACTCTTCTCGTGGTTGACTTTGTGCATGTTTGAATGCTGATGTGAGGATTTCCCTCGGATATCCCCGTTGATGGAAGCGGTCCCTCAGCCTCCTAGCTTCCTGATGAAATTCATCATCAGTTGAGCAGTTCCTACGGGCTCTAAGATATTGCCCTTTCGGGATACCTCTACGTGATGCAAACGGGTGGAAGGATGACCAGTGTAATAAACTATTCGTGGACGTAGATTTACGATATAGTTTAGTAGATAGTGTTCCTGTGTCATCCTTTTGTACCAGTACATCAAGGAAGGGGAGGGAATGTGGGTCAATCTCAAACGTGAACTTTAAGCCCAAAGTATTTGAGTTGAGGAACTCAACAAAACCAAGGAAATCCTCCCTGGTTCCGGACCATAGGACGAACACGTCGTCTATGTAACGTGCCCACATCAATATGTGGGCAGTCCAGAGGTTGTCCTCTGGTGGGAAGACCACGGTGTCCTCCCACCAGCCCAGGAGGAGATTCGTGTATGTGGGGGCACAAGGGCTCCCCATCGCGGTCCCCCTGAGCTGGTGGTAGATCTTCCCATCAAACGTAAAGATGTTATGTGTAAGAATGTATCTTATTAAGTCAACCACGAATTTGTTGTGGGCGGAGAAATAATTGCCCCTCGAGGATAGAAATACTTCCACAGCCATTAATCCTTTTTCATGTAAAATGGAGCTATATAAAGCTTCAACGTCTATACTGCAGAGGAAGGTAGAGTTATCCAGTTGGATGTTCTCAATACGTTTAAGAAAGTCCATCGTGTCTCTAACATAAGACGGCAAGGCTGTTACAAACCCTCTAAGTATTTTGTCTACATAGACACTGATTGCTTCTGTTAATGAGCCATTCCCTGACACTATAGGGCGACCTGTCAATGGATGGACCCCCTTGTGTACCTTTGGAAGGCAGTAAAAGGTGGGCAGCTGGGGATGTTTTGGATATAGATAGCAGAACTCTTTTTCATCAATGAGTTGATTCAACTTGGCCTCATATAGCAAGTTTTTCAATTCCACTAAATATTGGGATGTGGGATCAGCCGATTACACAGTATAGTTGTCTCGTAGAGACAAAATATCCATGCACATCTTCCTATACTTGTGATGGTCTAAGACAACCAAGTTGCCCCCTTTATCCGCTGCCTTTTATTATTAAATTCTGGTTATTCTCTAACTCCTGTAAAGCCTTCATCTCAATAGACGTTAGGTTGGTCTTGCCTCTCTTGTTTACCGTCTGCAGCCTCTCTATTTCTGTGGTAACTATTTCCAAAAAGATGTCTATACTAGTTAAATCCGACATTGGTGGGAATAGGGTGCTTTTTGAGCGTAATGAAGTAAATGGACCCGTACCTGGTGGGCGGGAACCAGATTCATAAAGTTCACCCATGATTTGTACTTCAGGAAGATCCTCCTCTCTAATGCCCAATTCTTGGCATTGCCTCCGATCATGTAGCCTAAAGAAACGATGCCACTTTAACTTTCTACAGAACAGGTTAAGTCTTTAATCCAATTAAAAGTATCACCTTGCCAGTGACTATTAGCACAAGAGTGTGCATTTGTCCTATATATCATCCTGGAATATAGTATCCAGCTACATCATTTGTCATATTAGGTATAACCCTTGTTTTATTACATTATCTGACCTTATATGCATAGCTTTATGGTTTATTTATAACAGAAGTAAATCACCATCCTGAAGATAAAGCATTCAATCCTACATAGGATTCAATATACTCACATCGGTTTCCCCCATGTATATACGGTCTCTCTGACTTTCACTTTTCCAAACAAGCAGGACATATTTCTAAGTGTCACTTTTGCCTTAATGCGCATGTCTCAACACTTAGACACTGCAGGATCACCGGCAATCATTGCCAGGCGCAGGTGCGGGAATCAACCTATCACAATTACTCCTGTGCGCCTGCGCGGCGCAGTCCGGGAGTATAAAACACACTAGATGACACGCGCAAACGTACTTCCGACATCTATGGTCATGTGACCTAGATCGGACACTTGACCGATATCCGGAAGTAAATGCTTTATACAGGTGAACGCCGAGGAGTATACCAACAAGGTAAGGACTTCCTCCTTACAGGTATAGGGCGGTCCGGAGTTAGAATGAGAGACACTGGTTAGCTGGCATTCCCAGTCAGTCTATCGCTCGGTGATCAATGATTGGCCAGGACTGATTGGGACGTGGTATATAGGTATGGCCGACACCATATTCCAACATGGCAGCGGGAACATTGGTCATCTTATCCCTATCCCCAACTGACCATCATGCTGGACAACCTTGGTCCTAATTTCATCTTACACCCTTTATTGTCCCCTGACGATTAGGGCAAGAAACGCGTCGGGACACAGCTGGGGTTTCACCCCATCATCGATTTCTCCACTTTTGGTCCAGATAAGTTACATGGTTACATCTATTGCTCTGTCTCCACAATATGTGCTCGTGTATGATCCTACTGTCGCTTTAACATATATTACAGTCTATCTATACTGTTATGTTCCTTTTTCATCATATGTATGTTAAATTTATGTGATACCAAGTAGCTGGGTGAGACAATACAAAAACCCTATTGCACTATAACCGCATATATAGATTCACCTAGTAAGATCTAGAGTACCAGCGACAGTTTATGATAGGGGTGACAACGGACCATTGTTGTCATTCCCTTACAATTAGATCCATCTCAGATGGTATCCTTATGACAGTGGTGACAATAGATCATTTCTATCCTTCTCCCATCCTAAGAGATAGATAGCCCCCACTAGTGAGACAGAGAGCCTCCTCATTGTCTATAGTACAGGGTAAGGCTAGTACAATAGGGGTAGGTTCCAGTACGGGGCCGCCCTTTCTAGGGCGATCACTCCGTCTAGGTTTAGGGGTAGTGAAGGGACCTAGTAGAAAGGGCCAGTAGGTAGAGGCCGCCATCCATAGGCCAACACATCCCTAGGCCCTTTCCCCCCCTCCACCCTCCCCACCCCCCCATCTTTTCCTTAGTAACCATATAACGGACCATTAACGGCAAGTCTCCTGATTGGTGGGAGCAATTGGTTTTCTGATAAATCAATTATGGCTTTCATCATGCCAACATGAATATATATCAGGATCTTTGATTTTAACATAGGTTGGTCTGATAGGATCTTAATTTCATTTGCTTTAATTTAGGTATATAATAAAAGTTAAATTTTAGTGTTTCATATTTGGATTAGGAATTTTTCGGTTGACACTAAGTGTATCTTATACTCTGTGATAGTTTATGTAAAAGAATAGGGCCCA
This sequence comes from Hyla sarda, assembly GCF_029499605.1. Classification (NCBI taxonomy): domain Eukaryota; kingdom Metazoa; phylum Chordata; class Amphibia; order Anura; family Hylidae; genus Hyla; species Hyla sarda. The sequence continues at coordinate 81,276,615 of NC_079194.1, read as the reverse complement.
GGACAGCCTTAAAGTAGTTAAATTCTACTCCTTGCAGTGTTTGATTAAAAAAACTTGTTAATGGTGGCCCATATCTTTTGACTCCCTGACACACCTGCTATGACCAGTGAAGTGCCCCTTCTTTGTTTGTTTTAGGGGTATGATCTGTCAGATCTGACAAAGTTCCAAAGGGGAATAATTGTTGGTGCGCACCTGGTAACGGTGTCTGTGATCAGACTTGATTAGTTGATGGATATGTCAAGGTCTAGTGTTTCCTTGATTGCATTTCAGAAAGCAAAGACCAGCAAAACATCTGTGTACTGAAGTAGCTGTGGTCAAAAGTCAAAACTTGATGTGAGCAACGGAAGAGCAGTTCATTGGATTGTAGCCAAAAAACACAAAACTATGGCCCCTCAAATAATGGCAGAGCTAGAAGCAAGGTTTTTGTTATAAACCATCAGGAGTGCACAGAATAAAGTTTCAATTAATTACTCTTCAGTCCCTCGAGTCAAGCATTGGCTTTTGACCCCAGAACTTTCTGTCTGCAAATGTTTTGCAGAGGTTTGCATACTTGCGAATCTGGCAACGGCGCTATTGTAGAAAAGGGATAAGGAACACATGTTTTGGCATCTAAATGCATGATAGGATGAGAAAGTAACATTAAAATAATATCAGGACAGTCCAGCATACTTTGCAGCTAGCAGCAAGATCACATGACTAATCATTGCTTGCAAAATGTTTCATAAAGCTACCAGGCCAATCAGGAAAGAGCATAGGGGTGGGTTTAAGAGACATAGGGGAGGGTTTAAAACCCTATGCACTGCACTGAGGCCGCTATCTTGAAGAAAAAGCTGGGGAGAGAGCTGCGCACATAAGAACTCACTGTGGAACTACTAGTAAGCCTGCACAAACACAATACAAAGCAAGGTGAGCAAAGCACTGTGCAGTGGGCTGTGATCTTGTACCTGCATTACTGTGTCCAGTTGCTGCACTATAAATTTGTGGCAGTATGACTACAGAAGGAACCCGTAAAAAGCTATCACACTATACATCAAAGCAAGTTGAGCAAAGTATTATACAGTGGGCTGACCTGTCTTTAAACATATATCCACATTCAAAGCATTGAGGGTAAATGTGGAATAGGCTTTGCAGGCCTAGTTACCTGTATTTCCTGGGTTTAATCAAACCTTTTGTAGCCAGGTTTTACATAACTACACATTTAAAGTGTTAACACTGAAAGTTGACTGTCAGTTTGTCCGCCACTTAACTAGTTGTTAAGTGATAAATCACCACAAAATTTTTTTTTTATATACAAATAAAATGTCTGCTAAAGGAATGGTTGGCCAAGGACAGGGAAGAGGAAAGAGTACCCCTTCCATGTCCTCCGCCAGTAAGCATGTTGGTGGCAGTAACAACTCTGTGGGCATCACCTATTTTCCCATGCCCAGTACAGGTAGCAGCAGCAACAGCCAGGTGCCTGGTGATATTGGAAGCAGCAGCCTCTTTAGCAAGCAAACATTGTCCATGTTGTCCAGGGGTTTTGCTGATGTGGAGGATAATACGGCCATTGTGGATTGATTCACTTGTTTTTGGTCATCTCAGGAGGAGGAAGAGATTACCTAAACTGTGTCTAAACCCCATGGACTTCTGGATCACCAGATTAGACCATTGGCCAGAACTTGCCCAGTTTTCCATGTGTGTTCTGTCTTGTCCACCCTCTAGTGTAGCATCAGAGAGTGTTCATCGTGGCAGGTGTCGTCAACACCACTAAGCAAACAAGACTGTCTTTCAGCAACATGGAAAAACTTACTTTTCTTAAAATGAATCAGGCATGGATCAATTAGGAATTTAAAGCTTCTGCGCCATATGCCACTGATAAAATATTTCTACACCACCCCTTCTGTCCATTGACTACAATACCCACTTGTCCACCATTGTCTGGTGGCTACTACAACTCCCATCAGACAACCACTGCCTGCTGTCCACTGGCTACTACAACCCCACCAGTTCACAACTGTCTGCTGTTCTGTCAGTTGTCTACTACAACTACAACCAGTCCACCAAAGCTTGTTGTCTGTTGGCTACAACTACCATCAGACCATCACCTTTGATGCTGTTGCAACTCCCAAGAGGAAAAAGCCACTGCATCCTCCGATATCTCTGTGTGCATTTTAACATCAGCAGGCATTTTCAAACAAACAGGGATACTTAGAGCACCTTTATTTTAGTGTTAAAAAGCATACAAAATCTGCTAGTGCAGTGAGTTATTAAATAAGCTGTTAGTTGCCATGAGTTACTGCATGTCATTGTAACTTTGCCATTAACTTTGAGGCTTATTGCATTGCCGCTTCATGCAAAACCTGTTTGTTGCAAACCAAATTTTTTCAAAAAGTCTGCTTTTGAAAAAAATACATTGGCTAATTTGTAATATAGAATGGTTAAAAAATGTGTATATTTTTGAGAAAGAAAATGCTGCCCCTTCAGCTATTACCAGTGTATTGCTTGCTTGTCAATCAGCCTGCTGTGTAAGCCAGGGACATGTCACAGAACCTCAGTGGACACAGCCCTTCTTGTTCTCAGTGCACAGAGCCCTGCTTGTGAACAAAGCCTTGTTTGTCCTCATTGCACAGAATCCTGCTTGTCCTCAGTGCACAGAATCCTGCTTGTCCTCAGTGCACAGAGTCCTGCTTGTCATCAGTGTACACAGCCCTGCTTGTCCTCAGTGTACAGAGCCCCCCTTGTTCTCAGTGTACAGAGCCCTGCTGTGTGAGCCAGGGATATTTCACAGAACCTCAGTGCACAGAGCCCTTCTTTTACTCAATGCACAGAGCCCTGCTTGTCCTCAGTAAACAGAGCCCTGCTTGTCTTTAGTGTACAGAGCCCTGCGTGTCCTCAGTGCACAGAGATCTGCGTGTCCTCACAGCACAGATCTCTGCTTGTCCTCAGTGTGCAGAGCCCTTCTTGTCCTCAGTGCATAGAGCCCTGCTTTTCCTCAGTGTACAGAGCCCTGCTTGTCCTCAGTACACAGAGACCTGCGTGTTCTCACTGTACAGAACCCTGCTTGTCCTCAGTGTACAGAGCCCTGCTTGTCCTCAGTGCACCGAGCCCTGCTTGTCCTCAGTGTACAGAGCCCTGCTTGTCCTCAGTGAACGGAGACCTGCTTTCCCTCAGTGCACAGAGCCCTGCTTATTCTCAGTGCACAGAGACCTGCTTGTCCTCAGTGTACAGAGCCCTGCTTGTCCTCGGTGTACAGAGCCCTGCTCGTCCTCTCTGCACAGAGCCCTGCTTGTCCTCAGTGTACAGAGCCCTGCTCGTCCTCAGTCCAAACAGCCCTGCTTGTCCTCAGTGCACAGAGCTCTGTTTGTCCTCAGTGCACAGAGCCCTGCTTGACCTCAGTGCACAGAGCCCTGCTTGTCCTAAGTGCAAAGAGCCCTGTTTGTCCTCAGTGAACAGAGCCCTTCTTGTCCTCAATGCACAGAGCCCTGCTAGTCCTCAGTGAACATAGCATTGATTGTCCTCAGTGCACAGAGCCCTGCTTGTCCTCAATGAACATAGCCTTGATTGTCCTCAGTGCACAGAGCCCTGCTTGTCCTCAGTGCACAGAGGCCTGCTTGACCTCAGTGCACAGAGCCCTGCTTGTCCTAAGTGCAAAGAGCCCTGTTTGTCCTCAGTGAACAGAGCCCTTCTTGTCCTCAATGCACAGAGCCCTGCTTGTCCTCAGTGCACAGATCCATGCTTGTCCCCAGTGTACACAGCCTTGCTTGTCCTCACTGCCAAGGACATTTCACAGAACCTCAGTGCACAGAGCCCTTCTTGTTCTTAGTGCACAGAGCCCTGCTTGTCCTCAGTGAACAGAGTCCTGCTTGTCCTCAGGGCACAGAGCCCTGCTTGTTCTCACTGCATATAGCCCTGCTTGTTCTCAGTACACAGAGCTCTGCTCGTCTTCAGTGTACAGAGCCCTGCTTTTCCTCAAAGCACAGAGCCCTGCTTGTCCTCAGTGTACAGAGCCCTGCTTGTCCTCAGTGTACAGAGCCCTTCTTGTCCTCACTGCACAGAGCCCTGCTTGTCCTCAGTACACAGAGCTCTGCTTGCCTTCAGTGTACAGAGCCCTGCTTGTCCTCAGTGTACAGAGCCCTGCTTGTCCTCAGTGTACAGAGCCCTGCTTGTCCTCAGTGTACAGAGCCCTGCTTGTCCACCCACACTTCCTGTATTTTGTCTCTGCACAGCATTTTTTTCACCCACGTATACACACATTTTTTAATGTATATTATAATGGAAATGACAGTGTCCATTTAAAGTTTTGTTTTTAGCGGAGAATATATTTCCCAAAAATACCATCATACAGCAGTAAATGGAGTGCCTACAGAGTCATAATGTGCTCTGTATTATGCATGTTGCTGTCACTGGACATTACGTTGCCATCTGCTTATGTCCTAACAGAATGAAAAATAGACATTTCTGAATGATCAACTTAAAATATTAGGGTGCATTCACACCATGGTTTGGGCATCTGAAGGGAGAATTTAAAAATCTGCTGCTGCCATATTTTCAGACCATATAGAGTGATTTTGGACCATATATTGAAATGAATAGAGTACAGGGTACAGGTATGGGAATATGGCAGCAGTTGTTTTTCAAATTTTTCCACTTCCATATGCCCAAACCATGGTGTGAATGCCCTTGAACTTGTAACTATTATGTTTTTTTAATCTAATCCATCGACTGTGGAGTTTAGATGTAATATATATATAGCTTTCTTATCAAGTTATTTTATTTCTTAGGGAAAACTTCTCCATCCCCGGCTCGCTGCCTTTACTGTTTTGTTGCACAATACCAGCTCTGTAGAACTATAATGGGAGTGAAGCGCACACCATGTCTCTGTGATATGTCAAATGTTTTTTCTTATGACAGGGATGCTTTAAATCATTTAACAATTCAGGAAATCCTCTCAGTACATGGCCCAAAATGATACACAAGCTCTCAAGGGCAGGAGATGGTTAAATATGACATAACCATACCGCTGGGTTGTTCTCCCATAGAATCATTTTTGGCATTCCCTGAACACCCCACAGCTGAAAGATACCAATCATGTCAATGGCAACAAGGTTATTAACAGGAAAGGAACTGAGGTTGAGCATGTACGTCTCCTTCTTTCTTCTTATTAATTTACCTTGAAGGCAAATTCCATAGAGCTTCCATCTGCATTTAACATCACAATTGATCAATGATGTTGCTGAACTGATAGTGAACCCACGCCGAGGAGTTAAAATTACCATCTATAATCTATGTCTATTATAATGTTAAGTTAGTCAACTATATGAAATGAGACAAAATAATGGAGGACAAGGTGCTATAAAAAAGTCCTTTAATAGCCACCCTTTTCATGACTATTATAACCATTGATACGTCTTCTTCGTCCAACACATAATTTACATGTTGCAATTGTTGCTGCTTCCGTTCTCTCTGGCAATTAATCTAATATGGACTTTTATAGAGCATGTCTTTCTAATACGTGCAAATAATGTCAGCAGTTACCTCAAATAATGGGTAGGCCTGTTTACGCTCTGCGCTCTGAGAAATCATGGGCCTAAATATATATATATATATATATATATATATATATATATATATATTCCCAGGAAACAGCAGCACACAAAACAGTGTTCACCACCTGTGGCAATAGTGGATGTGCGGCAGTATGCTTGATAATTTCATTGCAGCATAACATATTTACACATAGTACAGTATTCTGGCATTTACCCGATAGAGAATGCTTCATACACACGTGCACTGTATTGGAGTGTGGACCTCCGGTTACTGCGCAGCTGCGCCAGGCTAACCAATCGGTTGTGCAACTGCCAATAGAAACATGCCAGTGTCTGGAGAGACTGTAAGACTAGCGCACATGCGCGGTAGCAATTGGAGAACATGGGAGCCATCTTATGTAAGGGCAACATAGCCCATAGAGTAAAAATCGATGTTACTTGTAAATCTTGCCATAAAAGTCAGCTGTCTCGTGTTCCACAGGAGGTGTATAAGCAGTTAGAGCTGGCATGGCTCCACTATTACAGCCAGTACGTGGGTCGCGCGTGTACACAGGCAGTCACCTCATAGATCATCATGGGGAGCTGTCTACGGGAGATCAGGTGAAGCGGTATCCATCAGAGACAGGCACCGCCCCCCTACTCTTACTACCTCTCACAACGGCTGTTAGGGTACACTGCACCCCAAGAAACAATTTAGACATATCTGACACATTTAAAGGCATATACAGCAAAAGCCTGTGTATACTAAAAGTAATGAAACTATTCATGTAGTACTCCATCAGGTGTGTATAATAGTACAGCAGCTCTGCTGGTGGCCATAAACAACAGTTTCCAGTAAATCTGTAATATAAATACAAAGAAAAACACATTATTCATGTGATCAAGATATTCACTATACAGATCAGAGATAATACATAAGATTAAGGGGCTACATTGGAGGAGGTTAACCTTTTATCCTTTTTGTAGTTGTCTTGAATTTAGCATTAAAGCCATAGGGCATCATAGTATTTAACGTGAAAATCATTTTGAGTTCACGTTTCTTTAAGGCTGTAACTCTATCTCCACCTCTTTTAGGTGGTGGAATATGATCCAAGATCATACATTTTAGATCTTGTTCCTTGTGATTTTCCTCCTCCTCCATGTGTGCCACAAAAATGTTGATTTTGTTGTCGCGCTTCTAAGAATTGTACTGGAATGTAATTACTTTATATTTAAGGATGTATTCTACATGCAAAGGAGGGGGACTGCCATGGGCAGTGATGTGGAGCCCACCTACGCCAACATTTTTGTGGCACACATGGAGGAGGAATCCATCTATGTATCGCCCCACTTCCGCCACGTGCTGAAGTGGGTGCTATACATAAATGCTATCTTCATACTTTGGACGGGCACTGAACAGGAACCACTTACCTTCAATGAATTTTTGAACTCCATTGAGGCAGACATTAAGTTTACATTAACACATTCAACCACCTCCGTTAACTTTTTAGATGGGACTGAGGGAATAGTGGGGGACAAATTGACCACTGACCTGTACCACAAACCTACAGATACCGATACACTACCTAGGTTTAATAGTGGGCACCCTAGAGCTATGGTCAGGTCATTACCTTATAGTCAGATGCTCAGGGCAGAACACATAACTGATGATGACACTAAACTAGAGAAAGCATTGTCTAAAATGAGTGAAGACTTTCTGGAAAGACGCTACCCTCAAAAACTGATAGATGAACACACTGCATGGATCAGGGAACTGAGACATCAGAAACACATTCCAAGTGGAATGGACACTTCCTTATCGGGAAACCTGACAAAAAGGAAAAACATAATCATATTCCCTTCATATCCACCTGCAGTGAACATTCACATCATATTTCATCAGTAATAAGAAGACACTGGCATCTCATCCGTGATAGTTACACCCAGGTTAATGAATTCAAAGAACCTCCACTAATGTTGTTTCGCCGAGCACCCAATCTTAGGGACAAGATAGTCAAGACAGACGTCTCACTTGAACAAAAGGGACAAAAATATTTGAGTGTAAAAAATACAGGCTGTTTCCCATGTCGAAGCTGTGTAAACTGCAGTTATATGCGCAAAGGTTCAAAATTTAAACATCCACAAACCAACTGTGAATATGATATTAGATATTACCACAAGTGCAACTCGGACTTCGTTGTGTATGTCCTCTGGTGTCCATGCTTGAAATTGTATGTTGGTAAAACGAGTCTTGATCTCAAGACTCGTCTCAATCAACATAGATATACAATCCGTAAGCAGAGACTGGATCTTCCATTCTCAAAGCATTTCTTTGAGGCAAATCACAAGGAACAAAATCTAAAATGTATGATCTTGGATCATATTTCACCACCTAAAAGAGGTGGAGATAGAGTTACAGCCTTAAAGAAAAGTAAACTCAAATGGATTTTCACTTTAAATACTATGAGGCCCTATGGCCTTAATGCAGAATTCAAGTACAAAAAATTATAAAAAGGTAACCTCCTCCAATGTAGTCCCTTAATCTTATGTATTATCTCTGACCTGTATATTGTATATCTGACCTGTATATTGTATCTTGATCCCATGAATAATGCGTTGTATGTATAGTACAGATCTACTGGAAACTGTTGTTTAACCCCTTAAGGACGCAGCCCTTTTTCACCTTAAGGACTGAGCCTTTTTTCGCAATTCTGACCACCGTCACTTTACAAATTAATAACGCGAAAATGCTTTTACCGAATATTCTGATTCTGAGATAGTTTTTTCTTGACATATTCATCTTTATTTTGGTGGTAAATTTTCGGCGTTTAATTGCATCCTTTTTTGGTGAAAAATCCCCAAATTTCATGAAAATTTTGAAAATTTTGCACTTTTCTAACTTTGAAGCTCTCTAATTGTAAGGAAAATGGATATTCCAAATAAATTTTATTTTTCTTCACAAATACAATATGTCCACTTTATGTTGGCATCATAAAATGGACATTCTTTTGCTTTTTGAAAAAATTAGAGGGCTTCAAAGTAGAGCAGCAATTTTAAAAAAAATGTCATGAAAATTGTTAAATCTGAAGGGACAGATGTTACAGAACTACAACTCCGAGCATGCCTGGGCAGTCGATGCATGCTGAGAGTTGTAGTTTGGCAACATCTGGAGGGCTACTGTTTGGGCACCACTGTAACAATGGTCTCCAAACTGTGACCCTCCAGATGTTGCAAAACTACAACTCCCAGCATGCCCAGACAGCCTTTGGCTCTCTGGGCATGCTGGGAGTTGCAGTTTGGCCCCCCTAGTGGTTGCCACAGTAAAAATCGATTTACTTTCACTTTCAATCCCCCCCCCCACTGTCGATTTCCTACCTGATCAGGATCCTGCAGGCTCCAGCGAAGACCCCAGGTCCCCAGGCATCTTCTCCTGCAGGTACGGCCTCCATCTTCTTTCCAGAGCCCCTCGACATCCAGGGGTGGGCAGAACGGGGGGGTTGCCATGGCAACCCCCTGTCCTGCGCTGCCATTGGTCAGAACTCCGTTCTGACTAATGCCAGGGGATAGGAGTAGATTGCAGCTTTGCGACCTCACTTCTATCCTTTAGGCTGATCGGGGCTGTTGCTGACAACTCCGATTAGCCCTATTTTCCGGGTGATCGGGTCACCAGAGACCCGATCAGCCCGGAATTGGAGAAAATCGCATGTCTGAATTGCCATGCGATTTTCTCCGATCGCCGACATGGGGGGGTCTCAGGACATCCGGCTCCGGTCCCCAACCGGCTAGCGGTGGGGACCGGATTTCCCACGGGCGTATGGATACGCCCTCAGTCCTTAAGGACTCGGAATGCAGGGCGTATCCATACGCCCTGTGTCCTGAAGAGGTTATGGCCACCAGCAGACCTGCTGTACTAATATATACACTTGATGGAGTACTACATGAATAGTTTTATTACTTTTAGTATACATGGCCTTTGCTATATATGCCTTTAAATCCATCAGATATGTCTAAATTGTTTCTTTGGGTGCAGTGTACCCTAACAGCCATTGTGAGAGGTAGTAGGAATAGGGGGGCAGTGCCTGTCTCTGATGGATATCGCTTCACCTGATCTCTCGCAGACAGCTCCCCATGGTGATATATGGGGTGACTGCCTGTGTACACCCGTGACCCACGTACTGGCGGCATTAATAGAGGAGCCATGCCAGCTCTAACTGCTTATACCCCTGCTGTGGAACACGAGACAGCTGACTTTTGTGCCAAGATTTACAAGTCACGTCGTTTTTTACTCTATGGGCTATGTTGCCCTTACATAAGATGTTCTCCAATTGCTACCGTGCATGCGGGCTAGTCCTACAGTCTCTCTAGATACTGGCATGTTTCTATTGGCTGCCAGATCCATAGTTGCGCACCCGATTCGTTAGCCCGGCGCAGCTACACATTAGCCGAAGGTCCACGCTTCAATACAGTGCACGTGTGAATACAGCATGCTCTGCCGGGTAAGTGCTAGAATACTGTATTATATGTAAATATGTAAAGCTGCAATGAAATTATCAAGCATACTGCCGCACATCCACTATTGCCACAGGTGGTGAACACTGTTGTCACGATATGAACACTGATCACTAACAGCATCGTTGTACTATGCCTTAACAGCACAAATCATGTTTTGTTTACACGTCATGTTTGTATACACTGAATATTAATTACGTAATGAGGTTAATTACTGAGCATATATAAGAAACCACTTGGGATCACTCAGTTGAGCTTGAAAATGGCGACGTGAGGTCGCAGAAACGTTGTTCTGCATTGCACTGAATTGATGGAATACATCTTCACTTTTTTACACCATTTTTTTGTGTGCTGCTGTTTCCTGGGAATCCACTGAAGAGTGGAGCCTCTAACCTCTAAATACAGCGTGCACCTAGTTTATGCATTACCTTTAATTGGCTGCGCTGCTCTCCTGGTAATATATATATATGTATATATATATATATATATATATATATATATATATATATATACTGTTAAATCCTATACACTCTTTTTGGATGGCTAAAGAGGTCCATTCACGCCACAAAATGTTTTCACAAAGTTTTTAGCTTTTTTAGCTGAAATCCAATGCAGAATTTCAGTTGCATGACGCTACCATTGATTTCAAAGGGATTTCCGCATACCTGTTCAAACTGCTAATTTCTGTAATCCAGTTAAACATGTTCATTCATTCGGTGGAGTTTCACAGCAGAATCCCATTTGTTAAATGGGACCTTTTCCCGGTGCTTATTTATTTCCATGGTAAAATTCTGTGTGAAATAGGTGCTGATTCCGAATGAGGCTGTGCATACTTAATGGTCTGCGCCTGTATTTAGCCGGGGCTCAATGAACAGGATGTTATGTGTGCTGGCCGGAAATGAATACATGACCAGACTATAAAGTGTACACACCCCCTTTCCTAGCACAGTGCACACACACAACACACTGTATCCTCGTCCAGTAACTCTCCTTTATATCTCCATAACTGGGGCAGATCACCAAACTATGAGCAGGTATGTGAATAGCCCCTCTCACCTGTCTATCAATGGCACTAAATAATTTTTTACTAAGAGACCACAGGGCCTCTCTAAGAAATAAGAGGAGGACACCAGCATGGACTATGGGATTTACATAAGTTCATAAAGATATATTAGAACCATTCCAGCTTAGCTACCTATCATTCAGAAGCATGCCCACCTTCAGGTATAAGTAATGGCAAGGATGGCCAACCATATATAAATTCACATACAGTCTTTAAAAATAGTAGACTATTTTAAGGCCATTCAACATTGTCTTCTTAGAAAAGAATAAACAATGTTGGATTTCCCCAAAGTGCCAATACCTTATTTTGCAGTGCAATGTAGTCACAGATGAAAAACAACCTAGTCTACTTAAATGGTTTGTCACAAAAGAAAAAGGTGTCTGCTTGACAATTTTCATCCTGTCTGCAGATGGCTAAAATGGTCTGGTCATGGTCATTGCTGTGTTACGCAATTTGTGTAACTCCCATTGACATTAATGTGAGAAGTGCACAAATCTGCATCTGGGACATTTTAAGCATATCCACAAGATCTGCCATAAATGTCCCATACATCAGGGGACCCACATCTATCTCTAGAACAAGGGTTCCCTGGCCTCCTACAGCTTGTTCATGGCAGACAGGAAGCTAAAAAAAAAAAAGGGAAAGTCCTCATAATTACGCAATTTGGTTGACTCCCAATTGACATTAATGGCATAGCTCTGCGAGCATCACTGTTTCTCTAACTCCTCTACAAACAGGGTGGTGGGGGCCAGGGAGCCTTTACTCTAGAGATAGATGTGTGTTCCAGATGAGAGTACCCCTTTAACACACAGTACTAAAATTACACATGCTATTTTTCTATTATTGTTTTTGTAATCTTTATTACACAATGTAATATTTCCAGCAATCTGGGGTTAAAAGGGATAAAAATAGTAAGGTAAAATCTAGAGCAAAAGTAAGACCCATCATTGTGGGGATATTATGACATAAGGTTCTCCTTGCATGTTTATGACCGAAGATAGAGCTATTTCACCATACTAATGTGTGATGACAGTGTATATGGCAGCATCTGTAAGCTTAGTTATATGCTCTGTACACTGGTCTAGATCTTCTAATTACCTAGTTTGCAATAGAAAAAAAATGGCATACTCACTTGCCCTGCTTCCCAAAGCTGCTATTCCGACTGAGCTGAGTGTGCTTTACCTTCCCTAAGAAAATGTCTCAGGATCCAGGAAGAAGAGAAGATCAGCTGGAACTGAGTGACATCAAAATAGCAGTGACCGGGGATCTGGGAAGGTAAGTATTCCATCTTTCTTTTCCCGATGCAACCCAAGGTATTTACATAGCAAAATCCCTTCCCAGAAAAATTCCTTTAATTTACTTACATCTAAGTTATTTTTTACCTAAAGCCTTATAAATAAAAATTAACAGCAAGTAATAGCATTGTTGAGATAAAGGTAAGGGCATAGACAGTGTATATACAGTAGAGTAGACCCATGACTGCCCAAAACACATTTTTAAGGGAACATGAATAACTATATTTCACATCAGCCATTAAGCCATCAGGTCTGGTAGATGACACCATGCTTAAGGTGTCACATTTAAAATCTTGGTTAAAGATGAAAGAATCGAGAAAATTACTTGGCACCTAACTCCTTTGATACAACCAAAATAAATATGTTTTCGAGTTTGTCAGCCTTGACTAGCTTCCGCGGGAATTCCATGCTCCATCACATCCAGATATTGGGAGCTGAACTTGAGGAAAATTAATGGTACTTTAATGCTACCAGGTAGGACCAGTCTAGACAGTTTTAGAAACATAACTTTAAGAATTTCATGGCCATAAATTCTGTGGAAAAGCTAATATGTGTACAATAGAAGCAGGTGACCGTATATGGTTTTCAATCTAATGAACACAATGAGTTGAATGCATTAGGTGTTATAGAATGAAACACTTAGTCTATAAATCAGAATATATTGAAGCCGTGTGCAACCGAGCATTTATTTCATTATTAGATGTACTTTACCTGTTTACAATAAACACAAAGTTTTTTGACCTCTTCACTTCTCCCCATTTGTAACATTAGAATTCAACCTTATTTTTTATGGAAATCATTCATTTTCTTATCAATCTATCATATTTGTTCAAATTTCGGCAACTTAAAGGACATCTGCAGCAAAAGGCATTTTATCCCCTATGTTTGATCGTGGGGTCGGACTGCTGGGACCCGCGCAAACCACTGCACGGGGCCATGGCTCTGCTGTGGCTTTCCCGTACAGGAGGCATGCCGGCCGCAGGGTGAAGTTGTGGCAGACACGCCTCCTCCATGCAGTTCTATGAGAGAGGCAGGGAGGCAGTGCCTCCCCGCCCATCCCATAGAACTGTATGGAGAGGTGGCGTGGAGGGGGCGTACCATCGACCTCAGAGAGGTCGACGCTACGTGCATTAGCTGCACGCATTGAGCGGCAATGCGGGGCCCCTTTTGGGAGATCAGACACCTATCCCTCATCGTGTGGATAGGGGATAAGCTGTCTTTTGCTGCAGATGTCCTTTAATTGGAGGGGTTAAAAAAAGAAACTGAAATATGGCATCTACATAAGGGTTTAGAATCCTTGCTCAGCACTTTGTGGAGTCACTGTTATAGAGAATAAGACTTGAAGGCACAATGGGATATTCTCAAATTTCTCTCTAGAGAACCTTTCAAGGTCTGTTAGATTGGATGGTAAAGATCTGAGTACAAGTATTTCCATGAGAGCGGAGCCGCGCGCGCCAGAACATAACAGCCGGGGATCGGGACAGGTGAGTGAGTTGGGATGCTATTCGCGAGCGGGCGCGTCCCGCTATGCGAATCGCATCCCCGCCGGCAGAGTCAGTGCAGCGCTCCCGGTCAGCGGGTCTGACCGGGGCGCTGCAGAGAGAGGAACGCCGCGAGCGCTCCGGGGAGGAGTAGGGACCCGGAGCGCTCGGCGTAACAGTACCCCCCCCCTTGGGTCTCCCCCTCTTTTTGGGACCTGAAAATTCTTTAATCGAGAAGACATCTGAGGACCCGGAGACAGGAGTAGCTTTCTCTAGGCACTTGACTTCAAAGGGTCCAAGATAACGTGGTCCCAGATTAAAACTGGGGACACGGAAGCGGATATACTTGGCGGAGAGCCACACAAAGACAGGAGGAGTTTAGCATAGTCCTGATAGGCCTTGGGGAGACCAGGTAAAGGAGAAGACACTGAGGTTTGACTAACGGGACTGGGAGCAGATGTGAGGCATTTTCTGTGGCAAGAAGCACCCCAGCTCTTGATCTCCCCGGTGGTCCAGTCAAGGGTAGGAGAGTGGCGTTGGGGCCATGGCAGACCGAGGAGGGCTTCAGAGGTGCAGTTGGGCAAAACAAAAAGTTCAATTTTTTTGAGATGCAGTTCAATGCTCATGAGCAGGGGTTCTGTGCGATAACGCACAGTGCAGTACAGACGTAAATTTTTATTTCTGCGGCGAGTCCTCTCTTCAGGGGTCAGGCGAGACCGATCCACTTGCATAGCCTCCTCGGCGGGAGGCACAGGGGTAGATTGCAAAGGATACTGTGAGAGAGGTGCTCCGAGCGTTGTGGCCCATGACAGGGCCTTCCCAGAAAGGAGACCACGGCAGAGTCTAGAGTCCCCATCAAATTTGTCCGGCAGGGACAAGCGGGGGTTGGGAGCGGCCGCTCGCTGCGGAGGAGGTGCAGGAGCCGGCGGAGGAGATGGTTGTTGCTGTAGCAGCTGCTGTATCTGTGACTGAAGTTGCTGTATTGTGGTGGTCAAGTACGACAGCTGGTGATCTCGTTGGGCGACCAGTAGGGATAGCTGGGCGACCAGCGTGGATATGTCAGCGGGATCCATGGCTGGATCTACTGTTACGGTTCGGCAGGCTGGAGGTGGATCCTCTGTGTCAGCGAGGGATTGGCGTGGACCGTGTCGGTGGACCGGTTCTAAGATGCTACTGGTATTCACCAGAGGCCGCCGCAAAGCGGGATGGTCTTGCTGCGGCGGTAGCAACCAGGTCGTATCCACCGGCAACGGCTCAACCTCGCTGACTGCTGAGAAGGCGTGGGACAGAAGGACTAGGCAGAGGCAAGGTCAGACGTAGCAGAAGGTCGGGGCAGGCGGCAAGGTTCGTAGTCAAATGGAATAGCAGAAGGTCTGGAACACAGGCTTTGGACAACACTAAACACTTTCACTGGCACAAGGCAACAAGATCCGGCAAGTAAGTGCAGGGGAAGTGAGGTAATATAGCCAGGAAGCAGGTGGAAGCTAATTAGGCTGATTGGGCCAGGCACCAATCATTGGTGCACTGGCCCTTTAAATCTCAGAGAGCTGGCGCGCGCGCGCCCTAGAGAGCGGAGCCGCGCGCGCCAGAACATGACAGCCGGGGACCGGGACAGGTGAGTGAGTTGGGATGCGATTCGCGAGCGGGCGCGTCCCACTATGCGAATCGCATCCCCGCCAGCAGAGTCAGTGCAGCGCTCCCGGTCAGCGGGTCTGACCGGGGCGCTGCAGAGAGAGGAACGCCGCGAGCCCTCCGGGGAGGAGTAGGGACCGGGAGCGCTCGGCGTAACACTCTTGTTGAAGTGGGGTAATTAAAACATGCCACATCCTTTTCTACACTGTACTCCTCTGTTGAAGGTAAGTCGAGAGGTCCCCACTGTTTATGCTAGAGCTTAAATGCAACTTTTTGTATCACTATTGTTTAACTATTGAGTGGTGAAAAATAAGCCCAACTACATAGGAAGATCTTGTCAAGAAAACAATTGGTAACACACAACACCGAGAAGGACTGAAATCCTGCACCACTCACAAGGCCCCCTTGCACAAGAAAGCTTCTGTGGCTCATCTGATGTTTGCCATTGAACATTTTCATTGTCAAGTTCATTGTCAATTTTAGGCTGGCCAATATATGTGATTTTTTTAAGTGGAAGAAATGAAAAAAAGGAACAAAAAAAGGCGCAGTCTAAGTGCCATTACTGTGAACTACCAAGGATGTAGGGTGTGAGTAGGAAGAGATGGGGCAAGAGGGGCACGCTCACCTTTGCATGTTGCGCTAAGGGCACAACACTGGATAACGCATTTAAGTGTATAATACACTATCAGATCCCCCGTGGCAGCCGTGCATCGGTTTGAAGCAATATAGCTGGTGCTGGATCTGGACATCAGGGTCTCAGATCCGGCGTGTACAATGTGGATGCAGCTCGGGGCACCTTGGGATGGTTCTCCTGTGTCCCAAGGTACAGTGAACTGGCAGGAGACGTGTGGTATTTGGATATTCTTTTCTTTATTTGACTTAAAAGACTACGTGTTTTGCGAGGTTCCTCCCTTCGTCAGGTCATCATTGTATATTGTTTGTTCATTAAAAGGGTATTCCAGGCAAATACATCTTATCCCCTATCCAAACGCTGGGACCCCCCGCGATCTCCTTGCAACACTCACATGCGGAGCTGCTTCTCCAGTCTCGGAAACCTCTGTGTTTCTGGGACTGGAGACATGATGTCATGGCCGTCACGCCCCCTCCCATAGACATGAATGGAGGGGGTGTGATGCCACGAGGGGGCATGGTGTGACATCACATCTCCAGTCTCGGTAACACAGAGGTTTCCGAGACTGGAGAAGCAGTCTTGCATAGAATGCAGGTTCTGCACGGAGATTGCGGGGTCCCCAGAAACAGGCCCCCCATGATCAGATATTTTATCCCCTATCCTTTGGGTAGGGGATAAGATGTCTTTGGCCGGAATACCCCTTTAATAACATACAAAAGAAGGCTAAAATAATAAATATGCCAAAAAGTTAAATAAGTAAAAGGATCTAAATATTTTCTGATTGGGTTTTATTTAAAAAAAAAAGTGCAAATTAATGAGGAGGAAATCTGCTCTGCTAAAAATGATTTTTCTGTTAAAAAAAAAAAGCCATTTGCAAATACTCAATAAGAGAAGGGTCACACACAGCGCATCAGCAGCGTATTTGACGCGGCAAATGCACTGCAGGTAGTCACAAAGCGACTTTAGAGGGAGCTCCCAGCTGCTGCAGGGTAGCTCTGAGTGTCAGTGCTTTCTCTGCTGCTGCTCTGTGACTGCCGGCAGCAATTCGCCAGCATCAAATATGGTGATTATGCATAATATGCATGATTATGTGTGATCCTACCCTTAGGGTATTCTCAGAGGAGGTACTTCATTTTAGGCCTCTAGAGCAGTTGTTCTCAACCTTTTTCGTTACTGTACCCCCAAAGGGTGAAAGTATGTCCGCGGGTACCCCTCGCACATAAGTTCGCACGAGGGGTACGAGGCAAAATAAGTCATAAAAATACTTAATTTCATAATGGCGTGTGCTTAGCTTTCTAATGCCATACTAATGCGATACTTAATCCCCTTGAGCCATTATTCCCACTCCCTCTGATCTCCTTATGCAGTAATCGGATAATGGCAAAAGGGAATCAGAGGGAGGGGAGAATAATGGCTCAAGGGGATTAAGATGGATGGGGGGGGGGTAATGATTACCTCCCTCCATATTAATCCACCTGTGCCATTATTCCACCTCCCTTTGATCCCCTTTTACCATTATCCCCTCCATCTTAATCCCCTTTTGCCATTATCCCCCCCATCTTAATACTTTTGTGTCATTATTCCCCCCTCCCTTTGATCCCCTTTTGCCATTATCCCCCTCCATCTTAATCCCCTTGTGCCATTATTCCCCCCTCCCTTTGATCCCCTTTTGCCACTATCCCCCCCTCCATCTTAATCCCCTTGTGCCATTACTCCCCCCTCCGATCCCCCTGGGCCAATATATGAGATACATACAATAACACCCTCCCATACTGCAGTGTTACACTTAGTTTAACATGCTTACCAGGCCTGTGTCACACGTGAGGCCCAGCAGCCACTGCAGCTCACGTAAAGTGGCCACAGCACAATATAGTGAGCTGCCGCTGCGACTGCGGTGTCCAATCCCCGCTCTGCACTGAAAAATACTGGCCAATGCATGGTCTGCATTTGTCCTCGAATTGCTGTACCCCTGCATAACCCTTCGCTTACCCCTAGGGGTACATGTACCCCTGGTTGAGAAACCCTGCTCTAGAGTAGCTGGAAAGAGTGTCTCTCAGTACTGTACATTGATTTTAATATGCCCTGTGCAATACTTCCTTTCCCCTGTGATGGTGCTGTAAGGAAATTTAGCGATTGCTCCCAAAATCTAACACACATTACTGCTGATCCCCGATTCATCTCTATGACCATCATTCTCATAACTATGATAATAAATGAAAACAAGAAAATATATTTAAAAAGCATAAATAAGATATAATAGATGTAATACCTGATGAAAATATCCAGGTATGAAAGATTCAGTTCTTCCAAGAAGGATGGAGCACACCTGGATGGCCTCCAAAGGAACATAAATTAGTTTGGAATGTAACTTTGTGACTGTATTGTTCCAGCCTTCAGGAGAATCTTTTCACCCTTACAGTCAGGATGTCTCTAGTTCATTTCCCCTCACACAGTATTACGAAAAACTACTTGGCCCAAATTCAAACTCCGAAAAGTTTGCTGATAGCAGTGGTGGGGAAGCGTACAATTAATCAAGGCCGCCGCTCCGAAACATAAAGAACACCACCTATCAATAACAGGAAACATTCGCAGTTTGATTCACAGATAAAAAGGAAAAGACTGAACTACACAAGTCTCTGTTGTGTTAATAGAGTAAGGGGGGGACTCCTCATAATATCACATTAGATATGTTGGAGGAAGCAGTGAAGATATGGAGCCCGGCAGTACTCGGAAGGTGAACAGGAGAATATTAGATTCTCTATTTTTAACACATTCTGGCATTGTGTATTTTTTTTCTTTTTTAGTACAGTTGTTAAGAAATGTGTCTGAAATTTATAGCTACATTCTACACTTGAAAATATTCTATTAGTATAGGAAACAATTGCTTAACTCCTTGAGGACCGGGCCATTTTTCATTTTTGCACTTTTGTTTTTTCCACCTCACCTTCTAAAAATCATAACACTTTCAATTTTTCACCTACAGATGCATATGAAGCATGTTTTTGTACCACCAATGTTCCTTTGTAATGACATGAATCATTTTCATTTCACCACAAAATCTACGGAAAGACAAAACAAAAAAAAATATATATTATTTGTGGGGCCAAACTGAAAAATAAAATAGCCTTTTGTAACTTTTGGGGCTTCCTATTCTACACAGTGCATTTTTCTGTAGGTCCACATAATTAAAATGATACCCAACTTATATAGGTTTTATTTTGTTTTACTTCTTTTAAAAAATTATAATGTTTAAAATTATAATCTTCCCACCCCCCTAACTTTTTTATTTTTCAGTATACGGGGACAAATGAGGGCTCATTTTTTGCACCGTGATCTGTCGTTTTTATTGGTACATTTTTGTTTTGATGGGACTTTTTTTTAAACACTTTTTCAATATTTTATAGGGTATAAAAAGTGACAAAAAATGTGCAATTCTGGACTCTGGTATCTTTTTTACCTATACACCATTGACCATGCAGTTAACAGTTCGGACATGTACGCATATGGTGATATGAACATATGTTTATTTTTGTTTACAAAACTTCTGTTACCTTTTATTACCTACCTAGGACCTGAGGAAGCCCTAACGCGTGATATGGTCTGTTGCCCAAAGTTGTTCCCAGCAGTCTGCTCCCCCCGCACATGATGTATACACAGAGAAAATAAAGATTCTCCTGCTTCAAGCTACAACGGTCAGTGCAGTGCTCCGTTTTTTCTATACTTCTTGCATATACTTTCTGTGATACTTGTTGAGAATGTAGAAGCACTAATACCGCCAGCTACATGAGTATTGGGCACATAGGTACATTACTTGCTGGATGGCTGATTGACCACTTTCTATTGGAGATATATATCAATATTTATCAGCATCCACTTGTATACCACTTGGTAAGTTTTATTCTAGAATCCATGTACTAGTTTAGTAGATCTTCTCTTATCTCTCTCAAAAGTATCTATATCCTTCTGAAGATACATTCTCTAGTACTGAGCACAATACTCGTTCACTGCTGACATTGTCCTATGGACACAGTGACAAATAAAAGTGTAACTAACAGCTATCAATGTATTCACACATTTACAGGAGAAATGAAAGAGGAAGCATCTGAGAAAAGAGCCTCTTTAGTGATAAATGTCTGCTAAGTACCGATTCAGTAACCATTCTCCGCTTCCATCTAGTGGCAAATATGTCTAATTACATTTTTAAAATACAGTATAATAGTCACTGCCAACAGTACTGGCCCTGCTACTGAATATGGCGAACAAACACATTTATTCTTTTATATGTAAAGGCAGGTGGTGCTTTAGACAAATGCTGAAAATAATGCTTTCTCAAATGGTTGGAAAATTTGGTTAAACAATACAATATCCTATTCCATGTCTGGTTTCTAAGATGCCCCTCTACCATGACCAAAGAATTTAGAAATAGCTCTATGGCAGTAAACTGTATCTGTGCCCCATGTGAAGGAAAGCCAAGGTACTTGTCTATTGCATTCTGGTCAGAAAAGTGAAGGGCCAGCTAATGTACGCTACTTCTCTCTCTTACTACAGTGGGGATCAAAAGTTTGAGCACCCCAGGTAAAAATTTGTATTAATGTGCATAAAGAAGCCAAGGAAAGATGGAAACATCTCCAAAAGGCATCAAATTACAGATTAGATATTCTTCTAATATGTCAACAAAAGTTAGATTTTATTTCCATCATTTACACTTTCAAAATAACAGAAAACAAAAAAATGGCATCTGCAAAAGTTTGGGCACCCTACAAAATTTATAACATGCACTGCCCCCTTTGCAAAGCTGAGACCTGCCAGTGTCATGGATTGTTCTCAATCATCATTTGGGAAGACCAGGTGATGTCAATCTCAAAGGTTTTAAATGCCCAGACTCATCTGACCTTGCCCCAACAATCAGCACCATGGGTTCTTCTAAGCCGTTGTCTAGCAATCTGAAACTGAAAATAGTTGACGCTCACAAAGCTGGAGAAGGCTATAAGAAGATAGCAAAATGTTTTCAGATGTCAATATCCTCTGTTCTGAATGTAATTAAGAAATGGCAGTCATCAGGAACAGTGGAAGTTAAAGCAAGATCTGGAAGACCAAAAAAAAAATATCAGACAGAACAGCTTGCAGGATTGTGAGAAAAACAATTCAAAACCCATGTTTTGACTGCATAATTCCTCCAGAAAGATCAGACGCCGCTTATAGAACATCTTTATGCCATATCCTAATAGCCTACAGATCCCAACTTGCAGCTAGGTGGAAATCCTCTTCTGTCCCTTCTACAGCTGACATTATAGAAGCAGTCAAGTCCAATTGTTTTTACGAAACAACGTACGCTTCGAAGCTAAACAACAGACGGACCTGCGAGTCAAGATGGAAGACCTGGACGAAGCACTATCCACTGGCCTAGGTGTTGCTAATTAACCATGCACATCACTTCTATCACGGTTTTATTAGATTTCATGCTGTTCTGGGATCCATTCCATTAAATTATGTTCATCCTATATTATTAAATGGTACTACTCGAACTACCCATTACTACTTATGAATACTGGGTGCCACACTTTGCACATATTTCCAGTGAGTCTTCCTGTGACGAGAGAGGGGTTGACTACGGGATCTAGTAAGGAAAAATCCTATTCTTCGCTGCAGAGTTATAGGTATGACTATAAAATACTTTAAAACTGCTTATGTGACGTTTTTATTTTTCAAGATGACCTATAATGATCTACCGGATATGTCTATAATATCCGCAACATCCAAAGACATTATTCTGCAAATTAATATTTCTACATACAGCTGAGTGATTGCTTTAGTAATATTTATATAACTGTGTTATATTTGTTATGTATTGTTCCTTGGCCATGTTGTTTTCTTTGGCCAATCTTTCCTTTGTTGTAAATTTCTCAAAAAAAAAAAATCCAATAAAAATTATTTAAACCAGAAAGATCTGGCAGACACTGGAGTTGTGGTACACTATTCCACTATAAAGAGATACTTGTACAAATATGGTCTTCATGGAAGAGTCATCAGAAGAAAACCTCTTCTACGTCCTCACCCCAAAAATGCATTTTGGAAACAAGTTCTGTGGACCGATGAGGTTAAAATTTAACTTTTTGGCCGGAATGAGCAAAGGTACATTTGGAGAAGAAGGGGAACAGAATTTAATGAAAAGAACCTCTGTCCAACTGTTAAGCATGGGGGTGGATCAATCATGCTTTAGGGTTGTATTGCAGCCAGTGGCACAGGGAACATCTCACGAGTAGAATGAAAAATGGATTCAATGAAATTTCAGCAAATTTTGGATGCTAACTTGATGCCATCTGTGAAAAAGCTGAAGTTAAAGAGAGGATGGCTTCTATAAATGGATAATGATCCTAAACGCACCTCGAAATCCACTGGGGATTACATCAAGAGGCGTAAACTGAAGGTTTTGCCATGGCCTTCACAATCTCCTGACCTCAACATAATTGAAAATTTATAGATAGACCTTAAAAGAGTAGTGCGTGACAGACAGCCCAGAAATCTCAAAGAACTAGAAGACTTTTGTAAGGAAGAATGGGCAAAGATATCTCAAACAAGAATTGAATGACTCTTGGCTGGCTACAAAAAGTGTTTACAAACTGTGATACTTGCCAAAGGGGGCAGTACAAGATATTAACTCTGCAGGGTGCCCAAACTTTTGCAAACACCATTTTTTTTTGTTTTCTGTTATTTTGGAAGTGGCCAAAATTTTGATCCCCACTGTATATATTATTATTATGTGAGTACATAATGTTGGAACTACGTGAGACACAGTAATTGCATTATAATACTGCTTTTATTTATACATAATGGCCCTGATTTACTAAGAGCGGATGTAGTTTTCTTTGTGGGTTTTAATTATCTACAAGTATTTTTTCAAAGTATTTACTAAGGTTTCCCTACATTTTTTTTTTTTTTTACACATGCTCTAATCTGCAGGGTTTTCCTCAGCTCAAATCCACCACATTTTCTGTGGAAACCATAGTAAATATGTTGGGATTTTTATGTTTGGGGGCACGCCCCTTTTTTGACGAGTTTAATTGCATACCTCCCAAGTGTCCCTCTATTAGAGGGACAGTTACATCTTTCAACCCAAGTGCCCTGTCCCTTTTTATTCCTTAAAGGGGTACTCCACCCCTAGACATGTTATCCCCTATCCAAAGGATAAGGCATAACATGTTTGATCATGGGGTCTGGCCACTGGGCTGCTTTCTAGTGGCCGAGTACTGGTTTATATGTCCTTCTTTTTGACCTAGCGCAAAGATGTGCATTATTATACTGTACTTTCTACATTGAGACAGAAACTATGTGACTGGCCCAACTTGCATATTAATCCATCATCTTGTACAGTTTGGATCTTAACATTTGTTATATTTAGATGAATCATGTGATAATAATGAAATGAAGAAGTATTCAGGCATATAGAAATGCATGTGAAAACTTTCATACAATTAACTATAAAGGTCCCTCTCTGGCCATCAAAACAAGTTAGGAGATACTCCAGGGTAATTTCTCAGGACTATCCTCAGATACCCATCAGCCTAGGAAACGGAGGGCATAAAAGCCCTGTCTATCCAGACAGTACCAGGTTTTCCCTGATGAAGCCACATATAGTGGCGAAACATGTAGAAAGTAGCAGTATGTTTTGGCTTTAGGCAGCACTCCTGTATATTGTATGGTGCAAACACATATCATTCACTGGCTTAAGATGTAGTGGCAGCACATCCTGCAGGTGCACTTGCCTTTAGGCAATCTATTCAACATTTATAAGAGCTGGGATTTTAAGTGAGCTATCAATAATCCATCAATTAATAATCCATCTAGACATTATTGTATTGAGGTTTAAAGGGGTATTCCAGGATTTTTTTTTTATTTGACTATGCTACAGGGGCTGTAAAGTTAGTGTAGTTCATAATATAATGTCTGTACCTGTGTGTGATGGTTTTCTCACAATTCTTATGTGATTTTCACCCCAATATTTATTTTTAACAGCTACAAAATGACTGCTGTCTCAGATTTTTCCCAGCTTGCAATGCGGTTGAGACCTGACTCACTAGTCAGCTGATGACAGGGAGCCTGTCTGCTTCAATCGGTGGAGAGAGCAATCTGCAAGTAATGCAACAGCTGGAGGCCCCCTGATTGAAAACCACCGGTCTGCAGCTCATT
This sequence comes from Hyla sarda, assembly GCF_029499605.1. NCBI lineage: Eukaryota > Metazoa > Chordata > Amphibia > Anura > Hylidae > Hyla > Hyla sarda. The sequence continues at coordinate 81,252,313 of NC_079194.1, read as the reverse complement.
TATGTTTCAGTGGGTGGGGTGACTGATGTGTGGGAAGGAAGAAAATTGAATCATGGGATTTGTAGGCAAACAAGAAAACTCAAAACAGGAAATACAAGTTCACAAAAGCTTGCCACAGTGTTATGGTAATCTCACAGCATAGCCATTTTGCCCAAGACAAGCGTAGATCCTTCCTAAGCATGTCCATTACTGTCTGCCCGGTACGTACTAAAATCACCTTATGCTGGATAACCCCTTTAAGGTACGCTTCAGACCCCTGAATTAAAGATTAGAAATATTGATGCATAATCAATCTTAGATGCATAGGACACTGGATGCTATTATAAATGACATATTCATAGCGGCCTCAATTGATCAATAGATCCACTAGAATTAAGTGGTCTAATTTTTGATATGATGCAATTGCCTTTTCTTTTTTATCCTCACATCCATATTTCTATTTTTTGGATTCATTTTGAGGCACCAGGATGCTCTGTATCTGTATTAGTGTATTTCACTAAGTGGTAATGATGTACTCTAATGTTGTTTATATGGAATTATTTTCTGATAGGGTAGCCTCTAATCCAGCCATAGATAATGTGGCATCATTTATAAGAGCTGTGGAATATACATTTTTCAATATTAACTGTATAAATAGATATTCATTCACTTGAAGTAATCAAAAGTTAAGTTTTATGAGGTAAGGGGTTTAAAAGGGTAATAGTTTTTGTTTGTTTTTGATGGGACATTTTGATTACTTTTTAAATAATTTTTCCTTTGACCAAAAATTAAGAAAGGTGCATGATTTTAATTTTATTATGGCAGTTGCCTTGTATTTTTGAAAAAACTTTTTTTTTTTTTACACTTTTTAAGTACCTCTAGGAGACTTTCATAAGTAATAATTAGATTGCTTATACTGATCAATTCTATGCACAAAGGCCTAGCAAAGCCATTCAGCTGCCATATTAGATTGTCACATCGCAACCAGGGGTGCCAATCCGTTCAATTGATAGTAGCATTTAAGGGGTTAAATTACCATCATCTTCGTGATCCCAGATGTCGGTCACTGATGGTGATGGCCAAAAACTTTCCGATTTGGGGCTGGTTTAAACTTTAAATACTATTTTTCATAGGACAACATTAAAGGGGTACTACAGCCAAAATTAACTTATCCCCTATCCACAGGATAATGGCCGACCGCTGAGACCCTCCACAATCTCTACAACAGAACCTTGCTCTGAGTGAGGAGTACGTGTGGGAGATGGTATGCACTCCATTGATTTCTATGGGAGCTCCGAAAAGACCAGCACTCGAAATGACTGGAGTGAGGGCCGTCTAACAATCAGACCACCTCGCTATGAATTACCTATCCCCTATCCTGTGGATAGAGGATACGTTAATTTTGGCTGCAGTATTTAACCTGTTAAGGATGAACGGCTTACTTGCGTCCTGGTACTTAAAGGGGTACTCCGGTGGAAAACTTTTTTTTATTTAAATCAACTGGTTCCATAAAGTTTAACAGATTTGTCAATTACTTCTATAAAAAATTATTAATCCTTCCAGTACTTATTAGCAGCTTTATACTACAGAGGAAATTATTTTCTATTGGGACCCTTTTCTGTCACGACCACAGTGCTCTCTGCTGAAACCTCTGTCCATTTTAGGAACTGTCCAGAGCAGCATATGTTTGATATGAGGATTTTCTCCTGCTCTGGACAGTTCCTGATATTGACAGAGGTGTCAGCAGAGAGCACTGTGGTCGTGACAGAAAAGAAATCCAAAAAGAAAAGAATTTCCTCTGTTGTATACAGCCGCTAATAAGTACTGGAAGGATTAAGATTTTTTTAATGGAAGTAATTTACAAACCTGTTTAACTTTCTGGCATCAGTTGATTAAAAAAAAATAAGTTTTCCACCGGAGTACCCCTTTAACCCCTTAAGGACACATGATGTACTGGAACGTCATGTGCCACTCCCGATCTATAACGTGGGGGCCACAGCGTGGCCCCGCGTCATAGCGGGTCGGGCCCGGCCTCTAACAACGCCCGGGACTCATGGCTAATAGCACGCGGCATTGATCGATGTGCCGCACGCTAATAACCCTTTAGACACGGCGTTCAAAATTTTACGCCGCGTCTAAAGTGAAACCGAAAGCATTCCGGTTAGCTCAGTGGGCTGTTCGGGATAGCCACGGCGAAATCGCGGCATCCCAAACAGCTTACAGGACAGCGGGAGCGCCCCTACCTGCCTCCTCGCTGTCCGATCACCGAATGACTGCTCAGTGCCTGAGATCCAGGCATGAGCAGTCAAGCGGCAGAATCATCGATCACTGGTTTCTTATGAGAAACCAGTGATCAATGATTAAGATCAGTGTGTGCAGTGTTATAGGTCCCTATGGGAGCTATAACACTGCAAAAAAAAAGTGAAAAAAAAAGTGAATAAACATAATTTAACCCCTTCCCTATTAAAAGTTTGAATCACCCTTCTTATCTCATAAAATAAACAGTGTAAATAAAAATAAAAATATATGGTATCGCCGCGTGGGAAATGTCCGAATTATAAAAATATATCGTTAATTAAACCGCACGGTCAATGGCGTGCGCGCAAAAAAATTCCAAAGTCCAAAATAGTGCATTTTTGTTCACTTTTTATATCATGAAAAAATGAATAAAATTGGTACCGTTAAAAACTTCAGATCACGATGCAAAAAATGAGCCCTCATACCGACCCATACACGGAAAAATAAAAAAAGTTATAGGGGTCAGAAGATGACAATTTTAAACGTATACATTTTCCTGCATGAAGTTATGATTTTTTCCAGAAGTACGACAAAATCAAACCTATACAAGTAGGGTATCATTTTAACCGTATGGACCTACAGAATAAATATCAGGTGTAATTTTTACCGAAAAATGTACTACGTAGAAACGGAAGCCCCCAAAAGTTACAAAATGACGTTTTTTTTAAAATTTTGTCTCACAATGATTTTTTTCCCGTTTCACCGTAGATTTTTGGGCACAATGACTGACGTCATTATAAAGTAGAATTGGTGGCGCAAAAAATAAGCCATAATATGGATTTGTAGGTGCAAAATTGATAGAGTTATGATTTTTTAAAGGCAAGGAGCAAAAAACGAAAATGCAAAAACGGAAAACCCCCCAGTCCTTAAGGGGTTAAGGACCAAGGGTGTACCTGTACACACTGAATCCTTAAGCGGCTTTGAAGCGAGCACAGGAGTGTCGGTTAGTATCAAAAGCCTCACACTCACTGCTTATGTTGGGCATTTAACCCTTTAGATGTCGTGATCAATGCCAATCACGGCATCTACAGTGAAAGTGGAAGATGTCGGCAGCTCAGTGGAGCTCACAGAACACCCGCAAGGGTCCCCTTACCTGTCTCCTGCCGCCCAATTGCCAATTCAATTCAATCAGTGGATTGACGATCTTACTGTGCAATGCTATGCCATTATACAGTAAATGCAATCTAAGGATTGCATATAAAAGTCCCCTATGGGGAAAAAAAAAAAGTTTCTAAAATTATATAAAATATAAAACTCCCTCCCCTAAAAAAATAAAAAATAAATCCCCCTTACTTTCCCATTAGACAAACAAAGGCAAAACATTTACATATTTGGTATTACCATGTGTGTACATTTGCCGCATGATAAACAACATAAACATAAAAAAAATACCAAACACCAAAAATACTGATTTTTATCTACATCATATATTGGAAACATTTTTATTAAAATTTACAGCTGAAAACTACAGATCGCGGTGGAAATTGCCCTAAAAATAAAAAAGTTAAAGCAGTCAGAACGTGACAATTTTATGCCTCTCAATTTTGTTAAAAAAAGTTAGCATATTTTTAAAATAGTACAATAATAGAAAACTATATAAATTGAGTGTTTTTTTTTTATAACACAAAAGAGTTATGGACTGTAAAAGGAGAGGAGGAAAAAACTGAAATGCAAAAATTTTAATTGGCCCAGCCCTAAAGGCCAAAATGGGCTTGGTCCTCATGGGGTTAAAGAGGTTATCCACCATAAGGTCATTTTAGTACGTACCTGGCAGACAGTAATGGTCATGCTTAGGAAGAATTTGCGCTTGTCTTGGGGCTAAATGGCTATGTTGTGAGATTGCCATTATACTGTGGCTAGCTTTTTGTGAACTTGTATTTCCTGTTTGACTTTTCTTTTTTTGACTACAAATCCCACAATTCCATTTTCCTCCCTCCCACACATCAACCACCCCACCCATTGAAATATAAATGAGCTGCATCCATCAAAAGACCTGTGGTTTGCAATCAGGGTGCCTCCAGCTGTTGCATTAGTTGCAGATTGATCCCTCCACCCATTGAAGCAGACAGGCTCCCTGTCATCAGCTGACTAGTGAGTCATGTCTTAGCTGCATTGCAAGCTGGGAAAAATCCGAGACAACAGTAATTTTGTATGCTGTTAAAAATAAATATTGGGGTGAAAATCACAGAAGAATTGTGAGAAAACCGTCACACACAGGTAAAGACACTATATTATGAACTACACTAACTTTACAGCCCTTGTAGCATAGTCAAATAAAAAAAATCCTGGAATACCCCTTTAAGGAAATGTTGCAAACATTTAAAGAAAAAGAATATTACATAAAAAGAATACCGATAGATGGCTACATAAAATTCAATGAAACTCTCCAGAAGATCACTTTTTTTTTTTACTGTTATACTATGCTGTAGTATATCTGTACTGCAGCACAGTATAATGGATTGTACTGCACTGACTTGTAGCCCATGTGATCCAGCCTATGGCTGGACCTCACAGGCTGCCATACTAGACAGAAAAGAGACCATCAGCTGGCCTCCTGCTGCCATGGCAACCCTCGGGACCTCGCGATTGCAGCGAGTGGTTGCCGTTGGGGAACAGAGGGAGCCCCCACCCCCTGTCAATCCCATATATGCTCAGCAGCTGCGGCAAGACCCCGGCTGTAATTGACCGCCAGATACCACCAGCAAACTCCTGCATCGCGCTGTGCAGGTGATTTCTAGGATGTATGAATACACCCTAAGGCGGGAAGAGGATAAGCGAATACATTCCCATGGCCAAACTGAAGTATTCAAGCCTTACATCACCAAGCACACATGTTGCTATTAAATGCTATGCCTTGGATGGAGTAGTGTATATATTGCCATCACTGGATTCTGGAAGAGTGGACACATGGTCTGTGGAGTAAAGAATAATGCTTCTCTATCTTGCAGTCTGAGGAATGAGTCTTGATTTGGCTAGATCTAGAATAATGTTATCTACCTGACTGCATTGTGCCATCTGTAGTGTTTGATGGTGGAGGAATACACCTATAAGGCTGTTTTAAGGGTTTTGCCACAAACCCTCTAGTTCTAGTGAATGAATGCTTCACACATTGTGGAAAAAGGAAGTTTTTTTTTTTGTTTTTTTTTTTTGTTTTTTTTTTTTCTGTCTCACCAGACTGTGCCCCATTCACAAAGCAAGGTCCACAAAGGCATAGTTGGGTGAGTTTGATGGAAAGAACTTGACTGGCCCACACACAGCCCATGACATCAACCCCATCCAACATGACATCAGTACAGGCAGGCTTTACTAGCAGATCACTGATCTGAAAGTATACTGCAATACTTTAGTATTGCAATGTTCTACATAGGCAACTTAAATGTTGCTCATACAATTCTTCTAGGGTAACAAATAAATAAAAAATATAGATATAGAAATAAATGGAATAAAAAGTCCCATGTACCCCAAAAATGTCAAAATAAATAAACAAATAAAAAATATAGGTATTAGAATATGACATTACTAAGCCATTTTTATTGTAATTTTGTTTCCCTTTTAAAACAGTGAAACATAAACAATGTAAATTGATATCACTGTAATCATACTGACTAGATGAATAAAAACAACATGCCAGCTTTACTGCATAGAGAACATTGTACAAATGAAACACCATAAAAATTACAGAATTTGGTAATAATTTTTTTAATTCCACTCTACACATTTTTTTTCAAAGTATATTTCATGTTAATAAGAAGGTTGTTGACATTACAAGTACAATTTGTCCCACAAAACCAAGCCTTTATATGGCTTTTTTTTTTTTTTTTTTTGGGACCTTCATAAGAGAGTTATAGCTCTTACAAGGCAAAGAGGGAAAACAATAACCTCACATTTGGTTTGTTCTAACTGATTTACTCATCTCTATAAATATGTTGCAGTATGTCACTTCATATCAGACCCTCAATTATATCTAGTTCGCAGACAAGACTCCGAAATTATTAGTGTAAAGATTACATCTTAAAGAGTACCTGTTACCAAGCTAATCTCTGCCTGATGAAGCAGTTAATCTGTGAAACGCGTTGCATGATGGGTGATTAAAGTGTTCTCTACCCCACGAGTATGTCCAGCGCCTTTTGACATCCGCCGTTCTCCTGGAGGCTCCTTGGTTTATGCAGATTTTCCCCGAGGCGGATAGGCTGCCGGCATACACTATCACACGCTACGATCCATTGTTACACTTGGCGAGTGTAACGGCCTGGGTGAGCATTGTCCACACCTTTGTTCACCCATTTATCATCAAGCGGTAATGCGCTACAGAGCGCCCTCTTTGTTTTTTTGCTGTTCGCTTTAAGGCACCTATTTGCTTAAACTCTTGCGATTGTAAAATATGAAAATGTAGTATGATCCGCCAAATGCAGGGTACTGATAGTAGCTAACACCAAGACCTTCGGTGCATGGCCAAGCTCCACACAGAATATGTGTCAGGCCATTGTGTGCACCCTCAAACCAGAAAGCCCTGTAGCAACTATTATGGCTACTACAGCAGCAGCAGGTATGCCAATGGAGATTGTGCTTATCATTCTGTACTAGCTTATTTAACCTCTATTCATATGTCATATAGTCAATCTTTCTAGAGATCAGTGCACCCAGTTTTGTAGCCTCGCCGCAAAGTACAAAGTTCAGCACGGCTTCTCGTGATTAAAAGCTTGATGAAGGTGGATGGACATGAAGTGACGTGTTTCGGTTGGTCAAACCAACCTAAGTCATACTGATATCTGATGAAAAACAGATCCTATTTAAACAGGATGTCACATGATCCACTCAGAGTATCGGAGTTAGAAATCATATGATCCTAGAAGGTTACAAGATCCACTCAGAGCACCTGAGTTGGAGATCCCATAGTCCTAGAAGGTCACATGATCTATTCAGACCACCTGTGTTGGGGATCACATGTTAACCCCTTCACATGTGTCTGTGTACACAGATATATTTACAAAAAATTTATTTTATGCTCGCATAGGGACAATAACAAAACTGTAATAAAGAAAATAAAACCATACTAATTGCTATGTCACAACCTCTCATCTATACTCTTTTTGTTGAGTGGTAAGAAATGTGAACTGGTGCCTAGAAGAATTACTGAACTGGAAAAGGTATATCAAAGGAAACTCACTGCGGATTCAAAAGGTGTACAGATCCAATCTCATAGGCAATACTCATAGGCTTTATTAGTCCATATATGTGTGGTGTCCCAGTACCACATTCCATACGGTACTTGTTTATTTATGGGTCCCATAGCCAGAGTCCCTAGGACTTAGGGATCCCTCTTAGCCAGCCTACCCCTAGTCGCCTCTATTCTAGTGTATAATCTCTAATTCATGCATAGGTTAATGTAAATAGCATAGTATATGTAAATAAATGGTTAATTACTTGTTTCCATTAGCATTGCAGGACCTGCGGGTCATGTGACGTGGTGAACTTTTTGGTATTTAGCTTAAGGACCTTTGGAGGCCCTGTGACGTAAGCAATCCCATCACACAATGTAATGGTGAATGGCAGACGTTCGGACCAATCAGATTCGCCACGCCCCCTGCCCATATAAGGGAGCGGCGGCCATCTTCTCGCTCTCTTGTTCCTGTGCAGCCGAGCAGTAAACAGCTCTTACCTCGTGGGCTGTCAAGCAAGCAAGACCTGTACAGTAGTAATCGCAGTGAGTTAGGCCTGAGTCTTGCGGCAACAGCGGAACAATTATAATTATAGAGTGTATCACGTCCCAAACACTATGCAGCATCTCCGGACCTAATAACTCCCCTATATCCGGACGGATCTGCAAATCTCTTCATAAATTAAGAGACTTATTGTCTAGTTCAAGGTCCGCAACTCCCGCCAGTCACTAAGTACCCAAAGGACTGTTTGTATGAGACTGTTACTGTGCCGTGGATATTGCAAGCACTTCAGTGAACGTTATTCAAGTTCAAGTTCAAATCTCCTTGTGGACCTTCAGTTATTTTATGCACCTATCGTTACTGGGAAGGGCGGAGATAGGCCGGAACACTGATTCAGCATACCAGCCCTCAGCCTGGCGTTAACTTTAACCCCTCACATACCGATACCATACCACCACTACCATACACCCCCCAAGGGCTACCACATATGCAACATAAGGGTACGTTCACACGCACAGATTTTGAGCGTATTTTACGCTGCAGATCCGCTGGTGAAGGCCCGCTCTATGCTGGCTTTACATGTGCCTGCTCTTAGTGGCAATATGCCGCTACCAGCAGACACACTGCGATGTGCAAGTCGCAGTGTACTCGCACATCGCGGGAGCTCTCTGCCTAGCTCAGAGCAGGGAGAGTGGCCGCGATGTGCGAGTACGCAGTGCACATCGCTGCAGTGTGTCTTCTTGTAGCGGCGTATTGCCGCTACAACAGGCACATGTAAAGCCAGCACAGAGCGGGCCTTCATCAGCGGATCTGCAGTTAAATACGCTGTGTGAACGTACCCTTAGAGATCACCCAGATGGCATGAAAAAGAGAACAGAAAGATACAGTCATATATCTAAATCTCCCCATATTGGGGTATATGATGGATTAATAATGCAAAATCACATCCTGTCTCTTGTTCAGCCATTCAATTTTATGATCCAGAACTCCTCATAACTCTGCCTATTATCTGCCCCTCTTAACCTCTAGAAAACATCAGGTGTTAATGGACGCCCTTGCCATCTGGGACTTAATGCACTATAATGTATGCCCTGGACTGGTCGCCTCACAGGCGGTGATGGACAGCTACTAAGAGTAGCCTGGTCCTCACTGTTAATGATGGGAAGCAGCATCTAAAGAGAAAGTGAAAGGTGCCGGTAGCTCAGTGGAGCTCATCAAAACCCTGTGAGAGTCAGAAGAGCGCTGATCTCACTGTTCAATGCTATGCAATAATAGCATAGAATTGAACAGTAAATGCAATCTAATGATTGCATGTAAAAGTCCCCTCTTATGTGAAATAAAATTTTTACTAAAATTCGAAAATTATATAAAAATCACCCTCATTTTCCAATTTTACAAATAAATAAATAGAAATAATAAACATATTTAGTATCGCCATGCGTGTAATTGTCTGAACTTTAAAAGGGATGCACAATACAGCGCACACCCAGATAAATGTATCAAGTTTATTACAAATGCAAAAAATTACACAGCAGACAAAAACATTTAAAAATATCTAAAAAGGCCACTTATCTCAATATAGATATATGCGCCTGTACTATAAACAGCAAGGCAATGGACGGCAGATGGAGGAGTATCCTAGGCAGGTGCCCCCCTAGACCCCACGCGTTACATCACCCTTCGGCAACTTCCTCAGGGGAGGAACGGGCAACATAACGTGTGGGGTCTAGGAGGACACCTGCCTGGGATACTCCTCCATCTGCCGTCCATTGCCCTACTGTACCATGATTATCCTGATTCTTTAATGCAAGTTGTAATATATTCTAGATTATAGCCAGGATTGTATTATGTTTTTATAGTACAGGCTAGTGTGGCTGGCATATATCTATATTGAGATAAGCGTGTGCCCTGGGAGGGGTCTTGACAGCCCCCCCCCCCCCCCCCCCCCTGTTTGTGCAAGTGGCTTCTAAATGTTTTGGTCTGCTGTGTATTTTTTTCCTTTGCAATAAACTTGATTTATTTATCTTTGGGTATGCGCTGTATTGTGTATCCCTTTTTCTTTGTGTTTTAGTATTAGTGTACCCATAGTAGCACCCCTATATAGTATTATAGTTGGATTATAGTGTTGCTCGCAAATATTCGCAATTCGAATTTTAATCACGAATATCGCATATTCGCAAATTTGTGAATATTGCGAATATAACACTATATATATTCGTAATTATGAATATTCGGGGTTTTTTTGCACATATGCGCATATTCGCGAATTCTTTAATGGTATAGGGAACTATGACTAGTGCATTAACTGAGATTTTTTGCCCACTGAGACCAATAGGCCCATTGTGGGCTATGGGGATCTCACAGCATGTAAAACAGTAAGATAAGCAGGACTGTCTTGGCAGCACAGTGGAATGGGAGACCACCACTGGCTTGAGTCCTGGGGTGGGACAGAGTGTTATGGTGTTGTGGTTAACTTTACTTTCCTGGAGAAGCTGCTGAGTTGCCCATAGCAACCAATCAGATTGCTTCTTTCATTTTTCACAAGGCCTCTGCAAAATGAAAGAAGCAATCTGATTGGTTGCTATGGGCACCTCAGCAGCTTTTCCAGAAAAGTAAAGTTTAACCACAACACTGTAACACTGTAACACTCTGTCCCACCCCAGGACTCAAATCAGTGGTGGTCTCCCATTCCACTGTGCTGCCAAGACAGTCCTGCTTATCTTACTGTTTTACATGCCATGAGATCCCCATAGACCACAATGGGCCTACTGGTTAATGGACTAGTCATAGTTCCCTATACCATTAAAGGGAGGGCTCAATATTCGTGAATATGCACATATATTTTCGCATATGTGCGCAAAAAAAAAAAGCAAATACAACGAATATGCGAATTTCGCAAATATATGACAAATATTCGTCCATATATTCGCGAAATATCGCAAATTCGAATATGGCCTATGCCGCTCATCACTATTGGATTATAGCTGAGCCCACTTGTTCTAGTGTGTGCACACATGCCTACATGCATACATATAAAAAATAAGAAAAAACTGGGTAAAATTGGGTAAAGTATGTAGGGGCTTACAATATCCAAGTAAATTTGTAAAATACACATCATGTAGATGCTGAGCAAATACCCACATATGCAAACAACAGAAAGTGACTAGTGCATAAAACAATGGGGAAAAAGTATATATAACCCAGCTACACAAGTAGCTACAATGCATAAAGAGTACTGTGAAATACACAAAAGCCCCACCCCCAGTTGCCCAAGACACCTTCGTCTCCTTTGTCTCCTGGACATATGTCGGTAACACAAAGAGTCAGTTGTCCAAACGCCATACTGAATCCTACAATCCAGACATAAAATAACATATACACTACAAAAGTGGTGTTACGGTTGATATTGCTTTACATTAAATGTTTGATCTGTGGCAAAAGAAATCTCTGGCTCGAATTATGCATCTGCTATGGCCGCATTTATAAGAGCCAGTGCATGTAAGCCATGTAGGGGTAGAGGGATCTGCACTATGAAAAAGACTTAGGGAACTCATTTGTCCTACTGTGGGCACTTTCTTGGGGACACATTTGTCTCTTGTTACAGGGGAGAGAGCCAATATGCCATTAGGAGGGGACAATCAAAAACTGTTGAGTTGCGAGGTGTTCTGTAATATAAAATTGAACACAAGATATCCAGATGGCCTTAACTGGAGACAAGATGTGATTTTGCATCATTGATCCATCACATACCCCAATATGAGCAGATTTAGATGACTATGACTATGACTGTTTCTTCCTGGATATCTTGGATATATGCACTAGTAATACCTATGAGTATTGCCTGTGAGATTGGATCCAGATACCTTTTGACTTTGCAGTCAGTTTCCTTTGATATGCCTTTTCCAATTCAGTAATTCTTCTAGGCACCAGTTCACATTTATACCACTAAACAAAAATAGTATAGTTAGAGATGTAGAAACATTTGTCTGAAACTCTTGGATTTATATGAGCTAATTCTGTGCTAATGTTAATCTACAGATGTGCTATGCTATAAAAAAGATTGCCAAAACCCTAAAACTGAGATGCAGCATTATGGGCAAGACCATACAGTAATTTTACAAGACAGGTCCCACTCAGAGCCTCCCCAATGTCAAACACAGAGGTTGACTGCACATGCTGAGCACCATATCCAGAGGTTTTCTTTGGGAAATAGACACGTGCGAGCTGCCAGCATTGTTGCAGAGGTTGAAGGGGGGGGGGGGGGTTGGGTCAGCCTGTCAGTGCTCAGACCACACACTGCATAAAGTTTGTTGCAAACTGTTTGCTTAATACAAGCAGGCTAAGGACCTGAATTACTTGAACCATGTCCCATAGCAGGGGTAAGAAACCTTTTGGTAGTGCTGTGCCCAAATTTTTTTCAAAGTCGCTTGGTGTGACGGCAATATGGGTGTGGCTTGTTGTGGGTGTGGCTTGCTGTGGGTGTGGCTTGTCACAGGGTGTTTTTTTTTTTTCTCCAGATTTGTCCCTATATATCGTTCTCCCTATAAGGACCTTACAGTGAGAACAACCATTTTAACTCAGACCTGTGTACTACAGACCCCCCCCCCTACATAATACAGTCCTCAGAGTCGACCCCACCATAATACAGACCCATAATCAGACCTCACCATCATACAGACCCCAGAATCAGACTCCACCATAATACTGACCCCAGAATCACCACCCACCATAATACAGACCCCAAAATCACCACCCACCATAATACAGACCTCAGAATCAGTCCCCACCATAATACAGACCCCAGAATCACCACCCACCATAATACAGACCCCAGAATCAGACTCCACCATACTACAGACCCTAGAATCAGACCCCACCATAATACAGACCCCTGAATCAGTCCCCACCATAATACAGACCCCCGAATCAGGCCCCACCACAATACAGACCCTAGAATCAGACCCCACCATAATACAGACTCCCTGAATCAGTCCCCACCATAATTCAGACCCCAGAATCAAACCCATTATAATACAGACCCCAGAACCACCCACCACAATACAGATCCCAGAATCAGACCCCACCATGATACAGACCCCAGAATCAGACCCCACCATAATACAGACCCCAGAATCAGACCCCACCATAATACAGACCCCAGAATCCCCACCATAATACAGACCCCAGAATCCCCACCCACCATAATACAGACCCCAGAATCACCACCCACCATAATACACAGGGCCGGATTAACGTAGGGGCGGATGGAGCGGCCCACACAAACGGCCTGCACAGACCGACCGGCGCCCGCGACAACAATGTTAACAGCAGTATTAACAGCATATAGGCCACCGCCGAAACAATCTGACCGCAGGGAGTGAAGTTTCAAAATAAAAAAACATTTCCTGAGAGCCCCAGTGTTGCGTCCGATTAGCCCCTGCTGCCCCTTTAAGAGAGGGGGCTGATGGGGCTGGTCATGTGCCAAAGATACTGCAGCTTATTAGTTAATAGTCCTTGCCCGCCCTCCCCCTCCCCCGGCTGCTCACCGCAGAGCTGAAGAGACACGGCAGAGAGAGACACTGCCTCACAGCTGTACAGCCTCTGCGGTCTGTATCTTCTCTCCATGCAAGCAGAGCTCAGTCCAGTCTGGCAGTGTCCGACCTGCAGAGGCGGCCATCAATGCGGAAAGAAGGTCAGAAGGTGACAAGCTCTGTAGTTAAGTCCCAGTGGCCGGGCCTGGCTCAGGCCGCATTCATTATTAAGCAAGCAAGGTCAGTCGCTAACTGTATATCAGTGACTGTGCTGTGCCCTCTGCCCTATACTAGTCAATCTATACACACACATATACATATTAGTAAATGCAGTATGGGCCAGCCACAGAACACAGCACAGTCATTGATCTACCGCAGTGTTTTCCAACCAGGGTGCCTCCAGCTGTTGCAAAACTACAACTTCCAACATGCCCAGACAGCCCTTTACTGTCTGGGAGTTGTAGTTTTGCAACAGCTGGAGGCACCCTGGTTGGGAGACACTGATATACAGTGACATCATACTGCGGGGCTATATACATCAACTGTGCTATACACACTTCCCTGGCTGGTATATATATGCATATGAGCATATGAATATATATAGTAGCCAGGGCAGTGGGTACAGCACAGTCAATTTATATAGCCCCGTAGTATGATGTCACTGTTCTCGCTGGCCTATACATGGGGACTAAAAAAGTGTTTAAAAAAATAAAATAAAAAATAAATTATAATAAAAAATGTGAATTAACCCCTTCCCTAATAAAAGTTACAATCACCCCATTTTCCCGTGAAAAATTGTAAAAAACAAACCTATAAACATGTGGTATCGCAACATGCGCAAATGTCTGAACTAATAAAATATAATGTTAATTAAGTTACATAGTGAAAGGCGAAAGTGTGAAAAAAATATCCAGAAGTGCACATTTTTTGTCACTTCATATACTAGAAAAAAAAAATAACACACAATCTAACAGGTGCCATCAAAATAAAAATTAGTAGTTAAATATAAATAACCTCTATAAATTGGGTAGCATTTCAATCGTATGGACCTACAGAATAAAGATTAAGAGTCGTTTTACCGGAAAGTGCACTGCATAGAAACGCACGCACCCCAAAAGTTGCAAAATGGTGTTTTTTTTATTTATTTTGCCGTCCTTGTATACTGGTATTAGTGGTGAGTGTGGTCTCAATGTACTAGACAGAATTTGCCATAGGACCCACAGGACACTAGTTACCCCCCTGATCTAATCTCTACTCCGCCGCCACTTGAGATTGGTGCTGCAACAACAGCACAACTATCTCACAGCCGATCGGATCAGTATGTGACGTCTGCAGAAAATGATGCAGGGGCTTCATGTTCCAGTTCCGCTTAAGGCCTCACAAATTCTAGAGCCGCCTCTGGTTAACAGTAAAAGAGGGCTGGCCCTGCGATGTCCCAGGAAGGCCCACAGGCTTACCTATGGCCCTGGTGGTGTCGTGGCTGCGTAATCTGCTGACCTGCGTGCCCCACGTGACATGAGGGTAGCGTAGGAGACTCCTCCCCCCCCCCCTTCGGCAAGCGTCCGCCAAGTTTAAAAAACTACTGTGTATGCTGTAGCTGCCACCTGCCTGAGGTCCCGCCGCCGGTGCACATTACTCTCTGCCTCTGCCCCAGGAGTTTCCCCCAAAGGTATCACTAGTCCACCAGGCATAAACTGACTTGCCATTCAGGTGCACAGAAAAGCTAGGTGACAATGTCTCACCTAGCTTTTCCATGCTCCTGAATGGCATGTCTGCTTATAGTAGCTGAGCTACTATAAGAAGATATGCCACTCAGGAGTACGAAAAAGCTAGGTGAAACATTATCACCTAGCTTTTCTGGGTTCGTGAATGGCATATCTGCTTATCATAGCTCAGCTATTATAGACAGATTTGCCTATAACATATAGTCAAAGCTGTCTATAATAGCTGAACTATGATAAGCAAATATGCCATTCAGGAGCTCAGAAAAGTTAGATGACAATTTCTCACTTAGCTTTTTCATACTCCTGAATGTTATATCTGCTGATAATAGCTCAGCTGTTATAGACCGCTTTGACTATATGTTATAGGCAAATATGTCTATAATAGTTGAGCTATGATAAGCAGATATGCCACTCAGGAGAATGAAAAAGCTAGGTGAGAAATTGTCATCTAGCTTTTCTGGGCTCCTGAATGGCATATCTGTTTATCATAGCTCAGCTATCATAGACAGCTTTGATATATGTTATAGGCAAATATGTCTATAATAGCTGAGCTATTATAAGCAGATATGCCATTCAGGAGCATGAAAAAGCTAGGGGAAAAATTGTTACCCAGCTTTTCTGTACTGCTTAGTTCCATTTCTGCTTATATTAGTTAAGCTGTTAAAGACAGAGTTGCCTATAATTTATAGTAAGTTATCCTTATAGGCTATAAGCAGCAATGGCATTCAGGAGCACGGAAAAGCTAGGTGACAATTTCTCACCTAGCTTTTTCATGCTCCTGAATGGCATATTTGTTTATAATAGCTCAGATATTATAGACAAATTTGCCTAGAAGTTATAGACAAATAACCCCTTCCTGCAAAAAAGTGTTAAAAAAATTTATAAAAAAGTTATACAATTGAATTAACCCATTCCCTAATAAAACATATGTAGTATCGCCGTGTGCGTAAATGTTCAAAATACTAAAATACAATGTTGAGTAATCCGCATGGTCAATGGCCCAATTTTGGTATTGTTGTAATTGTATGGACCTACGGAATTAAGCTAATGGGGGAGATTTATCAAAACCTGTGTGGTACAGTTGCCGATAGTAACCAATCAAATCGCTTCTTTAATTTTTTTAAAAGGCCTCTGAAAAATGAAAGAAGCAACCTGATTGGTTGCTATAGGCAACTGCACCTCTCTTTTTCGAGACAAGTTTTTGATCAATCTCTCCCAATGTGTCACTGTTTAGGAAAAGTGCACTGTATAGAAAGCCCCCAAAAATTGCAAAATTGCATTTTTATTTTTATTTTGTCCCACTAATATTTTTTGTGTGTTTCACTGTAGATTTCCTCTCAACGGAAGTGATGTCATTGCAAAGTATAATTGGTGACGCAACAAACAAGCCCTTATATGAGTCTGTAGGTGGAAAAATAAGAGTTATGTGGGAGATTTATCAAAACCTATCCTGTCCTCCTATCCCGTCCTGCTATCCCTACCTCCTATCCCGACCTCCTATCCCGACCTCCTATCCCGACCTCCTATCCCGACCTCCTATCCCGACCTCCTATCCCGACCTCCTATCCCGACCTCATATCCCGTCCTCCTATCCCGTCCTCCTATCCCGACCTCCTATCCCATATTCCTATCCCGTCCTCCTATCCCATCCTCCTATCTCAACCTCCCATCCCATCCTCATATCCCGACCTGTAATATGTGTACCAGGTATTGAAATATCTCCAGCCGTACAGAAGTTATGTGGGAACATACATTTCCCATTGATTTGCATGGGACTTTAAACAAAAACCCCGACCCTCACAAATGGGGGTAGTTAAGGGTAAAATTAACTATCCTATATTTTAAGGGGACATATAAGTAACATGTGACCAAGTATTATCGAAATATCTCAAGAAGTTATGCATAACATATAACATATTTCCCATAGACTTGTATGGGACTTTAAACATAAACCCCGCCCCTGGCAAATAGGGGTGAGTAAGGGTTAAATCACCTATCCTATGTTTGTTGTTGACATATAAGTAACATGTGTGCCAAGTTTCATGTTAATATCTTTAACCATTTGGACGTGATGCTGGAACATATACACACACGTTGAGTTTTATATATATAGACTAGCTGAATACCCGGCGTTGCCCAATTTTTCCTTCTTAATCCTTGTTGGGGAGGAAAATCAACAAAGGAGGAAGCTTTTGACTTCAAATCCCGTCCTCCTATATCGTTGTCATATCCCGACCTCCTATCCCGACCTCCTATCCCGACCTCCTATCCCGACCTCCTATCCCGACCTCCTATCCCGACCTCCTATCCCGACCTCCGATCCCGACGTCCGATCCCGACCTCCTAACCCGACCTCCTAACCCGACCTCCTAACCCGACCTCCTAACCCGACCTCCTATCCCGACCTCCTATCCTGTCCTCCTATCCTGTCCTCCTATCCCGTCCTCCTATCCCTTCCTGCTATCATGTCCTCCTATCCTGTCCTCCTATCCCGTACTCCTATCCCATCCTCCTATCTTGACCTCCTATCCCGACCTGTAATATGTGTACCTGGTAATGAAATATCTCCAGCCGTACGGAAGTTATGTGAGAACATACATTTCCCATTGATTTGCATGGGATATTGGACAAAAACCCCGACCCTCACAAATGGGGGTAGTTAAGAGTTAAATTAACTATCCTATGTTTTAAATGGACATATAAGTAACATGTGACCAGGTATTATCGAAATATCTCCAGCCGGCTGGAAGTTATGCAGTAACATATTTCCCATAGACTTGTATGGGACTTTAAACAAAAACCCTGACCCTGGCAAATTGGGGTGAGTTAGGGTTAAATCACCTATCCTATGTTTGTTGTTGACATATAAGTAACATGTGTGCCAAGTTTCATGTTAATATCTTTATCCGTTTGGAAGTTTTTGTGGAACATACATACATACACACATACACACACGTTGAGTTTTATATATATAGATTAGCTGAGTACCCAGCGTTGCCCGATTTTTCCTTCCTCATCCTTGTTGGGGAGGAAAATCAACAGAGGAGGAAGCTTTTGACTTCATATCCAATCCCCATATATTGTTGTCATATCCCAACCCCATATCCCGTCCTCCTACCCCGACCTCCTATCCAGACCTCCTATCCAGACCTCCTATCCCGACCTCCTATCCCGACCTCCTATCCCGACCTCCTATCCCGTCCGCCTATGTCCACCTCCTATCTCCCCCTCATATCCTGACCTCCTATCCCACCCTCCTATCCCATCCTCCTATCCCATCCTCCTATTCCCATCCTCCTATCCTGACCTCCTATCCTGACCTCCTATCCCGACCTCCTATCCCGACCTCCTATCCCGACCTCCTATCCCGACCTCCTATCCCGTCCGCCTATGTCCACCTCCTATCTCCCCCTCATATCCTGACCTCCTATCCCACCCTCCTATCCCAACCTCCTATCCCAACCTCCTATCCCATCCTCCTATCCCATCCTCCTATTCCCATCCTCCTATCCTGACCTCCTATCCCGACCTCCTATCCCGACCTCCTATCCCGACCTCCTATCCCGACCTCCTATCCCGACCTCCTATCCCGACCTCCTATCCCGACCTCCTATCCCGACCTCCTATCCCGACCTCCTATCTCGACCTCCTATCTCGACCTCCTATCTCGACCTCCTATCCCGACATCCTATCCCGACCTCCTATCCCGACCTCCTATCCCGACCTCCTATCCCGACCTCCTATCCCGACCTCCTATCCCGACCTCCTATCCCGACCTCCTATCCCGACCTCCTATCCCGACCTCCTATCCCGTCCTCCTATCCCGTCCTCCTATCCCGTCCTCCTATCCCGTCCTCCTATCCCGTCCTCCTATCTCGTCCTCCTATCTGGTCCTCCTACCTCGTCCTCCTACCTCGTCCTCCTACCTCGTCCTCCTACCTCGACCTCCTACCTCGACCTCCTACCTCGACCTCCTACCTCGACCTCCTATCTCGACCTCCTATCTCGACCTCCTATCTCGACCTCCTATCTCGACCTCCTATCCCGACCTCCTATCTCGACCTCCTATCCCGACCTCCATTCCCGTCCTCCTATCCCGTCCTCCTCTCCTGACCTCCTATCCCGTCCTACTATCCCGTCCTCATATCCCGACCTCCCATCCCATTCTCAAATCCCGTCCTCAAATCCTGACCTCCTAACTCGACCTCCTATCCCGACCCATAATATATGCACCAGGTATTGAAATATCTCCAGTCGTACAGAAGTTATGTGAGAACATACATTTCCCATTGATTTTCATGGGACTTTAAACAAAAACCCCGACACTCACAAATGGGGGTGGTTAAGGGTTAAATTAACTATCCTATATTTTAAGTGAACATATAAGTAACATGTGACCAAGTATTATCGAAATATCTCCAGCCGTTTGGAAGTTATGCAGTAACATATATTTCCTATAGAGTTGTATGGGACTTTAAACATAAACCCCGCCCCTGGCAAATGGGGGTGAGTAAGGGTTAAATTACCTATCCTATGTTTGTTGTTGACATATAAGTAACGTGTGCCAAGTTTCATGTTAATATCTTTAGCTGTTTTGACGATACATACATACATACACACATACAAAGCGTTGCCCGGTTTTTCCTTCCTAATCCTTGTTGTGGAGGAAAATAAACAAAGGAGAAAGCTTTTGACTTCATATCCAGTCCTCATATTGTTGTCATATCCCAACCCCCCATCCCGACCTCCTATCCTGTCCTCCTATCTCGACCTCCTGTCCCGACCTCCTATCCCGTCCTCCTATCTCGACCTCATATCTCAACCTCCTATCCCGTCCTCCTATCCCGTCCTCCTATCCTGACCTCCTATCCTGACCTCCTATCCCGACCTCCTATCCCGACCTCCTATCCCGACCTCCTATCCCGTCCTCCTATCCCGTCCTCCTATCCCGTCCTCCTATCTCGACCTCCTATTCCGTCCTCCTATCCCATCCTCCTATCTCGACCTCCTATCTCGACCTCCTATCCCGTCCTCTTATCCAGTCCTCTTATCCAGTCCTCCTATCTCGACCTCCTATCCCATCCTCCAATCTCGACCTCCTATCCCGACCTCCTATCCCGTCCTCCTTTCCCGTCCTCCTTTCCCGTCCTCCTATCTCGACCTTCTATCCCGACCTTCTATCCCGACCTCCTATCCCGTCCTCCTTTCCCGTCCTCCTTTCCCGTCCTCATATCTCGACCTCCTATCTCAACCTCCTATCCTGACCTCCTATCCCGACCTCATATCTCGCCCTCCTATCCCGTCCTCCTATTCCGACCCCTTATCCCGTCCTCCTATCCCGTCCTCCTATCCCGTCATCATATCTCGACCTCCTATCTCGACCTCCTATCTCGACCTCCTATCTCGACCTCCTATCTCGACCTCCTATCTCGACCTCCTATCCCGACCTCCTATCCCGACCCGTAATATGTGTACCAGGTATTGAAATCGCTCCAGCCCTACGGAAATTATATGGGAACATACATTTCCCATTGATTTGCATGGGACTTTAAACAAAAACCCCGACCCTCACAAATGGATGTAGTTAAGGGTTAAATTTACTATCCTATATTTTACGTGGACATATAAGTAACATGTGACAAATTATTATCGAAATATCTCCAGCCGTTTGGAAGTTATGCAGTAACATATATTTCCCGTTGACTTGTATGGGACTTTAAACATAAGCCCCGCCCCTGGCAAATGGGTTAAATTACCTACCCTATGTTTGTTGATGACATATAAGTAACATGTGTGCCAAGTTTCATGTTAATATCTTTAGCCAGTTGAAAGTTTTTGTGGAACTTACATACATACACACACTTGTTGAGTTTTTTACATTAAAATTGCAATATGAAGAAGGAAAAGTCATGACATTTTTTTAATATTCCTGCAAATGATAAAAAAAATGTAAGCAAAATATTTAAAGGGGTACTCAACTGGTGTTAGAAAGTAAAACAGATTTGTAAATTACTTCTATTCAAAATCTTAATCCTTCCAGTACTTATGAGCTGCTGTATACTACAGAGGAAGTTGAGTTTTACTTTTCTGTCTGATCACAGTGCTCTCTGCTGCCACATCTGTCCATGTCAGGAACTGTCCATAGCAGGAGAGGTTTGCTATGGGGATTGGCTTCTACTCTGGACAGTTCCTGACATGGACAGAGGTGTCAGCAAAGAGCACTGTGGCGAGACAGAAAATAACTACCCTACTTCCTCTGGAGTATACAGCAGCTGATAAGTACTGGAGGGTAAAAAAGTGTGCTAAGAGCCTTCATTTTTTTGACCAAGAGTGCTTCTGCAACCTTCTTTTTTGTATTCTTTGTATTTGCCACAGCAGCGTGCACATGTGTATTAGCTAATTGTGTGGTAGCAGCCTTGGGGTGTAGTGTAGTTGGGGGGTTGCTTCGGTAAATGAGGGGTTAATTTAACCCCTGTCACTCGTGACGCCAGGGTGAGGGTTAATACGCTGAGGTAAATCTTCGGCCTATCGCAACCCTTCCCAGAAACGATAGGTGCGTGCTTAAGTGAATGAAGGTCCACAATAAGGATGAACTTGAACTTGTATAAACTTTACTGAGGTACTTGCGGTGCATCCAATTAACAGAAACAGTCTTAGGCTGGGTCCACACTACGTTTTGTCCCATACGGGAGCGCATACGGCAGGAGGGAGCTAAAACCTCGCGCTCCCGTATGTGACCGTATGCGCTCCCGTATGTCATTCACTTCAATGAGCCGACCGGAGTGAAACGTTCGGTCCGGTCGGCTCATTTATGCGCCGTATGCGCTTTTACAACCGGACCTAAAACTGTGGTCAACCACGGTTTTAGGTCCGGTTGTAAAAGCGCATACGGCGCATAAATGAGCCGACCGGACCGAACGTTTCACTCCGGTCGGCTCATTGAAGTGAATGGCATACGGGAGCGCATACGGTCACATACGGGAGCGCAAGGTTTTAGCTCCCTCCTGCCGTATGCGCTCCCGTATGGGACAAAACGTAGTGTGGACCCAGCCTTAGCAATACAGTATCTATGTGATACGGCAGTGATTGAAAGATGCCGCGGACCATTAGTTTATCCAATGACTAGCAGAATTAGGATTGATGTAGAGAGCCGTCCGTATTTAGGGGTCTGTTTAGGTCCGGTGATCTTGCAGACTCAACAGGGATTGAGATAACTCACAGTTTTGGAAGATGGCCGTTGCCGCAAGGCTTGGGCCTAGTCACTGCTGACGACAGCTGCGCAGATCCTCCTCTATCTGCAGCCCACGAGGAAAGAGCGAGATTAATGGCCGCCGCTCCCTTATATGGGCAAGGGCAGGGCCGTTTTGGATTGGTCCCGGTCAGCTGTCACTCACCGTTACGATGCATGGTGGGCGATCACCTGACTTCCTCCAAAGGTCCTTGAACCATAAACCATAGAGTTTTGGAACGCATCACGTGACCCGCAGGTCCTGCGACACTACAGCAAGGTAAGTACACTTTATTTACATATTTACACATTAAATCTGAATAATTTTAACTATTACAGGGGTGACAAGGGGCTAACTATTGATGAGGACCCCACGGGTAGCTAGGGACTCTGACTTTGGGGACCTCACCACAAGGTAACGGATGCAATCCAGTACCGGGACACCACAAATCCCCTTACTTAAAACAAGTCGACCCCGACGCCTGTCTCCTAAGGCAGAGGAACTTGGGCAAGTAGGACAGGATTGCTAACTAGACAGAATCTATATCCTGACAAACCTTTTCTACACATTAGGTACTTTTAAACCTACTAGATATTCCCGAACCTACTAGACCCTGAAGTGTCCGGATTGATCATGATAGGCATTCAGGACCATAGCTGCATCTCTTCTAGGGACCACAATCTGATGTATGCGCTCTCCGGAAACTGGGTCTAGGGAATTTCGGTAGACCAACCCCTTGTGCAGAAACAGGCGATTCCTCTGCCGCCACAGCCGCTTCAATTCAAAGTCCCCTTGCGTCTTGCGCAGCCGAGTGGGCACTTTCTTGCGGAGGCAATAGTCTAAGAGGTCCCCGATAACCCGGCTTTCATCCTGAAGTGTCTTCCATGTGGATAACTCTTCAGGGACTTTGGCAGATTCAGGTCCGTCACCCTCTTCGGCAGTTAAAGCACTCTGGCTCAAGAACCTTCGGTAGAAGTGCGGCTTCTCCACATCTTTCCACACATCTTCAGCAGGAGGTGCTTCCCCCGGGGCCATGCAAGAAAGTACATCCGCATTAACGTTAGTTTTTCCACTGCGGTACTTGATGTTGAAATCATAGTTGGCCAACCGAGAGGCCCAGCGCTGTTCAAGAGCCCCCAACTTAGCATTGTTCAAATGGGCCAAGGGGTTGTTATCAGTGTAGACCGTAAGGGAGTAGCAGCCAGATAATCTTTAAACTTCTCAGTAATGGCCCAGACCAGGGCCAGGAGCTCCAGTTTGAAGGAGCTGTAGTTAGCGTCATTCTTCTCTGCGCCTCGGAGATGTCGGCTGGCGTAGGCAATTACCCTCTCTTTGTCATCTTGCACCTGAGATAAGACTGCTCCCAGACCTTCGAAACTAGCGTCTGTATATAAATGGAACAGCAGGCTGTAGTAAGGATACGCCAAAATGGGGGGTTCCGTAAGGAGGTACTTCAGGGCTCGGAAGGCATCTTCTTGTTCTTCGGCCCACTGTATGGGTAGCCTCCCATTATAATTCTCCCGGGCAGTCCCTCTCAGTAACTCTGTTAAGGGCCCAGCAATTTGAGCAAAGTGGGGGATGAAGCGTCGGTAATAACCAGCAAATCCCAAGAAGCTTCGGACGTCTCGCACTGTCCTGGGGGTAGGCCACTCTTTCACAGCACTCACTTTATCCGGATCAGGCTGGACTCCTTGAGCACTGACAACATGTCCCAGATAGTGTACTGGTGGCTTTAGCAAGTGACACTTGAAGGGTTTAACCTTGAGCCCATGTTGGATAAGGACTTGGAGAACTTCTTTCAGGTGGTCCAGGTGTTCCTGATATGTCCGGGAATAGACGATGACGTCATCTAGATACAACAGAACACTCTGGAAGTTAAGATGTCCTAAATATCGCTCCATTAAGCGCTGGAAAGTAGCCGGTGCATTGCACAGTCCAAAGGGCATACTTTTGAACTCGAAGAGTCCCATGGGGGTCACAAATGCTGTCTTCTCTCTATCCTCCTCCGCCATTGGAACCTGCCAGTAACCGCTCGTCAAATCCAGTTTGGAAAAGTAGGCGGCAGACCCCAGTGCAGTCAAGGATTCTTCAATACGGGGAAGAGGATAGGCATCCTTGTGAGTTATGCCGTTCAATTTCCGGTAATCTACGCAAAAGCGGATAGACCCATCTTTTTTCTTCACCAGGACCAAAGGTGCGGCCCAAGGACTCTGGCTTTCTTGGATGACATCGGCCTCTTTTATCTCCACGAGCATCTTTTTTGTGGTCTTATACATTCCAGGAGCTACAGGGTGATGTCTCTCCTTAATGGGTGGACTGTCCCCAGTGAGAGTCCGATGTTTCATAATCGTGGTCCTGCCAAAGTCTGTGGGGAACTTGCTGAAAGCTTCGTGATATTTCTTAGCTACCTGGATGACTCCTTCCACCTGCTCCTTGGGGGTATCTTCATCTCCTATTTGTAGTTGGCCCCACCAAGGTTCCGCAGGATTCTGGTCAGGTCCTCGTTGGGCCACTTGTGACTTCGAGATCACATCTCTGACATCTAAATGGTGCAGTTTAGCCACAGGGGTATACTTGGGTAGTCGGACGGCAACTTGAGAGAGATTAATGAGTCTCACCGGAACTTTCCCATTACGTACTGTTACCAGGCTTCTAGCTGCTCGCACCAAGGGACAAACTTCCAGTATGATGGGTTCCAAGAGTGCTTGATAATCTTGATTTTTCACCCTGGGTTGGGCACGACCCCAAATAACCGTCTCCGTCTGTAGACAAACGGCACGTATATCTTGGATCCTTACTCGACAGATTTCTCTTTGATGATTCACAAACTTCTGTTCTGCTTGGAGGATCTTGAGGTGGTGTTGGGCAGCTCACCAGCCTGGAAGTGACAAGTGAGGGAGAGATGCATTCAGTGCACAGACAATATCATGAAAACAGTGCCTCATAATATTCATTCCTAAGATGAAGTCAGCTTCCCCTTCGTCCCCAACATTGGTGACAATCACACCCTGCCTTTCTAACACATGCTCTCCCACCTTCACCGTGGACTCCCAGTAGCCATGCCTGGGTGCTGGTTTCCTGTTCCCTGCAATTACTCTAAACTTCGCTTCTTTTGGTTCACACAACCTTTCGGGCCCCCAATACTTATAGAAAACCCCCTGCGGAATAGTGGACACCTGAGACCCCGTGTCTATCAGAGCTTGTAACCGGATACCTTCAACTATCACCTGTACATAAGGACAAGGAGCAACATACATAGACAGTCCTTTCTTGTTGCTGGTTAGTTCTGGACCTTCAGCAGCTACTCCTGGGGTGTGGTCCTCGACCCCAGGGTACGCCCGTTTAAAGCCCAGCATTGGCTCTTCCAGTGTCCATTCTTGCTACAATAGCTACAGACAGGTCTCTGACTTCCAGGTGGTCTTAAAGGAGGGGTACTAGGTGGATCAGCAGGGCGGGAGTCAGGTTTCTTAGGTGGTGGTGTTGCAGATCTAGAAGGATTGGGCTGCACAGCAATTTCTTTAAAGGATTCTTTAGCGGGAACACTAGCCGCCTCCTGTCTGTGGTCCTAGTCTCTTAAAAGCTGGGAAAGCCATGTCAGGATTTTGCACAGCCAGCATCCTAAGTTGGGCTTTGTCCCATTTGTTCAGTGCCCCTTCTATAAAACGGTCCATCAGTACTCGGTTGCCCTGATCGGGCGTGATGCCGTCCAACTTCAGTACCGCCTCTAATGCGCTCTGTAAAGCTACTGCATATGCCCTGAGAGTCTCACCTGGTTTCTGACGTCGTTCATATAGTCTGAGGCGTACCTCATCAGAACACCATTTTGTATGTTTCATCTTCTCCCCAGCAACTGTTTACACTAAAAATCTCAGTTGCCACTTTGTGTGAGACTTTTTAAAAGTGCTCTCCAAAGGCATTTTTGTAAGCCAGGTTTGACCTGGCTTAGAATTCTGACTTTTTGGAGGGGGTGCGACTTTTAAATGCCAATGTGTGACAGTCACACTTTATAAAGTTGCAACCACTGCTAAGTGAAAACTAAGGGTTGCTTAGGTAAGGCTGTTTGCTAATTTAGGTTTCTCAGTTCAAGGATTCTGTCCCTCTGTGTTTGCAACAATTGGTGATAACTGGCACAACCACAAACAGGAGGCATCACACAATCATACTGCACTGAGTTAATGCAATTTCTGGGGTTTCAATTGGCTTTCATTGAAGCCCCTAACACATCAAACATATTGGATCTAGGTGCTTGAAAATTAAAATATTTGCAGATCTTGGGGACACCTGTTATTGCCTTGATTTGCATACCCTTATGGCTTGTCCTTCATTGTGTTACAATTTCAGTGTACATATAGATATATGACAAAAGTATTGCAACACTTGCACATTATATCTAAAGGAAACGGCACCCCATACTGAATCCATAGGCATTAACATGTACCACCCACTTGCAGTTATGACATCTTCCACTCTATCGGGAAGACATTCTACAAGATTTTATGTGTGCAAGGATAATGTAATGGCCATTTAAGTTCTTTCACACCAAACTCCCCCTACCATGGGTTTATGGACCTTGCTATGTGCACTGGGACACAGTCATGATGGAACAGAAAAGGGTCAAACAGCTAGAGGCACACTATGGGTCGGGTCACCGGTGGATCTGCAGCGTATTTTGTGTGTGACCCTACCCTTACTCTAAAAAAGGTGAAGGCTCTATTGAATGCTAGGTTAATGTTAGGTTAACAATAAACGTAATATAATTTATAGTATACGGATATAAGTATAAATATGGCATGCTTTTTCAATTAAAATAATTAATTTATTCATGATGCTAAATTAGGAGCTCAGGTAAAATGGGGTGGTAGCCATTGCATCCCTACCCTGGTGTTCCAGGGGCCTTATTGTCCCTCTGACATATAAAAAGACACCAGTATAGTAAAAAGCACAAGGTACTTTGGCGGTCCAAGAAAATATAAATAAATATATATAATATATATTTTAGTCCAGAAGCTTTAAGTTCGGCCTGTATGATAGACTGTTGCGTTAAAAGAGTATTTTAGTTGACAGGGGCTGTAAAGTTAGTGTAGTTCATAGGTTCATATTGTGTCTGTACCTGTGTGTGACTGTGGTCTCCCAATTCTTCTGTGATTTTCGACCCAGATGCCTGATCGCGGGACCCCCGGGATCATGCACGTGGCACCCCGTTTGTAATAAGTGCCCGGAGCTTGTTCGCTCCGGGACTGATTACCGGCGACAGCAGGGCCGGCGGTGTGTGACGTCCCGCCTCCGCCCCATGTGACGTCAAGCTCCGCCCCTCAATACAAGCCGACGGGAGGGGGCATGATAGCTCCCGTAGGCTTGCATTGAGGGGCGGAGCGTGACATCACATGGGGGCGGAGGCGTGACGTCACACGGGGGCGGAGGCGTGACGTCACACGCCGCCCGCCCTGCGATCGACCATAATCAGATTACAAACGGGGTGCCGTGTGCATGATCCTGGGGGTCCCCAGCTGCGGGACTCCAGCGATCAGGCATCTTATCCCCTATCCTTTGGATAGGGGATAAGATGTTTAAGCACTGGAGTACCCCTTTAAACAACACAATGTAACTCCAAGTCAATCACACTTCTGTGAAATCTCACTGTCCACTCAGGAAGCAACACTGGTTGACAATCATTTTCAAATGCTGTTGTGCAAATGGAACAGACAATAGATATAAATTGTAGGCAATTATCAAGACACCTCCAATAAAGGAGTGGTTCTCCAGGTGGTGACCACAGACCACTTCTCAGTTCCTATGCTTCCTGGCTGATGTTTTGGTCACATTTGAATGCTGGCAGTGCTTTCACTCTAGTGGTAGCATTAGGTCAGATCTGACCTGACGAAAAGGGGGTCACACCATCTATTTGGTACCTGTCCTATATTGTGTTTTAGCAAATAAAATCATATTTTGGATTATCTTACCACTTCCACTCCTCTGTGACTGAGAGAAGCACTTCACCCTACCGGAGAAGAGTGCCGACTACACCATTTTTAGTCCGCAATTCGCGGTCACTTATCCTACAAGAGGAAGGCATTGATGCTATGGACTGGCCCGTCTGTTTCCCAGACCTGAATCCGATTGAGCACATCTGGGAAATCAGGTCTCGCACCATCCACCAACACTACGTTGCACCACAGACTGTCCAGGAGTTGGCGGATGCTTTACTCCAGGTCTGGGAGGACATCCCTCAGGAGACCATCCACCACCTCATCAGGAGCATGCCCAGGCCTTGTAGGGAGGTCATACGGGCACGTGGAGGCCATGCACACTACTGAGCCTCATTTTTTATATGTTTTAAGGACATTACATCAAAGTTGGATCAGCCTGTAGAGTGGTTTTCCACTTTGATTTTGAGTGTGACTCCATATCCAGACCTCCATGGGTTGATAAATTTGATTTCCATTTATCATTTTTTGTGTGGTTTAGCACATTGAACTATGTAAAGAGGAAAGTATTTCATACTATTAGTTCATTTATTCAGATCTAGGATATGTTATCTTAGTGTTCCCTTTATTTGTTTGAGCAGTGTATTATGTTCTATCTGACAAGCTCAGCTCTGCTTCTCATTATAAGAACTGCAATGATAACAATGACCACTAGATGTCTCCCTTGCCTTAGACAATGCTGTTCTTTTTAATTGACCATGAGAAATCGGAGTTCACTTTAATGTGATTATTTCACCCTATTTATGGATTGTATGACTTGTCAGGAGGTTTAAAAAATAATGTCATGTCATAAAAAAATAGGGCAATAAAACAGAATTTTTGATTAGAAACGTTAGCACTTCATGTTTCTCCTTACAACATCAGTGCAGCAAAGAGATAATAAGATATAAAAGCAAAACACATGCACCCAGCCGTCTCCATGATGAAAAGAACACATGATTAACCAGACTGGACCACAGTCTTTTATTACTCCATGGTAGATGGTGGCCATTTTAGACAATGTGACAGTGGACAGGATTCAGCACGGCTCTGTGGCTATGTGGCCCTATACATAGCAAACAGAGATATCCTGTGTGTTCTGACACCTTTCTTTCTATCCGCAGTCATTTCATTCAGTATTAGTAGGTTAGAAGTTGGTCAACCACCTCGGAATAGACAATGTACATGTACAATATTGTAATGTCCACTATATAATGTGCCAAGATCCACAATGTTATTTATAGACAAGCTTAATGTGCTGTAAATATTTTGTAACATGTTGTATTCCCTAAATATCACGCTGGCTGGATTGTATTTTAATATTAATAGAGTATAATGAATACAGAAAAAAAAGGGCCAAACGACTTGCATAAAATTAGAATGATTGCTAACCCAATGGTTAGCATAGCTTTATTGCAATGTTGAGGGCCTGAGTTTAAAAGGGTTAAATTGGTTATCCACCATAAGGTGATTTTAGTACGTACCTGGCAGACAGTAATGGACATGCTTAGGAAGGATCTGCGCTTGTCTTGGAGCTAAATGGCTATGATGTGAGATCATAACGCTGAGGCTATCTTTTTGTGAAATGGCTATTTTCTGTTTGAGTTTCCTCCTTTCAAATACAACTGTCCTAATTCCTTGTTTTATAGTGTGAGGTTTCTTTTCTCCCTCCCACACATCAGACACCTTACCATTGAAACGCAAATGAGCTGCATTCCATGCAAAAGACTAGTGTTTTCTGACCAGGGTGCCTCCAGCTGTTGCAAAAATACAGACAGTTGCAGAATTATCTCCATCCTACCCAGTGGTCGCTCATCCAATTGAAGCAGGACAGGCTCCCTTTCATCGCCTGACTAGTGATGTAATTTCTCGGGCCACACAGCAACCTTGGAAAACTTGAGACAATACTCATTTTGTATGCTGTTAAAAATAAAGTTTGGGGCCAAAATCACAAAAAAATTGTGAGATTTCCATGAAACGCAGGTACTGATACTATATCATGAGCTACACTAATTTTACAGCCCCAGTCAAATAAAAATAAATCCTGGAATACCCCTTTAACCCCTTAACGACGAAGGATGTAAATGTACGTCCTGGTGATGTGGTACTTAACGCACCAGGACGCACATTTACGTTCTAAGCATAACCGCGGGCATCGGAGTGATGCCTGGATCGTGCAAGGCAGGTCCCGGCTGTTGATCACAGCCAGGGACCTGCCGGTAATGGCGGACACCCGCGATCCCGCTGATGTCCGCCATTAACCCCTCAGATGCCGTGATCAATACAGATCACGGCATCTACAGCATCGCGGTCACTTAAATGGATGATCGGATTGCCCGCAGCACTGCCGCGGCGATCCGATCATCCAGCACGGCAGCCGGAGGTCCCCTCACCTGCCTCCGCTGTCTTCTGGGAGTCTTCTGCTCTGATCTGCCTTCCCGCAGACCAGAGCAGAAGATGACCGATAACCTTGATCAGTGCTGTGTCCTATACATAGCACTGAACAGGATTAGCAATCGAATGATTGCTATAAATAGTCCCCTATGGGGACTATTAAAGTGTAAAAATAAAAGTAAAAAAATAAAGTAAACAAAATGTGAAAAAACCCCTCCCCCAATTAAAACGTAAATTGTCCCATTTTCCCTATTTCACCCCCAAAAAGTGTTAAAAAGTGTTAAAAAATATTTTATATACATATTTGGTATTACCACGTGCGTAAATATCTGAACTATTAAAATAAAATGTTAATGAAACCGTACGGTGAACGGCATGAACGTAAAAAAAAAAAAGTCCAAAATAGCTGCTTTTTTTATAAAATTTTATTCCCCAAAAAATTTATAAAAAATTTATTAAAAGTTTTATATAAGCAAATATCACGGCGCAAAAAATGAGCCCTCATACCGCCGCTTGTACGGAAAAATGAAAAAGTTATAGGTCTTCAAATTAGGGGGATTTTAAACGCACTAATTTGGTTCAAAATTTTGTGATTTAAGCGCAACAGTAATAGAAAAGTATGTTATCATGGGTATCATTTTAATCATATTGACCCAATAAATAAATAATACGTCATTTTTACCATAAATTGTACGGCGTGAAAATAAATACTTCCAAAATTGGCAAAATTGCGGTTTTCTTTTTAATTTCCCACACAAATAGTATTTTTGGTTGCACCATACATTTTATGGTAAAGTAAGTGATGGCATTACAACGGACAACTGGTCGCGCAAAAAACAAACCCTCATACTAGTCTGTGGATAAAAATAGAAAAGAGTTATGATTTTTTGAAAACGAGGAGGAAAAAACGAAAACGTAAAAATAAAATTGTTTGCGTCCTTAAGGCCCAAATGGGCTGCGTCCTTAAGGGGTTAAAGACCAGGGCAATAACTGTCTAGAGATTACATAAATTTCCTTCCACACCCTAAGGGTACGTTCACCCAATTTCCTTGCTGAATTCCTCTGTGGATCCTCAGTCTTCTGCATGGAGCAGAAATGATGCAGAATCAGCGCTTATTGCCGCAGACATTGGCAATGCCACTTCCACAAACAGGACTTCAATGATGCATTTGGGTGGTGGCACTTGAGCTGGGGGTCTTTTTGCTATATATTAAACTGTGTAAGGGGCACCAAAATTTCTAATGGCAGCCCTGGTCGCAGTTCTGCAATTCTTTCTTTGCAAGAAAAAGTTGTGACATGATGCAAAAATCACTTGCAGAGGATTTATGGACCATTACCTGAGTGACCACAACTAGTTGTGATTCTGGTGTCAGAAGTGCCGACTTCTGTTCCTTTTGGATGTGTATGTTGAGAATGATATTGAATGGATATAGTGGTGGATACCAGTCCTATACAGAATGATTGCATCCAGTGTGTAATCCTAGAAAATCCTTTTAATCCTCACAATCGATTTGTTAGTGTTCACATTCAGGCTGCTCTCTGTGTCCTTCACAATCTTCACATTATTGAATCCTAGTAATCATTTTTTTTATTCACACAATCTGCATATAGATATTTTACCTTTAATAAATGCAAGAATATATTATTTATGTGTGTTTGGTCAAACAAAAAAACATTATCGTATTTTTAAAACATTTCTTCTAACATTGAAAGACAACTTTGAAAGATAACAGACATTTTGATTACATTTTTTTGTTTTATGAACAAAAATATTATTTGTACTATGAAACATGTAAGGCACTTCTTATATGATCCTTCCGTCTGATAGGATTGGCTTCACTGGTGTTTCTGCTATTTTAGAGCTTTATTTGCCCCTTTGTACAAAATACAGATTCAATACACATAAGGTGGGAGATTTATCAAAACCTGCGCAAAGGAAAAGTTGGTCAGTTGCCCATAGCAACCAATCAGATTGCTTCTTTCGTTTTGCAGAGGCTTTGTTCAAAATGAAAGAAGCAATCTGATTGGTTGCTATGGGCAACTGGGCAACTTTTCCTTTGGACAGTGTTTGATAACTCTCCTCCAAGGAGTGAACTGCCAACCTAATATGTATGGCCAAAGCTCATCATTAGTGATCAATAAAAACCACTCCTAGTACTCCACTCCTAGACATCTTATCCCTATCCAAAGGATAAGGGATGAGATGTCTGCTCGCAGGGTTCCCACCACTGGGGACCCCGCAAACTTGGCTGCAGCACCCCAGTGCATGGAGCAAACTTCACTCTGTGCCGGATGACTGGTGATTCCGGGCAGAGGCTCGAAACGTCACGGCCATGCCCCCTCAATGTAAGTCTTTGGTAGGGGTGATAGACTTGCATTCAGGGGGCGTGGCCATGATGTTTCGGAGCTCGGGGACGAAGGATTCACCGAAATGAACGTTGGGGTGGCGTCACTCCTGCTCTGCTGCTAATACAATGTATGCCCTGTTTTTTGGTATGTAATGTTATATCCATCTGTTTACTGCATCTTTGGAGGTTTTAACCCCTAAGGTTTAAAGGATTGGACTTCACATGCACTTTATTCATTGTTATTCAATTTTTTACACACATGAGCAGGTAGTGTCGCCCCTTTGTATAGTTTCCCTTTAGTCTCCCTCTCTCCCTTTTCCCCCACATGTTTTTATCACTATGGTATATGTATTTTAAATGAAGCAATTAACATTCTTATGTTTTAAACTTTATCTGGATGACTCCATAGTATTTTGTGTTTCTCCAATTGTTCTGGAGGTCATATATGAAGCCCTACACCAAAGTAATTTATGTATCTTACATATAGGATTTTCTTACCATATTATAATCATCATTTTTGCTTTGGTGGTTTGTTTATGTTTTATATAGATTTGAGAAAAGAAGACTTAAAGGGGTACTCCGCCCCTAGACATCTTATCCCCTATACACAGTATAAGGGATAAAATGTCTGATCACCGGGGTCCCACCGCTGGGGACCCTGCAATCTCGGCTGCGGCACCCCAGACATCCGGTGCACAGAGCGAACTCTGCCGGATGACTGGTGATTCCATGCAGAGGCTCGAAACGTCATGGTCATGACCCCTCAATGCAAGTCTTCGGGAGGGGTGGTAGACTTGCATTGAGGGGGCGTGGCTGTGACATCACGAGTAGGGTGTGACCATAATGTAACGAGCCTCCGGAGCTGTACACTCTAAATGAACGCTGGGTGCAGCAGGGAAATCGCAGGGGTCCCCAGCAGTGCACCTAGGCATCTTTGGATAGGGGATAAGATGTCTAGGGGCAGAGTACCCCTTTAAAATGTTCCCTATCCCTTTGGTTCTATTTACAGTGAAACCTTGAGAAAACCACCCCAAATTTTATTGAAAAGCCATCTTCTATGGGGTGGTCTTCTCATATAATATGGCCACTATTCATGATGTACGGAGGGCTGAAAATCCATCACACAAAATCTGGTCTGGATAAAGGAGTGGTCTTCTTAAAGAGGTGGTCTTGGAGAAATATCTGAGCTGACAGTTTTGAGGTCACTGTCATCGGATTTTCTTTGTACGTACAGTAGAGAAGCACAGCTGTATTTATCATTAGGCACAGTGGGCCAGTGAGGAACGCAGCACTTCAATGAATAAAAAAGATGAGTCGCCTTGGTGTCTTGGCCTGAAGAAAAATAATCAATGTCCCCAGCCTGAATTGAGTCCACATGGGTCAGAACTGCTGAAAATGTTATCATTATGCTGTGGATTTGTTATCGATTTACATTTTGGGCAAAAGAGTGAGCCGTACATTGAATCTGCAAAAAAATCTGCATGTAATGCATACAGTACGTATTGTGCTGCATGTTTGTACAGATCTGCATGAAAAAATCTCAACGCTTGTGGAACAACCCTCAAGGCCCAGGCACACTACAGAATCTACATTTCATACATTTGCAGAATCAGTGCCGCCTGAAATTCGTTTTGTGTAGAAATTTACAAAAGAAATAAGCATCGAACTATTGACAAGTGGCATTTCACTGGTAGATTCTGCTGAAAGAATGACCATGTTCATTCTTTCCGCAGATTCCTTTTAAGCCTGATGTTTCACTACAGAACTTCCAAAGTGTGCACCAAGAACTAGAATCACAGTGAAAACAATGGGAGGCTGCTGCAAGAAAAACTCTGAGCGAATTTCTGTAGTGTGGATGGGCCCTTATGGGGTGTACTCAGTCCAAATACATATGGCTACACAAGCTGTAAATATGGTCCTGTAGAAAAGAAGACATTTAGTAGATTGGTCTTTTCCTCATCCTCCTCTACAATTAAAACCAGAATACCTCTGAAGAGTTAACACTTTCCGTTTTAAATTTCCTATTATTTATATAGGGAAGGAATATTTTTAAAGTTAAGTTTCCACTTGTTTTTTTTTTTCTGGCAGTTTTTGGAAAACTACCACTGCAGTTTTTGAGCCAAAGCCAGAAGTGTATTCAAAAGGAATAGGACAAATAAAGGAAGGACTTACACTTCTCCTCCCTTATGGATTCACTTCTGACTTTGGCTCAAAAACTGCAGTGGTAGTTTTCCAAAAACTGCCAGAAAAAAAAACAAGTGGAAACTTAGCCAAAGGCTCTCTTTACTTTCTGTAGCAATCATTCTTCCTGTAATTTTTTTTAGCTACTTTGCTTTTTTTTTTTTTACACAATTTATTTCTCTCCTTATTATTTTTGAATACATTCATTCACACTTCATTCTTGTTTCAGTAGTCTAAGGCTTATTTTTTTGTTTTTTGTTGCTTCCCTAACAGAATCCCACATTTGTTCCCATAGGGAGGTTCACAAGATATATTTAGGATTCTCTTAAAAATGTCCCATTTACTTTCTCAGGATGAAGTAAAACGAACCGTGGTCTTTAAAACTTGCTGAACCCCTTCCCAAAAATAAATAAATAAAAAACAACAATTCTACCTAACAGGGTGGAGTAGTTTAATACTAATCGAAATAACATAAAATTTAGTTTTTAGGTCTAATTTTGTTTCTTTGGCATTGAAAAATAAATGACAAGTCCGCAATGGCTTTAAGTGCTAACTACATTTTTTACCGTTTGTCAAAAAGAGGACCCAAAACGTAAATTTACTGGTGATATAGATTTTCTTTATTTGTTCATTTATTTTATATGGAAATTCTCAAAAAGTTTATTTTCAGTGTCTTTTAAGACCCTTATATAGGTCATAGGAAAAAGCACAGATGAGATTTTGTTAATTATCACTAAATTAGGGTTTATAGAATAAAAGAGAAGAATATAGTGGTCCAGTAAGAAATAGCATAGGATTGTATTAACTGTATGAGTTCCTGCAAATCCAATTGATTTCCTGACTATTAGAGCATGTAGCTATATGGAAATTTCAGGCATACCGAATACATTGTCTAACTTGTGCATGTTAATATTACATTTGATTGCGGGTTTCTGAATGTCTTACATAATCAGTGTCTGCTCCATGGTCACAGAACGTTGAATATTTATGAGAATTACAGAGGGTAATTTTTTTTTAAATTCAATACACAGAATCACCAGATTAGTTGCCATGGACATTGTATACGTTATGTTAAAATGACCCCCCCCCCCCCCCACCCACCAAAGAAGAATTGAATCAGAATTTATCATCGCATGGCATATATCTATTTTGATGCACAGCTTCCCTAAAATCCATTTTCCTTATAGTATCATTGCAGAAATCGGGAATCAGACGTATAAGAACAGCAATTGTAGAATATTTTTTGCTATTTTTTTTCTGTAGAGAATGACTTACTCCGGAATTTAGCTCAAAATTACAACTTGTCTTGATTTCCTATAAACCATTCAGAATCATTTTAAGCCTCTGCTAATAAACCCTGGACTATCAATCACTTAAATGATAAAGTTGTACCCCCTGAATTTTAGTGTTATGTAACATTTTTGTGAACTACTTACATATTGAGTTGGAAGAAGTCCCAGTATTATGACCAGATATTTTTTAGGCAAGTCAAATTTTA
The DNA here is from genome assembly GCF_029499605.1 of Hyla sarda. NCBI lineage: Eukaryota > Metazoa > Chordata > Amphibia > Anura > Hylidae > Hyla > Hyla sarda. The sequence continues at coordinate 81,215,508 of NC_079194.1, read as the reverse complement.
CTTTTCCAAATGTGTTACCTGGGACGTCTACTGTTTAAGTTTTTAAAAAGATATAACATTATTAGGATTATAGGACTGTTCCCATCTCATCTTCTTACTATCTATCATAAAAACAAGCAGAGAAGACAGGGGTCCAATCACTGGGACCACCAAAGAGCTTTATAATGGGGACAAAATTATCCCTCACCCAGCGCTCCATTCATTCAATATGGGGCCACCAAACATTGCTGAGTTCAGCACCTAGAAATGTTTGCTGGCCTTAGAGAATGAATAGAGAGCTGGTAACTTCCTGGGTAATGTGCACCATTCATTCTGGGGACAATTTTATTCCCATTCTCAGGATCAGTGGGGATCTGACTGCTGACAGTTTGTGGACCCTCAACCTATATATAGGGGATAATAAGTTGAGGTGGGAATATCTCTTTAGTCTATTAATTATATGCTAAAAATAAAGAAAGAGTTCTTATTTTCTTGACATTAAATGGGTAAATTTACTAATCCATTCTCACAGGGGATGGAAATACTGCAAGATTTTGCAGCAACAGCAACAGTTTTGAAGCATTTATGTCCTAGGTATCTGTATGGGGTTCTTAGCACAAACTAAGACTAGGCAGTTTGATGATAAATCACATTTATCATTGTACTTCACACTATAAGAAAAGGGAATTTTTGGTTGGAAATAGAAAGGGTGCTCCGCATTCCAATTCCTCCTTATCAAAAGCATATCTAGTGGAGGAGGTCAGGGTGGTAGTGTCCCCAGGCCCAATGACATGCTGATGCCCAATAGGCAACATAACTATTTCAGGACCACACTGTCAGAGGGACCAGGCTCTTAATTTACTTAAAGGAGTAGTGTGGTGGGACTTTTTATGCTCCTACTGTTCAAGAGCTCCAAAAAGTGGGAAAAAAAAACATTAACTCAACTTCCGCCGTCCCCCCATTGTGCTGCTATCGGTCTTCAGTCCTCCAGTCCCGGTCTCCTTCCTACTTCCGTGGGACCTGATCGTCACACTGCGATCAATGTATCACAGGCCAAGGTGGAACATCGCTACGGCCGATGACCGGGCACAAAAGAAAAGTCCTACCACACTACTCCTTTAATTTAATAAGCAAGCACAGGAGGATGCACAGAAGCACTTACACTGTGTGACAAGCATCCTCCACGATCTGCAGCTTTAGCATCAAGACTGTCATGTGTGAGAGGAAGGGAGAAGAGGACTCAACATGGCAGCCTGCAGAGGACAAACAGCTCAACACCAGGTGTCAGTGCCATGTGTCTGGTGCCTCCTCCTCCTTTACATCAGGACCAGTGTAAAGTGATGAGACAGGATTAGCAACATGTGGCCTGATGTTGTTGTGTTGAAATTTTTTTTTGTTAGTTAGTGTACCTGGAATGAAGACTACAGGGGTCTGTCTTCTGTAGATTGTGCCACCTCACTTCATAATCCCAGAAGTAGGACCGGTGTTTCCCTTGTGAAAGCCTCTACATGGCATTGCTAGTCCTGGATCTAAGACAAAATCAAAACTCAATGTTGAATAGAATAGACTTCGATTCCAGCTTTTATTGTCATCTTGCTTTGCACCATAACCCCCAGACCCTTTACTCCGCACTTAGCTGAAGCATCTTTGGCAGTGATTACAGAATCCAGTCTTTTGGGATATGATACCACACCTGGATTTGGGGATTTTCTGCCATTCTTCTCTGTAAATCCTCTCGAGCTCTGTGAGATTGATAGAAGCCATATTCAGGTCTCTCCAGAGATGTTCAATTAGATCCATTTCAAGGCTCTGTTGGGCCACTCAAGAACATTTACAACATTTTCCCTAAGCCATTTTTGTGTTGTCTTGGCTATTTGCTTAGGATCATTGTCTTGTTGGAAAGTGAACCTTTGGGCAATTTGAGGTCTAGAGCACTTTGGGATTGGGTTTTCATGAAGAATATCGCTCTACTTTTTATCATTTATAATTCCCTCAACCCTGACCAGTCTCCCTGTCCTATATGCTGAAACAAAATAAAAGAGCCCTCCATAGCGTAAAACCACCGATAGGTAATCTACACAGTAAGTGAGGAACTCTTACCATAGATGGTTGTGTGGACTCACACTCAACAATGGTCAGCGTGAATGAGTAGTAAGCCCGGTCTGCAGCCTCCCCGACAGAAAGATCAATACTGAGCAACGACTTCGTGGGATGGAGTGGGGTTTCAACGGCAATGATCGGAACAGGCACAGCATGTAAGGTAAAAAGGGTTTATTAGGCAAAAATTCAAAGAATGAATGGAATAAATTCAGATTAAATTGTATTACCAGTTACAACAGTAGTGCAGTAGAGATCAAAAAAATAATCAGAAAAAATTGGCCGATTATTCTATCTGATCCCATTTTGAAAGAAATGGTTCCAAAGACTTCCAATACAACTTTGGAGATGAGCAAAAAACATAAAACTAGCACCTAGTAGACTTAAAGATACTCTACCTTCCGGAGCGAGTGGTAAATCAGTTGAGACAGGTTGCGTCCTGTGCAGTAAGAACCGTTGTCCCTGTTGTGGTATGATCAAAGGGACCAGGATCAAGGAGTTTGAATCCTTTAAAAAACCTAAAAAAGATTCGTAATCAGAGACAGAGTAGATTGCGGCACACAGTACGCAATCTATCCCTTATCTTACAGCTGTCATTTACAATATGTGGGATGCACCGTGCAGATGGTGCATTCTTGCATGTGTAAACACCAATCTAATATAAAAAATGATTTCTTATTACATAGTGTATCACAACACTTTTCCAGTACACACAAAAATTATGTTGACACCCTGTGTTTAACCATCCTTGAAAAAATTCCAGAAGATTTCAACAATTAATCAATCGTGAATCCTTCTGGATTCACAAACTGACCACATTAGTCCCTCAGGGACTTTGAAATGAAATGATTGAAAACATATGTTAAATAAGATCCTGGTGTCTTTGTACATGCCACAGTATTGTGATATATAGGAATTTTGCGTTTCTTTATACATATATGTTAGTACCTATAGAGGTGCATATATGTTTATACTTTTTCACTTCAGATGTTTTCAGGTGGGATGCATGTAGATATATGCCCTTTTCCTCCTGTTTTATAATGACCAAATATTCTAAAAAAAAACTTTTTTGTATCAAAGCTGTTGCATACATGGGTGAGTTGTGTTGTCCTGTATGTACATATTCACACATAACAGAATATCATTATAGCATGACTTTATTCTATTGCAGTTGTTAGTAGCCTGCCTTGGTTATATTGGTTCATGTATACACATTTATTCTCACTAATATATTGAATTTGTTTCAGTTCCTGTGTGTGTGTATATATATATATATATATATATATATATATATATATATATATATATATTGAGATCTTTATATTTATGACTACGCTGCATTTGTGCCAGTATCTGTCCAGATAAAGTACCGTAAACTGTTGTTAATAGTAGAATCGGCTCTTTACTAACCAGCAACTTTAGAAGAAAGAGTTAAATATCTGTGAAAGGGTAAATTCTTCCTTGTATATAAGACTCCTCCTCAGCCTGTTTTGTTATGTCTGATGAAACCATGCATGCGCCGTGAAACATGTTGCATTTTTACCTAATAAACCCTGCTATGCCTGTTCCAATCAGCGCCGTTGAACCCCACTCAATCTCATTGCTCAATATCTATATGCTGAAAAACCCACCCCATATGCTGTAACACCAGGCTTCACTGTAGCGTCATTCAAGATCTAGCTGTGTTCAAAAATGCCTTTTTTTTCCCTGAATGAGCATTGCTTTACAACATAGGGCTGTGGTTTTGCTTAACTCTTTAAGGGAGGGAGGGAGATGTCAGGGAGGGGGCACAGCCTTGCTGGATTTGTGTAGAGGGGTGCACCTCTACCAATATCCAGCAAGTCTGTGTGCTGGTAGTGGATTAATGTAGACTGGTGGGTGAGAGGCCGGTCTTGATGAATCCCCCCTCAGGGTCTATTGCGAATCTGTAGCCCCAGGGACTACATTACCTTAAGCTGACCTTTGCGTTTTTTTTTTTTTTTTTTACATTTGCTTTAAAGGAGTATCCTGGCATAACATTTTTATAGTGCTAGGACTGTAGAAAAATAAATACTTACCTACCCCTGACCCTCCACAGATCCTTCTGCAGCTCCCATTTTCTCTGCTTCTGGTCCTCTGTCCACTGCTCTTCTGCCTGCTGCTGGAATGAGAGTTTGGAGCAGGACCTGCCTGGTCAGCCAATCACTGGCCACAGAGGTCTCCAATCTCAGCCAGGTCTCAGCAGACAGTAGAGATTAGTGGCAGGGGACCAGAAGCAGAGGAAATTGGGAGCTATAAGGAGACACAGGTTAGGTAGATGAAAATGTGTTTTTCTTTGTTTCTTCTACAGCCCCAGCACTAAAACAATTTTATAAATTTTTAATCTTTTTGATTTATGTTAACATACATGAAATCTGAAAATGTTTCTTACACCAGGCTTTTATATAGGACAGCCTTGAAAATTCACCCTACAGCTTCAACCATAGAAGAAACTTTGTGAGGCCAATCAGTAGTAATAGCCTTGCTGGCTCCTGAATATGAATGTATAAAATGGTCATTGTCCCTTCTTTGTTGCCATCCTGACTCTCGTCGTGTTTGTAATTTTCTAAGCACTTTAATGTTTAGCTCTTTCTAAAGAGCTGTCAACTTCCTCTACCTCAGCTTGGGAACAAGTGATCAGCGTGATTCATGTCCACTGCAAAAGACGCTCATTGTTTGGAGAAATCGGCTTAGCCATGGACTTGAATACATTCAGGACAAAGCTGCGCAGGGTTGTGGGACTCTGCCGCAGCTGATCTTGTATTCTAGCCACACATGTACATGCAAATACAAGCAAACACAGCCAGGACACAATTACGATGGCTTTGCAAGAATTTTCTGCCCCTTTTCTGAATGTGATCGGTTTTGCTACTAATCTCAAAGCAAACACCGAATAAGTTGACGGGGGGAACAATTTCATTATCATTGTGTAGGATTTTCTTTACGACGATTATGCATTTGTTACAGAACACAATATAGGCACCAAAAGATAAATAAAAGAATGAAAGCTAATGGACAAAGGGACTTCAAATGGCAAAAGAGTCCTCATTGGCTGTTTTGTTAGATAGGGGGAGAGGTTGTTGTGATTTGTAGCCGGCTAATTTTTCCCTTCTAAACAGAAGAATTCCCCCGTTCTCTGTTTTTAGAAAGTCCACTTGCTGGGAGGCTGAACTTTCCCACAGAAACAAAGTGCAAATTGTTTTGTTCGACATTAATCTAGGTTTTAACAGTCACAATACAGGCCGCTGCCAGTCTGTACTACCATGCTTTCAGACATGATGCAAATGAAGCATTCCTCACAGCTGTGGTTGACAACAGGAAGTCTAAAGGAGCTTTTGGAACAAAGGAAGAAAAATGAGGCTTATTTATCCATTCACGGAGCATGCTCCTCTCACATTTTGCATCATGTGGTTGATTTGTAGCCATGGTAATGGCTGTGATGCTGAGTACACACTGTTCCACTCCACAACAGGCAATGTTTTTTCGTTAGCTTACTGTTGGGAGGAAGAAAAAAAAAAGAAAGAGGGAATTTACATAATCCATAATTGAGCAAATAGGCAAAGTAAATGGAGACCGTGGTTGTCGACTACACCATTGGGAAACAACTTGTGTTTCAGGAATTCTGTTCTTAGAAGAAATTAAAATTGTTTATTTTGCTAATAATGTTTTGCTTCTTTTTCCTACTTGAGATAAATATTTATTTATATATATTTTTTACACTGTTTTTGTTTTGTGAAATAAAAGCTTATGCTCTGGTTTAATTACTTTTTTTTATTGGAGTATACAGCGCTGCTGAATCTGTGTGCACTATAAAAATAAAGGATTATTATACTATTATTTGACAGAAATAATTTACATTAATATTAGTAAAAATTATATTACCAAAAATACAATTTAGATGAAAACCTTCATCAAGGGGGGGGGGGGAATGACAGTGACCAGGGCCACCAGCCAGGAGTATTGAGATGACTTCATGGGACACTTCTAAAGCTATCTGTGGTATTATCTTCTTATTACTTTAAGACATAAAACATTAAAAGTTGTGAGTTTTTCTCCTAGAAATGACATAACTTTTTTTATTGGTTGTTCAGTGAAGTAAGTAATTATAAATTATGTCTATCTTTAGCCAAGCAAGCTGTTTAACAAAGACAGATTTTAAAAACTCCTAAGAAAATCAATTCTATATTTGTCTTCATTGAGCTCTTAAGTTCCCCCTAGTGGCGGCTTAAGGCAGCCAGAATTTCACACATGCCAAAAGTTTTGACCAGTCACTCTCCCGCCCATTGCTAAGTCTGTTTGATTGCAGGAGACAGCTCCATTATAAGTCTGAGGAGGCTATCCCTTGCAATCAGATGGACTGAGTAGACACATGCTTCTCCCGGTGCTTATCTAGGTCTATATTTAGGGATTGGTGGGAATCACAACTTATGAGGGAAGGTTAGGTCAGCTGTCAGAGACTCAACATAGGTATGACAGATATAGTTTAAAGGGGTATTACAGGAATCTTTTTTATTTGACTATGCTACAGGGGCTGTGAAGTTAGTCTAGTTCATAATATAGTGTATGTACCTGTGTGTGACGGTTTTATCACAATTCTTCTGTGATTTTCACTCCAATATTTATTTTTAACAGCATACAAAATGACTGTTGTCTCAGATTTTTCCCAGCTTGCAATGCGGCCTAGAAATGACTCACTAGTCAGCTGATGAGAGGGAGCCTGTCTGCTTCAATGGGTGGAGTGATCGCTTGGTGGGAGAGAGATCAATCTGCAACTAATGCAACAGCTGTAGGCACCCTGATTGAAAACCACAGGTCTTTTCATGGATGCAGCTCATTTATGTTTCAATGGGTGGGGTGAAAAATGGAATTGTGGGATTTGAAGTCAAACAGGAAATACCAGTTCACAAAAAGCTAGCCACAGTGTTATGGTAATCTCATGGCATAGCCATTTAGCCCCAAGACAAGCACAGACCCTTCCTAAGCCTGTCCATTACTGTCTGCCAGGTACGTACTAAAATCACTTTATGGTGGATAACCCCCTTTAATATTGTTCCTACCTGATAACTGTATACATGGAGCTCAGTCACTTCTATGTATACAGTATAAAGGGCAACCATGACATTCCCTTATTTCCAACCTGATGATCATATGATCTTAGAAATTCCAATAGAGCTTTTCAGTTTAATTGGGAAGGCTGTATTTACTCTGTAATAATGTACTGAATGTAATAAAAAATAAAAAAAGCCTCCACTCCACTCCAGTAATGTTACCTTTTTGTCTCCCTCCAATTGTTCCCCTTCTGATCCTTATTTAGAAATAGTGCCCCCTTTGTAATCCCTTACTTAGTAATCCGCCACCACAACCACCACCACCACCACCACATACATACACTAAGTAATAAGTCTGGCCCTTCCCCCAACACACACTGTTATATATGCCCTTTAAATAAAAAAACTGGAAAAAAAACAAGCAAAAGAAAAACTACCTTATACTCACCTAGCATTACTCCCAGAATGCATTACTTTGGCGTCCTTTTCTTTCTTCTCTGCTGTCTTCACACAGACAACAGGCTGGTCTATGCTTGCGGTCTAAGAGACAGCAGGAGCATGCGAAAGACGTCTGAGGTCCGACACAGAGGGTGCAATACACTGATTTCATAATGCCACCGACATCGGACCTCTGATGTAATCAGCACACTCTCACTGTCTCATAAGCCCCAGGCATAAACAAGCCTTTGGTCTGTGATAGTACATGGCTTAGCCCTAGCTTTGAACTGTATCTGCGTCCTGAGGACACAGAGTTGCAAGTTGTGATCGCCCTGATGATGCAGGCCCTGACGTTGCCACCTGGGCATGGGGGGGCTGGCCACTGTCAGCCCACAGAGTAATAATGAAGAGAAGGGTATCCAGCTTCCAAAGAAAAATTAGGAAAGCTAAAAGTCCAAAATGTATTAATCCATGTTAAAAGCATTTAATGAAAAACACCTAGTGAAGGTAAAACCCCTACGCTGACTGGTTTCGGACCAATGGGTCCTTAGTCAATGCACAGGAGGAAAATATTAGCTGACCTTATACTGTATACTTTCTGTGTAATAACACTTGGTTGAGTGAAAACCTCAGTCTCCACCTGGAAGCTGGCGTCCGTCATCACTTCCTGGGAGGGGTTCCAGAAACCCAATAGAGATTAAGCCATTCTTTTAGAAAAAAAAATAAATAAAAAAAAAAGATATATATATATATATATATATATATATATATATATATATATATAGTATTGGGATTTGCCATAGAGTTCCACTTAGGAGCTACATAATTCATGCAAAAATAAATAAATAATAAAAAAATAAAAAAACAATCACAAGAGAAAAGAAGAAAAAAATTGTATAAGATAAATCCTCTTATCCAAAAATTACCTTTTAAGTGACCCAAAAATTGGAAAAATAGCAAAAAAATAAAAAAATTAAAAAGTATAAACATAAAAATGAACAACCAAAAACCACAGAAAATCCAAAAATACACACAAGGTCCAGACACGAAACAAAAATATATATTCAATAGAAATATGACAGATCATTGAGGGGGCGGAGCCCCTTGATCATCAGTAATCAGACCCGGAACGAACACGCTCCAGGGACTGATTTTAAACGGGGCGCGGCGTGCAAGATCACGGGGGTTCCCAGCGGCGGGACCCCCGCGATCAGGCATCTTATCCCCTATCCTATGTCTAAGCGCCGGAGTACCCCTTTAATATCCAAATCTCTTTTGAAAACTGCATGAGACCAATCTCCTCCCCTCTCAGGGCGAGGTACACGTTCAATACCTGTGACTTGAATAAATTGTGGGTCCCCTGCATGCACGTCCAAAATATGCCTACTTAAGCCAGAAAGTGCACCAGAACCACTATTTTCTCCTTGTTTCATATGAAAATGTTTGTAGAAGCGCTTCTTTAATCTTCTTGAAGGGGAATCTATGTATTGTACATTACCTTGAGTACAAATTGCAGAATATGCCACATGTGTGGTCTCACAATTTATGAAAGATTTTAAGTTGTAAATTTTTCCATTAACAGGTGAATAAAACGGTTTCATGTGTGTCATATATTTGCATAGGTTGCCCCTTGCGCACAAACCTTTATAGTTACCTACTGTACTTAACCAGCACTCCTTTCGACTCTCTTTGAAGTCACCATTGGGCAATCTTCCGTGTAGTGATTTGCCCTTTTTCGCTACAATTCTGACCCCATTAGCCAGAATTTTGCAGTTGTCCAATAGTACAAAGTGGGTACTATAGGGGGTAGAGAAGGTCACAGGATGATTAACCCTTTGATAATCATGCGTTATTACTTTGTACCTGACTCAAGATATACATTGTGGTTTTTGTTGTCTACTATATTTTTCGCCTTGTTCAAAACGCTAGCACTATAGCCTCTTCTACGCAACCTTGTTATTATGTCATGACAAGATTCCTCATATGTGACATTATCTGATGAGGCCCTTTTGGCCATACTAAAATTCTCCTATTGGGAGCTTGCGTATAACAGTATAACATGCTTCGGGTGGCAACTCGTGGCAGACAGGATATTGTTTTCAGATGTTGGTTTACTATATAATTTGGAATACACACAACACTCAATGCAATCTCCAGACAGTGTCGCATTCAGGAAATTAAAGCAATTCACACCCCATTCTAGGGTGAATTTCAGGTTCATTGTATTGTGGTTAATATAGGTAAGGAAACCTTCCACTTTCTGTCTGCCACCAGACCACACTAGGAGGAGGTCATCCATATATCTGCCATACCATCCTATATCAGATAAGAATGGGTTAATGGCAGAATACAGATGACCCTCATCCCAGCAAGCCATGAATAAGTTAGCCAAGGTTGGTGATAACTTTGCGCTCATGGGGCACCCTGATACCTGGATATAGAAATCATCATCGAAACGAAAGTAATTTTGTTGAAGCAAAAAACTTAGGACTTCCAAATTCTACTGAAACAAGGTTTCATCGTACAAACTGGGCTTCTGTGTGTGGTGTGCAATAGTATAATGATGCTTCATCACTAAATATCCATGCATCTTTTTCTCTCCATGTCATAGCTTCCACAGCACCCAGCAGGGATTTTGTGTCCTTAATGTAACCCAATGTATGGACAGCCCACAGAGTAGGCCGATTCATCCAAAGCCACTGCGCACGCATGATGGCGCAAGCTTTGGTTGGCTTTTCTGTAAATATAATAAAGCCACTCATTGCATCATTCTTTATATTTTTTATTATGCTGTTATGTTTTTTTTTTATAAGTTGCATTAACTTTTATTATATGCATATGTGTTTTTAAGGTGTTTTTCTTTATGTATATTCCGTTTAAATAATATTGTGTCCTTTTAATGCTTCTTTTTGCTGTTTTGGTATCTAAATACGTCAAACTTGCCAACTTTTTTCTTACCGTGAATGGATAATTTATAAATATCAATTATATTGTGGGCAATTTTGTTGGACAATAGAAAACTTAATGTGATGATTATAGTGTTAATCACTTACTGTACAAATAAGGAGGGTTTTAAAACATGAACGATAAGTGATTCATCCAACTGTTTTGAAATTGTCTCGGTTACACTATCTACAGTTCTGTATGTTCAACTTAAATGGTCTCTTTCAAGGCAGACAATAACAGCAGACATATAGTAAACATGTAATAAAGTGGTGCAGTGGTTTTCTAATTTTACTACCTCTTCATAGTTGTAAATGGTAGGAATCACAGTAATTGGACCCAAGCCAATAGGAAAAAAAAAAAAGGCTAAAACAACATAAAAAAGTACAAATACAATTACTGGGTTTAGGTACAAAATCAAGCTTACTCAGAACTACAAAAAACTCTTATTAAAACATAACCTTTAATGAAGATATTTAAAATATATGCAAAAATGCACAGTACTGTCAATATCATTAACATCAAAGTCATGTGTATAAATTACATAGGAAGTAGAGAAATTACCACCATAAATAACCTCCATACAGTCAGGCACCATTGTAACATAATGGTCATAAACAAAACAACTCCTATACATAAAAGCGAGTGCCCACGATGTCAGGCAAAAAGTCTATCAGATGGAGCATAGAGGTGCACACAGATGGGTAAGCGCACAACCATCTGTGTGCACCTCTATGCTCCATCTGACAGACTTTTTACCTAACATCATGGGCACTAGCATAGTCTGTAATATACTCTCTCATACCTCCTGAGGAACCTCAGTTTTTCATGTCATGGGGGAAACACGTGGAGGTTTTTTCACTATTTATTTGAGTTCTTTACCATTTTTTTGTTCTCACTGTAACACGAGTGATTTAGTTTTTTGTATATATAAGTTTTTTTTGTATATATTTTTGTATTCCCTGCTGTAGTGTGATGCATCATCATAGCGTCTAGATGTATCAATATAGGAAGTGTTTTGTCTGCAATAATTAGATGATACCTAGTAGGACATTATATCTTCCTTCTTTTGATTTTTTGAACAATTCAATGATTTACCTCTTCCCTTAAACAGTGTCGCCTACCTGGAATCATCTGTAAGGGATCATCTGACATGTAAGTGTCCACTCTCAAAGCTATAGAAGTTGCTACCGGCACCGCTAATGGGTGTATCACACGTGTTGTAATAATGGAGTCCGAGTACTAGGAAAGCGTTAATGGCCGCTCAAACACATTCCCGGGTGCAATGGTGTGGAATAGGATACAATCAATCCAGCAGAGAGATTAGAATAGAAAACGCAGCACTCACCGGGATCCATGCAAGTAAAATCATCTTCTTTATTCAAAGACGGTACAGCGGCTTGAATGTGCGGGGGAGCAGGTATACAGGTGTGCAGGGGGGAAGGAGATAGGTGACGGAACGTACCGTGCACGTAGCACTTCGTCAGGCCATACGTCATGCCGCTGAGGGGATGGTTCTTATACCTACATCCGCAGGTAAGAACCATGGTAACACATAAACAACAACAATTGTATATTATGTGAAAATAAAAACAATCCAGTTTAAAAACAATAACCCTTTACAGCACATGTGAAACAATATAGATGTCAATACATCATAATTTGAGCTCATAATAATGCGGCAGCTCTTATTTCACTACGTTCATTTAACCCTAAATTGCCTGTGGCGTCGGTGCGGATAATCCACCGCGCTTCCCTTTTTAAGAAGTTCTTGGCTTTTGTCCCTTATTTTTGGAGCGATTTCCATCCTTTCAATGCCCGCAAATCTCATAGCATCTGGGTCTCCTTCATGCGAATCCCACATGTGAGCTATGAATCGTGAGGCTCCCACTCCTGTGGCCAACGACCTGACGTGCTCTCGTATATGGTGAAAGAGAGGTCTGGTAGTTTTACCAATATAAAATCTACCGTTATAATGATATCCTGCTGAGGTACCTTTTTAGCAAAATTATGGTAGTGACCTGCGGTGATAAGCTTTCAATATATAACCCTTCAATGGATGGCCAATGAGTTGGTGTCTGTATAAGAAAGTTTAGGCACAGCCAGCCACTCACCACTCCACGTCAGTCCGGCTATCGGTGTCGTTCGGCTTGAGCTGGAGGCGGGAATGGAGTCGCACTGTGTGAAGCCACATTCTCTAGCTAGCTCCCGGTGGAGTGTGACGTGTGGGGTCAGCTGACTGCAGACCAGCTGATCGAGTGTGCTGAGTGTGCGCTCCGCTGGTAATTTCAAATATATGATTTCTTGCAGTTTTCTTATGAATCTGAGTCTCTGAGATTTCTCCTTAAGGCACACTATTGTAGATTTTTGCAAGCTTTACTCCACTGGTTATCCAACTTCTTTCAAAAAACGCAGATGGCTTCAACTGCAGTTTTTCTTAGTGTGAATGGGATTCACGAGAAAAATACTGTTCACGTCTGTCATGACCATAAACAAACATGTTTCGGGGTGTTCTATTCAATACCCCTTCTTCAGTGGTGTATGACATAAAATGATGTATATGGTATTATGTATATGACATAATACCACATTTCATATACCACTAAAGAAGGGGTATTGAACGGTTGATGTTCTTTAACACACCCTGGAACGCATTTGTTTATGATCATGACAGACATGAGCAGTATTTTTCTCCTGAACCCCATTCACACTAAGAAAAACTGCAATTGAAGCCATCCCAAACTTCATATACAGACACAAACTCATTGGCCATCCATTGAAGGGCCATATATTGAAAGCTTATCTCCGCAGGTCACTACCATAATTTTGCTAAAAAGTGTACCTCAGCAGGATATTGTTATAACCTTGCAGGACTCCGCCGCTCTCGCAGGCTTGCAGAGTATACACACATTGCTTTTTTGCTGCAGGCTTTTTTGTTGCAGGATTTTTTGCAGGATATATGGGACACAAGTGCTTATAATCACCACATACAACCGCGGTAATCAAAATTGTGCCTGAACTCATTGAATCTGTATTAAACAGATACATTATCTGCTGCTATTCTTCCCTCCTTACAGGATTACAGTTAAAACGGACATTTAAGAACAACCTTTGCATCCTATATGTTCATTCCTACATTTCCAGTGTGAATAAAGTTAACAATATATCTCATGACTATACATACATTAATTTATATTTGATATAAATTGGGGTAGTCAGTGAAAATTGTATTTACTTGTATTTTTACCTATGTGCACAACCGTAGGGTGTGTGCTTATATGTGCATATATTTCTATTACAAGCTGTTCACATTTTAGATTACATTTTATTTTATTTGATTGAATTTTGGTCTACAAGGTCTCACATTTTTTCTGAAGTGTATAGACAATCCATCATATATCTATTTTGCAATAGATGGTATGCTGAGGACTGAGAATCCTCTTTTTTACTATATATAATTATTTTTCTCTCCAGGTGTGAGAGTTTCCCAGTTAACCTTGCATACTTATTGCTGTGAGCTGCACAGTCAGTTTTTACATGCCTTTTTAAACAAACAAGCAAAAAATCCCTATACTTACCTTTCTCGGTCCCCACATAGCCTCTAGTATCGCTGCTTCAAGTCTTCTCCGTGTTCCACCTCCTGTTAGTGGGGCCTGAGACGTCAGAATGCCACTCTGCCAATCACTAGTCATGATGGGACACCACTGTGGTCAGTGATTGGATGAGTGGCACTGTCTTATGCCGACCACACCCCCTGTCTTTTCATTTCCGGTTGATAGGGTCCAATGCTTCACAATTCAATTACTAACAGCTGTAGTGTCCCGCCAGTGATAGGCTGGGCAGCAATGTGAAGCCATGGGCCCCAGCACCAGAAGGTGGAACATGGCAGAGAGAAGGGGCAGTGATACCAGAGGCTATGGGCATTCCATGGGAGGTAAGTATAGGTTTATTTTGCTTAAAAAGGAAGTTGGGTCATATATATAATATATACGTATTTTCTTTTTTTTGCAAGACATTTTTGCAAGACAGATTCTTTAAGTCATTGTTAGAGTTCTTTATTAGCTGGATTCAGCGATTGTGTTGCTCAATGTGTTATTCATATTTTTTAAACCTTACTAATGTTTCAGATATTTATTAATCTGGTACTGGCATGTCATGTTATTATCTGTATAAATATAATCTGTCATATGGGACTATACACTACATGGCTACAAAATCATGTTTTGTTTGAGGTGCACAGAGCTGACTTGCAAGGAGTTAATATTTCAGCAACATCTAGAAGCTCAGGGCTGGCTGTGTCCTGGGGATAGCTGAGACAGAATATAACTTTAAGGATGAATGTGTAGTGATTCCAGCAAGCCTGGCTAATTTATGTATGCATGACTTATCAAAACATATCCTAAAAGACTTGGGCTTTGCTACTGGCTTAGAATGGAAAAAAGTCTGGATAGAGGGTTAGAGGAGGTCAGAAAATAACCCGCATGAAAGATGACTTAAGTCAGTGCTAGAAGATGATGTTTAAGAATAGGAGAGGAAAACGAAAGATTAATAAACTACCTGATCACTATTCATCTTTTAGGGAGTCTACTAGATATTGAGAATAGGTTTAATAAGATTATTTTTCTTCTCATAGTGCTCTTCAACAAATGACTGATGAGATTAAGTGTTTTCCAGTCAATTGACCAATAATGAAATTGTATATGGATAGGAGTTTGGCCAGAGAAACGGGAACAATCGATATACGACAGGCAATAATAAAACGGTGCTGTTATTATCCCAGGTAAAAGCTCGAAAAAGCAGGTCACAATCATTTTCACAATGTCAGGCTACCCGTTGTGTGAGATTGTGCGCGGAGGTAATACAGTCTGGATAAGCACAGTGCATGTACAATAGTGTGAGGTCTTTGAAAGGCAACAAATTACATGTTTTGCTTTTATTATATCCGATAAAGCTCCAGGGATGTAGGACAATAAATGAGGAATCTGCTGGTTAGCGAACATGAGTACTGTTGTCTAGGACATTTTAAAGGGATAGACATTTGCTGTAATGATGAATTTGTATACAATATAAACGCTCATGTGTTTGGATGGTGATCAGGTACCAAAAATATACATATTAATACCATTGTGGCATAGCATCCAGTTTCTATCCAATTTAGAGGTGCAGGGCTAATATGAGATGTGAGTGCACTCTCATTTGTAAAGCTTTCCTGGGTACAAACAGTTTCAGCTAAAATGGGTTGCTGTAGCAAAGTCTTGCAGTTATTCTTCAAAATAACGGCATCAAATAACTTTAACTATTGATGACCTTTGCATTAAAGGCAATAGATTGTGTTGTTGGTAGTACAGTGACTCAGCCAGACACAGCAATTGAAGGTACAGACTTTTTAAGATGTTACTTAGGTTTAGCAGCTGGAATAAGGAGGTAACCTTAGACAGTGCATAGTAGAATGTGTATGGAGCACGAGGCAGCTTAGTCTCTCCTTTCTAGTGTAATTTCAATATTACCAATAATACCAGTATACAATGAGGAATATTATCACTATGCATATTGCCACCATACTGATACTGACCAAATCCGGTATAGACCAATATTACCAAGAATACCAGTATACAAGAAGGAATACAATTACTATACATATTACCGTCATACTGTTCCTGACCCTGTTTACTGGCCAATATTATCAGTAGACAAAAGTGGAATATTATCATCATACATATTACCACCATACTGTTACTGACCAAATCCCGTATACTGAGACTAATATAACCAATAATACTAATAATACCAGTATAAAGGAGGAAATCTAACCTACATACAGTGACCATATAGAGACATATCTTTATTAGCTCTACACAGGCTCTACAGACCATATAAGTGATTACATACAGTTACATCAGGTGACTCGCAGGTGACATCTTCTCTGATCGGAGTTGTTCACTTTCCTTATTTAAATTTGTCTGGCCCAGACCATCATGATGATCTTTTTTGCACCCACAACTCATCTCTGCAGAATCTGCAAGACAAACATTTTAGGCTCTGCATTTTTCCAGCACCCATAGTGCTCCATACAGTAATAATAACCCCCTTGGTGTTTCACACTGTAGAGTGGGTAGGTTGATGGGGATTGGGGAAGATTAGGTAGCTCTCCCCATTAGTTAGTCAGCTCACTCCAGTTGGTAGACAGGTCCCTTCACATGTGTGGTGTCCCGGTACCGTATTTCATACCCTACCTTGTGGTGGGGTCCCCAAAGTCAGAGTTCCTAGGAACAGTGGGGGTCCTCTTCTTTAGTTAACCCCTAGTCACCCCTCAGTTAGCTAAAATTTGTGTAAATAAAAGTGTAAATATGTATATTTAAGATGCCTACCTTGTTAGCGTCGCAGGACCTGCGGGTCATGTGACTTGGTTCACAGAACTCTATGGTTTGCTAAAGGACCTTTGGTGGTTCTAGTCAGGTGATCACCCACAATCCTATGTAACAGTGAATTAAAACAAGAAGGAAGAGCGCTCCATAGCGTAAAACCGCCACTCCAGGATCCAATTAGTAATAGTAAAAAACCCTTACCGAAGGTGGTTGTGTGAACTCACACACAACAATGGTCTGCGTGAATGAGAGAACAAGTCTGGTCTGCAGCCTCCCCAAACTAGGCAATATTCATCAGGTGAGGACTTCCAAGGGGACTTTTATTTTTGTTTTATTATTTTTTTATGTTAGAATGTCGTAATTGATTATATGTTTTTATACCGAGCTATATATATATATATATATATATATATATATATATATATATATTTTTTTTTTGTCTTATATAATATTTTTTTTTGTATATTTGTGCATCCATAAAATCTAGTGTTTGTAGGGATGCCTAAATAATATGTGCAGTCTGTATGTATTTTTACATTGATTTTAATTTTCTTTCCTTTTTTTAATGTTCATGCAATGTTGTTATATACCCTGAATGGGTTAAGTTTCTTAAATGATGTATCCCGACCCGATAGGGTTAATACTATTTTGTATATAAACCCCCTCCTTATACTGTTTGTCATGGCTGATGAAGCCGTGTTAGTACAGTGAAACGCGTTGCATTTAAATAAAAAATATTTTACTCACCGGACGTGTCCGTTCTTGGTCAGCGCCGATATCCCTCACGGCCCCTTGGAAGTCCTAACATGTTGAATGTAACGGTGAATGACAGCTGACATGGACCAATCTAAAACGGTTCAGCCCCTGCCCATATAAGGGCCCTGCCCATATAAGGGAGCTGCAGCCATTAATCTCTCTCTTTCCTCGCGGCCTGCTGATGAGGTAGGATCTGCGTAGCTGTCATCGGCAACCACTAGGCCAAATCCAGATTGTGAGTTATTACAATTCCCTGAAATCTTCGTAAGATCACTGGACCTAAGCCAACCCCTAAATCCAGCGGATCTATGCAATCCAATTCTCCTACTCCAAAGAGAGCTTAACGGTCTCAACCGACTGTCAGTCATTGCCGTGCTGTATATAGACTCTGTTATCTGGACTGTTACTGCATGTACAGAAAATCTTCAGTAAAGTTTCTAC
Organism: Hyla sarda; assembly: GCF_029499605.1. Lineage (NCBI taxonomy): Eukaryota > Metazoa > Chordata > Amphibia > Anura > Hylidae > Hyla > Hyla sarda. The sequence goes on along the minus strand of NC_079194.1, from coordinate 81,197,423 downwards.
AAGTTTTCCAGTTCAGCACCGGTTGTGGACAATGCGTATTTCCACACTCACCTATCGCTCTTGGGAAGGGTGGCGATAGGCCCAGCATTACCTCAGAGTTTTAACCCTCACCCTTTCGTCACGAGTGACAAGGGTTAAATTAACCCCTCATATACTACAGCAACACCCCAACTACCCTACACCCCCCGAGGCATACCACACGTTTTCCCCCATTATGCAGGTGCCCAGGTATGTAGTTGCCATGTCCCCCTGTAGATAGTAGTCCCCTGTATATAGCTACAGTCCCCTGTATATAGTTGCAGCCCTCGTATAAAGTTGCAGCAACCCACCTTTAGGTAGTAAGCAGCAACAGCACCATTTAGGTAGTTGAACTAGCACTAGCAGCCCCCTTAGATAGTAATAGGTATTATTCAGGTATTAATAGTAGCTTCAGATATTTATAGTAGCCACCTTTAGGTAATTAAAGTAGCCCCCTTTAGGTAGCAATAGCAGTCCCCTTTAGGCGGTAACAGTAGCCCCCTTAGGTAGTAAACAGCAGCCCCTTTTAGGTAGTAAACAGTAGTCCTCTTTAGGTAGTAACAGTAGCCCCTGCACATTTAACTATAGGTGCATCTGTAAGATGCACTTATAGTTAAATGAGTCCCAGAGTGGCCAGTGTAGTAAAGTTTCACTACACCAGCCTTGCGGACCACACTGCCCACCGGACAAATGCCTGGCCAGCCCTGATGGGGCATATTTCAGTTTGGGGGAGGCTGTGGCCCCCTCTGGTCAACCTTTGGCGACGCCACTGAGCCTCAAGCCTTCTTAGGTAAAATAGGTACTCCTTACTCTCTGCTGGACTCTCTCTAGACTCTAATCAATACCCCAGATTGATGGGAGGGTAGCAGCTAATTAAGCTAAACTATTGTATATAGTTGCAGCCCTCGTATAAAGTTACAGCAACCCACCTTTAGGTAGTAAGCAGCAACAGCACCATTTAGGTAGTTGAACTAGCAATAGCAGCCCCCTTGCAATGTATGCAATCCTTGAACTAGCACTAGCAGCCCCCTAGCAGCCCCCTAGCACTAGCAGCCCCCTTGCAATGTATGAAATCCTTGAACAACAGTTTGAGGGTGCATATTGTTGTGCGAGATGTGTGCTAGTTGTCCATTTGGAAGCCCAGATCCTGCATCTAGAGGGGCGACTGGTAACAATGAGAAGCATTAACAACATGGAGAGGAGTCTCCTGCTCACTGAGCAGGCACTCTCGGGAATAGAGGTGGGGGAGGACAGTGGGACGGAGTTGCAGGACAGTCAGGCAGTTAGCTGGGTTACAGTTAGAAAGAGGGGTAGGGGAAAAAGTGTCAGGGAGGCTAGTCCTGAACTGGCACACCCCAACAAGTTTGCCCGCTTGGCAGATGAGGGGGATGCCATTACAGAGCTAGCAGAACTGCAGCAGGATACCGCCTCTGACCGCCAGGGGGGTGTCTGCTCCAGTAAGGAGGGAGGGAGGAGTACAGGGCAGGCCAGGCAGGTAATAGTGGTGGGGGACTCAATTATTAGGGGGACAGACAGGGCAATCTGTCCCAAAGACCGGAATCGCCGAACAGTGTGTTGTCTGCCTGGCGCACGAGTTCGGCACATCGTGGATCGGGTTGACAGGTTGCTGGGCGGGGCTGGAGAGGACCCAGCAGTCATGGTACATATTGGCACCAATGACAAAGTAAGAGGTAGGTGGAGTGTCCTTAAAAATGATTTCAGGGACTTAGGCTGCAAGCTTAAGGCAAGGACCTCCAAGGTAGTATTTTCTGAAATACTACCAGTACCACGAGCCGCATCAGAGAGGCAGCAGGAGATCAGGGAGGTAAACAAGTGGCTCAGAAGCTGGTGTAGGAAGGAAGGGTTTGGGTTCATGGAGAACTGGGCTGACTTCGCTGTCGGTTACCGGCTCTACCGTAGGGACGGGCTGCACCTCAATGGGGAGGGTGCAGCTTTGCTTGGGGAGAAGATGGCTAGAAGGGTGGAGGAGTGTTTAAACTAGGGACTTGGGGGGAGGGAACCTACAGCAAAGAGGGGGAAGATAGTGTAGATAGAGAGGTGGGAATTATAAATGTACCTGGGGGTGGAGCAGAGGGAGGGGTTAGAATAGTTAATAGGAATAGGCTTCATAGGAAAATAAAATTTACACCCTTGAATCCCATTAACCCCAATAACATAATGGATGGAAATGTAAAGTGTATGTTCACAAATGCCAGAAGCCTAGCAAATAAAATTGGGGAGCTTGAGGCCTTGATACTGGAGGAACATATTGATATAGTTGGGGTCACTGAGACATGGCTGGACTCCTCGCATGACTGGGCTGTCAATCTGCAGGGGTTTACATTGTTTCGCAAGGATAGAATGAACAGAAAAGGTGGTGGAGTCTGTCTGTATGTAAGAAGTGGTATGGAAGTCAGTGTGAACGATGCCATAGTGTGTGATGATTCTGAGGATGTGGAATCACTGTGGGTAGAATTACAAAAGGAGGGAAATACTGAAAAAATAATACTTGGTGTAATCTACAGACCCCCTAATATCACTGAAGAGATAGAAGTTCGGATTCATAAACAAATAGAGAGGGCCGCCCGGGCAGGTACAGTGGTAATAATGGGAGATTTTAACAATCCAGATATAGATTGGGGTCCGGGGTTGGCTAAAACTACAAAGGGGCGACAATTCCTAAATTTATTGCAGGATAATTTTATGGGCCAGTTTGTGGAGGACCCAACAAGAAGTGATGCCTTGTTGGATCTGATCATTTCCAACAACGCAGAGCTGGTTGGTAATGTAACTGTGTGGGAAAACCTTGGTAATAGCGACCACAATATAGTTACTTTTGACTTAAAATGTAGAAAACAAAGACAGGCAGGGAAGGCAAAAACATATAACTTTAAAAAGGCAAACTTCCCTGGGCTGAGGGCTGCACTACAGGACATAGACTGGGGGGAGGTGTTCTCAAATACTGATACAGAAGGTAAATGGGACATCTTTAAATTAACTCTAAATAACTATACAGCTAAATATATACCAAAGGGGAACAAATATAAACGACTAAAACTAAATCCCACATGGCTGACAAATGAAGCAAAAAACAACAAAAAAATAGCCTTCAAAAAATTCAAATCTGATGGGTCAGCTACAACATTTACACAGTACAAGGAGCTTAATAAAATCTGTAAAAATTTAATAAAAACAGCAAAAATTCTAAACGAGAGACAGGTGGCCAAAGAAAGCAAAACTAATCCTAAATATTTTTTTAGATATATAAATGCAAAAAAAACAAGGACAGCATGTAGGACCCCTTAATAATGATAATGGGGAAGTTGTCACGGGCGATCAAGAGAAGGCTGAGCTACTGAATGGGTTCTTTAGTTCTGTATATACTAAGGAAGAAGGAGCTGACATTGGACAGGTCAGTGCTGGCAACATCATGTAATGTACTGAACTTGCTTAATGTAGAGATGGTACAAGGTAAGTTAAGTAATATAAATGTAAGCAAATCTCCAGGGCCAGATGGATTGCACCCAAGAGTTCTTAGAGAGGTAAGTTCAGTAATATCTGTACCCCTGTTCATGATATTTAGAGATTCTCTGGTGTCTGGTATTGTGCCAAGGGACTGGCGCAAGGCGAATGTGGTGCCAATCTTCAAAAAGGGCTCTAGGTCTTCCCCAGGAAACTAGAGACCGGTAATATCTGTACCCCTGTTCATGATATTTAGAGATTCTCTGGTGTCTGGTATTGTGCCAAGGGACTGGCGCAAGGCGAATGTGGTGCCAATCTTCAAAAAGGGCTCTAGGTCTTCCCCAGGAAACTATAGACCGGTAAGTTTAACGTGCATTGTGGGTAAATTGTTTGAAGGACTTATAAGGGATTACATACAGGAATACATAGGGGATAACTGTATTATAAGTGATAACCAGCATGGGTTTACTAAGGATAGAAGTTGTCAAACCAATCTAATTTGCCTTTATGAAGAGTTGAGTAGAAGCCTTGACAGAGGAATGGCTGTGGATATAGTGTTTCTGGATTTTGCTAAAGCATTTGATACTGTCCCTCATAGACGTCTGACAGGTAAGTTAAGGTCTTTGGGTTTGGAAATTTTAGTTTGTAACTGGATTGAACACTGGCTCATTGATCGTACCCAGAGAGTGGTGGTCAATGATTCGTACTCTGATTGGTCCCCGGTAATTAGTGGTGTACCCCAAGGTTCAGTACTGGGCCCGCTGTTGTTTAATTTATTTATCAATGATATAGAGGATGGTATTAACAGCTCTGTTTCTATCTTTGCAGATGACACCAAGCTTTGTAGCACAGTACAGTCTATAGAGGATGTGCATAAGTTACAAGATGACTTGGATAGACTAAGTGTCTGGGCATCCACTTAGCAAATGAGGTTCAATGTGGATAAATGTAAAGTTATGCATCTGGGTACTAATAACCTGCATGCGTCGTATGTCTTAGGGGGGATTAAACTGGCAGAGTCACTGGTAGAGAAGGATCTGGGTGTACTTGTAGATCACAGACTACAGAATAGCATGCAATGTCAGGCTGCTGCTTCCAAAGCTGGCAGGATATTGTCATGTATAAAAAGAGGCATGGACTCGAGGGACCGGGACATAATACTACCCCTTTATAAAGCATTGGTACGGCCTCACCTGGAATATGCTGTTCAGACGCGCGACTAAACTAATATGGGGCATGGAACATCTTAGCTATGAGGAGCGATTAACCCCTTAAGGACCCAGCCATTTTACACCTTAGGACACGGCCATTTTTTGCACATCTGACCACTGTCACTTTAAACATTAATAACTCTGGAATACTTTTAGTTATCATTCTGATTCCGAGATTGTTTTTTCGTGACATATTCTACTTTAAATTAGTGGTAAAATTTTTTGGTAACTTGCATCCTTTCTTGGTGAAAAATCCCAATATTTGATCATAAATTTGAAAATTTTGCATTTTTCTAACTTTGAAGCTCTCTGCTTGTAATGAAAATGGATATTCCAAATATTATTTTATTTTATTCACATATACAATATGTCTACTTTATATTTGCATCATAAAATTGACGAGTTTTTACTTTTGGAAGACATCAGAGGGCTTCAAAGTTCAGCAGCAATTTTCCAATTTTTCACAAAATTTGAAGTGGATTTGAAGGGTCTTCATCTTAGAAATACCCCACAAATGACCCCATTATAAAAACTGCACCCCCCAAAATATTCAAAATGACATTCAGTCAGCATTTTAACCCTTTAGGTGTTTCACAGGAATAGCAGCAAAGTGAAGGAGAAAATTCATAATTTCCATTTTTTACACTCGCATGTTCTTGTAGACCCAATTTTTGAATTTTTACAAGGGGTAAAAGGAGAAAATGTATACTTCTATTTGTAGCCCAATTTCTCTCGACTAAGCACATACCTCATATGTCTATGTAAAGTGTTCGGCGGGCACAGTAGAGGGCTCAGAAGGGAAGGAGCGACAAGGGGATTTTGGAGCGTACGTTTTTCTGAAATGGTTTTTGGGGGGCATGTTGCATTTAGGAAGCCCCTATGGTGCCAGAACAGGAAAAAAAACCACATGGCATACCATTTTGGAAACTAGACCCCTTGAGGAACGTAAGAAGGAATAAAGTGAGCCTTAATACCCCACAGGGGTTTCACGACTTTTGCATACGTAAAAAAAAAAAAAAATTCACTAAAATGTGTGTTTCCCCCCCAAATTTCACATTTTTGCAAGGGTTAATAGCAGAAAATACCCCCCAAAATTTGTAAGCCCATCTCTTCCGAGTATGGAGGTACCCCATAAGTTGACCTGAAGCGCACTACGGGCAAACTACAATGCTCAGAAGAGAAGGAGTCATATTTGGCTTTTGGAGAGCAAATTTTGCTCGGGGGGCTTGTTGCATTTAGGAAGCCAGAACAGCAAAATAACCCCCACAAGGCATACCATTTTGGAAACTAGACCCCTTGAGGAACGTAACAAGGGGTACAGTGAGCATTTACCCCCCACTGGTGTCTGTCAGATCTTTGGAACAGTGGGCTGTACCAAATTTTTAATTTGCGCAGCCCACTGCTCCAAAGATCTGTCAGACACCAGTGGGGTGTAAATTCTCACTGCACCCCTCAATACATTCCGTGAGGGGTGTAGTTTCCAAAATGGGGTCACATGTGGTTTTTTTTTTTGTGTTTGTCAAAACCGCTTTAACAATCAGCCACCCCTGTGCAAATCACCTCAAATGTACATGGTGCACTCTCCCTTCTGAGCCTTGTTGTGCGCCCCCAGAGCACTTTACGCCCACATATGGGGTATCTCCGTAGTCGGGAGAAGTTGCATTACAAATTGTGGGGGGCTTTTTTCCCTTTTACCTCTTGTCAAAATGAAAAGTATAGGGCAACACCAGCATGTTAGTGTAAAAAATTTATTTTTTTACACTAACATGCTGGTGTAGACCCCAATTTCACCTTTTCATAAGGGGTGAAAGGAGAAAAAGCCCCCCAAAATTTGTAAGGCAATTTCTCCCGAGTACGGCGATACCCCATATGTGACCCTAAACTGTTCTCTTGAAATACGACAGGGCTCCGAAGTGAGAGCGCCATGCGCATTTGAGGCCTGAATTGGGGATTTGCATTGGGGTGGACATAGGGGTATTCTACGCCAATGATTCCCAAACAGGGTGCCTCCAGCTGTTGCAAAACTCCCAGCATGCTTGGACAGTCAACGGCTGTCCGGCAATACTGGGAGTTGTTGTTTTGCAACAGCTGGAGGCTCCTTGTAAACAGTGGCGTACCAGACGTTTTTCATTTTTATTGGGGAGGGGAGGGGGGCTGTGTAGGGGTATGTGTATATGTAGTGTTTTTTACTTTTTATTTTATTTTGTGTTAGTGTAGTGTAGTGTTTTAAGGGTACAGTCACATGGGCCGGGGATTACAGCGATTTTCCTGCTGCGAGTTTGAGCTGCCGCGCAAAATTTGCTGCATCGCAAACTTGCAGCCTGCATCGCAAACTTACTCACTGTAAGCCCCCTGCCCATGTGAATGTATCCTGTACATTCACATGGGGGGGACCTCCAGCTGTTGCAAAACTACAACTCCCAGCATGCACAGTCTATCAGTGCATGCTGGTAGTTATAGTTTTGCAACAGCTGGAGGCACACGGGTTGGGAAACACTGAGTTAGGAAACAGACAATGTTTCCCAACCAGTGTGCCTCCTGTTGTTGCAAAATCACAACTCCCAAACATTCTCAGGCATGCTGGGAGTAGTAGTTTGGCAACATCTTTAGAGCCAGATGTTGCCGTACTACAACTCCCAGCATGCTTGGAGTTGTAGTTTGCAACATCTGGAGGACTACAGGTTGCAGACCACTAATACAGTGGTTCCCAATCTGTGCCCTTCCAGATGTTGCAAAACTACAACTCCCAGAATGCCAAAACTGTCCTGGCATGCTGGGAGTTGTAGTTCTGCAACATCTGAAGGGCCAGATGTTACAGAACTACAACTCCCAGCATGCCTGGACAGTAAGGGCATGCTGAGAATGTGTAGTTTTGGAACATCTGGAAGGGCACAGTGGTCTCCAAACTGTGGACCTCCAGATGTTGCAAAACTGCAACTCCCAGCATGCCCAGATGCCAAGGGCTGTCTGGGCATGCTGGGAGTTGTAGTATATAGGGTCCCAACACAGCAATGCATGCCGCTTTACGGCGACGTGCATTGCTGTAAAGGGCCCGACCGCGGCTGAAGATCCACTCACCTGTCGCCGCCGCCGCCATCTTCCTCGCCGGGATCCGGGTCTTCAGGGACGAGGTAAGTACCGGGGCCGGTCCCCAGCACTCCCCCGTCCCCCGCCGCGTCCTCAGGTCTTCCTCTCGTCCTCTCCGGACTTCAAGGGGCCGGGCAGGACGGGAGGAAGTAACCGCCCCCCCTCCTGCGATTGGTCGGTTAACTAACCGACAGATCGCAGGGAATAGGAGGAGGTGGCAGGTTTGCCACCTCGCTCCTAGTCTTCAGCATGGTCCTGGCTGTCTGTGATCATGCGAAATTACCGGGCGGTCGGGTCCCAGAGACCCGATCAGCCCGGTATCGCTGCAGATCGCAAGGGCGATTTCCCTTGCGATTTGCGGCGATCACCGACATGGGGGGCATACATGGCCCCCCTCGGCGTTTGCCCTGGATCCCTGCTGAAGGATTTCAGCAGGGATCCGCTTCCGATCTCCGCCGGGTCATGGGTCCTTAAGAGGTTAAAGGAGTTACAATTGTTTAGTCTTGAGAAGAGACGTTTAAGGGGGGATATGATAAACGTATATAAGTATATTAATGGCCCATACAAAAAATATGGAGAAAAACTGTTCCAGGTTAAACCCCCCCAAAGGACAAGGGGGCACTCCCTCCATCTGGAGAAGAAAAAGTTTAGTCTCAAGGGGCGACACGCCTTCTTTACTATGAGAACTGTGAACTTATGGAACAGTCTACATCAGGAACTGGTCACAGCAGGAAAAATTAACAGCTTTAAAACAGGATTAGATACAATCCTGGAACAAAATAACATTAATGCTTATGAAGAAATATAAGATCCCATCCCTTCCCCAATACCGCGCCACACCCCTACCCCTTAATTCCCTGGTTGAACTTGATGGACATATGTCTTTTTTCGACCGTACTAACTATGTAACTATGTAACTATGTAAACAATGCTCCTTCTTCTTCTGGGAGAGAATGGTTGGGATATCTAGCTCCTCCCACACACACTATGACCTTCATGAACAAATGTAAAAGACACATAACAACATACAATGCACAATGTAAATAGCACAATATAATGAAACATCAATCATTTTGCAACCAACTTGTTCCTTTTAGCAGGATTTTTACTGAGATACTGCACTTATTTTAGAGTAATAATCAAATTTTTCATCGATTGATCTTTAAAAATAATTTGACAATAGATCAAGTTGCCATTAAAGGGGTAAAAATATCTTAGATAGTTAAGTCTCTACTACAGGACATTACATAAATGTTAAATGAATGTATGTCCTACTTTTGTCTTTACAATTTTTCTGATTGGGGTCCAACAATCTCCATTCTGGACGTTGAAAGAGAAGCTGTAAATGAAGAGGTGGCTGGGATTAAGGAATCAGCATGTAACACCCCAACAGGTGTAGATCCGCTGTGCCAATTACCAGTTTTCCTTTGAGCCATGTTGGGAGTGGAATCTAAATATTGCCCTGATTTTCATCCTTTATGCTGCAGGGGCGATATCCGGTTGCTACCACAAGAGGTGTCCTGGTAAAGTGGCAGTTGTGCCATAAATTTAAATAGTTAATTAACATATTAGCAACTGGCAGCTAATACAGCAGGTATCTCCAGAACCAAACCACAGATCCAGGCAGGGATGGAATGGCCATCGAGCTGTCTGACTGCCCTGATGTGATAAACAGTGTAAGTCTGTAGCAGCAGTAGGCAGCCCGCGGCTGCCGCTTTGAGGCTGGTGGCCGGAAGAAATTATTTTCTGCTGAGACAGGGGAACTTTTTGAGTGCCAGCACGCCGCACAGGCTGGGCAAATGCCATAAGAAAAGACTCTGTATGGGTACTGCTGTGGCCTGCCGCCCCCGCTTTATAAGCGGTGGATGGCAGTACCACTTTAAGACCTGTCACAGCCTCAGCAGCGTGATGTAACTCATGTTTCACTACAGTGTGCTGGGCAGCGGCTGCATATACAGGTGCCGCGCAGGCACGTGTCTTTGTGGAGTTGTCGTGGTGTGATGTGAGGTGTAAGGGGCAGATGGTGTTGTCCAGGGGTAGATTGTATTAACCCCTTCGTGTTCGTGATGCCAGGGCGTGGTTTGCCTATGTAACCACCTGAAGGTAGTACCGATAGTCCTAGGTTAGGCAGCGGCAAATAATAGTCCAAGGCCAGGTTAAGGTTAACGGTAGCTTTTACTGAGGTAGACAGATGGTATAGTCTATACAGTTAGGCCAGGTTCCCAGAGAGGTGACCAGTAACACAGGAGTCCTCGCAGCTTGCTGGGACTTGCAGTGACTTGAGAGACTATAGGTGCAGGCCACACTGACTACAATTGATTTGACTGAAGATGATGACAGCAGATAAAGATAACTTGACTTACTGACTTGTGGCTGCAATTTAGGTTGAGGCCTCCAGATGTGCTGGACTTGACCTAAGCAGAAAGTGAAGCACAAGAGCGAGATTGTAGTACCTCCCCCTATTATAAAAGCGGGTCGAGCAAGGAGCCCATAGAGCAACTACATGTCACTAGTGTTGAGCGGCATAGGCCATATTCGAATTTGCGATATTTCACAAATATATGGACGAATATTCGTCATATATATTCGCTAAATTCGCATATTCGTAATATTCGAGTTTTATTTTCGCATATGTGAAAATTTGCATATGCGGGAATTAGCATATGTGAAAATTAGCATATGCAAATTTTCACATATGCGAAAATTCGTACGCCAGTCTCACACAGTAGTATTAGAGCCTTCTTTACACCACACAAGCTTGAAGCAGAGAGGGATGATCACTGTGATGTGTACTGTGAAAAAAAAAAAAAAAGAATATTCATAATTGCGAATATATAGTGCTATATTCGCAAATATTTGCTAATTCACAAATATGCGATATTCGTTAATAAAATTCCCATTACAAATATTCGCGAGCAAAACTACGTGTCACCTAGTGCTCTCTGGGTAACAAACATATGACTTAAACATGTGACAAACATTATCATTAGAGATGAGCGAACTTTTTAAAAATTCAGTTTGGGCAATTTGCTGAATTTTTCCGAAAAGTTTGTTTTGGGTCGAATAAATTTACAGCGAAACTGTATTAAAAACTATTTATGGCCTACAGAGAGCCCCAAAAGGGGTATAGAACACTTTGCCTTGCTGTAACACGCATAGGGAGTGTGCTATGTTAGTGAAATCATACTGCTATTCACTTTGGCATGCAGATTACAGGCATTGCCATTAGAATCACCGCTGCAGAGCGTCTATGTGGCAGCAGGAAGACCATAAGGTGTCAAAATTGAAGAGGATAAAGAGATCTTTTATGTCATATTTAATGTAATTTGAAGTGAAAATTTAATTTTTTCATTACCCATTCTGGGGAGCATCAAGCTGGCAGTCCTCCGCCAGGCGAGATACCACCTGTTGCAACCCCTGCCTCTCAGTGCCCCCCTGATTATGAAAGTATGAATATTTCATTTAATTAGTTATGGCTCATTGCTATTGCTCATGTTTCATTGGATTCTTGTGATAATTCCACAGGTCATATGATGTCGACGGCCAAAGGTCCTCAGTCTTGAAAAAAATTACAACCCCTAAGATTAAAGGGGTTTTCCCTTGTTTATACTGTTTTTTGTTATTATGTTTGTGTGTTATGTGTGTATAAGTATGTGTTTTTTTATGTGTGTTGTGATTATGTATATATGTATTTTCTTACCTTTTGTGAAGATCCGGAAGCTGGCCACTTTTTCTTCCAGCGGCTTGCTGTGTAACCTCGGCCTCCGCCATGTTGTGTTCGGTAAGTGGGATTTCGGGGGGTGTGTTCTTGCTTCTGTCCTTCCTATCTTCTGATGTCCGAGGCCAATCTTTTCTTCCTGTTTCTTCCGTGGCTAAGCGACGAATCTGCGGCCTCTTCCGGTGCATGCGCAGGTAGTTTGTTTTTTTACCAATAAAGTTTTTTTTGTCTAATTGAAATTTAAAGCCTACTGGAACTGAGGAACTTCTACCACAGTTCCCTGTTTCTGCTAGTCCTTGGCAATATTCCTTGTATTACTGGTTTGGTATTAACATGGCAATAATGTTGGAAGAGTAACTCAAGGATAGCCACAAGTTTCCTACAATACACAGTCAATATATGGAGACCATTTAGTGGCTGAATGACACAGCCTGGAGGTGGCTGAAGCATGAGGAGACCATATAGTGGCTGAATGAAACAGCCTGGAGGTGGCAGCAGCAGCTTCAGGAGTCCTGAAAGTGACCCGGTGACAGAGTGGTGCGGTGGGTGGCAATACCAGTACCCGGTGATGAAGGTGGCTGGAATGTTTGTAACTGGGGAGCAGTGCCTTAAATCTGTTATGCTACACCATATTTGTGCAGTGTTGGTGTAGCACCATGGTCAATCTACTCTGATGCATCTGGCATTGGTGGGTGGAAATCCTGGCTGATCCACGCCTGATTCATCTTCACAAAGGTCAATCTCTCCACATTTTTTGTGGACAGACGAGTTCTCCTTGGGGTGACTATGGCCCCCGCTAAAGCTTAAGGAGGGTGTGCTTTGCATTGTACGAATGACTAAAGGGCATGCTAAGTTTCCTTCCCATTCTTAGGATGTCTTCCAAATGGGGGGAACACTTCAGGAACTGCTTGACAACCAGATTTAACACGTGTGCCATGCAGGGTGCATGGGTCACCCTTCCTTGTCACAGTGCGACCACAATGTTCTTCCCGTTGTCGGTCACCATGGTTCCCATTTCCAGTTTTTGTGGAGTAAGCCATGCTCCGATTTCTTTACGAATGACTTTTAGCAGTTCATCCCCCGTGTGACTGTTTTCGCCAAGGCAAACCATGTGAAGAACAACCGGACATGTATTGTCCCTGACCATAGTTACAGCTCGTCGGCACTGCCATGCACTTTGGTACACACCAACAGGTTCAAGGACTGGCCCACCTTCTCTTCCACAAAATTGTGCAGGGCTGGTACTGCCTTCTTCACAAAGAAATGATGGCTTGGTACTCTCCACCTCAGCTCGGCACAAACCATCAGTTCTCTGAAAGGTGCAGAGTCCACCACTTGAAAAGGGAGGGACTGCAGCACCAGCAACTTAGACAGGAGCACATTCAGCTTATGCGCCGTTGGATGAGTGGGCTCATACTATTGTCTCTTAGACATGGCTTCTCGGATGGATTGTTCGTGGAATGGCTGACTAAAAGTGGGAGAAGCAGGAGCATCTGGAGCGTCAGAAGGAGGGTATGACAGCTCCCTTCGGCTGAGGTGGTGGAGCCTTGGCTGGCTGAAGGAGGGAGCGGCTGCCCACTGGGTGATGCAGTAGGCTGGGCCAGTACATGGAAGCCACGGTTCTCCCAGGCCGCTTTATGGTGGTGAAGCATGTGTTGATGCAGGGCTGTGGTGCCAACATTGGGACCCTGGCCTTGCTTCACCTTCCACCGACATATCTTGCATGTGGCTATGTGAACCTCCTCCGGATGCTTGATGAAAAACTGCCACACCGCCGAGTAGCTGATTTTCCCACCAACAGTCCGCACTAATTGACTGCTACTGCCGCCGTCTTCAGGAACCCCTGTTCCACTACCTCCCAAAAAGGTAGGCTGCTGCGAAGCAGGTGGTCTCCCCCAGGTACATTTGGCTCCAGAATTTCCACCTCTGCCACCACGCTGACTGACAACCATGTTACCGTCTTGCTGGCTCAGCTGATGCCTCACGGGCAACCTGGAACCCTCTTCTCCTGATGATGATGAAGCCCCTTCTGCACACGGCTCCCAAGTGCGATTGGCTTCGTCATCATCGAGTTGTATCTGCAAGTTACTGATGTCCTCCTCAGGTTCCTCAACAGTGTCTGCTTCAGGAGCCTGAACGTTCGCAACACCACCTCCCACGCCACTCTCATCACTACTTGCCCACCTACCGGAGGAAGCGGTGGATGTCTCCCCCACCTCTTGGCTGGGTAGTAGCTGCTGACTGTCCTCTAGTATATTGTCCTCACTAAATAGTGGAGCTAAACCCACAGCATAAAATACTTCTGTGGGGGAGGGAACAGCATAGGACAGAGGCAGCTGGAGGACAGGGTAGTGAAAGTAAATGCGTTTGATCCAGCAATACCGTAAAACATCAATTCTTTATTTGTATTCCAAAGTGAGAAAAATCTTGCAAGACAACCCTCACATCACACCGCCTAGCCGGTGACACACGACAACATAGACGCATTTCAAGTGCATGCACAGTCTTGATCACCATAACACCTGTTCACACCTTGCCCTCTAAGTACGAGACCCGGAGGGAGGAGTCACTAATTGTGAATTTAAAATATATAACTATGTAAAATCATATAACAAAAAACAGGTTCAAAAGGTGTTTACCATGAACTTGGAAAAAATGTATGTGCACAACCGCTTGTCATATTGTGTATCTTGACGTGTCAGGCGATTAAAGACTGCTGTGAGGGTGACATGCAGGTGTGAACAGAAGCCTATACACACATTTATAGAGCAAACAAGTGTTTGTCTGAAAGATCAATGGATAGGTGGTGTGATGTGAGGATTGTCTTGCAAGATTTTTATCGCTTTGGAATACAAATAAAGAATTGATTTTTTATGGAATTGCTGCATCAAACGCATTTTCTTTCACTACTACGTATCAAGCTGGGCCAGGCCGAGGATCCGCGCAAGACCATTGGGAGGTGAGCTAAGATTTTGCTTGCACTTTCACTTAACTCTGGTTTATGGCCATTCTCCGTGCTCCCCCCATACATCGTTTGCACAAGTCATACAAGCACTTCATTTTATTACCACACACACCACCAAAGACGCCAGGTTTTCACACTTCTGTAGTTCACCTGTTTGCTGCAAGCCATAAGAAATGTATAGTCTTTTGACCATACATAATGGTGACTGGGCAACAGCCTACAAAACGCAATCACAATGAAAAAGCAGTTGAGCTATTTTCCATGTCAGGGCAGCAGGAGCAGACACAGGTGAACTTAAAGGTTTTATTACAGGACTTGGAGAAGCTTTTATAACAAGAAACAAGATTGTGGTGGGCTCAAACAACTTTAACTAACTATCTCAGTCAATAAATGATCCCTAGAGGACTCAGAATTAAGAAAACACCAACCACAATGTATTGTGATGAAATGCTCAATGAGTGGTTTGTTCTAAAACACTCATCAATATTATAATTAAATATGAATATAGAAAATTGGACACTGTGCAAGAAGAGCTCAATAAAACTAAGGAAGAGGTGGACAAATATAAATGTGGTGTCCCGGTACCGCACCCTATACGGTACCTGTATAGAGGTCCCCATAGCCAGAGTTCCTAGGACGTCGGGGTCCTTCTTATCTAGTCCGCCCCTTGTCACCTCTCATCTAGGTATTAGTAATCTAACAGTTTATTCAGGATTTATATAAATATAATTGTACAAATGTATATAATTGGTTAATTACCTGTACGGAGCGTAGCAGGACCTGCGGGTCACGTGATCAGGTAGACTCTATGGTTTTTGCTTAAGGACCTTTGGAGGTCCCTATGACATATTGCACCCATCATTCCTTGTAACGGGGAGTGACAGTTATTCGGACCAATCAAGCGGCCCTTCCCCTGCCCATATTAGGGAGCGGCGGCCATTGTTAGCTCTCTTTCCTCGTGGGCTGTTGTTAGAGATGGATCTGCGCTGCTGTCATCCGTGAGTTTCGGCCCGAGCCTTGCGGCGACGGATGATCATTACAAAACCGTGAGTGTATCAATCCCTAAGCACTCTGCAAGATCACCAGACCATATCTATCGCAAATTACCCTGAATTCTGAGACTTATAACAAAAGTCAAGGTCCGCAGCAACTGTCAGTCACTGAAGTGTATGGAGACTGTTTGAATGAGACTTTTACTGTTCATTGGATGTACCGCAAGCCTTAAAGTTCAGTCATTTTATGCATGCACCTATCGTTACTGGGAAGGGCTGCGATAG
The DNA here is from genome assembly GCF_029499605.1 of Hyla sarda. Taxonomy (NCBI): domain Eukaryota; kingdom Metazoa; phylum Chordata; class Amphibia; order Anura; family Hylidae; genus Hyla; species Hyla sarda. The sequence continues at coordinate 81,181,685 of NC_079194.1, read as the reverse complement.
GCCGGAGAATTACCTCAGCATACTAGCCCTCAGCCTGGCATCACGAACTATAGGGTTAACCTTAACCCCTGATATACTGAAGCACAACCATGATTACACTACCCCTACCCCAGAGGCCTTACAACATAAAGACCTACCAGATTATGACCAGTTCCAATCAAAAACAAATGAAAGAGTGGATAAATTAGAAAGTTACATTATGGAAATGAAAAAAGTAAAATACAGAAGGGATACAAAGGACTATACACTAAATCAAGTATATGATTGGGCCAAATGTGACCGCAATATCCCTCAGTCCATATTGAAGAAGAGTGGGTATAAACGTAAACCTAGAAATTATCCCAAAGTACCGTATTTATTGGGGTATACCACGCACCGGCCTATAACATGCACCCTCATTTTACCAAGGATATTTGGGTAAAAAAAAGTTTTTTACCCAAATATCCTTGGTAAAATGATGGTGCGTGTGTGTGCATGCGTATACCCCGATACACCCCCAGGAAAGGCAGGGGGAGAGGGGCCGTCGCTGCCCAATTCTCTCCCCCTTCCTTTCCTGGGGTCTAGAGCCCTGCTGCCGCCACTTCTCTCCTGCTGGCTATCTGCGCCGCTGCCCATTCTCTCCCCCTGACTATCGGGGCAGCGGCGCCGACAATGGGTGCCGCTGCCCCTTCTCTCCCCCTGTCTGTCGGCGCCGCTGCCCCATTGCCGGCGCCGCTTCTCTCCCCCTGGCTATCGGCGCCGGCAATGGGGCGCCGGCACTGATAGCCAGGAGGAGAGAACGGGCAGTGGCACCAATAGCCAGGGGGAGAGAAGGGCCGGCAGCAGGGCTTTAGACCACCGGACAGGCAGGGGCAGAGAAGCCGGCAGCGGTGGCGGTCTCTGCACCTGCAAAGTCACTGCAGTTTATTAATTTAAAGCGCCCGCTTTAAATAATTGAACTGCAGCGGCTTATCGGCATATAACACGCAGGTAGACTTTAGGCTAAAAATTTTAGCCTAAAAAGTGCGTGTTATACGCCGATAAATACAGTAACTTTCAATTCCGCAGAAGTAGAAACGGATGAAGCAGAAAGCACCTGTTCAGACAGTTCAAACTCCCAGGAGAGGAGTAACACGCCCAATCCATGTAAACAAAAAAACTGGAAAGGCAGCAAAGGAAGAAAACCCAGAGAGCTGGACGAAAACACAGGAGGAGTAACAGCAGGAGACATGCTTAAGACACGCAGCCGAACAGTGAAGAAAGCAACATCTTGAACCTATATTCCAAAATCCAAAATACGGGTCACATTGAAGTGCTATCATGGGGGTTAAATTTCACACCAACAAATATGTTTAATGTGTTTCACACACTAGTTTAAATCAATAAGTTTGTGCGGAATTTTACAGTTAAACGGCACTTCCTGGACTTGGACACTGGTGAAACTCCCAATATAAAGGTTAAAACACAAAATCAATTTTGATCACTCACATTCTCAGAACAACAAATGTTGGTTGCACTAGAAGATCTTTCCTAACTATGAAAATGTAATTGAAATATGGATGTCACCACTAATGTTTATCATGTAAACAAAAATCCATATTTTTATCCATTGCAGTCCTGCACCGATGGTATAGACAAATATTTGTAAGTTATGGAGCAAGAATTAACAAATTTATATAGGAATTCCAATCATAACAAATTCAATAACCATAATACAATGCAACGTGCAGCATGGAAGGATTTACAGGAAGATAATTCCATAGTTATTTACATGTCAGATAAAGGAGGAGTGGTGACTGTAATGGATAAAGATAAATATATTGCACAGATTTACGAATTACTTGCAGATGGTGAAGTGTATGGCAGGTTAAAGGGGAATCCTACCTTACAGTTTGCTAGGGAACTTGAAATTATTCTGAAGGAAGGCGTTAAATGTATTAACTAATAGAGAAATTGAAAATTTACAAGGTGAGAACCCAGTAACCCGAATTTTGTATACATTACCAAAATTGCACAAGGGGGTAAATCCCCCTCCCATGCAACCAATAGTTTCAAGCCGGGGTTTGCTGCTTTGGGTACATGGCGATCTGATTGGAGCTGGTTAACTTGCAACGTTGTGTTGCTGTATACCTGCATACCATGGCCAGTAGCCCTAGAAGCTCTGAAGCACCATTTAGCTCCCAATAGTAGGTACTCAGCCGATTTGTGTGAATACATAAAACAAGTCACGTGGTTCTTAATGTCACATAATTTCTTTTTGATGAACAATTCCATATCCAACATAGCGGAGTTGTAATGGGGACAAAACATTCTACCTCATTAGCAAACTTAACCATGTCTTATTGGGAAGATAAAAATGTTTTTTCTATGAATTATCATTTTTCTGTTTATGTACAATGGTATGGAATATTCATAGATGATCTCCTCATCTAGAGGTGTAATATGTCTTCCATACCATTGTTCATTGACCATTTAAACACAAACACATTTAATTTAAAATGTACTTTTCATGTAAATCATGTTACGGTACATTTTCTAGATCTTAAGTTAATGGGAATTTCTGAAATGTGGATCCAGACAGAAACCTTTAGAAAACCTATATCGGGCACCACGGTACTAAGGGCAGACAGCAACCATTCCCACAGACCATCTGGGCTATACCCATAGGTGAATTGACTAGACTCAAGTGGAATTACACTTCACAATTCAAGAACTTAGAAGAGGCAAAGGCCCTGCTTTGCTTGGTTACAGTCGGGCACATATGAACAAAGACAAATAAATTGTGAACCGCAAAATTTGCCAAAATTTGATAAAAGGCAATAACAACAAAATCCAACTTGTAAACAATTCTGCTAAAACTTTTCTAGCCATCACTTATAGTACACAATTCAAAACTATAGGAAACCTTGTACAGTGATCCCTCAACTTACAATGGCCTCAACATACAATAGTTTCAAAATACAATGGTCTTTTCTGGACCGCTGTAACTTGTTGCCAGACTCAACATATGTAACGGAGCTGGATGTGGATTCTCTACCTGTGTGGCTGATGACTCGGACCATATCAGGGAGCGGAGTCTAAGGTGCCGCTGGTCTTCACCAGAGCCCGCTGCAAGGCAGAATGGGCTTGCTGCGGCAGGCTACACCCAGGTCGCTACCCCCGACACGGCTCGACCACATAGGTAACTTGAAGAGGTACTGAAGGAAGAAGCAGTAGCGTAGTCAACGTAGCAGAAGCTCAAGGTAGGCAGCAAAGGTTCGTAGTCAAAAAACGTAGCAGGAAGGTCTGCATACACGGGTATGACAAACAGGCAATAGGAACTCTTTCTCTCAGGCAATAGGCACTGAAGATCTGGCAGGAAAGTGTGGGAGGTGCAAACAACTTATAATGTGGTGTCAGGTATAAACACTAATTATGGGCGTACTGGCCCTTTAAATTTCAGAACTCTGGCATGGGCGCGCCCTAAGGGACTGAGACGCGTGCGCCGTAGCTGAGAGCTAGAAGGAGCTGCAGGAGCGGAGCATGGTAAGAGAAGGGCTGGGATTCGCATGCGGGCGCGTCCTGCGATGCGAATCCCGGCCCGGCCGGCGGTCAGGGACACAGGGACACTGCGCTCACAGCCAGTGCTTTGCAGCTGGAGCACAGTATGTAACAACATACAGTGCTTCAGACAGTCCAGATCTACAAAACGTGTCAAGGGCTGGAAGAACCGACCAATCAGAATGGACATTTACTGGTAAAAGTGTACCGTATTTTTCGGCGTATAAGACGCACTTTTTCTTCCCCAAAACTAAGTCCGTGCGTCTTATACGGCGAATACACCCCTATCGCGGCGGTCCCTGCGGCCATCAATGGCCAGGACCCGGGGCTAATACAGGACATCACCGATCGCGGTGATGCCCTGTATTAACCCTTCAGACGCGGCGATCAAAGCTGACCGCCGCGTCTGAAGGGAAAGTGACACTAACCCGGCTGTTCAGTCGGGCTGTTCGGGACCGCCGCGATTTCACCACGGTGGTCCCGAACAGCCCGACTGAATAGCCGGTTTAGTGCTTACAGGACACCGGGGGGGACCTTACCTGCCTCCTCGGTTTCTTCTCTGTTCAAGGATTCCCTGTATGCCGGCGCTCTCCTTCCTCGTCATCACGGAGAGTGAGGATACCCGGCCGGCAGTAGAGACATTCCAGAGCGACGGGGACAAGGGGACAGCGATGGAGCGACATCCAGGGCAGCGGTGACGGGTCCGGAGCGGCGGGGACACGTGAGTATTACCTCCTCCTGCAGTGGTCTTCAATCTGCGGACCTCCAGATGTTGCAAAACTACAACTCCCAGCATGCCCGGAGTTGTAGTTTTGCAACATCTGGAGGTCCGCAGGTTGAAGACCACTATTGGGTTCAAAATCTTAATTTTTTTTGATTTTGCCCCTAAAAACTGGGTGCGTCTTATACGCCGGTGCGTCCTATAGGACGAAAAATACGGTATGCACTGACTGGCTGACTGGTTGGACCCCCTACAGTACAGGGAGCTACTAAATGTTCTGTACTGCTCTTTACCCATGCCAGGGATAGCTGCTCTAGGTGAGGGCGGCTCTATTTTACTTTATTGAGACATTGTGTGTACTGTGCAGAACCCTGAAGAAGCGCCTGTCCTCTACATAGACAGTGATTTATATCTTCCAGCAGATCTGTATTACTCTTATACGTAAGGATTTGCTTTATCTATATTAGTTATCTACTTAGTTTTCTTTAATCCTCACTTTTTCCTATTTTTGGATGACATTTTGGTGGCTTCAGACCCAATTACCAGGTCTCCATAGTTATGGTCTGAACAATAGTTTCAACATACAATGGTTGTCCTGGAACTAATTTATATTGTAATTTGTGGGACCACTGTATATAAACATTTGTACTTACTTAAGGAAGATGAGAAATTATCTAACATTCTAGCACAAGGGTTAGCTTCGGAAACGCAAAATGTGAACAGGTGGCCCAATAGTGTCGGCTTCTATAAATGCGGAGAGACACAATGTAAGGCATGTGGAGTGGCCCAGGTGTGTAAAGAATTTTCAGATGCGTCAGGCAATCATGCATACAAGATTAAACAACATTTAAATTCAGTGGCGTTGCTAAGGTTGGTGTCACCCGGTGCGATATAAAATGGTGTCACCCCATACCTACCCCCCCAGTAAGTTTTTAGCTTGTTGTGACAGGTGCCACTGATGTAGAGCAGTGTGAAAAATTCCAGTATAATAATCAAATATACCAATTGCCAAAGAATGGGAAAGCGCTAAAAAAGGTTTCACCAATTAAAACTACAGCTCCCAGTATGACCTAAGCAGTGGTGAGGTTATGCTGGGAGCAGGCCCGGTGCTGTCATAAGGCAAACCATGCATCCGCTTGAGGGCGCATGGACTCGCAGCCAATGGGGGCGGAAAAATGAAGACTTTTTATACTAAGACCCCCACCTGTGCGCCCCGCCACCGCAAGGCAGAGGTCACTGCCACCACTCCACCCTCTCTGGTTTTATTGCTGCGGCCCACCGAGATTCCCGAAATGTAGCTTCGCTTGTGTAGGCAGAAATCCTTGCACCGACCCTGGCTGGGAGTTGTAGTTTTACTCATCACAACTGCAGAACTTACAAGTGACTACAGCTCTGATGGGACATAATGAGGAAAATACACAATAATATCAGTGACTACAGGTGACTTCTCTATAGTCTTTCCTTATGCACCCTCATCATACATAAGGAGGATCATCCTCCTGCCAGTGGCACCCCCATCATCCAGGATGGTGGGGGGTGCTACTGGCAGAAGGATGATCCTCCCAATGGATTATGAGGGTGCTACGGCCAGGATGATGGGGGTGCTACATCTGCAGGAGCATCCTCCTGCCAGTAGCACCCCCATCATCCTGGAGGATTATCTGCTGATGGATGATGGGGGTGCAGCACCCCCATAATTCATCAGTAGCACCCTCATCATACATAAGGAGGATCATCCTCCTGCCAGAGGCACCCCCCATCATCCAGGAGGATGATCCTGCTGATGGATGATGGGGGTGCTACTCACAGGAGGATGATCCTGCTGATGGATGATGGGGGTGCTACTCACAGGAGGATGATCCTGCTGATGGATGATGGGGGTGCAGCACCCCCATCATTCATCAGTAGCACCCCCATCATACATAAGGAGGATCATCCTCCTGGCAATGGCACCCCCCAGAGCCTCTCAGCACCCCCTTTCTCCCTGTTACATTAAAACATTAAATCAGTGTTTCCCAACCAGGGTGCTTCCAGCTGTTGCAAAACTACAACTCCCAGCATGCCCGGACAGCCAAAGGCTGTCTAGGCATGCTGGGAGTAATAGTTTTGCAACAGCTGGAGGCACCCTGGTTGGGAAACACTGCATTAAATACACAGTTTTGCAGAGAGGTCTCACCAGCCTCTTGTCTTCACTTTCTCCTCTCCCCGGGCGGCTCCAGGTCCAAGAATGTCCGGGGGTTGGAGAGGAATTTATCACCCATGAATCCTCAGAAGACGCGGAGCACATGAGGCAGGGACACGTCGGGGGAGGGAGCAGACGTGCGCACGGCACTTCTGTTCCCAGAAAGCATTGCAGGTCTTAAAGAGGCAGCTTCCTGGGGCTGGGGGATAGGATTTAGTGTCGGGGGCTGAAACTGCAGTGCGGCAGCCTGCAGGTAATGAAAGAAGCCTCTTCTGTCTGGGGATTCTGCAAATACCGGCTGAGTTGAGTGACGGTGTGCAGATGGGGGGGGGTGCTGCCGGCCGTGGTGTCACCCCTCCAGACTGGTGTCACCCGGTGCGCTCCGCACCCCGCGCACCCGGGTCGCAACGCCACTGTTTAAATTGTAATTTGACAAATGTAGCATGCATGATTGAATGCACATTTTGTAACCTAAATTATTTGGGGTGCACCACACGAAGGTTGAAAAAAAGGAACATCTTAACGATGCTGTCAACGCAAATGGGAACCAAAACAAATCTGGTGCATCTTTACATTTCTTTGAGAAACATAATGCCTATGTCCGCAACTTCAAGATGTATGACATAAAGAAAGTTTTTTTCATTATGTGCCAGGTTATACCCAACTTTGATTAACATTGTGCCCCTCCCATTTGTGGCTCCGCCTCTACATGGCCACAAATTGCTAAAATGGGCTGCTTATTGTAAAATGCCCGGGCCTATTTTTGGTCCCAGTCTGGCCCTGGGTCCAGGTGAGTAATACCGTATTTATCGGGGTATACCACGCACCGGCCTATAACACGCACTCTCATTTTACCAAGGATATTTGGGTAAAAAACAGTTTTTTACCCAAATATCCTTGGAGAAATGAGGGTGCGTGTGTGTGCATGTGTATACCCCGATACACTGTTTCTGACCCCGCAGAAGCCCCCAGGAAAAGCAGGGGGACAGAGGCCATCGCTGCCCGCTTCTCTCCCCCTGCCTTTCCTGGGGTCTAGAGCCCTGCTGCCGCCGCTTCTCTCCCCCTGGCTTTAGGCGCCTTCCCCATTGCCGACGCCGCTGCCCCATTGCCTTCCCCAATCCCCAGTTGTATAATTACTTATTGTGGGGGTCGAATCCGCGCTGCTTCTGGCTCCGATGCCGGTCTCCTGCGTTGTTGCTATGCGCTGCAATGCGACATCACTCGTCATTACACCGCGCAGTGCATAGCAATGACGCAGGAGACCGACACCGGAGCCAGAAGCAGCGCGGATCCGACCCCGGCAACAGGTAATTATACAACCGGGGATGGGGGGAGGCAATGGAGTAGCGGCGCCGGCAGTCTCTGGACCCCAGGATAGGCAGGGGCAGAGAAGCCGGCAGCGACGGCAGGTCTCTGGACCTGCAAAAGCCGCTGCAGTTCATTGATTTAAAGCGCCCGCTTTAAATCATTGAACTGCAGTGGCTTATCGGCGTATAACACGCAGGTAGACTTTAGGCTAAAAATTTTAGCCTAAAAAATGCGTGTTATACGCCGATAAATACGGTATATATTTTTATCCGGTTAACCCGCACTATAACCCTGTGTATTGGGTTTACTGCAGGTGAACCAGCTGTAAGTTTCCCCTTAAAGACATAACATTTATGTGGGGATACAAGCAGTAAGTGATCTTCAATGCTGCCTTCTATAAGTTGCCAAACTACAATTCCCAGCATGCCCAGACAGCCTTTGGCTGTCTAGGCATGCTGGGAGTTGTAGTTTTGCAACAACTGGAGGCACCCTGGTTGGGAAACACTGCGTTAAGTAACAAACTCTCAGTGTTTTGCAACCAGTGTGCCTCCAGCTGTTGCATAACTACAACCCCCAGCATGCAAGGACAGCCAAAGGGAATGCTGTGAGTGTTAGTATTATGCTTCCTGCTGTTGCATAACTACAAGTCCCAGCATGCCCTTCAGCTGTCACTGCATGCTGAAAGTTGTAGTTTTTGCAATGGCTCAAGGCACACTGGCTGCGAAACACTGAGAGTTTGTTACCTAACTCAGTGTTTCGCAACCAGTGGGCCTCCAGCTGTGGCAAAATACAACTTCCAGCATGCACTGATAGACCATACATGCTGGGAGTTGTCGTTTTGCAACAGCTGGAGGCACACTGGAGGAATACACTCTGTGTTTTGCAGCCAGTGTGCCTCCAGCTATTGCATAACTACAGCCCCCAGCATGCGCAGACACCCAAAGGGCATACTGGTAGTGGTAGTTTTGCAACAGCTGGAGGTTTGTCCCCCACCCCCCATGTGAATGCACAGGGTACATTCACACGGGCGGGGGTTTACAGCGAGTTTGAGATGCAGCTAATTTTCCGCCGCAGCTCAAACTCCCAGTGGGAAAATCGCTGTAAACCCCTGCCGTGTGAGTGTATCCTAAAAATACTACACTACACTAAAGCATAATAAAGGGTAAAACATTACATATACACATACCCCTAGACAGTGATAGCTGTCATCCCCCTCCCATAGGCTTGTATTGAGGGGCAGAGCATGACGTCACACGGGGGTGCAGGCGTGACGTCACCCGCCCTGTGATTGCCCGTAATCAGACCCGGAAAGAACAAGCTCCGGGGACTGATTACAAACGGGGTGCCGCGTGCAAGATCATGGGGGTCACCAGCGGCAGGACTCCTGCAGTCAGGCATCTTATCCCCTATCCTTTGGATAGGGGTTAAGATGTCTAAGCACCGGAGTACCCCTTTAAGGCATGTAGTTTCCAAAATAGAATGCTATGTGTTTTTTTGTTTGTTTTTTTGCTGTTCTGGCACCATAGAGGCTTCCTAAATGTGACATGCCCCCCAAAAACCATTTCAGCTAAATTTGCTGCTTTCAAAAAGCCAAATGTGGCTCCTTCTCTTCTGAGCATTGTAGTGCACCCGCAGTGCATTTGAAGTCCACACATGGGGTATTTCCATACTGAGAAGAGATGGGGTTACAAATTTTGGGGGGCATTTTCTCCTATTACACCTTGGAAAAATTTTAAATTTGGGGGGAAACTAGCATTTTAGTGAAAATTAATTTACACATCAAACTTTAACGAAAAGTCGTCAAACACCTGTGGGGTTTTAAGGCTCACTGTACCCCTTGTTACGTTCCTTGAGGGGTGTAAATTCCAAAATAGTATGCCATGTGGGATTTTTTTTGCTGTTCTGGCACCATAGGGGCTTCCTAAATGTGACATGCCTCCAAAAAACCATTTCAGAAAAACTCACTCTCCAAAATCCCATTGTCGCTCCTTCCCTTCTGAGCCCTCTACGGCACCCGCCAAACACTTTACATCCCCATTTGAGGTATTTCTTTACTCTAAAGGAATGGGGCTACAAATTTTGGTGGGTTTGCTCCTTTTACCCCTTGCAAAAATTCAAAAACTGGGTCTACAAGAACATGCGAGTGTAAAAAATTCAGATTTTGAATTTTCTCCTTCACTTTGCTGCTATTCCTGTGAAACACCTAAAGGGTTAACACACTTACTAAATTTCATTTTGAATACTTTGAGTGGTGCAGTTTTTATAATGGGGTCATTAGTGGGATATTTCTAATGTGAAGGCCCTTAAAATCCACTTCAAAACTGAACTGGTACCTGAAAAATATTGATTTTGAAAATTTAGGGAAAAATTGGAAAATTGCTGCTGAGCTTTGCAGCCCTCTGATATAGAGATGTCGCGAATTGTATGCCGGCGAACAGTTCCCGGCGAATTTCGCATGTTCGCGTTCGCATCGCCGGGCAAACATATGTGAAGTTCGATCAGCCCCCTATACTTTAACAGTGCAGTATACTTTGACCCTGTGAGTCAGAGTCAGCAGACACATTACAGCCAATCAGCAGCAGTCCCTCCCTTCCAGACCCTCCTACCTCTTCCACGGATGCCATTTTAGCCTCATTCAGCATGCTGCAGGCTTAGGAAGTGGAGGGTTAGAGAAGCTGCTCCTGCTGTATAGGGAAAGCGATAGCTAGGTTGCTGCTAGGTGGTGTATTCAGGGTCCAGTTTACTCCTAAAGCACTAGTGTAACATCTGCTTTAAGGACAGCACCCAAAAAAGCCCTTTTTAGGGCTGAAATATATCAGTCCTGGTTGGGAGGGAACCGCTGGTTAAAAGGAGTTCTCCAGAATCAAACTTAAGTTCCTTCAAGCAACTAACTACTACAGTATTCAAAGGGCTGAAAGATATCAGTCCGTGAGTCTTGCAACAGCTGGAGGCACCCTGGTTGGGAGGGAACCGCCGGTTAAAAGGGGTACTCCAGAATTAAACTTAAGTTCCTTCAAGCAACTATCTACTACAGTATTCAAAGGGCTGAAAAATATCAGTCCGTGTGTTTTGCAACAGCTGTAGGCACCCTGGTTGGGGACCACTGCTTAAAAGGGGAACTCCGCTGGCAAGCTTTTTTTTCCTTAAAGCAACTTACTACTATAGTATTCAAAGGGCTGAAATATATCAGTCTGTGTGTTTTGCAACAGCTGGAGGCACCCTGATAGGGGACCACTGCATAAAAGGGGAACTCCGCTGGCAAGCTTTTTTTCTTTAAAGCAACTAACTACTACAGTATTCAAAGGGCTGAAATATATCAGTCTGTGTGTTTTGCAACAGCTGGGGGCACCCTGGTTGGGGACCACTGCATAAAAGGGGAACTCCGCTGGCAAGTTTTTTTGCTCATTGTCACACTAGTGCAAATCACATTAGGTATGACAGTTGTGCAAATAAAATAAAAAAAACCTTTTTTGGCTGTTAAATAAAATCAGTCGTCACTGTCAGTGCACGGCAGAGTTGCCATTTTTCTTGCCTGCAGGGAAAATTGTGTCACCCTAGTGCAAATCACATTAGGTGTGACAGTTGTGCAAATAAAAAAAAAAACCTTTTTTAGCTGTTAAATAAAATCAGTCGTCACTGTTAGTTCACGTCACAGTTGCCATTTTTCTTGCCTGCAGGGCAAATTATGTCACCCTAGTGCAAATCACATTAGGTCTGACACTTGTGCAAATTTAACCAAAAAAAATGACAGGCAGAGGAAGGCCACCCCGAAGGGGCCGTCGTGGAGCTGGGATTCTCTTTGGCCCTAGAATGGCCAGTGTTCAGAGGCCACGTACCCTGAACCCCCAGAGTTCTGAGGACTTAGTTGACTGGCTATCACAAGACACCCGATCTACTACTAAAGTTTCCGCTTGGAACCTTGATGCACCGTCCTTCTCCTCCTCTAGCTTAGCTTCAGGCACCTCTCATGCTACCACTTGCCTGCCTGCCGCCACCACCAACACTAGCACCACAGCAGCTTTACTTGATCCGTTGAGGAGTTATTTACACATCAGTTTGAAGACATGAGTGATGCAGAACCATTATTGCCAGAGGATGTAGTTAACAGGGATATGTCTCAGTCAGGCAGCATTACACACATGGACGTACGGTGTGATGATGATGTTGTACCCGCTGCTGCTTCCTTTCTTGAGGTGTCAGATAGCGGTGAAGGTGTTGATGATGACGATGTGTCCGTGGATGCCACGTGGGTGCCTGCTAGAAGAGAAGAAGAGGGGGAAAGTTCAGATGGGGAGACAGAGAGGAGGAGGAGACGAGTTGGAAGCAGGGGGAGGTTGTCGCAAGGAGCTAGTGGCACAGTCAGACAGCATGCAACGGCACCCGGGGTCAGCCAGACGTGACGCCAATCAACGCATGCTGTTGCCACCACCAGAATGCCGTCATCGCAGAGCTCAGCAGTGTGGCATTTTTTTTGTGTGTCTGCCTCTGACAACAGTGAGGCCATTTACAACCTGTGCCAGAAGAAACTGAGTCGTGGGAAGTCCAACACCCACCTAGGCTCAACTGCTTTGCGAAGGCACATGATGTCACATCACAAACGCCTATGGGATCAACACGTCAGTACAAGCAGCACACAAAGTCAAAGCCGCCATCCTCCTCCTGGTCCAGCATCTTCAGCCAGGTCAACCACTACTGCCCTCCTTGCCCCCTCTCAACCATTCGCCTCTCCGTCTCTTGCCTTGAGCAGTTCCTGCTCATCTGCCCACTGTCAGGTGTCTGTCAAGGAGATGTTTGAGCGCAAGAAGACAATGTCTCAATGTCCCCCTTCTAGTCCGGCGTCTGAAAGCTGGCTTGTCGGAACTGCTAGCCCGCCAGTTTTTACCATACAAGCTGGTGGAGTCTGAGGCCTTTAAAAAATTTGTAGCCATTGGGACACTGCAGTGGAAGGTACCCGGACAAATTTTTTTTTGCACAAAAGGCAATCCCCAACCTTTACTCCATTGTGCAAAAGAAAATTATGGCATGTCTGGCACACAGTGTAGGGGCAAGGGTCCATCTGACCACTGATACCTGGTCTGCAAAGCATGGTCAGGGCAGGTATATCACCTACACTGCGCATTGGGTAAACCTGGTGATGGCTGCCAAACATGGAATGTGTGGCTCTGCAGAGGAGTTGGTGACACCACCACGACTTGCAGGCAGGCCTGCTGCCACCTCCTCCTACTCCATCCTCTTCCATAACATCCTTGGCCGAGTCCTCTTCCACTGCTGCGTCTTGCTCCACATCACCGGCACCCCCCCCCCCAGCTCCCCAGGTGCTATTCCACATCCCGAATACGGCAGTGTCACGCCATCTTGGGTTTGACTTGCCTCAAAGCGGAGAGTCACACCGCACCAGCGCTCCTGTCGGCCCTGAACGCACGGGTGGACCAGTGGCTGACTCCGCACCAACTGGAGATCGGCAAGGTGGTTTGTGACAACGGAACAAATTTGTTGGCGGCATTGAGGTTGGGCAAGTTGACACATGTGCCGTGCATGGCACATGTGTGTAATCTGATTGTACAATGCTGTGTGCTCAAGTACCCAGGATGTCCTGAAGCAGTCCAGGAAGGTGTGTGGCCATTTCAGGCGTTCCTAAATGGCCATGGCGCACTTGTCAGATATCCAGCGGCGAAACAACATGCCAGTGAGGCGCTTGATTTGCGACAGCCCGACACGTTGGACTTCAACACTCCTAATGTTCGACCGCCTGCTCCAACAAGAAAAAGCTGTCAACGAATATTTGCATGACCGGGGTGCTAGGACATCATCTGCGGAGCTGGGAATTTTTTTGCCACATTACTGGAGGCTCATGCGCAATGCCTTTAGGCTCATGTGTCCTTTTGAGGAGGTGACAAACCTGGTCAGTCGCACCGAAGGCACCATCAGCGACATCATACCGTTTGTTTTCTTCCTGGAGCGTGCCCTGCGAAGAGTGCTGGTTCAGGCAGTAGATGAGCATGAAGAGGAAGAGTTGTGGACACCATCACCACCAGAAACAGCCTTATCAGCATCGCTTGCTGGACCTGCGGCAACGCTGGAAGAGGATTGTGAGGAAGAGGAGTCAGAGGAGGAATGTGGCTTTGAAGAGGAGGAGGAAGACCAACCACAGGAGGCATCCCAGGGTGCTCCTTGTCACCTATCTGGTTCCCGTGGTGTTGTACGTGGCTGGGGGGAAGAAGATTATACATTCCCTGACATCACTGAGGACGAGGAATGGGACATGAGTAGCTCGGCATCCGTCCTTGTGCAAATGGGGTCTTTCATGCTGTCATGCCTGTTGAAGGACCCTCGTATAAAAAGGATGAAGGAGAACGACCTGTACTGGGTGTCTACGCTACTAGACCCCCGGTATAAACATAAAGTGCCTGACATGTTACCGCATTGCAGCAAGGCGGAAAGGATTCAGCAGGTCCAAAATAAATTAAGAAGTATGCTGTACATAGCGTATAAGGGTCTTGTCACAGCACAACAGGGATCTAGCAGGGGAAGAGGTGAAAGTAATCCTCCTCCTCCTCCTCCCACGAACATGCCAGTAAGGACAGGAAGCTGTACAGACATGCTGTTGATGGAGGACATGCGGAGCTTTTTAAGTCCTATGCATCGCCACAGCCCTTCGGGGTCCACCATCAGAGAACGACTTGACCGACAGGTAGCTGACTACCTGGCCTTAACCGCAGATATCGACACTCTGAGGAGCGATGAACCCCTTGACTACTGGGTGTTCCGGCTTCACCTGTGGCCTGAGCTATCCCAATTTGCGCTCGAACTTCTGGCCTGTCCCGCTTCAAGTGTCCTGTCAGAAAGGACCTTCAGTGCAGCAGGAGGTATTGTCACTGAGAAGAGGAGTCGCCTTGGTCAAAAAAGTCTGGATTACCTCACCTTTCTTAAGATGAATGAGGGATGGATCCCGAAGGGATTGACACTGGGCGATACATTTGACTGAACAAGGCCTGATCAGATGAGCTGCCTTGGCCTAAAAATGGCCCACACGCTGCTGTATTTGAACTCTGAATGCCGGATGACTTGGGTGACTTATCCGCCACCAACTAGGGTTCAAGCCGCAATGTTTTAGGGCACTTTCTGCCTGGCAAAACAAACAGAAAATTTTCAGGCCGCTGCTACAGCACCGGCTGCGACAATACCCAATTTTTCATGCCTAATTTTTCTGGCCTCTGCAAGTGGTGCTGCAATTTTTCTGGCTGCTGCTACTGCTGCGGCTGCGACAATACCCAATTTTTCATCCATCTGTACATGCCTAATTTTTCTGGCCTCTGCTGCTGCACTTGTTATAGTGCTGCAATTTTTATGGCCGCTGCTACAGCTGCGACAATACCAAATTTTCCAGCCAGGTGTACATGCCTAATTTTTCTGGCCTCTGCTGCTACACTTTTTCTGGTGCTGCAAGTTTACTGGCTGCTGCTACAGATGCGGCTGCGACAATACCCAATTTTTCATCCATGTGTACATGCCTAATTTTTCTGGCCTCTGCTACTACACTTTTTCTGGTGCTGCAAGTTTACTGGCTGCTGCTACAGATGCGGCTGCGACAATACCCAATTTTTCATCCATGTGTAAATGCCTAATTTTTCTGGCCTCTGCTGCTGCAACTGTTACGGTGCTGCAATTTTTATGGCCACTGCTACAGAAACGGCTGCACCATTACCAAATTTTTCAGGCATGTGTACATGCCTAATTTTTCTGGCCTCTGCTGCTGCAACTGTTACGGTGCTGCAATTTTTATGGCCACTGCTACAGAAACGGCTGCACCATTACCAAATTTTTCAGGCATGTGTACATGCCTAATTTTTCTGGTACTCTCTGCTGACATCTCTGTCCATTTTTGCAGCCGTGGATATTAGATGTATGCTAAGGGTAGCATGGTGGCTCAGAGGTTAGCTCTGCTGCCTTGCAGCGCTGGGGCCTTGGGTTCAAATCCCACTATATGCTGCCTCAAGGGGGGCTCTAACTATGTGATGCCTAAATGGAGGCTCTAACTATGTGCTGTCTAAAGGGGGGGATCTAACTATGTGCTGCCTAAAGGGAGGCTCTAACTATGTGCTACCTAATGGGGGCTAAAGCACATTATTCAAAACCATTTAGGAATAATAGGTGATTTATGCCCTTTATGGATGAAAACCAGACTCTGCATCAGCTATGTAATTTTCCATGGGAGTTTTGCCATGGATCCCACTCCAGCACGCCACAGTCCAGGTGTTAGCCACCTTGAAACCACTTTTTAATCACTATTGTGGCCAGAAAGAGTCCCTGTGGGTTTAAAATTTGCCTGCCCATTGAAGTCAATGGCGGTTCGCCCGGTTTTATGTTCGCAACATCACTACTCTGATATCTTCCAAAAGTAAAAATGTGTCAACTTCATGATGCAAACATAAAGTAGACATATTGTATATGTGAATCAATATATCATTTATTTGGTATCTCTATTTTCCTTACAAGCAGAGAGCTTCAAAGTTAGAAAAATGCTAAATTTTCTAATTTTTCATGAAATGATGCAAGTATTGACAAAAATTTACCGCTATGTTAAAGTAGAATATGTTACGAAAAAACAGTCTCAGAATCAAATTCTAGTAGAAGCATCCCGGAGTTATTAATGCTTAAAGTGACAGTGGTCAGATGTACAAAAAATGCTCTGGTCCTTAAGGTGAAAATGGGCTTGATCCTTAAGAGGTTAAAGGAACAGTATGTACACATTTGCAGCCTCTACGGGTTGCAACAAAAACTGTCAGAGCCTGTGAAAGTAAAGAGAAAGAAGTCTAGAGCCTGCAGTGAGGAGGGAGAGCTGAGCAAGAAACTTGGCTGAGGCACGCTGGCGACTGTCAACCGCCAATGTTACACAACTAAGATAACTGTGCTAATGCTGTTTTTATAGCTCCCATAGAAGTGAATTTATTGGCAACCCTATAGAGATGTATCCATTCTTAAATTAAATATATCCTGCTCTTTAAGGTTAAAAGAACAAACAACATCCTTGCGAAATTGGGCCTGGAGGTAAGTGAAGCTAATATTCCTAGCGTCTCAATAAGGCACTGCTTTTTTCCTATGTGAGATTGCCTCTGTAATATGAATGCACTGGAATATGTGATGACTTTATCTAATGGAGATCTGTAGCGTACACTTTTTATAATCCCCTGTGGCCGGGCTGCAAAAAGTAATAAAACAAACTCACCTTCTGACATTCCCCTGTTGCGCTGTTATCGGTGTCTCGGTCCTCCGATGATGTGCTTCTTCTTTCTTCCTGGGGACAGTGACTCATGCTGCGCTTAGCGTTTTGCCAGCCGCAGCGATGTCCCACCTCAGCCGGTGATAGGCTGAACGCACTGTCATGTAAAGAGCCTGAGCCTGCCTCCTCCCTGCTGCCCGGGCCGAGGTGGGAGGTGGCTGAGGCAGGAAAAAGCTCATCACCGGAGGACCAAGATACCGATAATGGCGCAATGGGGGAACGTTGGAAGCTGAGTTAAAGTTTGTTTTGTTGCTTTTTGCAGCCCAGGTACAGGAGATTATTAAAAATGTATGCTACAGATCTCCTTTAAATGGTCATTGTTATAAGGATATCTGGCATTCATTGCTTTTTCATTACACAACTGCTGTGTGTGTTATCCCATGCAGCTGGCATCTGGAGTCTTATACATTAAGAAAAAGGAAGCTGTATCCAACCATTTTTCTTCTTGTATTATTTGAAACAACTGCCCTCCATTTATTAGTCTACGGGATTTCTAATATATTTTTAAATCATTTCAATTACCAAAAAATGGTAAATGGACTCCTCAACCCAGAAAAAAGTTAAATAAATAAAGTCTTGGACACTATGTGTATAACTTCCCTGCAAACTGCTGTCCACTACCTGTTGTTAAGAGAATTCTGTCTCTAGCAGCAGAGAGACCAAGACAGAATAGAGGAAGTGGGGTAGGCTTATTCAGTGCTATGCAAAGGAAATAACCTGTACTTTGTGCATGCATTCTAAGCCTGTCAGTGTTCTCCACTGTGTCCAGCACTGTCTGCCAGGTATATCAAAGATTTATCACTTACCACCCTTATATTTGCAACTTGGTATGCTATAGTATGGACTGATAGCAGCTTATGGGCTCCATGTTACAGGTAAATTCAACATAATTCTGTACTATTACGGTATGCAATATTTATTGAAGCTAAGAATTAACCTCGAAACGAACTAAAACTAAGCAATAATTTGTGTACTTTCTTTGCTTGTGCTTCAATGTTACTGTACAAGATTTTACTTCTATTAGTACAACATGTTCTGCCAAATAACTAATGCTATGTCCAAGCTGTACAGCAAATATTATTGTATGTTTTAGATTATTCACTGTATAGCAATATTAAAATAAATGTTTTTTCCCCCAATAGTAAGGGTTATTGAGATTAAATGCTTTTATCAGAAGGGCAATAAATCTGTTAATCACTATTGAGGAATGCGTTATATACATGCCAATAACCTGAATATTCTGGATATCAGGGTTAAATTGTTCATCACAAGTTTTCTTTGCACTTGACGACACGCGTTGCCACTCCAGCCCTATGGAATACATGGAGGATATCTAACACAATGGGTAATCATGAATCACATACCATATGCCATTTACTATAGGAATCTTACTTAATTGGTTACATGCTTTCCGAAGATCATAAATGTTCAAGCTCATGTATTGTGATTTTCCTGTGGATAGACTTGTGAAAGTTTAGCTCCCCTGAGTCATCATATGTACTCTACATAACATCTGTTTGGGCACCAGTTGTTGACAAAACTAAAAATAAACCATCAACACTTCACCTGATCCACTGCCACTGCAATCTCACTGACTCCTGATTCCCATTTCTTATCATTATTATTATTACTTTATTTTTTTGGGGGTGGGGTGGGGGTGGCAATAAATATCGATGAATTACTGCTTTGTATGCTTTGTTGGTTACACAATATAACCAGAATACACAAACTATAAACACTATCCCTGTTTGGGATCAAGGACACAAATGCACATAACACAATTCAACACAACTGGTTCTCTTATCTTTTTCATCAAGTAGTGAAAAACCACAGCAGTACTACGCAACCCATTCGAAATCTAAACAATAAGGTCTTGTGACAAAATAAACTTGTAATAACATAGACCTGTGCTATCTATGGATTTACTTGATGTACCATGACTATTATAATAGGCACAGATTGTCATTAGTGGCAGCTAAACAGGGCTAAAGCTAGGTACTAGTATCTGCACTCACCTGTTTGCAATAAAAAGGTAATACGAACTTCAATTTGGCTGATTTGCTGAAATTTCTGAAAAAAATTGGTTTGGTCCAAATTTATTTGCGGCGAATCGCTATTCAAAACAACTATTTCTGGCCTACAGAGAGCCTCAATAGGGGTGTAGAACATTTTGCTTTGCTGCAATACACAAAGGGTGTGCTGGGATAGTTAAATAATACTTTTATTCAGTATGACATGCAGATCAGATGCGTCGCTATTAGAATCACTGTCACAGAGCGGCACAATGACAGAGCCTGGAGGTGGCATCAGTGTGAGGAGACCATATGGTAGTTGAATGCCACAGCATGGAAGTGGCGGCAGCATGAGGAGAACATATAGTGGCTGAATGGCACAGCCTGGAGTTGGCAGCAGCATGAGGAGACCACATAGTGGCTGAGCGACACAGCCTGGAGTTGGTGGCAGCATATAGTGGCTGAATGACACAGCCTGGAGTTTGTGGCAGCATGAGGATACCATATAGTGGCTGAATGACACAGCGTGGAGGTGGTGGCAGCATGAGGAGAACATATAGTGGCTGAAAGACACAGCGTGGAGGTGGCGGCAGCATGAGGAGACCATATAGTGGCTGAATGACACAGCCTGGAATTGACGGCAGCATGAGGAGACCATATAGTGGCTGAATGACAAAGCGTGGAGGTGGCGGCAGCATAAGGAGAACATATTGTGGCAGAATGAGACAGCCTGGAAGTGGCAGCAGCAGCATCAGGAGTCCTAAAAGTGACCCGTGACAGAGTGGTGCGGTTGGTGGCAATACCAGTATCGAGTGATGATGGTGGGTTAAAAAAGGAAAACTTGGCATAAGATGGGTGGCATCAGGTGGGTGGCAGGATCAGAATAGTAGCTGAGGCAGGTAGGCAGAAGAACACGGTCTCTTTTGTAAAAGTGTTAGAGTGCACAAGTAAGTATTGAGGATATGCATTACGTAAAACTTAACTTTAAAAATATGCTTAGGATAAAATATTTGGACCCAATTTTTTTTTTAAGCAAACAAAAGGAAAGGTGTGCAAAAAACACCATGTACCACCTACACCACCAAGTATTGATGTGATGCAAAGACCTCTAAAAGGTGGAAGGGAACAACACATGGTACACTTCGCACTATTAATTCCCTTCTTGGCAAGTGTTACTCGCCCTAAAAAGGGTGGCCCAACACAGGAACCTCTCCCTATTTCCACCTATAAACACTGCCATTTCCCAGGGTTTTTAGGTGGACATAGGGATTGGTTCCTGTGTGGGGCCACCCTTTTTAAGACGAATAAAACTTTCCTCGAAAAGGTGGAAGGGAACAACGTATTGTCCATTGTAGCAGGTGGGGGTAAAAACTTCCCCTGCAAGGCCCTACTCTCGCCCTATTAATTCCCTTCTTGGCAAGTGTTACCCTAAAAAAGGCGACCCCACACAGGAAACTCTCTCTATTTCCACCTAAAAACCCTGGGAAATGGCAGTATTTGTAGGGGGAAATAGGGAGAGGTTACTGTGTGGGGCTGCCCTTTTTAGGGCGAGTAACACTTGCCAAGAAGCAAATTAATACTCTCAAAGTAATTAGAGAGTAGGGCTTCACAGGGTAAGTTTTTACCCCCACCGGTTACAATGGACCATACATTGTTCCCTTCCACCTTTTAAAGGTCTTTGCATCTCAAAAAATTTTTTTTGAATACTTATATTTTATCCTAAGAAAAGTTACGTTTTAGCTAATGCATATCCTCAATACTTACCTATGGTCTGATGTGATGAATGTCTGTAACTGTGGAGCAGCACCTTAAACATGTTTTGCACTATCCATATTTGTGAAATGTAGGTGTAGCACCATGGTCAATCTACTCTGATGCATCAGGCATTGGTGGGTGGAAATCCTGGCTGATCCATGCCTGATTCATCTTCACAAAGGTCAATCTCTCCACACTTTTAGTGGACATGCGAGTTCTCCTTGGGGTTACTATGCCCCCCGCCACACTAAACACCTGCTCTGATGGCATACTACTGGTCGGGTAGACAGCTTTTCCAGGTGCGGCCACAAATCAAGTTTGGCTGCCCAGAAGTCCAGCAGATCTTCAAGGTGTGTGGACATGGTCATGTCAAGGTATGCCATCACCTGCTGGTTTAGCTCCTGCTCCAGGTCTACCTGCTGCTGATGAGTTGCTTCACTATGGGGGGGGGGGGGGGGAAGAAAGCTACTCATCAGCGACTGTAGACTCAGGCTGCTGCTGATGGAGCTGGTACTGCTCCTGCCACCCCACCCACCCCTTCCCAGCAGCCATGGCAGTGGAAGGTGAGTGCAGAGGGCCCCCTGAGTTAGACCTGCAAGAGGATGGACGATGGCATAATAAGGCATTGGCCAACTGACTACGTAGGATGTCTCTGTAGTAGGTCAATTTGTCCTCCTTCTCATTGGGTGTAAAAAAGGCACCCATTTTGTGCCGGTAGCGAGGGTCCAATAAGGTGAAGAGCCAGAAGTCATCCCGCTGCCAAATGGTGACAATTCGATGATCATTACGCAAGCAAATGAGCATGCATCGTGCCATTTGTGCAAGTGACTCGGAGGGACTCCCTGCCTCCTCTAGCTGCTCCTCCTCTCCTGTCAGATGACTAGAAAAAACGCCCATCTCGCAAAACCTAAACTGTGCTCCACTTTGCCCCTCCCACTCCTCCTCCTGTTCAGACCCCACAGGGTTCATGTGGCCGTGAAATGTAGGCACCATGTCTCTAGTGCCCTGACCAGCCATTGTTTCCAAAACATGTTGTAGTAGATGAAGCAGTTGTATTATGTTGTTCATCCCGTAATACTGGCGACTGACTAATAATGTGGCTTCCTCAAAGGGCCTGAGCAAACAGCTGGTGTCACATATGAGCTGCCACTGGTTGACATTGAAGTTACACAGGGGAGTCCCCCTATCCACTTGGATCATCCAAAAATCTGTAATGGCTTTTCTCTGTTCGTATAGTCAGTCCAACATACGGAGGGTGGAAGTCCAACGTGTGGAAACGTCGCAAATCAGACTATGTTGTGGGATGCCGTTCTGATGCTGCAGCTCAAGGAGGATGTGCTTTGCTGTGTACAAGTGGCTAAAGTGCATGAAAAGTTTCCTTCCCATTGTTAGGATGTCTTGCAGATGGGGGGAACACTTCAGGAACCGCTTGACAACCAGATTGAATGCGTGTGCCATGCAGGGCATATGTCTCAGGCTTCCTTGTCACAGCGCAGACAAGATGTTCTTCCCGTTGTCTGTCACTATAGTTCCCATTTCCAGTTTTCGTGGAATAAGCCATGAATCAATTTCGTTATGTAAAACTTTTAGCAGTTCCTTCCCTATGTGACTCCGTTTGCCAGGGCAAAGCATGTGAAGAACAGCGTGACACTGCCGTGCCCTGCACACATGGTATGCTGGAGGGGCACTGAGACTTGTCTGTGCAGTGGAGGCTGAGGACACAGTCGCACACTGTCACAGGACCAGTGGCATGAGAGCATGGAGGAGGAAGCGGCGTGACCTGTCCAAGTTGCTGTTGTGGCTGTGAAGGAAACACATTCACCCAGTGGGACATAAAGTACATGACCGTAGTTACAGCTCCACACGTTGGTGCTGCCATGCCCTTTGGTACACACCGACAGGCTCAAGGACTGGCCCAGCTTCTGTTTTACCAAAATTGTGCAGGGCTGGCACTGCCTTCTTCGCAAAGAAATGACGGCTTGGGACTCTCCATCTCAGCTTGGCACAAACCATCAGTTCTCTGAAAGGTGCAGAGTCCAACACTTGAAAAGAGAAGGACTGCAGCACCAGCAAATTAGACAGGAGCCCATTCAGCTTCTGCGTCATTGGATGAGTGGGCTCATACTGTTTTCTCTTGGAAATGGCTTCGCGGATGGATTGCTGGCAGAATGACTGACTTGAAGTAGGAGGAGCAGGAGCATCTGGAGCGGCAGAACATTGGGTCCCTGGCCATGCTTCACCGTCTGCCGACACATCTTGCATGTGGCCATGTTAGCCTCCTCCGGATGCTTGATGAAAAACTGCTACACCGCTGAGTAGCTAATTTTCCTACCAACAGTCCGCACTCATTAACTGCTATTGCCACCGACTCCAGGAACCCCTGTTCCACTACCTCCCAGGAAGGTAGGCTGCAGGTGGTCTTCCCTGGGCATGTTTGGCTCCATACCTTCCACTTCTACCACTATGCTGACTGCCAACCATGCT
The DNA here is from genome assembly GCF_029499605.1 of Hyla sarda. Taxonomy (NCBI): domain Eukaryota; kingdom Metazoa; phylum Chordata; class Amphibia; order Anura; family Hylidae; genus Hyla; species Hyla sarda. The sequence goes on along the minus strand of NC_079194.1, from coordinate 81,158,424 downwards.
ACCACTTTGCTGGCTCAGCTGCTGCCTCATGGGCTACCTGCAACCCTCTTCTCCTGAGGATGATGAGGCCCCTTCTGCATTCGGCTCTCAAGTGCAATCGGCTTCATCATCCTATCATCGAGTAGTGTCTGCACGTCACTGATGTCTTCCTCAGGTTCCTAAACAGTGTCTGCTTAAGGAGCCTGAACGCTGGCAACACCACTTCCCATGCTACTCTCCTCATCACTACTTGCCCACCTACTGGAGGAAGCGGTGGATGTCTCCTCCATTTCTTGGCTGGGTAGTAGCTGCTGACTGTCCTCACTAAATAGTGGAGCTGAACCAACAGCATAATATACTTATGTGGGGGAGGGAACAGCATAGGACAGAGGCAATGGGAGGACAGGGACTGCTCCCGGGCCATGCCAACTGAGGGTTGTTTCTGAGGAACCCACTGACTGTTGACTGGGGGTGTCAGATGTCACTTGTGATGAAGTGGATGACCGTGTTAACCAATCGATGACGGCAGATGGGTTGCTGGTCGAGACACGACCGCTAGCTGATACTGGGAGCTCAGGCCTCTTGCTGCGACTCCTGCTGCCACTTGCCCCTAGTCTGCTTCGACCTCTGCCTGATGAATTTAGGCCTCTGCCACTCCTCTGTGCACGTCCTGGCACTTCACTGCCTGACATACTTAGTGTGTATATGAAGGGAGTACAATACGCTCCTCTACGCTTAAAAAAGTATTTGTGTACAACACCAGCCAGTGAGTACTTTAGCCTGGCCTTTCACAGTCACTTATGAGGGGAGGACAATGCGCTCCAGTTCGCTTGAAAAAGTATTTGCGTACAACACCAGCCAGTGAGTAATTTTGGCTGGCCTTTCACAGTATCTAGGCCCTTGAGACTTTAAAAGGAACAAAATAGTATACCACTTAGATCTACATATGTGGTATGCACTTATGAGGGGAGGACAATGCGCTACAGTACGCTTGAAAAAGTATTTGTCTACAACACCAGCCAGTGAGTACTTTAGCTGGCCTTTCACAGTATCTAGGCCCTTGAGACTTTAACAGAAAAAAAATTGTACACCACTTAGATGTACGTATGTGGTATGCACTTATGAGGGGAGGACAATGCGCTACAGTAAGCTTACAAAAGTATTTGCGTACAACACCATCCAGTGTGTACTTTCGTACATAATAAAGATTGGGTGTGTAGCCACCTCAAGCTTACAATCCCGAGGTCTAATGGATTAGTCTGGATCCCCAAAAATACCTAAGAACAAGTAAAAAGCATACATAATCAGAATTATATATTAATTCGAAGGATAGTAGAAAAGAAATAAAAAGAAGAAAAAAAGTAATACATAAATAATAATATATAGTAAGATGATGACTTCAAGTAATAATTTCAAATAATAAAACCAGAATTGAGGATGTAATGGAGAAGAATATGTATCAACATTTATTGTGTATAAAACATAATATAACAGTTCACATCTGGGCAGGGCCCTTGCCCTAGATGTAAAATACTGCTGGCAAGCTTAAAAAAAAGTTATATAAAAAAAGTGATACATTTTTTGCCTACTGAGGAATGAGACTTGTTGTCCTGAAACACGTATGGCTAAATATATAGCTTGTTCTTTTATTACAACCACCAGCTTGTACTATATTAGCCCTATTCTAGCCTTGACAGCGCTGCAGTACCCCACTTTGTGGACCACTGATGATCGCGCGCGATCCACAGTAACCTTCAACATGAGGACGCCAGGGATTGCGATAAGACTGATCACGATTACTGCCCCTATTGCACTCATCCGATATCTGTTTATACCCATGAGGATCGATTGGGCTGGACGCACATCCGTGCCAGCCTGTACTTCTGCCAGGACCACTTACCTGCTTGGAGGCCGGACGCTATTCTGTGCCAGTGCCGATTCTGCCATCATCCAGGAAATTGCAATCTTAAAGGACACCGGCCGCATACATCTGCAGTAAGTGGAACTACATTCCGGCTCACAAGCATTACTAACTATTCATTATGGACTCTATCTAATGTATTGAGACATTCTTAGCAATTCGCTCCCTGAATTGTTATTAAGTCTACTGTGTATTGAAATTATTATTGGACTTCTACTTGAGTCTATTTCTACATACGAACATTTACTTTTGCATTTAACAGGAACAAAATAGTACACCACATATGTAGTACGTATGTGGTATGCACTTAATTCGCTCCAGTATGCTTTAAAAAAGTATTTGACTGAGCACCAACAGTACACACCAGTGCTGCAGCACACAGTCGCTGTGTACCACACCCAAGATTGCAGTCTCTCTATTAATCTTACTCCCTTCCCTATCAGTGCTTCTAGGCAGGATTTGTGCTTGAGCTGAATCACTGCTGTTCTGTGCAACACACTGCTCTCTGTCCCTCTCTGTAATAGAATGCTGTAGTGACTGGGAGGTGAATCGCTGCAGTAAGAATGCTTTTCTGTGCCACACACACTGCTCTCTGTCCCTCTGTGCAACAAAACGCTGATGTGACTAGGAGGTGAGTCGCTGCTGGAAATAATATTTTAGATGCCCTGGAGCCTCCACAGCACAATATGGAGTTTAATTAAGCGATTCGCACAATGGAATTCCACAATATTCGCATTAGTTGTAAATCAATTTTTTCCGGAAATTCGTAACAAATTCGGATTCGTCAGATTCGATTCGCTCATCCCTACCAATGATATTTAAAGAGGTATTCTGGGCAAAAACATCTTATCCCCTATCCAAAGTATACAAAAAAGAAGTTTGCAGCAGAACTCTTGGTCAAAAAATGGAAAGCTGGAGCAATGGAATGCCGATAACACTGATTAAAGCTATGCTATGGCATAACATTGTTTAGTGTATGCAATCTAAGGATTGCATGTAATAGTCGGTGGAGATAGGAGGTCGGGATATGAGGACGGGATAGGAGGTCGGGATAGGAGGTCAGGATAGGAGGTCGAGATAGGAGGAGGGGATAGGAGGTCGAGTTGGGAGGTCAGGATATGAGGACGGGATAGGAGCTGGAGATAGGAGGACGGGGTAGGAGGTCGGGATAGGAGTTTGGGATATGAGGACGGGATAGGAGGTCGAGATAGGAGGACAGAATAGGAGGTCGAGTTAGGAGGTCGGGATATGAGGACAGGATAAGAGGACGAGATAGGAGGTGGAGATAGGAGGTGGACATAGGAGGTCGGGATAGGAGGTCGGAATAGGAGGTTGGGATATGAGGACAGGATAGGAGGTCAAGATAGGAGGACAGGATAGGAGGTCGGGATAGGAGGTCAAGATAGGAGGAGGGGATAGGAGGTTGGGATAGGAGGGTGGGATAGGAGGTCGAGATAGGAGGTCAGGATATGAGGTGGAGATAGGAGGACGGGATAGGAAGACGGGATAGGAGGACGGGATAGGAGGTCGAGATAGGAGGTCGAGTTAGGAGGTCAGGATATGAGGACAGGATAAGAGGATGGGATAGGAGGTCGAGATAGGAGGTGGAGATAGGAGGTCGGGATAGAAGGTCGGGATATGAGGATGGGATATGAGGACGGGATAGGAGGTCGGGATAGGAGGTCAGGATAGGAGGTCGAGATAGGAGGAGGGGATAGGAGGATGGGATAGGAGGTCGAGTTAGGAGGTCAGGATATGAGGACGGGATAAGAGGACGGGATAGGAGGTCGAGTTAGGAGGTCAAGATATGAGGATGGGATAGGAGCTGGAGATAGGAGGACGGGATAGGAGGTCGAGATAGGAGGTCGGGATAGGAGGTCGGGATATGAGGACAGGATAGGAGGTCGAGATATGAGGACGGGATAGGAGGTCGAGATAGGAGGACGGGATAAGAGGTCGGGATAGGAGGTCGAGTTAGGAGGTCGGGATATGAGGACGGGATAAGAGGACAGGATAGGAGGTCGAGATAGGAGGATGGGATAGGAGGTCGGGATTGGAGGTCAAGATAGGAGAAGGGGATAGGATGATGGGATAGGAGGTTGGGATAGGAGGACGGGATAGGAGGTCGAGTTAGGAGGTCAGGATAAGAGGACGGGATAGGAGGTGGAGATAGGAGGTGGAGATAGGAGGTCGGGATAGGAGGTCGGGATATGAGGTCAGGATAGGAGGTCGAGATAGGAGGAGGGGATAGGAGGATGGTATAGGAGGTTGGGATAGGAGGATGGGATAGGAGGTTGGGATAGAGGTCGAGTTAGGAGGTCGGGATATGAGGACGGGATAGGAGGTCGAGTTAGGAGGTCAGGATATGAGGACAGGATAGGAGGTGGAGATAGAAGGACGGGATAGGAGGACAGGATAGGAGGTCGGGATAGGAGGTCGGGATAGGAGGTCGGGATATGAGGTCGAGATTGGAGGTCGGGATAAGAGGTCGGGATAGGAGGTCGAGTTAGGAGGTCGGGATAAGAGGACGGGATAGGAAGTCAAGATAGGAGGACGGGATAGGAGGTCGTGATAGGAGGTCGAGATAAGAGGAGGGGATAGGAGGATGGGATAGGAGGTTGGGATAGGAGGTTGGGATAGGAGGTCGGGATAGGAGGTCGGGATATGAGGTCGAGATTGGAGGTCGGGATAAGAGGTCGGGGTAGTAGGTCGTGATAGGAGGTCGAGATAAGAGGAGGGGATAGGAGGATGGGATAGGAGGTTGGGATAGGAGGGTGGGATAGGAGGTCGAGTTAGGAGGTCAGGATATGAGGTGGAGATAGGAGGACGGGATAGGAGGACAGGACAGGAGGTCGAGATAGGACGGGATACGACGACGGGAGAGGAGGACTGGATAGGAGGTCGGGGTATGAGGATGGGGTATGGGGTTGGGATATGACAACAATATATGGGGATGGGATATGAAGTCACAAGCTTCCTCTGTTGATTTTCCTCCCCAACAAGGATGAACAAGGAAAAACCGGACAACGCCGGGTACTCAGCTAGTTTAAAAATAAAATGTAAACAAAAATAAACATGTGATTCCCTGCGTGCCTAAATTTGAGAACTATAAAATTATAATGTTAATTAAAATGTCAATGGTGTATAAAAAGCATATATATATATATATATATATATATATATATATATATATATATATGTTCACTATTTTTGGGCACTTTGTATACCCTAAAAAAATTATAAAAAGCGATAAGAAATTTGCTTCAAAACAAAAATGGTACCGATAAAAATTACAGATCACGGCGCAAAAAATGAGCCCTCACACATCCTCATATACATTAAAATAAAAAAGTTATGGGGGTAAGAAAAGAGAAAAGGACCGACTAAAGACATGGATTTTTTTTTCTTTACCGAAAAATGCACTGCATAGATTTGGAAACCGCCAAAAGTTACAAAATGGCATGTTTTTTTTTTCAATTGTGCCTCACAATTTTTTTTTCCATAGATTTTGTGGTGAAATGATTGATGCCATTACAAAGTAAAATTAGTGGTGCAAAAGACAAGCCCTCAGATGGGTCTGCAGGTGGAAAATTGAAAATTGATTTTTTTAGAAGGGGAGGAGCAAAAAACCAAAGTGCAAAAATGAAAAAAAAATGGTCTGGTCCTCAAGGGGCTAAACAACCATATTTATAAAGGTCTTTAATTTAAGAGTTTTATATAGTAATAAGTCATTTACAAATCTGTATAACTTTCTGGCACCAGTTGATTTAAAAAAAAAAATGTTTTTACCCCATGAGTACCCCTTTAGGTTTACAAAGTTTATTTTATTTTATTAACTAAAAAATACACAAGGAACATATAAAGTCATTCAATAGTAATGAATAATCTGAAGTAATGGAACAGAAACACGATAAATTTGTAAGAGACAAAACGGACTATGATTCGTCACATGTATTTACATGGAACACAAGAAATACCAAGAGACGTCGACCTCCATACAACTGCAGACGCGGTCCTCTAGTTCGTCAACCCTCTGATTTCTCGACCTCCAACTCAGAAGCTAATCTTTCGGATGAAGCTGTTATCACTCAAAAATCAGAGACTGCAACCACAAATAGATCTGATAATACAACTTCTTACCTAGGTCACAGCCCTTTAGGAGAAGAACTAGGAGGGGCAGAGGGAAGAAAAGAAACAGGAGGGCCCTTGAAGAGAAAGGGAGTCACTTGGACACAGTAGAAACCACCCACACAGTAGATAATGTAGTCAACCTTACTGACATTTCTCTCACCCAGGGCTGTGTCTCCCCCTTTTATCTAAAGGGCTCAATTTTGGACTGAAAGTTTTGATTTGACCCAAGGATCCTTTAAAGGCGACTCGTAAAATCAATTTACATAAAATTTTCCAAAAGAGCCAACCCATGCAATCCCTTTCGATACAGAAGGAAGAAGAGGTACCTGCTGTTATTGGTCCCTTAGATTTTTCACCCCTATTAGACACATCTATTCAAGACATTGAAGCCATTACTACATTATGCCATCTAGCAGATGAAGCATTTCCTGCATCTCCCAATCCCATCATAGAGGTTTTACCTGGTGGTCAGTTCCATCGATCTGTTCACCAGGGCAGTAGAAAGAGATGTCAGGGCATTAGTTTACCCCAAACAAAAAGAGAACCTCACGATGGGTGAAAAGAGAGCTCTTAATTGGCTCAAGTCACAACCAGACTTGCAAATTATTAAAGCTGACAAAGGGGGTAGTAATGTTATTATGAACACTATGATGTACAACAAAGCGAAAACCTGTTTGTTAAGTGATACCAGGACGTATGTGAAACTTAAGAGTGACCCCACTTTCAAAACCATGAATCTCCTACGCTCCTTTTTAAGAACCAAATGTGAGTCTGGAATAACAACATAAAATACAACTGAAAAATTACTCCCTAAAAATCCTTCCCATGCAAAATGGTACCTGCTACCCAAGGTACACAAGTCGCAGAGCCGACCAACTGGGCATCCCATAGTCACGGGGATCGAATTCCTCTCTCAATATATTGAGTGGCTCTTAAAACCTGTTCTTAAGTCTACCCCTACATACATTAAGGACTGGTATAGACAGGAGACCGGGACTGCGATGGGCACCACGGTCTCCTGTACCTATGCAAACCTGTTCCTCTCCATCCTTGAAAGCAGATATATTTTTTAATCTGTCAATCGTTTTGTCTGAAACATTAAACTGTTCCTTAGATACGTAGACGATATCCTTGTGATATGGGAGGGTTCTAAAACCACCTTTAACGAATTTGTCACGTATCTAAACACCAGTAACAAAGAGAATATGTTTTTTACCTCTGTTTTTGGAGGTCCTGAAATTGATTTTTTAGACGTGAAATTAAAATTAGTAGAGTCTAATTTAACCACCCAGGGTTATCGTAAAGATATTGCCTAAAACTCTCTCTTACATTATCATAGTTCACATCCCCCTCACGTGAAATGTAGCATTCCATATTCACAATTTCTCCACCTAAGAAAGGTAAACAGTGAAACATCTACCTATCATAAACAGGCCACAGAGCTCAAACATCGGTTTTCTGAACGCAATTACCCTGACAATATTATCAAAGCAGGTTATGTAAAAGCATCTTCAATTAATCGCACTGATCTGTTAACACCTAAGAACCGCTGCGATCAAAGTCCTAAACGGTTTATTTTTTGTTTAGCTAACTCCAACATGAACGATACAGTAGCCAGAGCCATTAGAAACAATTGGTTCATTATTGAGGCTGACCCGGATTTAAAACAAATCGCGTCGCATTCTTCCCTTATGACCTATCGTAAAAAACAAAACTATAGGTGATAAGTTAAAAAATCCAGTTACAGCTTAGAAAGCCCTATCTTGGTCTAAATGGCTCACAGACCTTAGTCCTACTGGTAATCACCCATGCAAGTCCTGTTCTTTTTGTTCAATTTAGCTACAAACCCTTTTTCATTGGGCAGTCACTTATTTACAGTCTGGGATCTAATCACATGTCGCACATTCTTCGTTGTGTATGCTATAGTTTGCTCCTGCGGCTTTTTTTATGTGGACAAAACCATCCAGCCATTACATATACGCTTTCGTGAACATGTCCGCTCCATTCGCACCGGAGTTGGTGCCCCACGTTTGGTTGCCCACATGAAGGATGTCCACAACAGCAACACTAACCATATGAAATTCTCCGGCTTAGAAAGAGTTAAATCTCTTTCGCGAGGTAATAGCCGGCATTCTCATCCGTTAAGAAGAGAAGCGTACTGCATTGTGGAATTGGATGCTACCGGTCCTTTGGGACTTTATGACCGGATAGAACTTGCTCCTTTTCTTTAGTATATTATTACACCTATTCCCACTCTACAGCACATTATCTTCTGATGAACAGTTACCTGTTTGGTGTTTGATGTGTTCTCTCCTTTTTTCTTTTTTTTTTTGTTCATTATGTTAAACATAGTGATCGTTCTTTTCCCCTATTCTGTCCGCTGTGGTTCACCTGCTCACGATCTGGGTCACATGACCGCATACCTCATCAGCAGGTATATGACAGCTAGACAGCTAGTGCAGACGTCAGTTTCCTATGCCCTTTTAGGTGCGGCGCAAACTTTGAACGTCACACTCCGACCAGAAGAAGCGCAAACCAGCATGAAACAACTTGCCAACTTGTCCCGGTGTGCCCCTGCCTCCGCTTGTCCATGCCTACACTCTGCTGAATAAATTTTGTGGATGGTGAGTGCAATTTCGTTTTGGATTCTTTTCTGTTCTGTTACATTGCTTTATGCTGAGGTGCAACGCCGATGTCCACATTTTGCCTTGTCTGCATTCACACCTGTCTCCGCTTCTATACTGCCCTAGTCCTGCAAGTGCCAGATCCCCATCACTCCATTTTTCAGTCATTCAATAGTGTTGTTAGAGAGGAAGATTTTGTATTTGGGTTTTAACATAAATATATATGACACATAATCTGGGACATTTCTGCACCAGAAGGGATTTTTTTTTTTTAAATCAAAGAAATGTAGTAATTTTATTGTATCTGTGACACACTTACCATAATGAATACTTTGTATAATCTGTAAAAATACATGATGTGAAGTACATATTCAGGTCACTAAGAATAAAAGTAAAAACATTTTAAGTTAAAGGGAATGTCTAATGTATTTTAGTATCATTTATTGGATTTAACCCCTTCACGACTCTTCAACTTTTTAATTTGTGGCTTACATTTTTTTTCCTCCTAACATTCGAAGACCCATAACATTTTTATTTTTTCACTGACAAGTTGTTTTAAGTCTTATTGTTTGCTGGACAAGTTGTAATTTTCATTGGATTACGTTATCTTATCATATAATGTGTTAGGAAGCCAGAAAAACATTATATGTAGGACAAAATTGTAAAAAAAAAAATATGGAATTGCACAATTTTGTTGGTCAATATTTTTCCATAATACAGTAAAACTGACATGCAAACTTTATTCTATGGGTCAGTGCGATTCCAATGACACATTTTTTGAGCTGTAAAATGTAGTATGAAAGGAACCACCTTCATGTAGTTTTTTGCTTTTTTTTTAAACTTTATTTTTTATTTTTTCAGGCATGTGATAAAAATTCTACATTTTTGGTTAGAATGTTTTCACATTTAGGCCATTGACCGTGCAGGATCATAAATGTAATCATTCAATAGTTCAGACAATGACACATGTGGCGATATCAAATATGTTTTTTTAACAGTGTTTTATTTGAAAAATGGGAAAAGGGTGGTGATTTAAATTTTTATTATGGGGGTTATATTTAAAAAAAAAAATTTACACATTTTTGCCCCCCCCCCCCCCTAGGGGCCTATCATAAGCCATCAGTAGATGCCTTACAAAGATCTATATTGCATTACACTGATCAATGTAACTGGCACTCGATTGCTATGGGCTGCTTTAGCCAGTCTTCAACAATCGATGATCCTTAGAAGCCCAAGGAGCATAGGTTATGCCCCAGGATTCCCAAGCAACCCATCGGCACCCCATGATTACATTGTGGGGTTGCCGATTAGACACCAGGAATTACCTGTATTAAATGTTTAAATGTTGTGAACAGCATTTAAAGGGGTATTCCAGGATTTTTTTTTTATTTGACTATGCTACAGGGGCTGAAAAGTTAGTGTAGTTCATAATATCGTGTCTGTACCTGTGTGTGACAGTTTTCTCACAATTCTTCTGTGATTTTCACCCCACTATTTATTTTTTACCAGCATTCAAAATGACTGTTGACTCAGATTTTTCCCAGATTGCAATGCGGCCGAGACCTGACTCACTAGTCAGCTGATGACAGGGAGCCTGTCTGCTTCAATGGGTGGAGGGATCAATCTGCAACTAATGCACCAGCTGTAGCCACCCTGATTGAAACCACAGGTCTTTTGTTTCAATGGGTGGGGTGGCTGATGTGTGAGGGGGAGGAAAATGGAATTGTGGGATATGTAGTAAAAAAAAACAAAAGTCAAACAGGAAATACAAGTTCACAAAAAGCTAGCCACAGTGTTATGGTAATCTCAGGACATAGCCATTTAGCACCAAGACAAGCGCAGATCCTTCCTAAGCATGTCCATTACTGTCTGCCAGGTACATACTAAAATCACCTTATGGTGGATAACCCCTTAAACCATTTAAATGATGAACATTGGAGCAATTTCCAATGTCTGTCATCACCAGCAGATTCAGGTACTGGTAACAATGGGCATCTGCCTGTAATGACGCACCCAACTCAGGGTCCCACGCTATTTTCCCTTTACCTGACCAAAAGTGTACCAGTATGTCATGGGTCGGAAAGAGTTTTATTTTTTAATTTATTACAACTTGGCTCCATTCACTGCAGTAGAACAGAGCTACAACACTATGCATGATGGTACAAAGATTTTTTTTAATTAAATTGACTGTTTTTCTAATCCAGGATAAACCCTTTAAACATAGCTTCTTCTAAACTGGAACCATACCCTTTGGAAGAGGAGGAGCAAAAGTAACAAAAACACAAAGGGTATAATATTCAAAGACTTGTGAGAGTGTTAATTGCGCCAAACAGTGTGTTTGGTCTGTTGAAAACTGAAGGCATGTTTGTCCTGCGGTAAAAAAAAAAAAAAAAAAAAAAAACATAATTTAATGCCAGGTTTACTTGGTATTAACTGCAATACTTTTGCTTGCCAGGAAGTTGTGCTAAACCTTTGAAAATAGTGTGTTAAAGGGGTACTCCACTGGAAAACATTTTTTAAACAGATTTGTAAATTACTTCTATTTAAAAATCTTAACCCTTCCAGTACTTATTAGCTGCTATATGTTTCAGAGGAAGTTCTTTTCTTTTTGAAATATCTCACTTCACAAAGAATGAAACTAAGCCGGCAGTGACACTGACTCCTAAAATATCATTCTACCTAGGCAACATCGGATTTACTGGGATTCCGGGAATAGAAAGCAAGGAGGTGCTACTCGTGTAAAAGGAGACTGTGACATAAATCTGCAACATAGAAACGGTACGAAACACTCACCTGGTCACTTCTTCCAAAGGCATTACCTAAAGCACCTCATCCATTCAGGTAAGAGCGGGGAGGCGGTAGATGGAACAGGGTAGTTAAGACGCCGGGCCACGGACCGTATCACGCCGCTTGGTGTTTTGTCAGACCGCTGAATCGTCATTACGTTTACTCCACGGATTTAACCCCCTCTAGAAAAAGGCTAATGAAAAAGTAGTGCATTAACACAATTAACTCAATGTGTGCCTAAAAAAAGTGGGTTAAAAACTATTACTAGAATAAACGGACATGTGAACAGGGTGCTGGAAAAGGAAACTTTATAATAAAGTAGCTAACTCATTTTTATCGTTAAGCCCCAAATGGCCAGTGGCTTCTAGCCTCAGGATCCGTCTGGATTTCTTTAAGAGCAAGGTCTGATGATTATCCTTTCCTTTAAACACAGTCTCTTCTTTCTCCAATGCCACAAATTGGAGTTCCTTCTGATCCTTATTGTGGCACGATGACATGTGGCTAATAAACCTTACTGACTCCTTGCCAGTCCAGAAAGATCTCACATGCTCTCTTATTCTAAGGAACAAGCAGCGTTTGGTTTTCCCTACACAATACCAACCGCATGAACATATCATGCAGTATACCATAAATTTGGATCTACAAGTTATGATTTGCTTAACATATACACTGTGGCCTCCTAGTTTTAATACCTTACCTTCATTTTTAAGTTCATATCACGAAAGGAACAAGAACCGCAAGCATAAGTCCCTGCAAAACTAGTGTCATTCAACCAATTTTTCTTTTCTGTCTCGGATAGTTTTATTTTGTTTATAATTCACTATAGGTTTGGAAACAGTAATATCATTCTCATTTTGCTGTATTATAATATCCTGCAGAACCTCCAATTCTTTTAGTTTTGTATTTTAGGCTTATTGAGCCTTTAAATGTATATATATATATATATATATATATATATATATATATATATATATATATATATATACACACATATATATATATATATATATATATATATATATATATATATATTTATCTTAAAATAGTTAAACCATGCACAAAAGCACATTAAAAACATAACAATAGCTGTATTTTGCATCCAGTAAAACCAAAATGTCACTTTCTGTAGCCCAATTTCTGGGTCATACATCTGGAGGGGAATTGCTTGCTTAAAATGTCAGTGCAATAACTTTCTCTAACATAAATAGGAACTTTGTGAGTGTTTGTTAGCATGCAGTTCCTCTGGGGTTATGTAATAGCACCCAGCTTGCATTAATCACACTAACAATAGACTGCCACATAGTGCTTCATATTGCTATGAATTATCTCAGCACACATACTGCTAATGCACCTTCTACAAAGAGGCTTTAAACATATGGTTTAGCCATACTAAGGGAAAAATAGAGAGACATTTTACCTCTTACCTGTCCACTGCATCCTTTTTCTCTGATTTCCTGATTTTAGCATTTTATTTAAATAAACATTTTAAAGGGGTTCTCTGCTATACACAATAGCTGCTTGTGAGAAGGATGCTACAAGAAAGACAACACAATGTGTTACTATTCTGGGACCCATAGTAATCAGCTACAATCTGTAGAGACACCATACATTTTTTTTCTATTTCCCTGCAGTGCCTCCACAGGTGAAATGAAGCATTACACAATACTTATTCAAATTAAGGGGTTATCTTTGTAAAAAGAGAAAGCACTTAAAACATTAATTCTTTATTCTTTGTTCCAAATGATAAAAATTTGCAAGACGAACTCACATTACACCACCTAGTCGGTGACACCGTCCCAATGGATGCGTAAAGTCCTGCCCGCATCTAACACCCGCTGACCGCCCGCATCTATCACTAGCTGCCCGCATATACCACCCGCCACCCGCTGTTGTAAGACTACAATTCTCAGAATGCCCTTACAGTGAGGACATGGTGGGAGTTGTAGTCTTGCAATAGCTAGCTGGCGGGGGTAAATGCGGCCGGGCAGCAGGTGGTGGCTGGTATATGGGGGGAACGGGGTCATTGTGGTGGCATACTGCGGGAGGTGGGTGGGCGTGGTGCGGGTAATAGATGCGGACGGGCGGTGGGGAGCACATGTTTAAAAAAACTTTATTCAAAAAACACTCCTCCACAAGCCCTCGTTAACCATTTCATTAATATTAAACAAAAAAAAAATGCTGATCATACTCCGAAGTAGTTCTTTGCTTACATGGAACTGAAATGAGAAAAAAAAAAACATACAAAAACATACAAAAAATGCATTAGTACATTTAGGGGAAAAAAGTGGTAAAAAATAAAATAAATACATACCGTATATATCACACATTTTTGTCACAAATGCGGCTTTAGATCTGAATAGTCACAGAGGAGAAAAGGTGGTGTTACAAAGTGGTGTTCTGAAGTAATTTCTTGGTTTTTGCTTATGTATGCTAAAAACAATGTTTGCTTATGTATGCCAAATGTATCAACCCCCCTGTGATAGTATGATAAATGTGTCCATGTAAGAAACATTTACACGATGGAAAACAGTGTACGTAAGTCTTGTACGTAAGCACGGCTTGATGAATTCCCCCAATAACTCTTGGCACACAGCTAACTCTGTGAAGGTCCCTGAGTGACCCAACTCTCGAGAGACAAAAAAATGGAGAGACAAGAAAATGGCTTCCACCGACAGACCCTACCCTACATGATAGCAACCTAACTTCCACGTAATATAAATTCTCCTGTCATGTAGCATACCCATGTAACTATTCATTCATTTTTGGCTCCCAGTACCCCCACCTTTTTTCTTGTAGACTTAGCTTTTTGTGTTTTTTATATTTATTTTTTTATTTACTATTGATTTGTTAATAAAATTATGCTTATCTTGATTTACTTTTGATGTGTCCTGTTGTGCTAGTGTGCAGGACAATATTTATGTTCTGAGCACTGGGAAAAGCCTTTCTCACTGAGTATTGTTAGATTCAGTTCTCAGCAACCCAAAAAATTCTGTTTTTATTGAAAAGTTCTTAGATTGTGTGGTATAGGTTGCAGAGCCTATATGGATACACAAGAAGCAATTCTTTTTTTTTTTTTTAAAGCACCTGTCATCACATCATATTTTCAAAACTAACCATGCCCTGCATGCACTTCCTAAGTTTGGTCTTCTGCCAGGCTTGGAGGAGACCAAACTAACTGTCTGATTTGTGCAGGAAACAGAACAGAGCAACCTTGTGGCCATTTTTTCCATCACATTAAAAACTTATAAAGGTTGAGATTTTTAACAGCAAGTAAATAGCAAAAAGTCTCATAATTACATAAGGAACAATATATTACAAGTTTTGTTTGGTGACAAGTACTCTTTAAGAGAATGCAACCATAATGTTTCATCTAATGGAACAATACACAATCAATGATGTATTACAATATGAACGTTATATGGAGCCACGAATAGTTCAACTACCAACTATGCAGATATGCATAATTCCACCAATGTTTATACTTTAAAAAATTTTTAAACATATGTGGTGCATTTTTCAAGATAGTAGCAAGACTACTATCAACAAGACTACTATCAACATCAAGAGCAAATGGTGCCTAACATTGGGTTTTATAGTGTGTGCCAGCAGAATTATAGCTTATGACTTCTAGGTTGGATCATTGAATCACTTGTCTGACATGGATAGTCGATGCTCTGCAGTAGTGACTTCAGCCAATACTCCTGAACATTTGCTTGGACATATGATAACTGGTTTCTATATGTTATTTTCATGGGGATCGAAGGGGAAAGTCATGATATTAACTAGAGTGGACAGAATTTTCATTAGCTCTTTTGGATTCTTAGATCATAGTTTATTGCAATGACTAGAGCAGTGGTTCCCAACAGGAGTGCCGCAGCACACTGATGTGCCATGAGGACCTGCCAGATGTGCCACAGCAGTTTATTGGGGAAGATGGCAACTGGCTGTGCTAGGACCCCTGTGGTGGTGGTAAGCCACAGGGTTCCCAGTATGGCCAGTTGGTCAGAGCACATTCTAGGATGTGAGGTCTCTACGCCACAGACACAGCGCAAAGGCCACTAAAGGCCAGGAAAGTCACTTTATCTGGGACACACACAAATGACGTCATGGTGCACATCCCCTAGGTAGGAAAGATCCCTGAATTTTGTAGCTGCAGTAAGATGCTGCCTTTGGCATACAAGTAAAAAAAAAAGTCTGCAGTGACTGTGGGGGAACAAGATACTCAGGGGAAGATTTGTCAAAACCTGTCCAAAGCAAAAGTTGCTGAGTTGCCCATAGCAACCAATCAGATTGCTTATTTCATTTTTGAAAATACCTGTGAAAAATGAAAGAAGCGATCTGATTGGTTGCTCTGGGCAACTCAGTAACTTTTCAGTAACTTCTACACAAGTTTTGATATATCTCCCCTATACAGTATGTTTTTTTTCTTTTCAGAGATGGCACACCTACAGATGGCAAACTATCTACTGTTCTGTTTTACCTACAGGGGGGGAAAAACTACCTTTGTGAGGGTCTTTCCTACAAGGGTAAATGTCCCTCTGGGGGGGGGGGTCCTACCTACATGGGGCAAACTACATACAGTATGGGACATATTACCTAATACCACATACAGGGAGTCCTACTCAGAGGGGACAAACTACCTACAGGGGGCAAACCACCTACTGAGGAAAAATAAATGAAGAGGAAACCACTTACAGAGGACACCAGCAGAGTAGGGGGAAACTACTTATTGTGGATGCCAGCTTACCAAGGGAAACTTCATGTTGGGGGCACCTACATACATGGAACACCAACCGAATGGGAAAAACAAACCACTACAACAATCTATCTACCTAATGGGGAAGCAACCCTTCCCAAGCTAACCTATCCATTACTACCAACCCACTTACCTACCTACCCACTTTATTGTACATGATGCTAAATAGCAGAATTATAATTATTTGGGACCCCATAGATAGGAAAAAAGGGAAAGAGGGTGCTGGAAAAGGGCGGAGCCTATGATAGTTGTCAGGCAGGTTCCGCAGAGATGATTTGTGGCTGAAAGAAATTGTCTTGATGATTTGGTCAGGATGGAGAAGAAAAGAGAAAGTGAACTCAGATGGATATTATTGTTATTCTCTCCAATTTTTTAAACATTGTCTGTTTGGTGGATTTAATGACGTTAACCATTTTAGAAAGGCTGGATCTCATCATGAGTGTTCTGTACGATAGTAGTGATATTTCTTTGCTGTCTTTTTTAGACTCCTTTAGTAAAGGTCATGAGGTTTATCTTCTCAATCAATTCCATTCATTACTAATTTCAGTCGCACAGTGGGGATTTAATAGCACTTATCTTACAGAGACACATGGAAAGACCAGATAATATCAAAGAAGGGATTAGATCTATTACATTGATTGTCATTATCATGGCTCTGCACTTTGACATTAGTCAGCGACAATTAACACCTTGAAGAAGAGAGTTAAATTATATCAGACCTTAGAACTGATCCATAGATATTTGTATAACATGTCACATGTTGGATCATGTAATTAGTATTTCTCATCCTGCTAAGAACCTCTACTTTTAAGGAAATGGTATCATTCAGTCTAATATAAGATCAAGATAAAGCAATTGAACACCTCTTAATTTTTGTGAATACTGGATATATGTATACACAGGGTAGGCCATTTATATGTATACACCTTAATAAAATGGGAATGGTTGGTGATATTAAAGGAGTGGTCCAGTGGTAACTCAGTGGTGAGCAACTTATCCCCTATCTTAAGGATAGGGGATAAGTTGCAGATCGCGGGGGGTCCGACCGCTGGGGCCCCCCACGATCTCCTGTACGGAGCCCCGACAGCCCGCGGGGAGGGGGCGTGTCGACCTCCACACGAAGCGGCGGCCGACACGCCCCCTCAATACAACTCTATGGCAGAGCCGAAGCGCTGCCTTCGGCAATCTCCGGCTCTGCCATAGAGATGTATTGAGGGGGCGTGTCGGCCGCCGCCTCGTGCGGGGGTCGACACCCGCTATCTGGGTGGAGAGCCGGGGCCCCGTATAGAGAGATCGCAGGGGGCCCCAGCGGTCGGACTCCCCGCATTCTCAAACTTATCCCCTATCCTTAGGATAGGAGATACGTTTTTCACCACTGGACTACCCCTTTAACTTCCTGTTTGTGGCACATTAGTATATGTGAGGGGGGAAACTTTTCAAGATGAGTGGTGACCATGGCAGCCATTTTGAAGTCAGCCATTTTGAATCCAACTTTTGTTTTTTCAATAGGAAGAGGGTCATGTGACACATCAAACTTATTGGGAATTTCACAAGAAAAACAATGATGTGCTTGGTTTTAACATAACTTTATTCTTTCATGAGTTATTTACAAGCTTCTGACCACTTAGAAAATGTGTTCAATGTGCTGCCATTGTGTTGGATTGTCAATGCAACCCTCTTCTCCCACTCTTCACACACTGATAGCAACACCGCAGGAGAAATGCTGGCACAGGCTTTCAGTATCCATAGTTTCAGGTGCTGCAGAATGGGCAAAACAAAAATTGGAACAGGACCCTCAGTTTACGCAGAAGATTTTGTTCAGTGATGAGGCAAACTTTTATGTGAATGGTGAAGTTAACAAACAAAACCACCGCTATTGGTCTGACACTTACCCACATTGGATAGATCCCTCTAAGACTGTTGGAACACAAAAATTGATGGTATAGTGTGGTATATGGGGTACAAAGATAGTGGGGCCATTCTTCATCAATGGAAACCTCAAGGCCACTGGATATGTGAAATTGCTACATGATGATGTGTTTCCCTCTTTATGCACTGAAGCTGACACTTTCCCTGAGTTTTTCCAGCAAGATGGTGCGCCAACACATTATGGGTGTCATGTCCGAGCATTCCTAGATGAACAGTTTACTGGAAAGTGGATTGGTCGTCGTGGGCCAGTTGAATGAATGGCCCCCAAGGTCTCCCGATCTGACCCCCTTAGACTTTTATCTTTGGGGTCATCTGAAGGCAATTGTCTATGCTGTGAAGATACGAGATGTGCAGCACCTGAAACTACGGATACTGGAAGCCTGTGCTAGCATTTCTCCTGCGGTGTTGCTATCAGTGTGTGAAGAGTGGGAGAAGAGGGTTGCATTGACAATCCAACACAATGGGCCACACATTGAACACATTTTATAAGTGGTCAGAAACTTGAAAATAACTCATGAAAGAATTAAGTTACGTTAAAACCAAGCACATCATTGTTTTTCTTGTGAAATTCCCCAAAAATTTGATGTGTCACATGACCCTCTTCCAATTGAAAAAACAAAAGTTGGATTCAAAATGGCCTACTTCAAAATGTCCGCCATGGTCACCACCCATCTTGAAAAGTTTCCCCCCTCACAGATACTAATGTGCCACAAACAGGAAGTTAATATCACCAACCATTCCCATTTTATTAAGGTGTATCCACATAAATGGCCCACCCTGTGTGTATATATATATATATATTTATAAATATTAATTCATGCTCACTCTTTAAGATGGGGCATTACTATTATTATCCCTGTATTTTGAGCAAATTTACTATTTCAAATGTTTCTGGTGTCATTTGTACCCCCCCAAAAAAAAAGTTTTATATGATGTGTGCCACAGTTCTACAGTTATAAGGTTTTAGTCATGGGGGTGGGGTGAATCCCCTTTCAGTACACAGGCTCTCTGGATTCATGTAGAGGTACAATACTTGCACATCAGAGGTTGCCTATGTGACCTTTGGTGGCTGTCCTTGTGCTCAGAGCTGGCGGTGATTGTTATCAAGCACAAAATATTAAATTTGTTGCGCCCCCTTCTGGAGAAGCTCCGCCACTTTAAATAAGCCCTGCCCACTCAGCCAACTTGGCAGAAACAATAGCAAAAATAGCTCATAATTTTGCAAATATTTTCCCCATGCAATAAATGCATCTGACGTGTCCTTGAAAATCTATTTTAAAAATGTTTTAACCGTATAAACTACATTGTACAGGTATTTTACACCTAAAAAAAAAAAAGAGAGAGAGAGATATGAAGAAAAGCAAACGAACAAACGAGAGAGAGAGAGAGAGAGAGAGAGAGAGAGAGAGAGAGAATGCTAAGTATAGGAGAACAAATGTTTGAAGATTACAATTAATGCACTACATATTTTTACCAATAGATGGAACCCTCTGATATTGTATTTATGCATAGCTTAGTAAAGGAGGCCTGTGATTTTAGGTGCACATAGATACATATTTTCCTAAAAGCACTCCATGTGGCTAGCAATGGAATTGCAAACAATGAAGCTGCTACATGACAATGCAGAGATGTAATACAGAGCGATAAAGTATAGTTTTTCAATTATTTGGACAATATTTATAATACTTTTTAATGTTGTTATTTATGTTTCTTTAACCCCTTAAGGATCAGGGTTTTTTCCGTTTTTGCCCCTTAATTTTTTCCTCATTACCTTCTAAAAATCATACCGCTTTCAATTTTGCACCTACAGATTCATAGGAGGGCTTATTTTTTGCACCACAAATTGTACTTTGTAATGACATCAATCATTTCCCCACAAAATTTATGGCAAACCCAGAAAAAAATATTTGTAGGGCAAAATTGGAAAAAAAACGTTATTTTGTAATTTTTGGGGGCTTCTGATTCTACGCAGTGCACTTTTCAGTGACACCATAAATTTATTCTGTAGGTTCATATGGTTACAATGATACCCAATTGATAAAGGTTTTCTTTATTTTACTACTTTAAAAAAAATTATAACTACGTGCACGAAAATTGTGTTATCAGGGCAAATTTTTTGCACCGTGATCTGAAGTTTTTTTCAGTACCATGATTGTTTTGAGTTTTTGATCACTTTTTATACATTTTGTTAGGGTATACAAAGTGACCAAAAATATGCAATTTTGGACTTTGGAATTTTTTTACATGTATGCCATTGATCGTGCGGTTTAATTAACCTTATATTTTTATATTTCGGACATTTACGCATTCGGTGATACCACATATGTTTTTTTTATTATGTTTATATATATTTATATGGAATTTGGAAAAAGGGGGGTGATTTGAACTTTTAATAAGGAAGGGGTTCATGTGTGTGTTTTTAAAAATGTTTAACTTTTTTTTTTTACACTTTTAGTCATTAGATTACTCATACAGATCACTGTGGTTCCATAGAACCACAGTGATCTGTGTGATCTGAGCTCGATTGATAAAGCCTGGTCCTGCCAGGCTTTATCATTGTCAGAGCCGCAGCCAGCACAGGACATGAGGTAAGCCCTCCAGCTACCTCAGCAGTGGATCGCACCCCCCACGATCACGCTGTGTGGGGGGCGATCCACCCCATTGGACCACTAGGGAGCAGTTAAAGGTACCTTTAGATGCCGCTGTCAGCCGGCCATGGCGATCGCCACTTGTTGGCTATTAACGCCAGCACTCAGCTACAAGAATCAGCTGGGGGCCGGCTGATATGGCGCAGGCTCCAGCCGGGAGCCCACACATACCTGCTTAAGGGCACATGGATAAGTATACACATCCATGGTCTTTAAGGGGTTAAAATACTTTGCTTAAATTGAATTTTGATTTCACTCAATACTCTGTCTATCAAATTGTATGTTTTGCTTATGCTTTAGTTTTAATATATGCAGCTAAGAATTAGAATGCATTCATTTAGTAATTCCCTTTATTTTGTGTTGTAAATTGATTTTTTCTTGTAATTCAAATGACAAAGGTTATGTAAATTCTAAAAATCCGCGTCTAATATAGATGTAAGTCATCATATACCTTGGTATAATTTTCAGTGGTATTTTTACATTATTATTGCTTGATTTGCCTTCATTTACTCTGACATTAAATACTCAATCAATCACTTAGAATGGAATGTGTCAATCAGCACAGAGCTGTGATTATATGGGAAACAACGTACAGACAGATATTAAACACTTTATGACAATCAAATATATGCCTTAGGCAATGTGTCTAGAAATATAAGTAGCTCATTTGAATGAATTTAACATAGAATTTTGAAAAGGTGGAAAGAATATTAATTTGCACCTTTCCAAAATGTTACATCTTTTGTTGGTAAAGATGGGATTTTTTGGTTTGCTATATGTACTTTTGATAAATAATCACAGGTCCGTGTTTGATATTATCTGCAAGAGTGGAACAGGTTGGTCATGCTTTTTATTGGAGACTAGCAGAGCACCCGGCATTGTCCGGTCTGCTTACCTTGTGGGAGAAGAAAAGCAATAATGATGCTCCTGACTTCATCCCTCAACCTCATATCCCTACATATCCTGTCCTCATGTCCCATCCTCATATCTCGCTTCCAGCACCAGGAAATTTGTTACCTTTTCCAAACAACTGTCACTAGAAATTACTTACTTCACTGAGGGGAGCTGATCCACAGATGCTCTCCTCGTGCCGGATTGATTGTATAGATATCAATATCTATACAAGCAAGCAGGCATGAGGGGAGCGTCTGCCGATCAACTCTCCTCGGTGAAGTAAGTAATCTCAAGTGACAGTTGTTTGGAAATGGTAACAAATTTCATGGTGCTGAAAGCAAGGTCCGCTCTCTCTTTTTTCTTCTTTTTGCATACTGCCAATTTTGATTGGGTCGTCCGTATTTCCCGTCTTCATATCCCGACCTCATATCCCATCTTTATATCTCGTCCTCATATCCCAACGCTATACTGTTTTCATATCTCGTCCTCATCTCTTATATGCAATCCTCAGGTGTGGCTGGGCTGTGATGAAATGATTGTAGGCTAAAAATAGAAGGGGCTTGCAAACCAAACCAACACATTCCCTCGGAAATGTAGAGCTTGTGGAGTAAGTTGGAGCTGAGCTCAGATAAAGAGATTGTGGGTGAAGGACCTGTGCTGTGGGTGTATATGGCAATAATTGTGTTTTTAGCACACAACAACAAAAAGTCCCAAAATAGAAGGGGTGTGGCTTGTGGGAGCAGCAATGCTTGGAAGCTGGACCAACACAGGAGATGCAGAACAGAGCTTGTGGAGTAAGATAAGGGAAGTCAAATGGATTTTCGTGGGACTTTAGACAAAAACCCTGACCCTCACTAATGGAGGTGGGTCAGGGTTAATTTAACTTTCCCATATTTTTAGTTGACATATAAAAAACATGTGTAGCAAGTTTCATAGACGTATCTCTATTGTTTTAATGTCATTAACATGACTACCAGTGAATGTGCCAACCCCAAACAAAAAAAGCGCTATGCAATGGAACGAACTTTGGGAAAACAATGGTAGCCGGCCGAGTGGGGAAGGTAAGTATAGAGTTTCTTTTTATGGCTAAGCACATTTTAAGAAGAAAAAAATCATGATACACCTATGGTTACCCTGTATTACTGAAGGATAATGCTGCTCACTACAATTCAATCCCATAGAGAGGAGGGGGCCTTCCTCTCAGCTGGGATAGCATTTGCCATCACATGACGTGCATGAACTTCTGCCCTCACTTTCTCCTCTAACAGGACAAGTAGCATACATACACTGCAGTAAATGTCACGATTCGGCTGGCAGGAGGTGGATCCTCTGTGCCAGAGAGGGATTGGCGTGGACCGTGCTAGTGGACCGGTTCTAAGTTACTACTGGTATTCACCAGAGCCCGCCACAAAGCGGGATGGTCTTGCAGCGGCGGTAGTAACCAGGTCGTATCCACTAGCAACGGCTCAACCTCTCTGACTGCTGAAGATAGGCGCGGTACAAGGGAGTAGACAAGAGCAAGGTCGGACGTAGCAGAAGGTCGGGGCAGGCAGCAAGGATCGTAGTCAGGGGCAACGGCAGGAGGTCTGGAACACAGGCTAGGAACACACAAGGAAACGCTTTCACTGGCACAATGGCAACAAGATCCGGCGAGGGAGTGCAGGGGAAGTGAGGTATACATAGGGAGTGCACAGGTGAACACACTAATTAGACCAACTGCGCCAATCAGTGGCCCTTTAAATCGCAGAGACCCGGCGCGCGCGCGCCCTAGGGAGCGGGGCCGCGCGCGCCGGGACAGGACCGACGGAGAGCGAGTCAGGTACGGGAGCCGGGGTGCGCATCGCGAGCGGGCGCCACCCGCATCGCGAATCGCATCCCGGCTGGGGGCGGTATCGCAACGCACCCGGTCAGTAGATCTGACCGGGGCGCTGCAGTAGCGAGGATGTTGCGAGCGCTCCGGGGAGGAGCGGGGACCCGGAGCGCTCGGCGTAACAGTAAATATGCAGAAAATTGGACAAAATTGCTCAAAAAATAACAGAAGAGAGGTCATACTTACTGGGTACTGGTATAAGGACAGGTTAGGCACCTATTCCCATTATGATGCAGATCAGTCACAATGCTATATAGGGGAAGGTCGCACAGGTGCAAAAAACTGATGAACAACCACTCACATGCCTACTATTCATGAGGGGGTAGCTGCTAAATATTTTAGTTGCACAAAGATAAGGCATGCAAAGGGTGTCAGTTACATGATAACGTGCTGTACACCATGCTGGCCTAGTAGTGATGCCTATACTATTGGATAAGGCTGGCTGCCTGGCATCTTATTTGTGCACCCCACAAAGTACTGACACCCAGGGCTCCCCCAGCATCACAAGAACAGATCACATCATGAAAAAAGTATCTAGTATATATAAAAAGAAAAAAGAATCTAGAATCCTATAGTTGCCTGTACTCTTTCTATTTGTTATTATGTGTATTGGTATTGTCTTTCTGAAAATGTTAAATGATAAAATCATAAATAAACAGTTATATAAAAAAAAAGATCTGACAGTATATATATATATATATATATATATATATATATATATATAGTATCTAGTATATACTTTTAGGATGCTGGACAGCCTGATTATCAGTATTTTGCACCTTTGCGACCTCCCCTATATAGCATGGTGGGATTAGGTGTCTAACCTGCCCTTCTACTAGTAACCAGTAAATATGGCCTCTTTTCTGTGATTTTCTGGTAGTTATGTGGTTGCAGCATTCGCACAAGTTCAATGGCCACTAAAGTCAGCTGATTGACAGGGTTGCTGAAAGTCGGACCCCCAATGATCAGACAGGCCATAATTCAGTAAAAGCCTGGAGAAGGCCTTTAAGTATTGGGCCAGTAGAAAGACTTTACCACATTTTGATATGATATGACATCTGAATGAACATGGTATAACTATTTTCTGTTATGATTGGTCAAACTGCATTAAGGCAATGTGTACCAGCTATATGTTAAATCCCATCAAAGCATGCCAATGTATACTGCAGCAGATCAGTGACCGATGAGCTGGAAGATGTCATGGGGGAAGGCCTTAGGGAGCAAGGAAGGTTAGTGTTCAATTTTTTGTAGTTTTTATTATTGTGAGCAAATATAGTGCACTCTGGTTTTTGTGCCATATCTGAAATATAGAACCTGTCATAATGCAAGGAATGAACATCTAGGAAACAATTTAGATGCTAAAATATAAATCTCTCACCTGTCATCTACTATGAGCTGGAAGCCCTGTCACATTGTATCAGAAGAATGTAGAAGCCTTAAAGAGTACTCTAATGAAACAGTAGGTGACAGAGACGGCACTCAAATTCTGCGGTGCATACAGACAAGGGCAGGTAGAAGTGAGAGGGCTGGGGCGTCCGGACATCTCTGTCATCTATTGTCTCATTGGATTGGAAACCTACTTCAGACTGAGCACCACTAGACCACTAGAGTTTGGGCTTCAGGTACAGTTGTCTACTTGTGCATGGTGTGAACAGTGCCTAGTCGAGACTTTACCTTTCCTAGTCACTCTTAACTCGTTAAGGACAAAGGGCATATCTGTACACCCTTCTCCCGCTCCCATTCTATGACGAGGGGTCATGACCTGACCCTGCGTCATAGCAAGGTGGTCCCGACGGCTATCAGCTGCCGGAACCTGTGGCTACTACCGGACATCACTGATCCTGGTGATTCCCAGCATTGACCCCTAAAGCCCACTGTGATTAGCAACTTTGATTGCGGCGTTAAAAATAGGAAAAAAATATATCCCACCAGCTCAGCGAAGCTGCTTGGGAACACCGCGGTGAAACCACTGTGACGATCAGCTCAGTGGATGGCAGGAGGACCCTTTCCTGCCTCCTCACCAATTGTTGGTCTGATGCTCCAGACAGGCTCTGCAAGCTGGAGCAGCAGAGCACAGATAACACTGATCAATGGTATGCTATTGCATTGCATTTAACAGTGTATACAATCAGAATATTGCATGTAATATTCTCCTATGAGGACTAGAGAATGGCCAATTTTTCAAAAATTCTATTCGGCCGATTTGCAGAATTTTCCGAAAAAATGTGGTTAGATCCGAATATATTCGCAGTGAATCACTATTAAAAGCAGCTATTTCCAGGCTACAGAGAGCTTTTACATTTACTGCCCCTATTAGCTTTAACCAGAAAAAAACTTAAAACAAAAAAAAAGAACTGCGGGCGGAGTATATTTTTCACTTTTTTTTTACAGTAACACACCCCAGTACGGTTGCAACAGAAAAAATGAGTACTCTCTCTCTCTGAGCTGTCCCTGCCTGCCCTATGGTTGCTTGCAGTCTTTGAATGGGGAGTGCTCCCTGTGATGATCTCAATTGGCAGACTAGGAAACGACTTCTGAACTCTCCCTGCTTGCCTGCAGTGATGCGGGCTTGATGTCAATGGATTTCCCCTGTGCTTAACTGTATTGTCAATAACGCTGATTAGTGACCACGCAGTATCTGCTCTCTCTCTAGCCAGAACGAATGCGGGCTTGAGGTGAATGGATTTTCCGCTGTAAAGATCTGTATTGTCAATAACAGTGATTAGTGCGCACACACAGTCTCTGCTCTCTCAGCAAAACGGGAAATGCCCGTCTTTGGCAATGGCTGCTGAATACATAGGGTTGTGACATCACAGGGCTGGCTGCTGAAAGGTTGCATGCCGCCATGTGATTCAGGGTGATCCCGCCTACCCACCTTCCCAGACTTCCTTGCCCCATGTCCTCACATGTGTAGCTGACAATTTAGCCCCTCGGCCCGCACAAAACGTAGTGAAGCGATTTGTTACCACGAAGAACGAGGAAATTTGGATTAATTCAGAATCAAATTTTTCATAAAATTCTGAACGAATTTGACTTTGTCAGCTTCAATTCGCCCATCTCTAATAGGGACAATAAAATTGTGTAAATAAAGTTTAAAAAAAAAAGTCAATAAATGTGAATTAACCCCTTCCCTAATAAAAGTTTGAATCAATCCTTTTTCTCATTTAAAAAATGTAAACAAAAATAAACACAAACTTATGTGGTTTCGCGTGTGTGTAAATGTCTGAACTATGAAAAAATATAATGTTGAAACCACACGGTCAATGACGTACACGTAAAAAATACTAAAGTCCAAAATGACATGTTTTTTGTCACCCTTTGGCTTGTATACCCTAAAAAAATGTATAAAAAGCGATCACAAAGTCCCATCAAAACCAATAGGGTAATGATAAAGACTTCAGATCACGACGCAAAAAATGAGCCCTCACACTGCCCCTGTATATGGAAAAATAAAGAGCTATAGGGGTCAGAAGTTGTTTTAAACATACTAATTTTGGTGCATGTACCTATGAAAATTAGGTATCCTTGTAACTATATGGTCCAACAGAATAAAGATAAGATGTAATTTTTACTGAAAAGCTCACTCCATAGAACTGGAAGCCCCCCAAAAGTTACAAAATGGCTTATTTGTTTTTCAATTTTGCTCTGGTATTGCCATAGATTTTGTGGTGATATGATTGATGGTATTACAAAGTAAATTATGTGGCACAAAAAACAAGTACTTATATGGGTCTGTAGGTGGAAAAATTAAAGTGTTATGATTTTTAGATGGTGAGGAGGAAAAAACAATGCAAAAATTAAAAAAAACTGTCATTCTTAAAGGGGTACACCAGTGGAAAACTTTTTTTTAAATCAACTAGTGCCAACAAGTTAAACAGATTTGTAAATTACTTCTATTAAAAAATCTTAAACATTCCAGTACTTTTTAGGGGCTAATAACTACAGAAGAAATGTTTTTCTTTTTTGGATTTCTCTGATGTCACGACCACAGTGCTTTCTGTTGACCTTTGCTGTCCATTTCTGGAACTGTCCAGAGTAGGAGAGAATCCCCATAGCAAACATATGCTGCTCTGGACAGTTCCTAAAATGGACAGCAGAGGTCAGCAGAGAGCACTGTGATCATGACATAAGAGAAATCCAAAGAGAAAAGCATTTCCTCTGTAGTATACAGCCCATAAAATGTATTAGAAGGATTAAGATTTTTTAATAGAAGTAATTTACAAATCTGTTAACCTTTCTGGCACCAGTTGATAAAAAAAAATAAAAAAAAGTTTTCCACGGGAGTACCCCTTTAAGGTGGTTAAACCGTACTCTGCTTTCAATAAACTTCACAATAAGAGTATCTGACTAAATACGTTGTAAGGATAAGAGTCGGCAATATTCCATTTGGGAAATCATCATCATACTGATTAATTGTTTCTTTATGCTTTCAGCTGTTACACATCAATAACTTCCTGACGGCGAGGAGTGATCATTCTGAAATCCCTGGAAGAGTATCTATTACTTTTTATATGATGCCTTCAAGTAATAAAAATGAATTTATTCAGCCCATCTGTTATAAAATGTGTCACTCAGATCTTTTGAGGCTACTTTGCAAGAAGCTGTATTTTTTTTCATCTTTTTCCATCACCCAGGGGTCATAGCAAGCCACAATCATCACATTAGATGTGGTGAGAATGTGCAGATATCTGCAATCCCACAGACAAATAAATAGTCTCTGTTTTTTCTGTTATGCACATTCTCGACTTGATTTATACAACGAGTTTTATGTAAGAGAATATTTATTATTGGAGTAGAAAGAAAGATGGATGGATAGATGGACTGCCAGATACTTTAAAAAGATAGGGAAACATCAACAGAGATAATAACGGATTATCTATCTATCTATCTATCTATCTATCTATCTATCTATCTATCTATTTATCTCTGTATGTCTATATACTGTATGTCATCTATCTATCTCTCTATCTGTATGTCTATATATCTCATCTATCTATCTATCTAGAGCAAAAGACGACCACAGCACTCACAAGGTGAGGTGAAGGAGTAGCTTTATTCCATCACAACTCGACTGGCAATGTTTCAGCTATGCAATTGCAGCCATTATCAAGCAACATGCAAGTTGACATAGGTTAGTATATATATGCAAAAACGTGATTGGACAATTGGTAAATGTCATACAGTTGAGGCATACATAATTAAACATACAAACAATGCATATGCAAATAGAAAGCACGGCGTATCATCCCCAAAGGGGTGTACCATACCAGTGTTCAGTGAGAAAGTGGATAAAAACTTACTATGGGCGGCGCTGGATTGAGGAGACTCACATGGAAGAGGATGCCATCAGCGCCGTGATGTGAAGGCGCACGTTTTACTGTGCCTGTACCAGGAGGAGCGGAGAGCAAGAGGAACCAGAATTAGAGTTGCGCATGCGCAGTCAGCACTGTGATGCTG
The DNA here is from genome assembly GCF_029499605.1 of Hyla sarda. Lineage (NCBI taxonomy): Eukaryota > Metazoa > Chordata > Amphibia > Anura > Hylidae > Hyla > Hyla sarda. The sequence goes on along the minus strand of NC_079194.1, from coordinate 81,129,428 downwards.
GTGAATGGATGGGTGTACTGGCAGCATGTTGCGAAACCTCAGTGCTGTCAGAGAATGCCGGCGGCCATATTGTTGGCTGGCAAATTAGCCAGAAGATGTGGAGATGATATTACGGTGGTAGAGGGAGGATACAGATGGCTAAGTGCAATGTAGACAATTAGGGAGACCATATAAGGCAATCCAGAGATGCATGGAGAATAATAAAATACCATGACCGGCCGTAACTATGATAAATGAATGTTTATAACAAGGACAGCAACAAGTCCATGAGCATACTGTAATAGGTGACAATCAATCGACACATGCATAACGGGAATGGTCTCTGGGCTCCCAGGGGCAAAGGCGGCCACCCAACGGCCACGCAGGTAGCACGGCCGGAGGGCAACAGGCGGAGGGGACACACGCCTGCAAAGCGAGCACTGCAGAGCCACCGCCATGTCACCATCGCCACCAGGGGCCACAGAGGGATCCTACCCCCAACATCCACAAGTCCACACCGTCACCTAGGGGGGAAAATATGTTAATGGCCAGGTAGAGACCAATGGTATAAGAGGATACAGTATATAACAGGATGGGACGAGGAGCAATGACATAAATATAAAGGTGGTAGCTCAAGAATCTGGTGTCACCAACTTGTACTCAAAGGGGCATTACATCACCTATATACAGTAGCTAATTAACGATGGAGAGCAGTGAGGTGATAAAGGATGTATGCCAGTCCTCTGTAGGTGGATCAGAAAGGGTGAAAGAAAGAGTCTCCATGTGTGATCAGGGTACCAGCGCCGTCTCTAGGGGAAGGGGAAAAGGAAAAAGAAAAACGTTAAAAACGCATATTAAAAGGTCCAACCTATCTAAAGTATATACTCGGCTTATACTCGAGTGAACTCTCCGCCTGTCAATCCCTTCAATCAGAGGTCTTCAACCTGCGGACCTCCAGATGTTGCAAAACTACAACTCCCAGCATGCCCGGACATGCTGGGAGTTGTAGTTTTGAAACATCTGGAGGTCCGCAGGTTGAAGACCACTGCCGGGCCTTTGTCATCATCCAGACCCCCCCTTTAGTTTTCTACTCACCTCCCCTAGGTGGGAAGGAAGGGTGAGCTGGTCCGGGCCATCTATGCTGCAGGGACTGTCCGGTGGGGAGGGTTAGTCGTTCTGGGCTGTACATCTTCACTGGGAGGCCCTCTTCTCTGCTCCGGGCCGGCCCCGGACTAGTGACGTTGCCTTGACGACGACGATCAGGGACATTCATGCGCAGGGACATCCCTGTGCGTCGTCGTCAAGGCAACATCACGAGTCCGGGGCCTGCCCGGAGCAGAGAAGAGGGCCTCCCGGTGAAGATGGACAGCCCGAAACGACTAACCCTCCCCACCGGACAGTCCCTGCAGCATAGATGGCCCGGACCATGGCTGTCCGGGCATGCTGGGAGTTGTAGTTTTGCAACATCTGGAGGTCCGCAGGTTGAAGACCACTGATTGAAGGGATTGACAGGCCGTGATGATGAAGGGGGGGGGATGATGACGAGGGGGATGATGATAGGGTGATGATGACAGGGGTCTGGATGATGACAGGAAGATGATGACGGGGGTGTTAATGACGGGGGTCTGGATGATGGCAGTGGGGGTGGAGTATTTCCCACCCTAGGCTTATAGTCGAGTCAATAACTTTTCCTGGGTTTTTGGGGTGAAATTAGGGGGCTCGGCTTATATTCGGGTTGGCTTATATTCGAGTATATACGGGAATTAGAAAACAATGAGATTATGTGGAACAGTGAAATCCACGTTCAGGCTGTGTGTGCGTAACTTATTGAGTTTATGTATCCACATGAGTTCTCATTTTAAAAGTAAGTGCGGTCGCCACCTCTTTTAGGTGGGGAAATGTGGTTGATAAGAATAAAGTTCAGATCATGCTCAGAATGGCCGGCCTCCATGTAGTGTTTAGAGAATGGTAAATCCGCTCTGGATTTACAAATTGTGTATCTGTGTTGGTTCATCCTGACTTTGAATTCTCCTGTAGTCTCTCCCACGCATAGGAGTTTACATGGGCAGAGAAGGATATATATCACAAATCGGGAAGAACATGTAAGATAATGTTTGATAGGAAATTGTTGGCCTGTGGTTGAGTGTGTGAAGTGGGTACCCTTACCCTTTATGCAATTACAGCAAGGGTATGATCCCTTGGCCTGCACTGTCAGGTAGCGTTGGAATGAGGCTGGTTTAGTGGAAATGTCGGACTTGACAAGCTTGTTGCGTAGATTTGCTGCTCGTTTGTGTGACATCAAAGGGGTGGATTGGAATTAGATATGAGCAAATTTTTTGAAAAATTTGATTAGGCCGATTCGCCAAATTCTCCCAGAAAAATGTGTTTCAGACAGAATTTATTTGCGGTGAATAGCTATTAAAAACGGCTATTTCTGGTCTACAGAGAGCCTCAATAGGGGGTGTAGAGCACTTTGCCTTGTCCTAACACACATAGGTAGTGTGCTTTGTTAGCGAAATAATACTGTTATTCAGTATGACATGCAGATTACAGGCATTGCTATTAGAATCACTGCTGCAGAGTGTCGATGTGGCAGCAGGGAGACCAAATGGTGTCAAAATTGAAGAGAATAAAGAGATTTTTTTAATGTAATTTTAATTTACTTTAATTTGAATTTATTTAAATGTTTTGAGTATCCATTCTGGTGAGCACCGAGCTGGCGGTCCTCCACCAGGTGAGATACCACCTGTCCAGCACCTGACTCTCAGCGCCCCCCTGACTAGGAAAGTGTGAATATTTCATTTAATCAGTTATGGTTCATTGTTATAGCTCCAAGATGCTCCGTTGGATTCTTGTGATAATTTCACAGATAATATGATGAAGACAACCAAAGTACCTCAATCTTGAAAAGATTATATCGATTTATTAAAATTTAAATTTAAGATTTATATTAGATTCCCAAGTTTATTCTCCCGGTGTTTACTTTAAACTAATACTGTATGATCAAAAAACCCAATCTAACAAGGAGTCACATGGCGGCACAATGACAGAGCCTAGAAGTGGAAGCAGCATGAGGAGACCATAATCTAGCAGAATGACACAGCCTGGAATTGGCAGCAGCATGAGAAGACCATATAGTGGCAGAACGACCCAGTCTGGAGGTGGCAACAGCCTGACAAGACCATAGGGCCTCACAATAGAGAAGATTAAAGGTATTTTTGAAAATTTTAATTGAAGATTTTAGATATATTGAAATTTTAAAAGTTTAATTTAAGGTACTAACAGCATAAGGAGACCATATGGTGGCAAAATGTCACAGCCTGGAGCTGGCGGCAGCATGAGTAGACAATAGGGCTTCACAAATCCTAAGATTAAAAGATGAATTTTAAAATTGAAATTGAAGCTTTTGAAATTGAAATTTAAGATTACACTCCCAAGTTTTAATGTCCCAGACTCCAATGTGTGATTACAAAGGACCAAATCTAACAAGGAGACACATGTCACATGGCAGCACAATGACAGAGCCTGGAGGTGCAATCAATATGAGGAGACCATATAGAGGCTGAATGACCGCCTGGAGTTTGTGGCAGCATGAGGGACCATATAGTGGCTGAATGGCACAGCCTGGAGTTCGTGGCAGCATGAGGAGACCATATAGTGTCTGAATGTCACAGCCTGGAGGTGGCTGAAGCATGAGGAGACCATATAGTGGCTGAATGGCACAGACTGGAGGTGGCTGAAGCATGACGAGATCATAAAGTGGCTGAATGGCACAGCCTGGAGTTGGCTGAAGCATGAGGAGACCATATAGTGGCTGAATGGCACAGCCTGGAAGGGGTGAAGCATGAGGAGACCATATAGTGTCTGAATAGCACAACCTGGAGTTGGTTGAAGAATGAGGAGACCATATAGTGGCTGAATGGCACTGCATGGAGTTGGCTGACGCATGAGGAGACCATATAGTGTCTGAATTGCACAGCCTGGAGTTGGCTGAAGCATGAGGATACCATATAGTGGCTGATTGGCACAGCCTGGAGTTTGTGGCAGTATGAGGAGACCATATAGTGTCTGAATGGCACAGCCTGGAGGTGACTAAAGCACGAGGAGACCATATAGTGGCTGAACAGCACAGCCTTGAGGTGGTGAAGCATGAGGAGACCATATAGTGTCTGAATGGCACAGCCTGAAGTTGGCTGAAGCATGAGGAGACCATATAGTGTCTGAATGGAACAGCTTGGAGTTGGCTGAAGCATTAGGATACCATATAGTGGCTGAATGGCACAGCCTGGAGGTGGCTGAAGCATGAGGACAGCATATAGTGTCAGAATGGCACAGCCTGGAGTTGGCTGAAGCATGAGGAGACCCTATAGTGGCTGAATGGCACAGCCTGTAGTTGCCTGAAACATGAGGATACCATAGTGGCTAAATGGCACAGCCTGGAGTTTGTGGCAGCATGAGGGGACCATATACGGGTTGAATGGCACAACCTGGAGGTGGCTGAAGCATGAAGAGACAATATAGTGTCTGAATGGAACAGCCTGGAGGTGGCTGAAGCATATGGAGATCATATAGTGGCTGAATGGCATAGACTGGAGTTGTAGCAGCATGAGGAGACCATATAATGGCTGAATGGCACATACCTGGAGGTGGCAGCAGCAGCATCAGGAGTCCAGAAAACGACCCGGTGATAGAGTGGTGGCAATACAGTACCCAGTGATGAAGGTGGGTGAAAAAAGGACTGATGCGTAGGACTGTTTGTAAATGGGAGCAGTGCCTTAAATCTGTTTGGCACTATCCATATTTGTGAAGTGTTGGTGTGGCACCATGGTCAATCTACTCTGATGCATCAGGCATTGGTGGGATGAAATCCTGGCTGATCCATGCCTGATTCATCTTCACAAAGGTCAGTCTCTCCACCTGTCCAAGTTGGTGTTTTAGCTGTGCAGGAACCACATTCACCCAGTGAGCCATAGAGGACATGTATTGTCCCTGACCATAGTTAAAGCTCCAAAGGTCGGCACTGCTGTGCATTTTGGTACATACCGACAGGCTCAAAGAATGGCCCACCTTCTCTTCCACAAAATTGTGCAGGGCTGGCACTGCCTTCTTGGTAAAGAAATGACGCTGGGCACTCTTCACCTCGGCTCAGCAAAAGCTGTCAGTTCTGTGAACAGTGCAAAGTCCACCCCTTGAAAAGGGAGGGACTGTAGCACTAGAAACTTAGACTGCGTTCACATGGCCGTTTGCCCCCGTTCCGTTAAAAAAGAAAAACGGATTTAAAAAAACGGATAGAAACGGCTGATCAAACAGATATGCGTTTTGAAGCGTTTGTAACCGTTTTTAATCCGTTTTTAATCTGACTTCTGCAGCCAGGTCTAGTACTACTCCCATTATGGAACAGACTTGTTTCCATGGTGGGAGTAGTAGTTCCTGGCTGCAGGAGTCTGCCGGCGGCTGGAGAGGCTTCATTAGTGCTTGTACTACTACCCCCATCATGGAACAGACTCTGTTCCATGATGGGGGTAGTTGTACAGGGGCTGAGGGATTGATCACATCGGGTCTCACTTCTGAGACCCGATCCGATCAGAAGTTATTAAGCAGGGAAGCGGGCGGCATGGTCCGCAACCCTGCGGTCACCGATTTATTTTACTTTCATTTCTAAATTCCCCGCGCAGAGCCCTGAATGGCCAATCAGGGCTCCCTGCGGGGATTTTTAAAATGGACAATGTATATTAAAAGCTGTGGGGGGCAAGATATATAGCGCTATATATCTAGCTCCCCAGCGCATTTATAAAGATATAACCCCCCGCCAGCGCAAAAATATATACCCCCGCATTGTATATATATATATATATATATATATGTGACCCCCCGCCAGCGCATTTATAATTTAACCCCCGCCAGCGCAATTATTAATATATACCCCCCGCCAGCGCATTTGTGTAACCCCCGCTGGCGCATTGGTCATTACTGCAGTGCTATGTATGAATAGTATTTTACTGGCAGAGCATCGCACCAGCCGCTGCCAGCGCGATGCTGCTGATAGAATACAATTCATACATCGGGCTGCAGGGGCATATTATAAAGAAGTGCTGTGGGGGCCAGATATATAGTATTCAGGGTCATCCCACCTACCTGCCTTCCCTTCCCGCCTTCCAATAGTTTCTTGCCCAATGTCCTCACATGTGGATCTGCCATTTTAGATGCCCTGGACCACACTAAATGGAGTTTAATGAAGTGATTTGTGCGATAGAATCTCGGTGATATTCGCATCCATTGCAAATCAAATTTTTCATTAAATTTGTAACAAATTCGTATTCATCAGCTTCGATTCGCTCATCTCTAATTGGAATTCTCGGATAGCTGGAAAGGATTGGGAGAGGATGGGCCAGTGCTTGTGAATAATGTTTGCAACGTCAGAAGATTTTTCGTTGTATGTAGTCACAAAGGGGATCCTGGTAAATTCATTATGGGGTTTGGAGTGATGGATCAGGGAACTGTGGTCCTTCGCCATCACTTTAGAGTGGCAAGAGGATACTAACAAATTGCCTAACCCCAAGGCCGTAGCCTGGGGTGCAAAACACCTCTAAATAGTCCCCCCTAAAACACAATTTTTATTATGTATCCAGTTACAATGAAAATTAATGTAAACCCAGTGAAGTGAATATTAAAAATGGGATGTCAGGTAGGTTAGTGCTTATAAGATCTGAGCAACATTGCTCCACTGTCAAGGGTTCTGCAGGAGCCCTGTATGCCTACTCCGACACCAACTTAAAACACTAGATTGCCGCCTCTACATGTTTCGCCGTCTCCACAGCGTTTTCAAGAGGCAAACTGTGGCAAAAACCGTTGTTGCCACAGTTTGCCTCTTGAAAACGCTGTGGAGACGGCGAAACATGTAGAGGCGGCAATCTAGTGTTTTAAGTTGGTTTCAGAGTAGGCATACAGAGCTTCTGCAGAACCCTTGACAGTGGAGCAATGTTGCTCAGATCTTATAAGCACTAACCTACCTGACATCCCATTTTAAATATTCACTTCACTGGGTTTACATTAATTTTCATTTTAACTGGATACATTATAAAAGTTATGTTTTAGGGGGGACTATTTAGAGGTGTTTTGCACCCCAGGCTACGGCCTTGGGGTTAGGTAATTAGTTGTGTTCTTTTGGCCTTTATAGTCCCCTTTTGGTCTAATTTTTTTTTTTTTTTTTAAGAGGATACTAACTTCCTTGGGTATTCTCTTTGCATGAAATTTGTGGCCATCTTGTCTAGTGTGGGAGTGATATGTTCTTCAAGGCTGACTATTCCATGGCTGCGTAACATTTGGCTGTAGGGTAGTGATTTCAGCATAGAACGTGGATGGTTGCTGGAGAAATGAAGAGTAGAATTACAATCGGTGGGTTTAGTATAGAGGGTAGTATGAAGTTTATTGTCAGTGATGATAACATTGGTGTCAAGGAACTATACTGAGTAAGAGGAAGCATGAAGTGTAAATTGGATGTGTTCCGTGATGGTGTTGAGGGATTGGTGAAAGTCGTGAAGAGATGATAAGGAGCCTGTCCAGATGAGGAACACGTCGTCTATGTATTTCCACCACCCAAGCACATGGCTGAAGTGGTGGGACACATAGATGTACACGTCTTCCATTGATGCTACAAAAATATTTGCATAGGTAGGTGCAACATTAGTCCCCATAGCTGTCCCAGAGATCTGTGTATAGAAAGTGTCATTAAAGGTGAAGTAGTTGTAGAGAGTACAACGTCAATAAGTTGTAAGATGAATGTGGTTTTTGTCTGGAGAGAAATCGGGAATAATGCAATTACGGATGGCTTGTAATCCCAGATGGTGGGGGATAGACGTACACAAACTAACAATGTCGAGTGTAGCTAAAATGACAGAGGGAGGCAGAGTGATAGATTCAAGTTTTTGGAGGTATTCAAAGGTGTCTCTCAAAAAAGAATGGGATCGGGTGGCATAGGTGTGGAGAACGTGATCAAGAAAAACAGAAGTGTGGCTGGTGATAGATTCCCTCCCTGACACAATGGGTCTGCCAGGGGGGTTGTGTAGTGACTTGATGATTTTGGGGAGAAGGTAGAGAAAGGGTGTGATAGGGAATTGTATGTGGATGTAATCATAGAGGGGTTGGTCAATGACATTGCTGTGAAGGGTGTGATTAAGGATAATTTTGATTGCAATTTCTATTTTGGGATCTCTGGTATGTGGTCATGTCCTGTAGTTGTCTTTGTGCTTCATTAATGTACATTGTCTTGTCCATAATGACTTTATGGGCAGGTTTGACTATGAGGTCATGGTTGGTCATGAGTTGCTGTAGGGCCTGTGAACTAGCAGATGTAAGGTTAGGGTGAGAGAGGCGGTGTTGGGAATTGCATAAGTTCTGTAGGTCATGTTGAACCAGTGAAAGGAAGGAGGAAAGAGCCAGGGAATCTACTGGTGGAGTGAATTTACTTGGAATGGATAAATTGAAGTCACTGAGTTTGAAATTGTCAAAGTCAGTTCCTGGTACTCTGAGTGTCAGAGAACCAAATTTTGAGTTTAAGTCTACGGAGGAATTGGGCTAGTTCAAGTTCTTGTTGAAACCAGTTTTGGTGAGTAGTGGGGCAAAAATTAAGACCTTTAGCTAGTAGATCAGTCTGGTCACTAGTGAGAGGTTTGGAAGATATATTTACCGCGTTCTCTAAGTTGTCACGATGCCGGCTGGCAGGAGGTGGATCCTCTGTGCCAGAGAGGGATAGCGAGGACCGTGCTAGTGGACCGGTTCTAAGACACTACTGGTTTTCACCAGAGCCCGCCGCAAAGCGGGATGGTCTTGCTGCGGCGGTAGTGACCAGGTCGTATCCACTAGCAACGGCTCACCTCTCTGGCTGCTGAAGATAGGCGCGGTACAAGGGAGTAGGCAGAAGCAAAGTCGGACGTAGCAGAAGGTCGGGGGCAGGCGGCAAGGTTCGTAGTCAGGGGAGATAGCAGAAGTTCTGGTACACAGGCTTTAAACACACAAAACGCTTTCACTAGGCACAAGGGCAACAAGATCCGGCAAGGAAGTGCATGGGAGGAGGTTAGATATAGTCAGGGACCAGGTGGAAGCCAATTAAGCTAATTGGGCCAGGCACCAATCATTGGTGCACTGGCCCTTTAAGTCTCAGGGAGCTGGCGCGCGCGCGCCCTAGAGAGCGGAGCCGCGCGCGCCAGCACATGACAGCAGGGGACGGGAACGGGTAAGTGACCTGGGATGCGATTCGCGAGCGGGCGCGTCCCGCTGTGCGAATCGCATCCCCAACGGCCATGACAGAGCAGCGCTCCCGGTCAGCGGGACTGACCGGGGAGCTGCAGGGAGAAAGACGCCGTGAGCGCTCCGGGGAGGAGCGGGGGCCCGGAGCGCTAGGCGTAACAGTACCCCCCCCCTTAGGTCTCCCCTTCTCTTTGTCCGGTAACTGCCTCCCCTGGGATGAGGACACCGGGAAAGGATGGAGGGATTCCTCAATGGCAGGCAGAACAGCAGGAGTAGGAATGGGGAGAGAGGGCAGAGGGCGAGACCTGGCACGGGGCAGTGTGACACCAGGACGAGGGCCATGAGGGGACACAGAGGCTTGCCTGATGGGACTGGGAGGGGGGGAGAGGCATTTCCTGTGGCAGGCAGAGTCCTTAATGACCTTAGGGGGACCGGGTACAGGAGGAACCACAGGGTCACAGCAGGGAGTACTGGGAACCGGTTGAAGGCAGTCCTTGGAACAAGAGGGACCCCAACTCTTGATCTCCCCAGTGGACCAATCCAGGGTTGGGGAATGGTGTTGAAGCCAGGGTAGTCCAAGGAGAACTTCAGAAGTGCAATTAGGAAGGACAAAAAATACAATTTCCTCGTGATGAGGTCCGATGCACATTAGGAGGGGCTCCGTGCGGTAACGCACGGTGCAATCCAACCTGGCTCCGTTGACCGCGGAAATGTGGAGTGGCTTGACAAGACGGGTCACCGGAATGCGGAATTTATTCACTAAGGACTCCCGAATAAAATTCCCAGAAGCTCCAGAGTCCAGGCAGGCCACGGCTGAGAGGGGAGAGCTGGCTGAAGTAGAAATCCGAACAGGCACCGTGAGACGTGGAGAAGCCGACTTAGCATCAAGAGACGCCACACCCACAAGAGCTGGGTGCGAGCGTGCGTTTCCCAGACGTGGAGGACGGATTGGGCAATCCACCAAAAAATGTTCAGTACTGGCACAGTACAGACAAAGATTCTCTTCCTTACGGCGATTCCTCTCTTCCAGGGTCAGGCGAGACCGATCCACTTGCATGGCCTCCTCGGCGGGAGGCCTAGGCGCAGATTGCAGTGGAGACTGTGGGAGAGGTGTCCAGAGATCTAAGTCTTTTTCCTGGCGGAGCTCTTGATGCCTCTCAGAAAAACGCATGTCAATGCGAGTGGCTAGATGAATGAGTTCATGCAGGTTAGCAGGAGTCTCTCGTGCGGCCAGAACATCTTTAATGTTGCTGGATAGGCCTTTTTTAAAGGTCGCGCAGAGAGCCTCATTATTCCAGGATAGTTCAGAAGCAAGAGTACGGAATTGTATGGCGTACTCGCCAACGGAGGAATTACCCTGGACCAGGTTCAGCAGGGCAGTCTCAGCAGAAGAGGCACGGGCAGGTTCCTCAAAGACACTTCGAATTTCCAAGAAGAAGGAGTGTACAGAGGCAGTGACGGGGTCATTGCGGTCCCAGAGCGGTGTGGCCCATGACAGGGCTTTTCCAGACAGAAGGCTGACTACGAAACCCACCTTAGACCTTTCAGTAGGAAACTGGTCCGACATCATCTCCAAGTGCAGGGAACATTGCGAAAGAAAGCCACGGCAAAACTTAGAGTCCCCATTAAATTTGTCCGGCAAGGACAGGCGGAGGCTAGGAGTGGCCACTCGCTGCGGAAGGGGTGCAGGAGCTGGCGGAGGAGATGGTTGTTGCTGCTGTAGCTGTGACTGTACTTGCTGTAGTTGTGACTGGAGTTGCTGTGTCATGGTGGTCAAGTACGACAGCTGGTGATCTTGTTGGGCGATCTGACGAGCTTGCTGGGCGACCAGCGTAGGGAGGTCAGCGACAACTGGCAGAGGAACTTCAGCGGGATCCATGGCCGGATCTACTGTCACGATGCCGGCTGGCAGGAGGTGGATCCTCTGTGCCAGAGAGGGATAGCGAGGACCGTGCTAGTGGACCGGTTCTAAGACACTACTGGTTTTCACCAGAGCCCGCCGCAAAGCGGGATGGTCTTGCTGCGGCGGTAGTGACCAGGTCGTATCCACTAGCAACGGCTCACCTCTCTGGCTGCTGAAGATAGGCGCGGTACAAGGGAGTAGGCAGAAGCAAAGTCGGACGTAGCAGAAGGTCGGGGGCAGGCGGCAAGGTTCGTAGTCAGGGGAGATAGCAGAAGTTCTGGTACACAGGCTTTAAACACACAAAACGCTTTCACTAGGCACAAGGGCAACAAGATCCGGCAAGGAAGTGCATGGGAGGAGGTTAGATATAGTCAGGGACCAGGTGGAAGCCAATTAAGCTAATTGGGCCAGGCACCAATCATTGGTGCACTGGCCCTTTAAGTCTCAGGGAGCTGGCGCGCGCGCGCCCTAGAGAGCGGAGCCGCGCGCGCCAGCACATGACAGCAGGGGACGGGAACGGGTAAGTGACCTGGGATGCGATTCGCGAGCGGGCGCGTCCCGCTGTGCGAATCGCATCCCCAACGGCCATGACAGAGCAGAGCTCCCGGTCAGCGGGACTGACCGGGGAGCTGCAGGGAGAAAGACGCCGTGAGCGCTCCGGGGAGGAGCGGGGGCCCGGAGCGCTAGGCGTAACATAAGTGCATCATGGAAGAAGTCTGGAGGGTTGTGTCTGGTTGCAAGGTCGTCCCCTTGTATTCGCGGTCTCTCAGCCTCTGTCGATGTTGGCCGCCCCGTCTTGTGGGTTGACATGTGCGTTTGTTGATGGGTCTGAAGTATAAAATGTGCCAGTGGTTAGAAATAGTCAAATAGGCAGGATATGTAATATCATTGTAACCGATACATAATTTATCTTTGTAATGTATAATGGAGTAGCGATCAATCTTCCTACCGAGCTGGAGGGGAGGAAGAGAAATGGTTAGAGGCACCTTTGGTGGGAGGTCTAGATTACCTGGGTTTTTTGGAAGAACGTCACCCAGAGGAGCTGTTGCCCTATGTGTAGACCTTAGCATTGGCATAGTCCTGGGAGTTGCAATGCCATTTCTGGCGTATAGTGGCTTCCTGTTCCGATCTTATTATTATCTGTAGATAAGTGATCTGCTTTGTCATAAACTTGTCAAAGTCCTCCTGTGAAAGGATATTCTTGAGTGCATCCTCAATGGTGGACATCTTATTGCGGGTGGTAGAAATGTCTCTGAAGAAAATCGATGTTAAGAAGTAATAGTTCAGCTGAATAACGGCTATGAATTGCCTCATATGCTGTGCAATACTCTTGGTCATGGAAGCAGGCATTCTCTTGAGTTTGAATTCGCATGCCCCACAAAATTCATTGATGTTTGTAATATTCTCCTAGAGTGGTTAGTTGCCGGGTTAAGGATTCACTTTCATATTGGCGCTGAAGATCTTGAAGTGAAGGTTGGTGCAGGAATGCTGAATCACCATCTACACAGGCTAGTAAGTGGTCAATGTCCAAATTAGAGTAGGTAAACACGTGTGGAAGAGCTAGTGGATCCGGGCTGAGCTCGGGTGATGTTGAGTCCATGTTGAAAAAAAAGTGCAGGTGAGGTGCAGACTTTGGAAACCGGATATACACGCTGTAGAAGGAGAAACAGCAACACTTTAAACAGTATAGATGGCATTTGGGTGCTGTAAGTACACAATCCCGGTTTGAGGGCCAGATGAGGTAGAGAGCAAAAGACGACCATAGCACTCACAAGATGAGGTGAAGGAGTAGCTTTATTCCATGACAACACGACTGGCAATGTTTCATGTTTGCAAATGCAGCCATTATCAAGCAACATGCATGTGGACATAGGCTAGTATAGGCAGGTGAGGCATGCATAGTGATATAATTAAACGTACAGACAATGCATATGCAATTGCTTTTCCATCTACAGCGTATCTATCTATAGATCTGTATGTCTATATATCTCATCTATCAATCTATTTACCTATCTACCTATCTATCATCTATCTATCTCATATTTATCTATCTATTCATCTCCTATCTATCTATTTATCTACACAGTCCAAGAGTATATCCAGCTCACCCCTAGTGAGTTGCCAGTCACACGCAGCGGACCCAGCCAGGACTAGGCTGTACGATAAATAGCAAAGAAAGGATTGATTGCCCAGCGCAGCGAAAGCTCGAATACAAAATTTTCTTTATTCTGACATGGCAGCACAGGTAAAATGAACAGCAGTGACGCGTTTCGACCGCCTAGGTGATCTTAGTCATACTGGCACAGAATTCATATTGTTGGATATCCCATATAGGGGAGGCGGTCAAGACCACCGATGTTAATCATCTCATCTTGATAGGGAGCACCTCCCTCTGCACAGGAAATTCCATTACAACTACAAGTGAAATATCAGAGTAAAAATATTCCATTTACATATATCCAATTAGACATAAAAAAGAGAAACAGAATACATACACCATATGTGAATTACATAAAACCTTTGTAGTATAGAAAAAGGAAAAGACAGGGAAGGATTAGCCTGATGCACTGTGCAACTACTGTATAGGTTCATTTTTGATGATCTTTTATATCACAGTATCATATCCATTTATATCTGGATACTATATATCATGCACAGTTGCACAGTGCGACAGGCACCCAACCACAATCATAACTCTTATGAGGGCAAGCAATAATAACACGTGTGAAAGAAAAGACATTCATTCAAGATGGGGGAAATACGAGTATTGCAAGTTATTTGTCCACTCTGCATGTATTCAATAGTGCAGTATTACGTGTTGTCTTTTATTTAACCCCTTCGGGTATCTACCATCCAGGCACATGATCCAATAGACTTCTCTGTCAAGAAGCTTTTGACTATGGTTCCCACCTCTCGTAGGTGTGGCCACTCTCTCTATTCCTTGAAGAATAAGTGTATCAAAGTTGCCATTATGTTTTTCAGCGCAATGTTGGCTTATCATGGACACATGCCGGGAGTTAAAGTGCTTGATATCAGAAAGATGTTTTCTAATCCTTGTCTTAAGGGGGCAGGTAGTGCACCCCACATGCTGTACACTAAACTCCCGACATGTGACCAGATAGACAACATAGCTTTTATTGCAATTTATGTACTGTCTGATGGTATAGACCTCATTCATACTGGTAAAACAAAATTCTTTTGATGGACACATAATATTGCAGCACAGGCACCTCTGGTGACAACATTTATAGGAGCCAAAGTTAGTTAACCTTGTAGGCGGTCTCGTGGTTTCAGTTTTGAAGAGACTAGGGGAGACCAATTGTCCTATCGTTGGTGCTCTCTTCGGTACACATCTGTATCCCATTTGCAGTGCGGGCCTATAGGTCAGATCACCCATAATAATTGGCATATATTTATTTATGATTTTTTTTAATAGACCCATAGTCCGCACCATATTGGGTAACAAATGTGGCCGGTTGTTGAATGGCATCCTATTTTTTCTGTTGTCATTTTTTCCCAAATATTAAGTCTGACCTATTTTTGGTTCTAGCTTGATTTATTAACCCTTTTTGGTATCCTCTATTTGATAGACGCTCCCTAATTTTTGTCACCTCCTCTTCAAAATCACTGTCCTGCAAACAGTTGCGACGTGCACGAATCATTTCCCCCACAGGCACATTTTTTGCAACATGAGGGGGTGGGGGTGGCAGGAAGCAGCATGGAGGATGGTATTGGCTGAACTTGGCTTGCGGAAAGATAATAATGGTTTTATTTGTGACCGGACAACCACGAAGGGTTAAGTCCAAGAACGTAACCTCATCCGCAGCCAAGGTTACAGTAAAATTGAGATTGGCCGCATTGTCGTTCAAATATGTGGAGAAGGTGTTTACGGCCGCTACATCGGACCCCCAAATAAACAGTAGGTCATCGATGTAGCGGCCGTACCATTGGATCTGGGATGCAAAGGGGTTGTGGGGAGAAAAGAGTGTCCCCCTCTCCCACCAACACATACAAATGTTTGCGAGAGAGGGGGAGAACTAAGCCCCCATCGATGCTCCGGTGGTCTGCAAGAAGAAATCACCATCAAACATAAAAAAATTATGAGTGAGCAAAAAATCCACCACCTCAGTGATAAATTCGCGCAGACCACCAGAGTACCCCGAATATGTCTCTAAGAACCAGGACAGTGCGACCAAGGCCTGGTAGTGGGGTATCACCGAATAAAGGGATGTAACATTGGCAGTGACCCACGTCCAGCCCTGTTGCCAATTCACCTGGTCAAAGATAGAAAGAAGGTGACCAGTGTCCTTAATATGGCCTGGCATCTCCACTATCAATGGTTGAAGCATGGCATCAACCCACGCACAAAGATGTTCATTGAGAGAGGAGATGCCGGCGACAATCGGGCGCATAGGTGGAGGAATGATATTCTTGTGGACTTTTGGGAGTGAGTGAAATATAGGTGTCACCAGGTGTTGAACAAATATAAATTCAGCCTCCTTTATAGAAAAAAAGCTGGGGGGCGTGGCTTGACGCGCTGGCGGCCGCACACACATAGAGAGAGCTCCGGCACCGGCCCTACTAAACGGAGGATTTTCCCTGGCATGGGAAGCCGTCGCTGCCACAATAAGCACAGCGGGAGCTCACGGGACACTAGCTGCCCGCCTCGGCAGATCACTGCCTTCTTCAAGAGCCTGTCAGCGCCTATGAGTTCCCCGCCACGACCGAGGCCTAGCTGCGCACCCTCTCACAGTGCGCCTGAAGCACCGCCCATCTCCACGGCTCAAGCCGTTGACTCACCCTCTGCTATTGGAGTGAGCGTCTCCCACACCCGGGCTCTGCGACCCCGCTCCCCGCTGCGGTACCTCCGGGGCTCCCAGCTGAAATCCCCTGGACCGAGTACCCGCCGCTGCAGAGACCTCAGACAGCGACGCTGGCAGTCCCAGCTGTCCACATGACCGTTGGGCCTACATCCAGAGCGCAGACAGCACCATCTTTGGAGGTAACAAACGGCCCTGCAGTACAGAACATGGCGAGTCCGCTCTCCCTCACCCCCTCACCTTTAAGCTGTGTGTCAGCTACAACCCCGACATTACGTTAACCCCCTCCTCACCTGCTACCACCCTGGAGGAGGGACAACCCCTTGCAGCAAACGGCACACCACCAGTGCCACTTGTTAAGAAGGGGACTGCAGTCGCACAGAAACCTTATCCCACCCCTGCTCCAAATGGTCCTCCTCTGTCGGGCCCAGATGCAGCTAATCCCCCATATTCTCAACATATGGACTCAGATGCCTCACCCGGCAATGATGACTCCACGGACAATAGTGATGTCCCGGAATACTGGGGGTCCTGCTAAAAAGAAATTATTCGGCACACCCTCAAAATCTCGCCCACGGGCGGCGTACAGTGGTGCCTGTTCTTCCTCTGATGACTCGCTGGACCCTGCCGGCACCAAGAGGCCTCAGGTGGCCCACCGGTTCCTTCCTCACAACCCTCTGCTGCTCAACTCACTAATAGAGAGACAGCGCCTGCGTTGCCCAGTCCTGAGGCTGCTGGCAACACGCTGAAGAATCATCCAGAACTGCAGGCGTTGTTGGCTCTGATCCCGACCAAAATGGATATGCTCTCCATGGCCGAGGAAATGAAAAAATCTTGGCGCCAAGATCTGGAACCTGTCAAGGCGGAGGTAGCCCAATTGTCAACCAGAATGACTTCTCTAGAATCTTTTCGCTCATCCATTTCGTCGGAGGTCCATACCCTTCGGGATGCTACCACCTCTCTTCTTGCCCAGCAAGCTCAGATGGTTGACCATATGGACGACATGGATAACAGAAACAGGCGAAACAACATACGCATTAAGGGACTGCCTGAATCTGTAACCCCCCAAGAGGTCCCTGCTACCCTTCAAAAATTGTTCAATAATATACTCCAAAGACCCACTGACACCCCCCTGGAGTTAGATCGAGCCCACTGTGCTCTAAAAGCGAAGTCCCCAGACCCGCTCAAGCCGAGGGATGTCATATGCAGGGTACATCATTACACTTTGAAGGAGGACATTATGAGAAAATCGCGTAACCTGAAGTCGATACAGTGCAAGGGGGCTGAAGTTTTCCTGTTCCCTGATCTGTCGCTCCGCACCCTCCGCCTGCGGGCCACACTGAAGCCCCTGCTCTCTATTCTCCAGAATGCTAAGATTGTATACCGCTGGGGTTACCCGTTCTCCCACACATAGTCCCTTTGTATCTGTTCTCTTACGGATGCTTTTTCTGCTTCCCCTTTTCACCTACTCATCCCTCCCTTCTTCTCCTTTCTTCTTTCCTAGATGGAGTGTTCCTCTGACTGGACGGCCTCGATGGATGGCGGTGTGGGCAGACTCCTGGGGGGTTGGTAAGTTTATTCCTCTTTCCTCACTCACACATGGCGGCTGACATTAATGCCACTACACTGAATGTCAAAGGGTTCAACACACCCGAGAAGCGTGCTCAAATCCTATATTCCTAACATGAGCAACGCACACATATACTTGCCCTACAGGAGACCCACTTCAAAACGGACCACCTCCCCGCCCTTCCCACCAGATATTACTCGACCTGGCTGCACAGCACGAACTCTGATGCACGCACTAAAGGCGTCTCCTTAGCTTTCCATAAATCCCTTCCTTTAAAAATTCTGGACTCGGTCTCTGACCCTAATGCCAGATTTCTATTTGCTAACTGTGACCTCTCTGGTCATAAACTTACCATCGCCTCCATATATGCACCTAATCGCCATCAAAGCACATTCCTCTTGAATGCCCTGGAGGCTCTCGCCTCCTTCGCGACGGGTCAAATTTTACTCTGCGGAGACCTAAATCTCCCTCTATTCCCCACGCTAGACACCTCTTCTGGCCGCTCCCTCCTCCCCAACAGCAGATTGACGCTCATTCACTCTTAACTTCACGAACTGCAACTCGCCGATACGTGGCGCTTCCTACACCCTAATGACAGGGACTACACCTTCTTTTCCCATCCACGCAACTCATATTCCCGAATCGATTACATCTTCTGCCCCCATAATCTTCTCTCATCGATCACCCACACGTCCATTGGATCTATAACCCTCTAAGACCATGCTCCTGTGAGGCTTTCCTTCACGCTCCCCTCTTTCACCAAACCCCACGCTACCTGGAGGCTAAATGAGAGTCTCCTTCTGGACTCCCTCTGTGCCCAGGAACTGAAAGTATCGATTGCCAATTTCCTTGCGGACCACATCTCAGATGCTTCCTCTCCACTTATTAAATGGGAGGCGTTGAATGCGTGCTCCGCGGGGTGTTGGTGAAACATGGGGCGAGGCTGAAGAGGGAGGCGTCACTTAAACTATCCTCCCTTCAAACGGAACTACATTCCCTGGAATCCCAACACAAGCAATCTCAACTTGAACACACCCTCCGTGACATTATCCGAGTCCGACAGGAAATCCTAGCCATCCTGAACGTGAAACATAGATATTATAAATAGATTGTGGGAAGGTCCTTTTATGAATGGGGGAATAAGCCTGGTAAAATGTTGGCCAGGGCTCTCAGACAAAAACGGGCCTCCCTTTTTGTCCCTGGTATCAGGGATTCGTCTGGATCCCTCACCCATCTCACCTCAGACATTCTTGCAATCTTTCACTCCTATTATGCTAAGCTATACAGCCTCCCATTGCCCTCTTCTTCAAACCACTCCTCTCTTTCTTCCTATATTAACGAGACGGCACTGCCGTCAGTGCCGCCAGATGCGGTTTCAGCTCTGGAAGCGCCGTTCTCACCTGAGGAATTGAGCTCCACGATCACATCTCTCCCGGCGGACAAAAGCCCGGGACCGGATGGCTACACAGCCAAATTCTATAAATTCCTTAGGTCAGAACTGTCTTCACCCCTTCTCTCTGCCTTCAACGCTATCTCTGACTCCACTGCCCCTTCTCAGTCCTTCCTGCGAGCCTTTCTAACAGTAATCGCCAAGGGAGACAAAGACCCATCCCTATGCCAAAACTACCGCCCCATATCACTGTTGAACACAGACACAAAGCTCTTTGCAAAACTGATCTCGAACAGATTGGCCCCATACATGGGGACCCTAGTCCACAACGATCAAGTTGGCTTCATACGGGGCAGAGAAGCAAGGGATAACACCCTGCGCACTTTCTCAATTGTACACCAGGCGCGCAGGACTAAGACGCCCTTATGCCTGCTCTCTTTAGACGCTGAAAAAGCCTTTGATCGGGTGGACTGGGGCTTCCTGAGGGAAACCCTTTCTCAGATAGGCTTGGGATCGCAGATGCTCGCTCGCATTATGGCCCTCTACTCGAACCCGCAAGCCCAGGTCAGAGTTAATGGTCAACTTTCACACCCCTTCGGCATTTGTAATGGTACTAGGCAGGGGTGTCCCTTCTCACCCCTCTTGTTCGTGCTCTGCATGGAACATTTACTCATAGCGATTCATAGTAATGTGGACATCAGGGGCTTTACCGCTGCCTCTCACCATCATAAATGCTCGGCCTTTGCGGATGATCTCCTGTTATTCCTCTCCTCCCCGCACACTTCCCTGCCTGCCCTACTTGCGACCATACGCACCTTTGCTCTCCACTCGAACTACAAATTAAACTCCTCTAAGAGCGAAGCGCTTAACATCTCCCTCTCCCCAGAGTCCGTCCGACAATTGCAAGCCAACTACCCCTTCAAGTGGTGCCCCACCTCTCTTACCTATCTTGGAATCCAAGTACCTAATGACCCCAAGGACACATTTTGATTCAAATTCCCTCCCCTTTTGCATCTCATTAAATCAGACCTGGCTAGATGGGAGCGAATGGATTTCTCCTGGCTTGGGAGGATCAATATAATAAAAATGAATGTGCTGCCGAGACTTCTCTACCTCTTCTCCTGCACGTCGGTATGTCCCCCCAGGTCATTTTTCGGAGGGATTGCTTCGCTCCTCTCTAGCTTTGTATGAGCCCGCAAATGGCCAAGAATATCCCCACGGGTCCTGACTAGACGTAAGGACCGCGGGGGCCTGGGTATGCCGGATTGTCTGTATTATTTCCTAGTGGCTGTCCTGACTAGAGTACTCGACTGCAGCACTGACCAAACCACTAAGCAATGGGTCTCCCTGGAAAGGCATGTCTCTCCACTTGACCCCAAAACAGTGCTCTGGCTGCCCTTGCGAGCGGTCCCGGCTGGTCTGGCCCCTGTGGTCCCCCCAGTAACTCTCTCCATTGTGAATGTCAAACGCCTGCTCCCGGTCGGTAATATTCTATTTTCTCCTAATGGACCTCTTGCCCCAGTTTTCAATAACCAGTCCTTCCCGCCTGCCCTGTCCTCCTCCTCCTTCCTGGGTCACCATAGCTCTGAGGGCATTTCATTCTCCACCTTCCTAGATGCCACGGGCTTGAAGCCACTATGTGACATTGTTGCTCTGCCGTCTCTCATGCCGACTCATCACTTCCAATACATGCAACTTAAACATTTTTTTGCCTCTTGCTCCACTTCGCTCCAGTTGACCCGCTCTCCCTCCCCGTTCGAGA
The DNA here is from genome assembly GCF_029499605.1 of Hyla sarda. NCBI lineage: Eukaryota > Metazoa > Chordata > Amphibia > Anura > Hylidae > Hyla > Hyla sarda. The sequence goes on along the minus strand of NC_079194.1, from coordinate 81,108,758 downwards.
AACTTTGCTGCTCTCCTATCGGCGTGACTCACCCGTTGAGACAAATATATGCTCTTCTATTGGAGGCTCATCATAATGAGCCCCTGCCCTACCTGAAAGGCTGGGAAAAAGAGACTGATGGGGACTGGAATGCAGTGCTTCGACACTGGCATACAACGTCCATCTCGTGCAAAGCTCTTGAGACGAACTACAAGGTATTATCGAGGTGGTACAGAGTGCCAACCGTGTTTTCCCGCATTTACCCGAATGTGGAAGACTCCTGCTGGCGATGTGGCAGTAGTGGAGACACAATGTCGCATATCTGGGTACAATGCCCCCTATTGACGCCCTTTTGGAATAGTGTCATTGACGTGATACATAAACTGACGACAATACACCTTGCACTGACCCCAGCCCACCTGCTCCTTTCCATCTTACCCCCATCGGTCCCGAAATGGAACGCCCGTCTAATTAGATTCATGCTACTAGCAGCCAGGTCGGTAATACCGCGTTTATGGAAACCACCTCGCCCCCCTCCTTCTCCTCATGGGCTCAAGAACTTATCCATATCCACCGTATGGAGGAACTTATGGCTGACTCCAAACGTCAATTTGTGAAACACCGTTTGATCTGGGAACCTTGGACTTCCTTTGTTTCCTCTTCTGAATTCAGATCTCTACACCTCTCACCTTAAATTACTCACTGATCCACTCATTTGCTTCTCGGGCGTGTTGGCCGCCTTGTGTCATCTTCAATGCCCTCCCCCTGAGGGGCCCGCCGGCGCCTGCCGACCTGAAAGGTATGTGCAGTACTATTCCGTCTATTCTTCCTCTACCCCCTCACTCACTCCATCCGCTAGTCCTTTCTTTCTTTTTCCCTTCTCCTCCCCCCTCCTCTCCTCTATTCTTTCTGTGTCTTTTCTCATATACTAGTCTGTACACCGTAACATGGAAAGTGCATTCCCTAGTTTCTCCATATTTGTAGGATTGTTTTACGATGATCGCCTGAATTGGTTTTCATGTTTATTCCCCCCTGTGGGGAGGCTTCATTGTTGCTCCCATACAGCAAGCCCTATGACAGCCACCGAGACCTGACATTGCATGCTCTTACTGCATTATTTTGCCTTCCTGGCTGTGTATTGAAATATGCCTACCCATCCTTATTTCTATGTTACCTTTTGTTATGATGTTATATATTGATCAATGTTTGGTAAAACTAAAACTTTAATAAAAATTTATTATGGAAAAAAAAGAAATAAAAAAAAAAGAAAAAAAGCCACCCTCAAATCCCAAGTCCACAAGTGCCTCAAGCTGTCTTTTGAACAAGACAAGGGTCTATATGTCACACCATCACAAAACATGTCTAAATTGAGTTTGCGATATAGACCCTTGTCAAGGACAATAATGGCTCCACTCTTGTCAGCCTGTCGGGCGACTACGTCATCCGATTTGCTGAGGTCACGTAGGGCAATGCGTGCAAGTCTCAATAGATTGTTACGTGTGTTAGTCTGACTAGCCCTAGTTCTGGATAACACAAGGAGCTCATACTCCACTAGCTCCTGAAATTGATCCAGAACTGGTGTTCTTGAGTTAATTGGGTAAAACTCAGGATTGCTAGTGCTGAATGGGGGAGGACAACACTCAGTGAAGTTATCTGCTGCTAGGTGCTGTAGATCAGACAACGTAATGAGATCATGAAACATAGACGAGCCAGTAACCCCATATCTTTCTCGAGCAATGCCCGTAGTGTCATCATCATACGGGTCTTGCTCGGCAGCATCATCAGACTCAAATACAAGATTAGCATTAACAAAATGTTTGCGAACAGTAATGTTGCGTATTAATTTATTTACATCCAAAATGATATGAAAGAAATCAAAGCGACACATAGGGGAAAAAGAAAGTCCTTTTGATAATGCAGTCATCAATGTCACAGGTAAGATTTTGGCTGATAAGTTAAATATTGGAATTGATCTTACCTCCTTATCTGTTTATCTAGCTATCTATCTTGGACTAAACTTCTCATGTCCATTAGTATGGGGTTTGATCATTACCTCATTTATTCTTCCCAGTGCTGTCTTTATCTTTTATTCTGCTAAAACTGTGTTACTGGTTATGATTTTATTACTACTTATATGTAATTCTCAATTCTTATGTTTGTCCCCTAATGAAACCTTATTGGTTTAGCGATCAGTAGGACAGTGATTAGACATATTGGTTTTGTGGGCAATAAGGGCCAGTTTTAAAGGGGTTATCCAGCATAAGGTGATTTTAGTACATATCTGGCAGACAGTAATGGTCATGCTTAGGAAGGATCTGCACTTGTCTTGGGCTATGGCTATGCTGTGAGATTACCAGAACACTGTGGCTAGCTTTCTCAGAACTTCTATTTCCTGTTTTCAGTTTTCTTCTACAAATCCCATGATACCATTTTCCTCCTTCCCACACATCAGCCACCCCACCCATTGAAACATAAATGAGCTGCAGACCTGTGGTTTTCAATCAGAGTGCCTCCAGCTGCTGCATTACTTGCAGATTGCTCTCTCCACCCATTGAAGCAGACAGGCTCCCTGTCATCAGCTGACTAGTGAGTCAGGTCTCAAACCGCATTGCAAGCTGGGAAAAATCTGAGACATCAGTCATTTTGTATGCTGTTAAAAATAAATATTGGGATGGAAATCACATAAGAATTGTGAGAAAACCGTCACACACAGGTAAATACACTATATTATGAACTACACTAACTTTACAGCCCCTGTGGCATAGTCAAATAAAAAAAATTCCCGAAATACCCCTTTAACAAAGTTGTCTTGTATCCCCACTATATTTCCGGAATAAATAATTATGTTTGTATGCACTAGACTGTACCTTTTCCTGCTTTACCATGATATGGAACTGACCCTGATCATTTACTGTCAGTGCTGAGACATCCCATGTTCCCAAGATATAGCAGGGAGAAGCGCACCCTTGTATGCATCTCTCCCCTGCTCGCCAATCAGTACAACTTGTAGCAGAAGACAGTCTCCATTGTAAGTCTATGTAGCATGTCTCCTGCAGTGAGTTGTAATAAGCAGTGAGCCAGAAAGGAAGCACACAGCTGCATGCTTCTCTCTGCGATAGCTTGGGCACAGGATCGGAATCTAACCATTGTGACCACAATTGATCAAAACTGTTGACATATCTGTGTCACATGTCAAAAGGCTATTTAAATTACATTAATGCTTTAAAGTGTTATTGTCATTTAGATAAACGTTTTCATGTCATAGAGACATGTCAAAAGTTTGGGGTCTAGGTGCTGAGATACCACCAATTGCCAGAAGGAGCATGGACAATGATTCAGCTAAAAGCTTCCTTCTTGATCCTCCCTCACTGCAGGATATAGATACTATCAAAAGTGTATGAATCCAGTCTCCTGCAGCGAGAAAAGAGGTGAGCTCTTCTACCAGCTTGTTCAAGAGTTCGGTGGGGATCTCAGCACCCAGACCTCAACTGATTAAAATGTTTCTCTCTAGTTTTTTTTAAAACTACAGTAATACTTTAAATCTATTTAGAAATTCTAATTTCTCAAGATACAAATTACAATATAGCAACATGGGGGCTACACATAGACACATATCCTATATACACCTACATATCCTGACAGAGTATTAGTTATCTCACAATGCACATGTTAGGATATATTGAGCCAAAGGAGAGGTAAGAAAGAACAAATCTGTATTTCATTATGTGTTTTCATAATCTTGAATGAAGTATTTTTTTTCGTGACAAACAGTAGAAGAACATGGTCTCCTTTCCTTATATCTATTGAATACAATGACAACTGCTGTCATATCGGCCAAGAATAGGGTTTCCAGGCACCCAACTGGTTTACCACACCTTTCTTTGGGCATCAGAACCAGTTCCACTTTTCTTTCAACTCACATTTGACCCCTAACCACAAAGCTCCACAGTGCTCTCCACCCATGACAACATCATGCACTATGGCTGGGTTCACATATGTGCGGTGTCCGGCACAGTTTCCGTCCAGCGTGGACCGGAGGGAAACTGATGTTAGAACTGATCCCATTTATTTACTTCACAACCATCCAGCGTCTCAATTTTGACGTTGGATGGTTGGACACGCCAGAGGGCACCGGACAGGGGAATGCAGAAACCCAGAAACAATGGATGCCAGATGCCATACAACTGATGAAAAGTTGTCATCAGTTGTGGCATCAGTTGCGTTGAGATTAAGACTGAGTTCACCTATGTCGGACATAAGTGAACCCAGCCTTACAGAGACCTCACTGAAGCTGATGTAACTAACAGGTCTCTCTTGGGCTCAGTTGGAGTTTACAACAGTTACTTTATCACAGACAGTTATAACAGAGCTCGTAAGAGAACTGCCACAGAAAAATCCCCAGAAGCTCATTTAAAACATAACTTTTGATAGATATGCTCTAAGATACAAAAAACAAGACAACAGTATCTTCAAACAACAAATGTGCAAATAATAAAGGTATTAGGCAGCTAGGATTAGCTAATGTATATCGCTGTGGAAATCCAGCGTTTTTTGTATAATATCATTTTTATTTATTTTCCACATAGAAAATAAGAATGTGAATACAACAATATACCATGTTTGATCAGTAAGAAATGTGATGGACAGTGTGATAAGTAGCCTATCAAATTGGTATCAATGTCTATATAGTCAGATTACAAACCACACGTGGTGAAAAAAGTACAAGTACAAAAAAAGGAAGAAGGTATAAGAGCAATTTTTCATCTTACAACAGCCTCATAAACCAGAACCCCATATAGTTCTACTTACACAAACCCAACGGTAATGAATCCAAGTTTGGTTCGCTATATCTGTGACTTGTATAGTTTTAGTACTATACTTATGGACTAGGAAGCTCTAAAGTGTCAATGCTCTAGATTGCTCTCAAATGCAAAAGTGGTGCAGTGCACTGTGAAAATACTTTAAAGGGGTATTCCAGGCAAATACATCTTACTCCCTATCCAAAGGATAGGGGATAAGATGTCTGATCGCGGGGGGGGGGGGGGGGGGCGCCATTGGGACCCCCCGTGATCTGCATGCAGCAGTATGCAGGGCTGCTTCTCCAGTCTTAGAAACTTCTGTGTTTCCGGGACTGGAGATGTGATGTCATGCCACACCCCCTTGTGACACCACGCCTCCTCCATTCATGTCTGTGGGAGAGGGCGTGATGGCCATGGTGTGGCGTGACATCACATTTCCAGTCCCGGGAAACACAGGAGTTTCCTTTGGATAGGGGATAAGATGTGTTTGGCTGGAATAAATTTATTGTAATAGTTTAATTTTATGTAAATGGTATATTCCATATTAAAAGAATGTTGTATTCCATTTTGAATGTAAATGGTATATTCCAAATTTAATGTAGTTAGTTTATTTTTCAGTTACATTCTGTAAGAGCAAATATGCATTTGTGTTCATTGCTATAATAAACCTCAAGCAGTGGATCCCCGTGGCACATTGCTCCATACTGACTTACACAGACCATATTGTAGTAGTTTTGGCAGCTAACTGGAAAAGTATTATATTGCAGATGGATGTGGTTAGGGTATGGGGTAAGTAAACAGGCAAAAAAAAATTTCTGTTTAACAAATTTTTTGCTTTATGTATAATACATGCTTTATGTAGAATAATGAGTGTAGTAGCCCTTGGGGAAAGTATGGTAGTGGTGGTATGGTATCGGTATATGAGGGGTTAATGTTAACCCTATAGTTCGTGACGCCAGGCTGAGGGCTGGTATGCTGAGGTAATGCTCCAGCCTATTGCCGCCCTTCCCAGTAACGATAGGTGCATGAAATGACTGAAGGTCCACAAGGAGATTGAACTTGAACTTGAACAACTTTACTTAAGTGCTTGCGATACATCCAAGGCACAGTAACAGTCTCGTACAAACAGTCCTTATATTGCTCAGTGACTGACAGTTATTGCGGACCTTGAGCTATTAGAAAGTCTCTGAATTTAAGGTAGATAATTGCAGATCCGTCCGGATTTAAGGGTTATATTAGGTCCGGTGATGCTGCAGAGTGTCTGGGAATTGATACACTCTATATTCTGAATTTCTCAGCCGTTGCCGCAAGGCTTGGGCCTAACTCACTGCGATAGCTGCTGTGCAGATCCTTCTCGTTTGACAGCACAGGAACAAGAGAGAGAAAAGATGTCCGCCGCTTCCTTATATGGGCAGGGGGCGGGTGAATCCGATTGGTTCAAACATCTGTCACTCACCATTACACAGAGTAATGGAATTGCATACATCACAGGGCCTCCAAAGGTCCTTAAGCAAAATACCATAGAGTTTACCTAGTCACGCAGGTCCTGCAACGCTATGGAACAGGTAATTAACTATTTATTTACAGTTATATTACTATATTTACATTACCCTTACATAAATTGCTAGGCTATTAGTTGGAATAGAGGCGACAAGGCGTAGGCTACACAACAGGGATCCCTACGTCCTAGGGACTCTGGCTATGGGGACCCACACATACATAGGTACCGTATAAGATGCGGTACCGGGACACCACATGAGTATTTCACAAATAATTTTTTTTATAATGACAGTATATGGACAGTGTGTGCAATTCTATACAACCCTTATCTGCTCTTATAGCATAAATACAGTATATTGTGCCAAAAGTAATATATTGGAGAAAATAGATTTTTTTTACAGTGCAAAACATCATGAAATAAAAAAAAATTGAGATTTATTTTGCTGTTTTAACATTAATAGGTAACATATATTTATACTTACTGAGCAAATACTATATGAAACTTATGCTTTCAGCATTTTTTTAATTAACACTTTAGATGAATAAGAAGCCTAACAATTTTACTTGAAATTAAAAAAATTTGAAAAGTACATCTTTTTTTATGTGCTATGAAAGGTTTGCAGAAACGGTGGTAGAACATAGGAACCCCCCCCCCCAAAAAAAAAAAAAAAAATATTACAAAGTCAGTGTTAAAGCGCTTCTCCACTGCCCTGTCTTCCGGAGCTCCGCTCGCAGCGTCCGGAAGTTTATTACTCCGGATGCTGTGTGCGGGCTTCCGCATTCGAGGCCACCCCCTCGTGACATCACGCCCACCCCCCCTCGTGACAGCGGTACCGCCCCCTTCCCATAGACTTTCGTTGAGGGGGCGGGCGTGACGTCACGAGGGGGCGGTCTCGAAGTTTACTTCGGTCCCGGCAGTGCGGCAGGCCCCTGCCTGCCGGTGATCACACACAGAAACTGGCGATCACGTTGCGGGGTGCTGCAGGGGAGACAAAACACTTACAGCCCGCAGTCACTTCTGACCACGGCTGTAAGGGTTAAACTGCCGGGACTGAAATTTACTTTGGTACCGGCAGTGCGGCAGGGTCCCAGCTGTGTGTTACAGCCGAGTCCCTGCCGCAATATCATGGGTACACTGGGCAGTACGCAAGAGAGCCAAGGACGTGTATACGCGTTCTGGTGCGGGAACGTGCATCCCGTCCATGGTCGTCAATGTTTTAAAAACCCTGGTTATATTTCAAAGTTCTTAAATTGTACGAGCATTGACTTGAAAGAACAGTACTGTAAATAGTTTGAACCAGAAATTAAGTTATTTTCCTTCTGGAGGTGAGCTATTTGCATTTGTTCTCCTTTATTTGTAAATGGATAGAAAATGGAGCTCTTTCTGGTCTTTAATATTGTATCTAGACATTTTCACAATGGTGGAAGACATTTGTAAATGGCTGGAAGATTAAACCCTTTCTGGTCCTCTCTGGAATCAAACAAGGTTTCCTACTCTTATCTCTTCTGTTAATCCATCTACACAATTTTTTGGGCCACATGACTGGTGCCCACACTGTGATCCCTCTGGCCTCTATAATTTGCCACATAGACTCTTAAAAGAGTTATTCAACAAGGTTCCCCGCTCTTATCTCTTCTGTTTGTGTTGAATAACTCTTTTAAGAGTCTATGTGGCAAATTCTGGAGGCCAGAGGGATCACAGTGTGGGAATCAGTCATGTGGCCAAAAAAATTAGTGTAGATGGATAATATGACTGTCTTTTGCACTGACCAACATTTGGTTATGGCCCTCAATGGCTGAACTTTGGATACAGACCCTATTGTGGGAAGTTGGGGGCCATGCTCTTTGAAGATTAGGTTCTGACTCCCCCACCAACCCATTCCTTTTTTACATCTTTGGATCCTGGTTCAGGAAGGAAGGAGATCTTACTTCTTGAAAATTGCTTGGCCAAAGTAAATCAAAAGGTTGGATTATGGATCATTAGAAAGCTGCATCAAGGGAAAGACTTGCACACTGCATAAGAGATCCTGTCTGAGCTTCAGAACATAGAACAAGACTCAGCCCCTCACATTACTATATGCTAGGCCATTAACAAGACCATTTTTCTCCTCATCTTGGGCTCCAAAATGGACAGTGTCAAACAAACGTCTTTATTCTGCCTCTCTGGAGAAAGCTAGGTTAAGACAAGTAGGATAACTTCTCCCTCTACAACTCGATCTTTTGGTACTTTCAGGATGTTCTCAAGTTTCTCAGAGAATACCAGTTATAGGGGCTTAATGTCAACTTCTGGAAAACAAAAACTACAAGATCATCTAAGAAAGAAGTTAGTGGACCCTATTCCAACATGGCTTCAAGTAGTTTAACCAACAGACACAAAGACCTGGCATAGATAGCCTGTCCCTGAGAACATTTATGCATATTCACGGTCTTAGCAACACCACTTAATGCCTAAAGTGCCCTTTTTCTGAGAAAGCATTTTTTCACTTATTTGGCTGTGCCTTGTTAGATGCTTAAAGATATAAACTAAGGAGTAGCCTATCATACTGCTTGATACAATACAGAATATTTCCTAGAGATTATACTGTGGAGGTTATCCAGAAGACCTGGGACACTTGATGGCTTGCCAAAAAATGCATGGTTATGAATCGAGAGAGGATGCCCGCCTAGGACTGCTGTAGGCAGGTTTGCAGCCTGGTCAGAGACTATTGCATCATGGTCTGGAGGTAGATGAAAAAGAGAATTACCACCTCTCCCCTTCCACCTCTCTATTTGTATCTATGTTTCAATAAAGCTTTGGACCTAAGATTACTCCTCCCCCTTTCTTCCTTTTTTCACTCCCTGATTTAGCATCACTGGTCTATTTGCTAATTGTTTGACGTGGAAATCATTATTAGAATGTTGTTGTAGTGCAATAAGTAGTTGTTTTTTATATTTTTTCTGTATGTCAGGCTTTTGCATTAAAAAAAGTAAGCATGTGATATTCATTGCACTGTGCCCCATCTTATGCTGCACCACAGTATACTGACTTTATTTGATGACTGATTGTAACTAGAGATGAGTGAATCGAATCCAAAGAAGTCGAAATTTCATAAAAAATTTCCATTCAGACTGAATCTGAACTTCGACTCGATTTGAAATAACAAATTTCTTCATTAGCGACACACTTGCGATTGCCCTGTATAATGTATAAATGCGAGCGGCTTTCTCCTGTGCTCGCATCTCTGCAATAGATAAGACAATCCCAGCGGGTGTCAGGAGTGACACTTGTTGTGATCTGTCCTTACCTGCAGGTACTACTAGTCCCAACATGGATCACACTATTTTTTTTTTCTTGGTGGCTTTATCATTTTTTATACACCCAAGAATGGAGTCTACATTTTAGGCTGCTTTCACACTATGAGAATGCATCTGTTATTTAACATCCATTTTCTGTATTGTATAATAAAAAAAATGGATGTATAATAACGGATGAAATAACGAGCGCTAACGGCTGAATAATGTCTGTTAAAATAATAGGCATATTCATCCATTAAGACCCGTTATAACATTCGTCATGTACTGTTACTTTATAGCCGTTTTAGCACCTCTGCCTACAGACTCCCGCAGCCGGGACTACTACTATTCCCAAACAGATTTGTTTCCATGATGGGAGTAGTAGTTCTCAGTCTGTGGGAGTCTGCTGGTGGCTGGGGAGGCTACATTAGTACTACTTTGTTTATACTACTATCCCATCACGAAACATACTCTGTTCCATGATGGCGGTTGTAATACATGGGCTGAGGAATTGATTGCACCAGGTCTCACTTCTGAGACCCGATACGATCAGAAGTTATTAATCAGGGGAGCGGGTGGCATGCTCCGCTCCCCTGCAATGTACAGTGTATTTTTACTTTCACTTTTAAATTCCCTGTCGGGAGCCCTGAATAGCAGCTACCGAGGCACCATTCAGGGCTCCCGGAGATGTTTTTAAAATAATAATTTGACCCCCAAATGTATGTCCCCATGCATATTTATAATAATTAATTGGCCCCAGTTTGTTTATAATAATTCATTGGCCCCAGTGTACTTATCCTTATCCCCCCCCCCATGTCCTTATTTCCCCTCCTGCTCCTCATCTTCTTGTAGAAGGGCAGCAGCGGGACATGTCAGGAAGCAGCCGCGGTGAATTAACAAATGAAGTTGACATGTCCCACATGTAGGCTTCATTCATTAACCACCGCCGGTTCCCGACATGTCCCACTGCTCCAAGAAGATGAGGGAATAAGCATAAGCACACTGGGGCCAATGAATTATTATAAACACACTGGGGCCAATTAATTATTATAAATATGCATGGGGGCATACATTTGGGGGTGAAATTAGTAGTTTAAAAACCCCGCCGGGAGCCCTTAATGGCTCCTCGGTGGCGTCCATTCAAGGCTCCCGACAGGGAATTTAAAAGTGAAAGTAAAAATACGCCGTACATCGCAGGGGTGTGGAGCATGCCGCCTGCTCCCTTGTTTAATAATTTCTGATCGCATAGGGTCTCAGAAGTGAGACCTGGTGCAATCCCTCAGCCCATGTACTACAACTTCATCATGGAACAGAGTCTGTTTCATGATAGGGGTAGTAGTACAAATACTAATGTAGCCTTCCCAGCCACTGGCAGACTCACACAGCCGGGGAACTACTACTCCCATAATGGAAACAAGTCTGTTTCATGATGTGAGCAGTAGTAGTCCCGGCTGAGGCAGAGGTGTTCAAAGGGCCATAAAATAATGGTACATAACGAATGTTATAATGGGTCTTAACTGATGAATATACGAACATTATTCAGCTGTTAGCACCCGTTATTTCATCCGTTATTATACATCTGTTTTTTAATTATACATTACAGATAATGGGTGTTTAATAACGGATGAATACTCAGTGTAAAAGCAGCCTAAAATGTAGACTCCATTCTTGGGTGTGTAAAAAAATTATAAAGCCACCAAGAAATAAAAAATTATAATTAAACAGGGATCAATTTATGTGGGCGTGCAGGGACCTAAAAATGTAGCCGAGAATAATAAAAATGTAGAAAGGGGCGATTTAAATGTAAAAATAATATATTTTTTATAATTCATTTATTTATTTATTAGTAATGTCTTTTACATTTTTTAGGTAGTACTACTACTCCCAGCATGGAACAGACTGTTCCATGATGGTAGCTGTAGTACCTGTACTAATAGACACATCACAGCAGATATCACTATTGACACCCGATGTGATTGTCCTTTCTATTGCAGAGATGGAGCGGCTTTCTCCTCTCTGCACTATACTCTGGCCGGCCAGTGATGTGAATAGAATCTATACATTATACAGAACAATCGCATCGGGTGTCAGAAGTAACACCTGCTGCAATCAGTCTATTAATGCAGGTACTACAGATCCCAGCATAGAGCAGAGTGTGCTCCATGTTGGGAGCAGTAGTACCTGCAGTTAAGGACAGATCACAGCAGATATCACTTCTGACACCCAATGTGATTGTCCTTTCTATTGCAGAGATGGAGCAGATTTATCCTCTCTGCACTATACTCTGGCCGGCCAGTGATGTGAATAGAATTCACATCACTTATTCATATTTCCCGCAGAGAGCTGTGATTGGCCAGATGGTTCCAGCCACTCCCAGCTCTCTGCGGGAAATATGAATAATAGGTATATATACGGCATATGCTCATACTACAGTGGGACCATCATTAACTCATACTACAGCAGGATAGCGTCTGCCCGCATCTATACATTATACAGGACGATCGCATCGGGTGCCAGAAGTAACACCCGCTGCAATCAGTCTATTAATGCAGGTACTACAGATCCCAGCATGGAGCAGAGTGTGCTCCATGTTGGGAGCAGTAGTACCTGCAGTTAAGGACAAATTACAGCAGGTGTCACTCCTGACACCCTATGCGATCGTCCTATCTAGATGCGAGAAAGCCGCCCGCATCTATACATTATACAGGACGATTGCAGCGGGTGTCAGGAGTAACAGCCAGGGCGATCTGTCTATTAGCACAGGTACTAGTACTCACATCATGGAACAGTCTGTTCCATGCTGGGAGTAGTGGTACTACCTAAAAAAATTTAAGAAATTGAGAAAAAAGTGAAACACACACTTTATTAAATACATCATTAAAATACATTCCTAGTAAAAATTTGCTGAGAATTTATTCGGATCGAATCAATTTTTTTTTTTTAATTGCCGAATTGGCTGAATCGAATTTTAAAAATATTTGCTCATCTCTAATTGTAACCAATGCTACTTTACACTTGAATCCATCTATCATGGTGGGAATCGATCAGTTGTCATGGAAACCAGCGGTCTCCAGGTCTGCCATAATAGTAACTAAAACTGATAGGGGGACATTTCTCATTCTTGCTTTAGTAAGCAAGTTCTGAAGTAAGTTTTTTTTGCTTTAGTTTTGCTTATGTGCCATATATTTATCATACTCTCACAGGGGGTTGATAAATTTGAAGCAAAACAAAAACGTTGCAGCTGAGATTTTGTGAGACATTTTTGCGACTTTTTTAATTTGCTCATGTACGGAAGTTTTGTACTCCAGGTCAGACCTGGAGTAGACTTGCGACTTTTTGTAACCGGTTTGTGACTATTTTTTGCTTACGTGCGACTTTCGCACATCATAAATACCTGACCACTGCAAAGTGAAACCTGAAATTTGCTTAGGTAAGGCTGTTTGTAACTATTTGCTTACTCACAAAAGTCACAAAAAAAAGTGTTTAGACACATGTGCGACTTTTGTACGCAAAAAAAAAAAAGGCTCTAAATACCATGATAAATATCCCCCATAGCAGTCAAAATTGACAGTAGAATTTGTCAATCTTATCAGAATGTTTTTGGTGACAATTCACTCACCATGATGCAAACTGCATCCGCCATGGCATAAGTCAGTGTGGAGCCAAACGCCACACACACTATGCACCAGGAGGTAACTGCCATGGGTGGGGCATGGACAAGAGCCAGTCAGACAGGTCGACTTAGGGCATAATGGCAGCATACTAAAAAGGACAGGAAGGCACATTCACTGGTGATATACTGTCCATAATGTGCTGCACAATATTCATGACTGGCATAAAAGGGCTCCATTTACTAACTTACACAACTTACACAATGGCTGATGCGGTTTGTATGATTGTGAGTGAATTGTCACCAAAAACATAGACCGAGCTGTACATCTCAATGTTCTATAAAATTATAACTATTGACAATTAAGTCAAATTGGGTATGTGTATAATATATTAATTCACTATCTTAGCACCTTATGTAACACTGAATGTATATTTTTATATGATTGTATTTATTCACTGCATTTTACAATAATGAAATATAGTTAATATTAATGGATTTAATAGAATATTTCTGCATTTAAACCCTGCACAGATCACTAATTGTTGCTTGATGATGGCTGGGTGAGCATGAAACTCTACACTTGTCGGAAAATACGCTGGTGTGCTACAGCGATCCCTTGTCTAACTAAACTGTTAGGCCATGTTCACACGACCGAAATTTCCATGCGGAATTCTGCATTGGTATTCCGCCTGAGATTCTGCACAAGCAGAGTCCCATTGTATTCAAATGGATCCTGCTGTGCCTTGCACATGGTGGAAATTCTGATTTCTATGTCCGCAGAAGGAATGAACCTGACCATTCTTTCCATGTGCTCCTAGCGCTGGCACATTATGCTGGTGCCCACAGTCTGCGGAATGTCCACACAGAGATTTTCCTTGCAGGCATTCCGGACGAGTGAACATAGCCTTACATGCCTCCAGTTTGTCTGAATTTGGACATGCTGTTCTCCTGGGAAAACTAATTTTGGATTAAAAATAAGATAGCTAAAATAGCTTAATTTTTTTTTAGCTAAAAGAGGGAACAACAACTTTTTTTTAAATGCACAAAGATAGTCTGGCATTGCTAAGGTGTATGAATGGCATATATATATATATATATATATATATATATATATATATATATATATATATATATATATATATATATCCACCACTACAATGCAATATAGATGTCTGTCCACTGCCGCTTCCAGGTGGTGCAAGCATATACGATAAAGTATAGTCCAGTATAAATGATTAAGAAGATGATACGCTCACCATGAGTCACTTTTTAACACTTAATTGAGGAATACTCACATAACAGGAAAAAGGGTTGACACCATAGTAGAGGTGTAATGGTAAACACCGCTTTTGTGCCTCCCGGCACTTTGTTGGGCCTTGGTTACAGCCAGTGATATGATCTTTTGCCCTTAGGCTCTATTCACATGGCAGAATTTCCACTTATGTGATCACAGCAGCATTAGCAAGCACCCTCTACTGTAAGCAGGGACATGCACAGACATTTTGGGGGCAGGGGCTCAGGTAGAAAAAAAGGGCACTTCTAATAAAAAAAAATTGTAAAAACCTTACATATGTTAACACAACACATTTCCTGAGGTAAGGGATCTCCGGCAGTCATGTCAGCTAAACTGGAGCACCATGAACCCATGGAGGTCCCAAGTAGTTAAGGCATTATAGAACAGATGCATTAAAAGGGTGGGTGCTCAAGCCCCCTTTTGAGTCTGTGTGTGCATGTCCCTGGCTGTAGGAGAGGAAAGTCGGAAAAGTAGCTAGTGTTTTATAAGCTAGCAGACTTGTAGCTAGCAGACTTGTAACTTCACCATCCCCCTGATAGAGATGAGCGAACTTTTGAAAAATTTGATTCGGACGATTAGCCGAATTTTCTGAAAAAAATTGTTTCAGGTCGAATTTATTTGTAGCGAATCTATATTAAAAGTGGCTATTTCTGGCCTACAGAGAGCCTCAAGAGGGGTGTAGAACACTTGCTTTGTTCTAACACGCATATGGAGTGTGCTGGGGTAGTGAAATAATACTGTTTTTCAGTATGACATGCATATTACAGGCATTGCTATTAGAACCACTGACGCAGAGTGGCACAATGACAGAGCGTGGAGGTAGCATCAGTATGAGGAGACCATATAGTGTCTAAATGACACAGCATGGAGGTGAGTGTTGGCAGCATGAAGAGACCATATAGTGGCTGAGTGACACAGCGTGGAGGTGTTGGCAGCATGAGAAGATCATATAGTGGCTGAATGACACAGTGTGGAGGTGTTGGCAGCATGAGGAGACCATATAGTGGCAAAATGACACAGCATGGAGATGTTGGCAGCACGAGGAGACCATATAGTGGATGAATGAAACAGCCGGGAGTTGGCAGCAGCATGAGTAGACACTAGGGCTTCACAATCCCTAAGATTAAAAGAAGAATTTTGACATTTAAATTTAATATTTATGGTAGCTAGTGCTACCATAAACATTTTTAGGCCTAGGCCCAGCAGCATTAGTAAACCATATATTGGCTGACTGGCACAGCCTGGAGGTGGCTGAATCATGAGGAGACCCTATAGTGGCTAAATGGCCATGCCTAGAGGTGGCTGATACATGAGGAGACCATATAGTGGCAGAATGGCACAGCCTTGAGGTGGCTGAAGCATGAGGAGACCATATAGTGGCTGAATGACACAGCCTGGAGGTGGCTGAAGCATGAAGAGACCATACAGTGGCTGAATGGCACAGTCTGGAGTTTGTGGCAGCATGGGGAAACATTATAGTGGCTGAATGGCACAGCCTGGAGTTGGCTGAAGCATGAGTAGACCATATAGTGTCTGAATGGCACAGTCTGGAGTTGGTAGAAGCATGAGGAGACCATTGAAATTTAAGAATTTGAAATTTAAATTTAAGATTTTGAAATTGAAACAGAGGATTTTGAAATTTAAATTTTAACTCCCAAGTTTTAGTGTCCCGGGCCCCGGCGTGTGGGTACAAAGGACCAAATGTAACCTCTTAAGGACCCAGGACGTATTGGTGCGTCCTGGGTCTCGGTCCTGCGATATAACGCGGGGTCACACGGTGACGCTGCATCATATCGCAGCGGGCCCGGCGTCATAATGAAGCCAGGACGTGCCGCTAATAGCGTGCGGCACTGATCGCGGTGCTGCGCTCTATTAACCCTTTAGCCTCGCGCTCAAAGCTGACCCGCGCGGCTAAAAACAATCCGCGGCATCCTGAACAGCTGTAGCACAGGAGGAGGTCTTCTTATCTTCTCCTGCACTGTCCGATCGCCGAATGAATGCTTCAAGCCTGAGATCCAGGCTTGAGCATTCAATCGCCGAAAACACTGATTGATCCATTCCTATGGAGATGCATCAGTGTAAAAGATCAGTTAATGCAATGTTATAGCCCCCTATGAGAGCTATAATATTGCATAAGAAAAGTGTAAAAAAATCATTAACCCTTTCAATTATCCCTTCCCCTAATAAAAGTTTGAATCACCCGGCATTTCCAAGAATAAAAAAAACACAGTGTAAATAAAAATAAACATATGTGGTATCGACGGATGCGGAAGTGTCCGAATTATAAAAATATACTGCTGAATGGCACAGCCTGGAGTTGGCTGAAGCATGAGTAGACCATATGGTGTCTGAATGGCACAGTCTGGAGTTGGTAGAAGCATGAGGAGACCATTGAAATTTAAGAATTTGAAATTTAAATTTAAGATTTTGAAATTGAAACAGAGGATTTTGAAATTTAAATTTTAACTCCCAAGTTTTAGTGTCCCGGGCCCCGGCGTGTGGGTACAAAGGACCAAATGTAACCTCTTAAGGACCCAGGACGTATTGGTGCGTCCTGGGTCTCGGTCCTGCGATATAACGCGGGGTCACACGGTGACGCCGCATCATATCGCAGCGGGCCCGGCGTCATAATGAAGCCAGGACGTGCCGCTAATAGCGTGCGGCACTGATCTAGGTGCTGCGCTCTATTAACCCTTTAGCCTCGCGCTCAAAGCTGACCCGCGCGGCTAAAAACAATCCGCGGCATCCTGAACAGCTGTAGCACAGGAGGAGGTCTTCTTATCTTCTCCTGCACTGTCCGATCGCCGAATGAATGCTTCAAGCCTGAGATCCAGGCTTGAGCATTCAATCGCCGAAAACACTGATTGATCCATTCCTATGGAGATGCATCAGTGTAAAAGATCAGTTAATGCAATGTTATAGCCCCCTATGAGAGCTATAATATTGCATAAGAAAAGTGTAAAAAAATCATTAACCCTTTCAATTATCCCTTCCCCTAATAAAAGTTTGAATCACCCGGCATTTCCAAGAATAAAAAAAACACAGTGTAAATAAAAATAAACATATGTGGTATCGACGGATGCGGAAGTGTCCGAATTATAAAAATATACTGCTTTTTAAACCGCACGGTCAATGGCGTATGCGCAAAAAAATTCCAAAGTCCAAAATAGCGCATTTTTATCACTTTTTATACCACAAAAAAGTGAATAAAAAGTGATAAAAAAGTCTGATCAGAACAAAAATAGTACCGCTAAAAACTTCAGATCACAGTGCAAAAAATAAGCCCTCATAGCGCCCTCTACACAGAAAAATAAAAAAGTTATAGGGGTCACAAGATGACTCTTTTAAACGTATAAATTTTCCTGCATGTATTCATGAATTTTTTCTGAGGTGATACAAAATCAAACCTATGTAGGGTACAAGTAGGGTATCATTTTAACCGCGTGGACCTACAGAATAAAGATAAGGTGTCATTTTTGCCAAAAAATGTACTGCGTAAGAACGGAAGCCCCCAAAACTTACAAACTAGTGTTTTTTCATCAATTTTATCACACATTGATTTTTTTTCACGTTACACCGTAGATTTTTGGGTAAAATGACTAATGTCATTATAAAGTAGAATTATTGATGCAAAAAATAAGCCATCATATAGAATTTTTGGTGAAAAATTTAAAGAGTTATGATTTTTTAAAAGTTAAGGAGGAAAAATTGAAAATGAAAAAATCCCGGGTCCTTAAAGGGTTAACAAGGAGTCACATGTCACACGAGTGCAGTATGAGGGGACAATATAGTGGCTGAATGACTGCCTGGAGTTTGTGGCAGTATGGGGAGACCATATAGTGGATGAATGGCACAGCCTTGAGTTGGCTGAAGCATGAGAAGAGACCATATAGTGGCAGAATGGCACAGCCTTGAGTTGGCTGAAGCATGAAAAGAGACCATATAGTGTCTGAATGGAACAGCCTGGAGTTGGCTGAAGCATGAGTATACCATATAGTGGCTGAATGGCACAGCCTTTTGTTGGCAGAAGCATGAGGAGACCATTGATATTTAAGATTTTGAAATTGAAATTTTAGCTAACACTTCCAAGTTTTAGTGTCCAGGGCCCCGGGGGGGGGGGGGGGAAGGACCAAATCTAACAAGGAGTAACATGTCACATGGCGGCACAATGACAGAGCCTGGAGGTGGTAGCATTAGCATGAGGAGACCATAGAGCAGCACAATGACAGAGCCTTGAGGTGGCAGCAGCAGCATGAGGGATATGCCAACTGAGGGTTGAGTCTGAGGAACCCACCGACTGTTGACTGAGGGGGCGTCGGATGTCACTTGGGGGGAAGTAGATGACCGAGTGAACCGATCAATTACTGCGGCTGGGTTGCTGGTTGAGACACAACTGCTAGCTGTCACCGGGAGCTCAGACTTCTCTCTGTAACTCCGGCTGCCACACACCCCTAGTCTGCTGTGACCTCTGTTTGCGCCTGATGAATTTAAGCCTCTGCCACTCCACTGTGCACATCCTGGCACTACTCTGCCTGAATTACTTATTGCGTATATGAGGGGAGTACAATACCCTTCACTACGCTTAAAACAGTATTTGTTTAGTACTTTTGGCTGTCCTTTCACAGTATCTAGGCCATTGACAGATTAACAGGTATAAAATAGTACACTACTTAGATGTAGGTATGTGATATGCACTTATGAGGGTAGAAAAATGTGCTACAGTACACTTAAAAAAATTATCTGAGTACAATACCAGCCAGTGAGTACTTTTGCCTGGACTTTCACAGTATCTAGGCCCTTGACAGATTAACAGGTACAAAATAGTACACAAATTAGATGTACGTATGTGGTATACACTTATGAGGGCAGACAAATGTGCAACAGTACGCTTAAAAGAACATATTTTAGTAAAACACCAGCCAGTGATTATTTTTGCCTGGACTTTCACAGTATCTAGGCCCTTGACAGATTAACAGGTACAAAATAGTACACTTCTTAGATGTACGTATGTGGTATGCACTTATGAGGGCAGAAAAATGCGCTGCTGTACGCTTCAAAAATTATTTGAATAAAACAGCAGCCGGTGATTACTTTTGGCTGTCCTTTCACAGTATGTAGGCCCTTGACAGATTAACCGGTACAAAATAGCACACCACTTAGATGTACGTATGTGGTATGCACTTATGAGTGCACAAAAATGTGCTACAGTACGCAAAAAAAAAAAAAAAAATTGCCCACAAGACCAGCAGTACACAACAGTGCTGCAGACACAGTAACTGTGTACTAAACCCAAAATTGCAAAAAGACTCTCTCTCAAATAATATTAGGAATGGACTGCTGGGCATGGATTATACTTTCTACAGACTAGTATAACCAGCAGACCAGTTGTTGTGGAACAAATACACAGATTTGCCCTAAAAAATTATTTCTCCCTCCTGTGAAAATGTTTCTGCAGCTGAGGCAACACACAGCTCTCTGCTCCTCTCTGTAGCACAATGCTGTTCATAGGGACTGAGGGGTTAATCGCTGTAGTAAGAATTAATTTCTGAGCAAAAATGCTGTGCTCTGTGTCCTACAGAAGGCTGAGGTGACTAGGAGGTGAAACACTGCTGCAAAAAGCTTTTCTGTGCAACACACATACAGCAATGTCCGTCCTATCTTTCTGCAGTGTAATGAATGAAATGATGAGCCGGAAAATGGCTGCTGAATATATAGGGCTGTGACATCACAGGGGTGACTGGCTGCTGATAGGCTGCATCCTGCATGTGATTCAGGGTCATCCCACCTACCTGTCTTCCCGCCTTCCCAGCATTCCTTGCCCCATGTACTGACATGCAGATCCACCATTTTAGATGCCCTGGAGCCTGGACCGCAATAAATGGAGTTTAATGAAGCGATTCTCGCTATAGAATCGCGGCGATATTCGCATTCGTTGCAAATCAAATTTTTCCTGAAATTCGTAATGAATTCGGGTTCCTCAGCTTCGATTCGCTCATCCCTACCCACTGCATATTGGTATTGCAGATCGCCTTAAAGTTTTTATTTAATAACTGCAAGTACAGCATACTTTATCGTTCATCAGGTGATGCATGTATTTCTATATAGTCCTTGATACTCTCCTATACAAAAAGAACAGATAATGATGCTTAAATTTAAAGCAATGACATCACGCTAATTGCTGAACCAATGTTAATTACAAAACCAAGAGTCTCATTCTGCAGCACAATTACACACCAATCAGATTACATAAGTGTAAATTAAAGGAATGTATTTTCCTTGTGACTCTGACATAAAACACTGGGATCAATTTAAAGTCTTTTTAAGAAAGATTTGCTCAGACCTTTTGTGAGTATAGCTTTTGTTCG
This sequence comes from Hyla sarda, assembly GCF_029499605.1. NCBI lineage: Eukaryota > Metazoa > Chordata > Amphibia > Anura > Hylidae > Hyla > Hyla sarda. The sequence goes on along the minus strand of NC_079194.1, from coordinate 81,087,935 downwards.
CTTCCATGTTTAAAGCGTACTTGCAGCACTCTGATATGAATAGCCTAGATTGGTCTCCTAGCAACAACTCTCTCTCTGCCATATCTATATTCTCACTATAAATACTCGATGGAGGTAGAGAACACAAATGCTTTGTAATAATTTTATGTCGGCAAGGAAGCATTTGTAATCTTTTCTCACAGCTACCTGTACAGCACAATTCACGATATGTAAATGGAACTTCATTAAAAATTTAATATATTATTATAGGCTTATTTTTCTTTCTTCCAGTAACAGATTTGTTATATATTCTACCTATAAAAAAAACTATACAGTGGACAATGCACCCATGGAAGGTATATGTTAAGAGTAATGTGCTGGAAAAAAAAGCCTAAAAAGATAAAAATCTGAGAGGGGGTTGATCCATAGACATAATGAGGGAGATTTAACAAACATGTGCAGAGGAAAAGTTGCCCAGTTGCCCAGAGCAACCAATCAGATTGCTCCTTTCATTTCTAAACGGGACTTTCAAAAATGAAAGCAGTGATCTGATTGGTTGCTATGGGCAACTGGTCAATTTTAACACAGGCTTTGATAAATCTCCCCTAATGTTTATGGCCCATTCATTGATTGCTTCTCAGTAGACAAAAATAGCTGTGGTCAAAAATCAAAGCTTAACACGTGGGAGAGAAGCAAGGATGTAACTATAGTGGGTGCAGAGTTAGCAGTAACACCGGGGCCTTGGAGCCTAAGGGTGCCCTAAGGCACATCTGCTCCATAAGAGACCAGTATTATAAATGGCACATGGGGCCCTGTTGCAAATTTTCCATTGGGGGCCAGAAGCTACAAGTTATGCCTCTGTACCAAAGAGCACCTAATTGCAGCCCCAAAAAACCACAAAACTACAGCCTCTCATTTTACTACAGAGATTCAAGGGGCACTCCTGTGGAAAACTTTTTTATTTTTTTTAAATCAACTGGTGCCAGAAAGTTAAACAGATTTGTAACTGACTTCTATTACAAAACCGTAATCCTTCCAGTACTTATTAGCTGCTGAATACTACAGAGGAATTATTTTATTTTTGGAAAACAGAGCTCTCTGCTAAAATCATGACCACAGTGATCTCTGCTGACATCTCTGGCCATTTTAAGAACTGTCCAGAGTAGGAGAAAATCCCCATAGCAAACATATGCTGCTCTGGACAGTTCCTAAAATGGACAGAGATGTCAGCAGAGAGCACTGTGGTCATTAGGTCAGCAGAGAGCTCTGTGTTACAAAGAGAAAACCATTTCCTCTGTAGTATTCAGCAGCTAATAAGTACTGGAAGGATTAAGATTTTTTAATAGAAGTAATTTACAAATCTGTTTAACTTTCTGGCACCAGATGATTTTTAAAAAAAGTCTTCCACGGGAGTACCCCTTCAAAGCAGTTTTAAGGGGACCAGTATCAGAGAAAACTATCAGGCGCACTGTGAAACAAGTGTATTCATTACTAGTTTAAGTCTATGGTATGAAATGTTATACAGAATACTATCCACAATATAATTTATTTTGCAATCTACAATAAAACCAAAATATGGTGAGCAAATAATACATATGATTATTTGACAACAAACCTAAACAAGTAATACACATGTGTACAGTATATATCAATGCTTTAATGTGTCAAATTACAGCAGGACCCAAATTGCTTTTTAACTAACACCCAGCAGATGGCGACACATTAATAATGTAATGTGAAAAGCCATAGGACAAGCTGGCCATGCAACATTTGTAGAAGTGCCCAGAATTCAGTGATACATAATGTCCACAAACATTACATAAAAAGTAATAAAGACGGTAGTTTTAGATAAAATGGGGGAGATTTATAAAAAACCTGTACAGAGGAAAAGTTGATCAGAAGAGTACCTGTCATCAAATCATATTTTCTAAACTAACTAAGATTATATTCCCTAACCTGCCTTTCAAAAACATTTTTCGGAGCTTTAAAAAGCTCTGTATCATACCTTTCCCCTTGCTAACTTGTGAACTAACATTTGTGAGCAGGAGAAAGTGAGCATTTCTTAGCAGGCGCAACATCCATGAAGCCTGTGAGACTGTGTCTTGCTATGCCCTGCACGCACTTCTTGATTTTGGTCTCCTGCCAGGCCAAGAGGAGACCAAACTAACTGTTTGACTTGCGGCAGGAAACAGAACAGAGCCACCTAGTGTCCGTTTTTTCAGTCACATTAAAAACATATAAAGGTTGAGATTTTTAACAACAAGTAAATAGCAAAGCGTCTTATAATTACATAGGGAGCAATATATTAAAAGTTTAGTTTGGTGACAGGTACTCTTTAAAGCAGGGGTCCTCAAACTTTTTACACAGGGGGCCAGTTCACGGTCCCTCAGACCGTTGAAGGGCCGAACTATAGATAAAAAAAAACTATGAACAAATTCCTATGCCCACTTATATATCTTATTAGTGGACTACCCCTTTAAGTATGCAGCACAGTTCCCCCCACATTAGGAGGGCAGCATAGTACCCCGCACATTAGGTTAGCAATATAGATCCCCCACATTAGGTTGTAGTTCCCCCACATATAGTTCCCCCACATTAGGTTGTAGTTCCCCCTCATTAGGCTTTCAGTATAGTTCCCCCCCCCCACATTAGGTGCAGTATAGTTACCCCCACATTAGGTTGGCAATATAGTCCCCCCACATTAGGTTGTAGTTCCCCCCACATTGGGTTGGCAGTATAGTTCCCCCATATTAGGTTGGCAGTATAGTTCCCCCACATTAGGTTGGCAGTATAGTTCACCCACATTAGGTTGTAGTTCCCCCACATTTAGTTGGCAGTATAGGTCCCCCACATTAAGTGCGGTATAGTTACCCCACATATAGTTCCCCCACATTAGGTTTTAGTTCCCCCACATTAGGCTTTCAGTATAGTTCCCCCCCCCATATTAGGTTGGCAGTATAGTTCCCCCCACATTAGGTTGGCAGTATAGTTCCCCCCACATTAGGTTGTAGTTCCCCCCACATTGGGTTGGCAGTATAGTTCCCCCATATTAGGTTGGCAGTATAGTTCCCCCACATTAGGTTGGCAGTATAGTTCACCCACATTAGGTTGTAGTTCCCCCACATTTAGTTGGCAGTATAGGTCCCCCACATTAAGTGCGGTATAGTTACCCCACATATAGTTCCCCCACATTAGGTTTTAGTTCCCCCACATTAGGCTTTCAGTATAGTTCCCCCCCCCATATTAGGTTGGCAGTATAGTTCCCCCCACATTAGGTTGGCAGTATAGTTCCCCCCACATTAGGTTGTAGTTCCCCCCACATTGGGTTGGCAGTATAGTTCCCCCATATTAGGTTGGCAGTATAGTTCCCCCACATTAGGTTGGCAGTATAGTTCACCCACATTAGGTTGTAGTTCCCCCACATTTAGTTGGCAGCATAGTTCCCCCACATTAGGTGCGGTATAGTTCCCCCACCTTAGGTTGGCAGTACAGTTCCCCCACATTAGGTGGGCAGTATAGTTCCCCCACATTAGGTTGGCAGTATAGATCCCCCCACATTAGGTTGTAGTTCCCCCACATTAGGGTTGGCAGTATAGTTCCCCCACATTAGGTTGTAGTTCCCCCACATTTAGTTGGCAGTATAATTCCCCCCCATTAGGTTGGCAGTATAGTTACCCCCACATTAGGTTGGCAGTATAGTTCCCCCACATTAGGTTGCCAGTATAGTTCCCTTATGTTGTAGTTCCCCCACATTTAGTTGGCAGTATAGTTCCCCCGCATTAGGTTGTAGTTCCCCCACATTAGGGTTGGCAGTATATTTTCCCCACATTAGGTTGTACTTCCCCCACATTTAGTTGGCAGTATAATTCCCCTACATTAGGTTGGCAGTATAGTTACCCCCACATTAGGTTGGCAGTATAGTTCCCTCACATTAGGTTGGCAGTATAGTTCCCCTACATTAGGTGCAGTATAGTTCCCTGCACATTAGGTTGGCAGTATAGTTCCCCACATTAGGTTGGCAGTATAGTGCCCCCACCTTTGGTTGGCTGTATAATTCCCTCACATTAGGTTGGCAGTATAGTTCCCCCACATTAGGTTGTGGTTCCCCCACATTAGATGCAGTATAGTTTCCCCACATTAGGTTATATTTCCCCCATATTAGGTGCAGTATAGGTCCCCACATTAGGTGCAGTATAGTTCCCCCACATTAGGTTGGCAGTATAGTTTCCCTTGCATTAGGTTTTAGTTCCCCCACATTAGGTGCAGAATAGTTCCCCCACATTAGGTTGGCAGAATAGTTCCCCCACATTAGGTTGTAGTTCCCCCATATTAGGTAGGCAGTATAGTTCCCCCCACATTATGTTGTAGTTCCCCCATATTTAGTTGCCAGTATAGTTCCCCTACATTAGGTGCAGTATAGTTCCCCGCACATTAGGTTGGCAGTATAGTTCCCCACATTAGGTTGGCAGTATAGTGCCCCCACATTAGGTTGGCAGTATAGTTCCCTCATATTAGGTTGGCAGTATAGTTCCCCTACATTAGGTTGCGGTTCCCCCACATTAGATGCAGTATAGTTCCCCCACATTAGGATGTAGTTCCTCCATATTAGGTGCAGTATAGTTCCCCACATTAGGTGTAGTATAGTTCCCCCACATTAGGTTAGCAGTATAGTTCCCCCCACATTAGGTTGTAGTTCCCCCACATTTAGTTGGCAGTATAGTTCCCCCACATTAGTTGCAGTATAGTTCCCCCACATTAGGTGCAGTATACAGTGGTACCTCAACATACAATGGTAATTCGTTCCAAATGAACGATAGTTAATTGAAACCATCATATGTTGAGGGATCCGTGCAATGTAAACCATAGGACAGTGGTCTTCAACCTGCGGACCTCCAGATGTTGCAAAACTACAACTCCCAGCATGCCCAGACAACCAACGGCTGTCCGGGCATGCTGGGAGTTGTAGTTTTGCCACATCTGGAGGTCCGCAGGTTGAAAACCACTGGTATAGGAGGTTATACAGTACTCACCTGTCCCCACGGCTCACCGCTGCTCTGGATGTCACCCTCCATCGCTGTCGCTGCGTCCCAGGACCATCTCTGCTGCGTCTCTTCATCGTCGTCATCACGTTGCTGCACACGCCGCTCCTGTTGGATGACGGGACGGCGTGCACAATGACGTGATGACGACGATGGAGATCCCGAAGGGGATCCCGAAGAGGACGGTCTGGAGCGCTGGTACAAGTGAGTGACACCCACCGGACCACACGGGGCACCTTGAACGGCTATCCGTCAGCAGCTGAAGCAGTCTGCGCTGCCGAATAGCCGTTTACGTGATGGCCCTGACATGAAAAAGCATCGTATGTTGATGCTGCCTTCAACATGTGATGACCTCTGAGAGGCCATCGCATGTTGAAATTATCGTATGTCGGGGCCATCGTAGGTCAGGTGGTCACTGTAGTTCCCCCACATTAGGTGCAGTATAGTTCCCCCACGTTAGGTTGGCAATATAGTTCCCCCACATTAGGTTGCAGTTCCCCACCAGTAGGTACAGTATAGTTCCCCACATTAGGTTGTATTTCCCCTACATTAGGCTAGCAGTATGTTCCCAAACAGACATACAGCCTCCAGCCATACAGTGTATGGCTGGAGGCTGTATGCCTGTGTACTGCCCCACTTCAGTGCTCCGACCATCACTCTTCCACTCCGGCCATAGCAGTAGGTCCCGGGACCAGAGGAGCAGTGGACAGAGTACCGAAGCTGACATGTCGCTGGAAACACTTACCATGCTGTCCAGCACACGTCCTGCTTGCTCCTCCACACTCTACGGGACGTCAGTGATGTCCCTGCATGCGCTACCTCCCGGCGTTCCTTGCGCATCCCTCTGTCCCAAAAACACATTTCGGGACACAGGGATGTCCTTGGGCAGCGGCGGGCTGGATAAATATCCTCGGCGGGCCGCATGTGGCCCACGGGCCGTAGTTTGAGGACCTCTGCTTTAAAGGCTTCTATTTAAATGAAATAAGCAATCAGATTGGTTGCCATGGGCAACTGGTCAGCTTTTCCTCTGCACAGGTTTTGATAAATCTTCCCCAATGTGTCTAATAAAATCTTAAATCTACACCCTGTTCCACATTATATTGCAAATTTTAATTTTCTCATTTACCTAAATAATTGAAATAAAAGTCAGCCTAATTCTCATGTTATCAACTATTAAGAGTACAATTAAAATTTTATTGAACAAAGCTCGTAATGATAACCGTAAAAAACGTACAATGCACTGTTCCAAATTATTATGCACGGTAAGTTTCAAAACACTTTATAGGTTATAAATAGAGATGAGCGAATCGAATTGGACAAATCCAAATGTGTTACAAATTTCCTTAAAATTTGATTTGTAACAAATCCGAATATTGCAGCGGTAAAACAAATCGCTTAATTAAACTCCCTTCTGTGCAGGCTGGGGGGCTAAAATGGTGGTTCCACATGTGAGGACGTGGTGCTAGGAATTCTGGGAAGGTGGGAAGGTTGACCTTGAATCACATGGTGGCATGCAGCCTATCAGCAGCCAGCCAGCCCCAGCGATGTCACAACCCTATATAATTGGCAGCTTTTGCTGCAAACAGGCATTTCTGGGATTCTTAGAGAGAACAGAGAGTGTGTGGTGTGTTCCAGAGGGGAAAAAAAAAGCTTTTCAGCAGCGAATTGATTCACCTCAATACATGTGATACAGGTTTAACCATAATACAGGTTTCACTGTACACTCAGGCTGTGTACATTTTTTCCTGTTAAACTCATAAAGGCCAGCAATACCTACACATGTTTTTAACTCCTAATGCAGGTGTAAGTGTGCTGGGGTGTATTTTCCTCTAATAAGTGTAACATATATTTACTCAGCAGGTGTATAAGTATGTCAAACAGAGAAGTGCCAGGACATGCACAGAGGAGTGGCAAAGGCCTAAATTCATCAGGCGCAGGCAGAGGTCGCAGCAGACTAGGGGCACGTGGAAGCAGGAGTCTCAAAGAGATGCCTGAGCTCTCGGTATCAGCTAGCGCTCGTGTCTCGACCAGAAACCCATCTGCCCTCACCGATTGGTTAACTCGGTCATCTACTTTATCCCAAGTGACGTCTGACACCCCCAGTCAACAGTTGGTGGGTTCCTCAGACACAACCCTCAGTTGGCATGGCCCGGGAGCAGTCCCTGTCCTCCAATAGCCGCTGTCCTATACTGTTCCCTCCTCCAAAAAAGTATTGTATGCTGTGGGTTCAGCTCCACTATTTAATGAGGACGATCTGCCAGAGGACAGTCAGCAGCTACTGCCCAGCCAAGAAGTGGAGGAGACATCTGCCGCTTCCTCTGCTAGGTGGGCAAGTAGTGATGAGGAGAGTGACATGGGAGGTGGTGTTGCGAGTGTTCAGGCTCCTGAAACAGACACCGTTGAGGAACCTGGGGAGGACATCAGTGATGTTCAGACACAGCTCGATGATGATGAAGCAGATCGCACTTGGGAGCTGGGTGCAGAAGGGGCTTCATCATCATTAGGAGGAGATGGTTGCAGGTTGCCCGTGAGGCAGCAGTTGAGGTGGTAGCAGTGGGAAGTCTGGAGCCAAACTTGCCCAGGGTAGACCACACGCTTCGCGGCAGCCTTCCTGCCCGGGAGGTAGTGGACCCTGCTGCCACATCCTGACGCTCGGCGGCAGTGATTCTTCTAGCGACGCCTGTAATATGCATGTCACACTGAATAACAGTATTTGTTCACTAACCCAGTACACTCCCTATGGGTGTTACAGCAAGGCAAAGTGCTCTACACCCCTATTGAGGATTTCTTTAGCCTGAAAATAGCAGTTTTTAATAGCAATTCGCTGCAAATTAATTCAGATCAAACCAAATTTTTTTCAAAAATTTGCTCATCTCTAGTTGTAATTAACTGAAAATTGTAATTTCTTGGGTTTGCAGCATATTTACTGAAATCAAAAGCTATTTCAATGAAACTTTTACCAACATTTTAAAAATTTAAACATTTTAACAGGTCACGTTACAATTTTGACATAGGACCCCTTATGTAATAGCAGCTTCACAAATCTTGCATCCATTGAACTTGTGAGTTTTTGGACAGTTTCTACTTGAATTTGTTTGCAAGATGTCAGAATAGCCTCCTAGAGCTGCTGGTTGGATGTAAATTGCTTCCCATCTCCATAGATCTTTTGCTTGAGTATGCTCCAAAGGTTCTCAATCGGATTGAGGTCAGGGGAGGATGGAGGGCACACCATGACTTTCTCTCCTTTTATCCCCATAGCAGCCATTGATGCAGAGGTAATACTTGCAGCAGGAGATGTCATGCGTGAAGATGATTTTATTACGGAAAGCATAGTTCTTCCTTCTGTACCAGGGAAGAAATTGGTCAGTCAGAAACTTCACATGCTTTGCAGAGGTCATCTTTACACCTTCGGGGACCCTAAAGGGGCCGACCAGCTCTCTTCCCATAATTCTGGCCCAAAACATGACTCCACCACCACCTTGTTGAAGTCGCAGCTTTGTTGGAACAGGGTGGCCGTCCACCAACCGTACATTACTCCATCCATCTGGACCATCCAGGATTGCACGGCACTCATCAGTGAACAGGACTGTTTGAAAATTAGTCTTTATGTATTTTTCCGCCCAATGCAGCCATTTCTGCCTGTGATCATTGGTTAGTGTTGGCAAAATAGAAGGTTTATGCACAGTTGCAAGACTCTGGCGGACTCTACACCTTGATGTCTGTGGGACTCCAGAGGCATGATGAAGCAGATCGCACTTGGGAGCTGGGTGCAGAAGGGGCTTCATCATCATTAGGAGGAGATGGTTGCAGGTTGCCCGTGAGGCAGCAGTTGAGGTGGTAGCAGTGGGAAGTCTGGAGCCAAACTTGCCCAGGGTAGACCACACGCTTCGCGGCAGCCTTCCTGCCCGGGAGGTAGTGGACCCTGCTGCCACATCCTGACGCTCGGCGGCAGTGATTCTTCTAGCGACGCCTGTAATATGCATGTCACACTGAATAACAATATTTGTTCACTAACCCAGTAGACTCCCTATGGGTGTTACAGCAAGGCAAAGTGCTCTACACCCCTATTGAGGATTTCTTTAGCCTGAAAATAGCAGTTTTTAATAGCAATTCGCTGCAAATTAATTCAGATCAAACCAAATTTTTTTCAAAAATTTGCTCATCTCTAGTTGTAATTAACTGAAAATTGTAATTTCTTGGGTTTGCAGCATATTTACTGAAATCAAAAGCTATTTCAATGAAACTTTTACCAACATTTTAAAAATTTAAACATTTTAACAGGTCACGTTACAATTTTGACATAGGACCCCTTATGTAATAGTAGCTTCACAAATCTTGCATCCATTGAACTTGTGAGTTTTTGGACAGTTTCTACTTGAATTTGTTTGCAAGATGTCAGAATAGCCTCCCAGAGCTGCTGGTTGGATGTAAATTGCTTCCCATCTCCATAGATCTTTTGCTTGAGTATGCTCCAAAGGTTCTCAATCGGATTGAGGTCAGGGGAGGATGGAGGGCACACCATGACTTTCTCTCCTTTTATCCCCATAGCAGCCATTGATGCAGAGGTAATACTTGCAGCAGGAGATGTCATGCGTGAAGATGATTTTATTACGGAAAGCATAGTTCTTCCTTCTGTACCAGGGAAGAAATTGGTCAGTCAGAAACTTCACATGCTTTGCAGAGGTCATCTTTACACCTTCGGGGACCCTAAAGGGGCAGACCAGCTCTTTTCCCATAATTCTGGCCCAAAACATGACTCCACCACCACCTTGTTGAAGTCGCAGCTTTGTTGGAACAGGGTGGCCGTCCACCAACCATACATTACTCCATCCATCTGGACCATCCAGGATTGCACGGCACTCATCAGTGAACAGGACTGTTTGAAAATTAGTCTTTATGTATTTTTCCGCCCAATGCAGCCATTTCTGCCTGTGATCATTGGTTAGTGTTGGCAAAATAGAAGGTTTATGCACAGTTGCAAGACTCTGGCGGACTCTACACCTTGATGTCTGTGGGACTCCAGAGGCACCAGCAGCTTCAAATATCTGTTTGCTGCTATGTAATGGTACTTTGGCAGCTGCTCTTTTGATCCGATGCATGGATCTGGCAGAAATCTTCCTCAATGTGCCTTAATCTGCACAAACCTGTTTGGGCTCTGAATCAGCCACAAATCTTAAGTTTCCGTGAAATATCTAATGTTCTCATACATCGTCCAAGGCATTGAGCTATTTCACTCTTTCGGCCGCAGAGAGATCCTTTTTCTTCCCCATATTGCTTAATAATGTGGAACACCCACCTTTAGTAGTTTTTCCTTAAATTGAGCTCACCTGGGAATCTAATTATCACAGGTGTCCGAGATTGTTTTCAGTGATCAAAAGAGCCCTGAGACACAATGCATTCCATGAGTTAAACTGAAAAACAAAATATTTAATCTTTGTGACACTTTAACATAATTTGCATAATAATTTGGAACAGGGTGTGAGAGAATCTTATTTGTATGTCACCGTTCAACCTGTAATATTTTCCCTGTGAACCTTGTTGGATAGATTTCTATCAGCTTTGAATATTTTGTTGCTTATGTTTGGTATGTGTGTTACTATTGATCTTTGTTAAAATATAATATGTCATCTGCAGGCGGGAGAGCCGGATAAGTGATAAATTGCAATTATTGTAATATCTGTGTCAATGCCCTAATTCACAATTGTAGGACATTAACAATGCCGCCATAAAATCTCCATAGGTTTTTATTAAAAATGTTGCTTACTTTTGCATGTACTTTTATATTAGTACACATTCACGTTCTCTGTGTCTCTTTGTCTTTTCTGTTATAACTGATTTTAAAGGTTTCTTTTCTGTCTCCCATCTTTGTTGGACTTATCCTGTTTTTCTCTGAGCAGCTAAATGGTAGGCACTGTTCAATGAAGACTGTCTGGAAACAACAACAAATTACGTTAAAAAAAAAAAAGTAAATAAACAAACGTGTAATGTGCAAATGTGCAAAGAGTGGTATTGCTAAGAGAGTTATAATTCTGAAATATTTCTGCTGTATGGAGTGAATATCTGCTGTGCGGAGTGAATTGTGAGTAAAGTTGCACATAAGGGATCACTGCTAGAATCTAAACAGCCTTCTGACCTTTAACTTTTTTTTTTCTTCAGTCTACCTGTAGGGGGAGGGGTAATCACACACAGGTGTATAAATCTTAGCTTGGGACTCTGTGTGAGCGAGCTCTGTCTGTGAGTGGGCCTTGCAAAGAGTGGTATTGCTAAGAGAGTTATAATTCTGAAATATTTCTGCTGTATGGAGTGAATATCTGCTGTGCGGAGTGAATTGTGAGTAAAGTTGCACATAAGGGATCACTGCTAGAATCTAAACAGCCTTCTGACCTTTAACTTTTTTTTCTTCAGTCTACCTCTAGGGGGAGGGGTAATCACACATAGGTGTATAAATCTGTGCTTGGGACTCTGTGTGAGCGAGCTCTGTCTGTGAGTGGGCCTTGCAAAGAGTGGTATTGCTAAGAGAGTTATAATTCTGAAATATTTCTGCTGTATGGAGTGAATATCTGCTGTGCGGAGTGAATTGTGAGTAAAGTTGCACATAAGGGATCACTGCTAGAATCTAAACAGCCTTCTGACCTTTAACTTTTTTTTCTTCTTCAGTCTACCTCTAGGGGGAGGGGTAATCACACGCAGGTGTACAAATCTTAGCTTGGGACTCTGTGTGAGCGAGCTCTGTCTGTGAGTGGGCCTTGCAATAGAGTGGTATTGCTAAGAGAGTTATAATTCTGAAATATTTCTGCTGTATGGAGTGAATATCTGCTGTGCGGAGTGAATTGTGAGTAAAGTTGCACATAAGGGATCACTGCTAGAATCTAAACAGCCTTCTGACCTTTAACTTTTTTTTTTCTTCAGTCTACCTCTAGGGGGAGGGGTAATCACACACAGGTGTATAAATCTTTGCTTGGGACTCCCCCATAATTAGATGGCCTTAAGTTAAGTAATATAAATGTAAGCAAATCTCCAGGGCCAGATGGATTGCACACAAGAGTTCTTAGAGAACTAAGTTCAGTAATATCTGTACCCCTGTTCATGATATTTAGAGATTCTCTGGTGTCTGGTATTGTGCCAAGGGACTGGCGCAAAGCGAATGTGGTGCCAATCTTCAAAAAGGGCTCTAGGTATTCCCCAGGAAACTATAGACCGGTAAGTTTAACGTGCATTGTGGGTAAATTGTTTGAAGGACTTATAAGGGATTACATACAGGAATACATAGGGGATAATTGTATTATAAGTGATAGCCAGCATGGGTTTACTAAGGATAGAAGTTGTCAAACCAATCTAATTTGCTTTTATGAAGAGGTGAGTAGAAGCCTTGACAGAGGAATGGCTGTGTATATAGTGTTTCTGGATTTTGCTAAAGCTTTTGACACTGTCCCCTATAGACGTCTGACAGGTAAGTTAAGGTCTTTGGGTTTGGAAATTTTAGTTTGTAACTGGATTGAACACTGGCTCATGGATCGTACCCAGAGAGTGGTGGTCAATGATTCGTACTCTGATTTGTCCCCGGTTATTAGTGGTGTACCCCAAGGTTCAGTACTGGGCCCGCTATTGTATAATTTATTTATCAATGATATAGAGGATGGCATTAACAGCTCTGTTTCTATCTTTGCAGATGACACCAAGCTTTGTAGCACGGTACAGTCTATAGAGGATGTGCATAAGTTACAAGATGACTTGGATAGACTAAGTGTCTGGGCATCCACATGGCAAATGAGGTTTAATGTGGATAAATGTAAAGTTATGCATCTCGGTACTAAAAACCTGCATGCGTCATATGTCTTAGGGGGTGTTAAACTGGCAGAGTCACTGGTAGAGAAGGATCTGGGTGTACTTGTAGATCACAGACTTCAGAATAGCATGCAATGTCAGGCTGCTGCTTCCAAGGCCGGCAGGATATTGTCATGTATAAAAAGAGGCATAGACTCGAGGGACAGGGACATAATACTCCCCCTTTATAAAGCATTGGTACGGCCTCACCTGGAATATGCTGTTCAGTTTTGGTCGCCTGTTGATAAAAGGAACACTGCGGAGTTGGAAAGGGTGCAGAGAGGCGCGACTAAACTAATATGGGGCATGGAACATCTTAGCTATGAGGAGCGATTAAATGAGTTACAATTGTTTGGTCTTGAGAAGAGACGTTTAAGGGGGGATATGATAAATGTATATAAGTATATTAATGGCCCATACAAAAAATATGGAGAAAAACTGTTCCAGGTTAAACCCCCCCAAAGGACGAAGGGGCACTCTCTCCGTCTGGAGAAGAAAAGGTTTAGTCTCAAGGGGCGACACGCCTTCTTTACCATAAGAACTGTGAACTTATGGAACAGTCTACCTCAGGAACTGGTCACAGCAGGAAAAATTAACATCTTTATAACAGGGTTAGATACATTCCTGGAACAAAATAACATTAATGCTTATGAAGAAATATAAAATCCCATCCCTTCCCCAATATCGCGCCACACCCCTACTCTTCAATTCCCTGGTTGATCTTGATGGACGTATGTCTTTTTTCAACCGTACTATGTAATGCTTTAAAAATTATTATTTTTTTTTTTACAAAATAAGTAGGTTTAAAATTGCCCTATTTGAATTCCTATAACTTTCAAATGTTTCCGCATACAGGGCTGTATGAGGGCTCACTTTTTGCACCAGGATTTTTAGTTTTTTTACCGTACAAAGTTTGCGTATATGTGACTTTTTATTTGCTTTTTAATGATTTTTTGAGGAATGTAATGTAATTAATGTATTTTTTTTTTACATCTAAGCCATTCACTGTACAGGTTCATTAACATAATATTTTGATAGTTCTGACCTTTATGCACGTGCCGATACCAAATTAGTTAATTGATCTTTTTTTTTTATCTGTATCGCATGAAGCAGGAACCGCTCCAGTGCTCGTGTCATGTACAGGTTGTATATGTACGTCCTGGTGTTCTAAGTGCTAGGACACCAGGATATACATTTACATTCTGTGTTGTTTAAGAGTTAAAGGTGCAGCCTGTTTTGGCCCTAAATTAAGATTCAGTCAATTTAAATTTTTGTGTTTTTGATTTCTCCCCCTTGCTCTTTAAGAGACATGACTCTTTTATTTGTCCATCCACAAAGCCATATAAGGTCTTGTTTTTTGTGCAACCAATTGTCCTTTGCAATGACACCTTTCATTTTACAGTAAAATGTTCAGCGAATTTAGCAACTTTTGAGGGGTCTAGTCTTTACTCAGCACATTTTACGCTATTTTGTTTTTTCTGTCCTATACTGGACCTGGGCAAATGATTCCTAGTTTTACTTTACTATTACTATATCTATAACTATTATTTTTCTGTATTAGGGGCTGTTAATTTTTTTTTGCTTTTTTACGCCATTCACCTTCCAGGATCATAAGGTTTCTATTTTAATAGACATTTTCTCATATGGTAATACCATAGAGGCTCTTTTATATATTTTTTATAATTATTTTCTTTACACTTTTTAAGGCCCCATAGGACTTGGATTGCTAATACCGAATAATGCTATGCTTTTGACAGAGCATTACTGAGCGTGTTTGGCGATCTACTGATATTCTAGGGGTGTTGATCGGGTCAGGGGGACAGTTATTGAGGCTCTTAAATGCTGTGACTGCTATTGATCATGGTACTTAAGAGGTTAATAATGGACATCAACATCAATGATCGTTGTTGATTGTGAGTGCTTGGCTGCTGATAGCATCCTTCGCTGGCATTCTATTAAGCAAGTACAGCTCCTGTGCTTGCTTCTTAGACATTAAACACCTTAGGGCAGTGTTTCTCAAGCGTGGTCCTCAAGTACCCCCAACAGGTCATGTTTTCAGGATTTCCTTAGTCTTTCATAGGTGATATAACTGTGGTGATGCCTGATTCACTGATCATAATTATATCACCTGTGAAAGTCTGAGGAAATACTGAAAGCATGACCTGTTGGGGGTAGTTTAGGGTTGCGCTTGAGAAACACTGCCTTAGGGCATACATGTACACCCTTGTACATTCAGAACCAGGCGGCCAGGGTGTCCCGGTGCACCCTGTATCACCTACAGGTTAAGCTTTATGTTTTAAACTGTAATCAATGCTGAAAAATAATGTAAATCTTCCGGGTTACAAGCCTTTTAGCAGGCTTAGGCAAATTTTCTTTTAGGCATTTACTGTATTTTTGTTGTTGCATATGTAAAAAATTTGAAACAATAGTTTTCCACTTTGATAGCAAACAATCTTGTCTGCTTAGGTTTGATGACGTCTTCCGCCATGCTGAACACTCTCTCTGAAGCTACACTGGAGGGTGGACAAGACAGAACACCCATAGCAAACTGGGCAAGTTCTGGCCAGCGGTCTAATCTGGGAGAAAGGACAATGCTAAGTCAGGCCTCAACCTTATTGTTCAGGTACTAGTGTACATCCCTTTGGTGATGATTCATGTCAAGGTAGAATACCAGATGTAAAACCTTTGTCACCATGTACTCCAACATGAAGATTATGCTGCTGCTGCTACCACCAGGCAGTTGGCTGCTGTTGCTACCTGTACTGGACCTGGGCAAATTGGTGGTGCCCACAGGGCACTTTTAGCTTACAAGTTGTGTCACTGCATGTCATTTTTATTTTATTTTTTTGCCACTTGTCTGTATTATGCCTGTATCACATGACCGGAGTTGATTTGGCAGACAAGCCCAGAAGTGTATAGGGTGCATGCCAATGAGAACAGGACACAGTGCGATCGTAGGTGGATGTTTAATCCACATAATATATGTCTTCTGTAACAGGGGAATTTCCTATTGGTTGTAGGGTGGAAAAAGTGTGTGTAGGGAGGATTTCCCACTATGCACTGACACCCTATCAGGCAGCACCATAATGTAAGGAAGTATCTGAATAGAAGTCAATGGTTGTATGTGACCCAGGAATTAGGCTTGTTAGGCTTTTTGGTTGGTTATAACACCACATATATACCACATATGTATCAAGCTGTTCCTCAGTTAGCCTTTCCCCCTGAAGAAGCTTGTGGGACATGCCCTCCATGTGTGTTCTTTAAGCTGCGGCTCTCCACACTATTGTGAGGGGCGTCATCACTGAGTGGATTAACTTGAACTCTGGCAACTAAAATTGAAAGTGGTCAAGTGCAAGATAATGCACCTGGGGCATAAAAACGAGTATAGAATATGTGACACAGTCCTAACCTCAGTATCTGAGGATAGGGATTTAGTGGTCATTATTTCAGAAAACTTAAAGGTAGGCAGACAATGTCACAGAGTAGCAGGAAATGCTAGCAGAATGCTTGGGTGTATAGGGAGAGGTTTTAGCAGTAGAAAGAGGGAAATGCTCATGGGTGTATAGGGTAAGGTATAGGCATGCGGATGCGAATCCCAGTGCCACCGGCAGCGGGGACACGAAAGGAGAGCGCTCACGGCCAGCGTTTCTGGCAAGAGCACTCACGTTCTGACGTTACAGTACCCCCCCCCCTTTGGTCTTCACCTCTTCTTGGAGGGTTTCAGGAGTGGGCAAAGGCTGTAAGTGGTAAGTGGCCCGCAGGTTTCTGTAGAACAGTTTTGTTATGGGCACATGTAACACAGGAACGAACAAAATCTGCGACATTGCATTCAAGGTGCTGCCACCAGTAATGCTGGGAGATCAGTTGAATAGTCTTCCATTTTCCAGGATGAACAGGCAGCAAAGAAGAATGTCCCCAATTCAAGACTTTACATCTCAGTTTAGCAGGCACAAAATATTTTCCTGATGGAATTGCTGAAGATAGACAGAAGTGAAAGGAATCAATCGCTCAGGAGGAATATTATGCCTTGGCGTGGAGTCCAAACCTGCGACATCGGAGGACCTGGAAAGAGCTTTGGCTCTTAAGACCTAGGAGGAGGAGAGGAAATAGTTTTAGACTGGATCTGCACAAGACAATGAATTTGGCAAAACCGTCCCCAACATGTAATTTCACCAGATCTCCAGTTTAGTTGAGGAGAATGATGTTGAAGCCAAGGAAGACCAAAAAGGAGCTCTGACGTACAATCTGGTGGCACATAGAACGCAATGTTTTTTTTATGCAAATCTCCTACTTGCATGATGAGAGGTTTAGTGCGGTATAGTACCTTACAGTTCAGATTTTGTCCATTAACTGAGGAAATGTACCAGGGCTTGGCAAGATAAGTCACTGGAAGACAAAGTTTCTGGACCAGGGAGGCACCAATGAAGTCGCCAGTGTAACCAGAGTCCAAAAATGCAGAAGCGTTGTAAGACGTCTTGGCAGGAGAAAAAGACCTGAACGGAATGGTCAAGTGAGGAGAGGTAATATTCACATCTAGGGATGCCACTCTTCCTAGTCCACGATTTAAGCATTCTCCCGGACGTGGAGGACGTATAGAACACTCTTTGAGAAAGTGCTCCGGACTGGCACAATATAGGCACAAATTCTCATTGCCTCAACGGGATCTTTCCTGATGCATTAGGCGAAAGCGATCCACCCCCATTGCCTCTTCGGCAGGTGGCAAAGAAGATGGTAGAGGGGGACATTGGAACACAGGAGCCAGTCGGGTTAATTGCCGTGTTCGGGGAGGTTCTTTTTCCAAATGAAGTTCTTCCTGCCTCTCGGCAAAGCACACATCAATACTGGTGGCGAAATGGATAAGTTCGCTCAGGTTAGTCAGAGGATCTCGAGCAGAGAGAGCATCCTTGATTCTACTGGAGAGTCCATTTTTAAAGGTGGCACACAAGGCTTTGTCCTTCCAAGCCAGTTAAGAAGCCATTGTATGGAATTGCACAGCGTAGTCGCCCACAGAGGAGTTACCTTGACAAAGAGTCAGAAGAGCTGTCTTGGCAGAGGAGGCTCGTGCGGGTTCTTCAAATACTTTGCGGAATTCTACAAGGAATACCAGCAGGTTCAAGGAGACTGGATCATTACGATCCCAGGGATTTGTAGCCCAGGCTAGGGCTTTACCTGACAGTAGACTGACCACAAACGCTACCTTAACGCTCTCAGTCGGGAACTGATTTGCCATGAATTATAGGTGCATAGAACACTTTGTCACAAAGCCTCTACCCAGCTTGGGATTTCTGTCAAACTTTGAGGGCAAGTGAAGCTTGGACTTGGAAGAAACAACTGACACAGGAGTAGGCTCAGAAACAGGTTGCTGCTGATGTTGCTGTTTTGCTGTTGAGCGGCAAGAAGCTGTTGCACCATAGCAGAAAGTTGATTCAGCTGTTGCGCTTGACGAGCTAACTACTGCGACTTTTGAGCCACAATGGTGTAGAGATCCAAAACATCTGGCAGAGGCACCCCAGCAGGATCCATGGCCGAATCTTTCTGTAAGGGTCACGGCCGGTGGTGGATCCTCTTGGCCTGTGTGGATGATGACGTGAGTCATGCCATGGAGCGGAGTCTAAGGAGCCGCTGGTTTTCACCAGTGGGATGTCCTGCTGTGGCAGGCGGCACCCAGGTTGCTACCCCTGGCATGACTCGTCCGCACAGGAAGCTGGGATGAAGCGTGGTACAGATGGATAAGGACAAGACGAGATCAGGATAGCTGAAGGTCAGAGCAGGCGGCACTGTAGCAGGGTCAGGTAACGGAACCAGGATCAGGTACACGGATAGACAGGATCATCGGAACACAGGAACACAGTAGCTTTCTCTCATGCACTAAGGCAACAAATATCTGGCCCAGGGCAGGGGGAGATGCACACACTTATAGGGAAGGAACAGGTGAAGACACTAATTAGGGCATACTTCCCCTTTAAATCACAGAGCTCCGGCGCGTGCCCTAGAAGGTGGGGGCACGCGTGCCAGGACTGAGAACACAGAAGACTAGGGAGGTGAGTGATGGGCTGGAACTCACATTAGGGCATGTCCCGCGATACAAATTCCAGCCCCGCCGGCAGTGGGGACATGAGAAGATAGCGCTGACTGGAGCGCTGATGTTACAGCAGTATAGAAGGAAGTGCTCATGCCGCTTTACAGAGCACTGGTGAGATATCACTTGGAGTCTTGTGTGCAGTACTGGAGGTCGTATCTCCAGAAGGATATAGATATTTTGGAGAGAGTTCAGAGAAGATACTAAACTAGTACATGGATTGTAGGATAAAACTTATTTAACATGTATATCTTGAAATAAAGTCGAGACAGAGGGGATATGATAGAAACTTTTAAATATATAAAGTATATAGAAGAGAGAGGATATTTAAGAGAAGAAAAACTACCACAAGAGGACATCATTTTAAATAAAAAATACACACTCCTGAACACAACCTCCCAGAGGATCCCGGGACGCTGCCAGTAAAAATGGTCAACTCGACAAACGTTTTAAAAACATTTAATAAGGAAATGTACTGCGCTTTTTGAAACCGGTCCGGTTTCTTCCTCAGGTACAGAGGGAATAACAAAAGAGCAGATTTGCATACCCACGACGTTCGATCGTATGATCTGATGAATAATCATATTCTCCATGAAGTAAACTTAAGTGGCAAATAAGTACAATTCTAAGGTTTGCATTTTGCTGATTAGTTGCCACCTGAGGTTAGTTTGGTTAACTATATCAACAAGTCTGTAGTGTTGAGCGGCATAGGCCATATTCGAATTCGCGAATATTCGCGAATATATGTACGAATATTCGTCATATATTCGCGAATATTCGCATATTCGTAATATTTTCCTTTTATTTCCGCATATGCAAAAATTTACATACGTGAAAATTCGCATATGCGAATATTAGCATATGCAAATTTTCGTGTATGCGAAAATTCGCACACCAGTCTCACACAGTAGTATTAGAGCCTTCTTTACACCACACAAGCTGGAAGCAGAGAGGGATGATCACTGTGATGTGTACTGTGAAAAAAAGAAAAAAAAAAAAAAATGAATATTCGTAATTACGAATATATAGCGCTATATTCGTGAATATTCGCGAATTCGCGAATATGCGATATTCGCAAATAAAATTCGCATTGCGAATATTCGCGAGCAACACTACAAGTCTGCAATTTACCATTGGGAAATGCAAGAGAAAAATAGGTGAATCAATTTGTCCAATGTATTCTATGGGCCAGTGATTCGATAAAGAACAAAACAGGTGAATTCATTTGGTCACTCTAGATCCTGGGAAGATCTGAGAACTATGCTCCTCTCTGCCATTCAGATTCCATATAGAATCAGCTCCTCTCCTCTGTTCAGTTACTTACTCCCCTAGACGAACAATCAGGGAAATATTTTTTACTAGATTTTGATTTATTTATGCTAAAATAAAAGTAAAACCGATTTCCCTGATGCTGAAGGAAATCACATGTTTTTGAAATGCCAATCAGAAATGACAACTACTCTTTAACCCCTTCACGAGGAGCGACGTACATGTACGGCGCCGCGAAGTGTCACTTGGCGCGCGGCGACGTACATGTACGTCGCGGGGTTCCGGGAGCGCCGCGTCACCGGTAGCGGTGATCGGGCCGGGATGACTGCTGTTATCTAACAGCAGGCATCCCGGCACATCGCCGAGGGGGGTCCTGAGACCCCCCCATGACCGTGATGCGCGCAAATCGCAGGTCAATTCAGACCTGCGATCTGCGCGATTCCGGGTCATACCGGTCACTGGTGACCCGGAAAATAAGAGGGATCAGGGATGTCCGAGACACCCTCGATCCCCCTAAAGGGATAGGAGTTTGGTGGCAGTGGTGCCACCCCTCCTATCCCTGCTATTGGTCGGCCGAGCGACCGACCGATAGCAGACCGGGGGAGGGGGGGGTTAAAGTTCGGTTTCCCCGCTTTGCCCACCTATCGGTTTCCGGGCAAAACGGGGGAACCGTCCAGGGAAGGTCGGCGCCGAAGGTCCCTATCTGGATCCCGGATCCCCGTTCGCGATCCTCCTCCACGTGCGGCGGCGGCAGCAGCAATACTTCCGGGTCCTGCTAGGTGAGTTGTTGCCTAGCAACATCCGGAGGGCCACAGTTTACAGTGGTCTCTAAACCGTGGCCCTCCAGATGTTGCAAAACTACAACTCCCAGCATGCCCAGACAGCTGTTTGCTGTGTGGGCATGCTGGGACTTGTAGTTTTGCAATATTTAGAGGGGTTCAGGTTGTAGATCACTAAGTGGTCTCAAACTGTAGCCCTTCAGATGTTGCAAAACTACAACTCTCAGCATGCCCAGACAGCAGTTTGCTGTCTGGGCATGCTGCGAGTTGTAGTTTTGCAACATCTGGAGGGCCACAGTTTTGAGACCACTGGACAGTGATTTACAACTTGAACCTCTCTAAATCTTGCAAAACTACAACTCCCAGCATTCAGGAACAGCATAAGGCTGTCTTGGCATGCTGGGAGTTGTACTTGCGTGCCTCCAGCCATTGCATAACTACATCTCCCAGCATGCCCTTCCGCAATCAGTACATGCTGGGAGTTGTAGTTTTGCAACAGCTGGAGGCACACTGGTTGGAAAATACTGAGTTAGGTCATAGAACCTAACTCAAGGTTTTCCAGCCAGTGTGCCTCCAGCTGTTGCAAAACTACAACTCCCAGCATGCATGGTCTGTCACTGCATGCTGTGAGTTGTAGTTTTGACCCCCCTCCCGTGTGAATGTACAGGCTACATTCACACTGGCGGCAGATTACAGTGAGTTCCCCGCTACAAATTTGAGCTGCGGGAAAATTTTCTCCGCAGCTCAAACTCCTAGCGGGAGACTCAGTGTAATCTGCCGCCAGTGTGAATGTAACCTAAAAACACTACACTACACTAACATAAAATAAAGAGTAAAACACTACATATACACACGTACACTGCCCCCCACCACCCCCCTCCCCAATAAAAATGAAAAACGTATTGTACGGCAGTGTTTCTAAGATGGAGCCTCCAGCTGTTGCAAAACAAAAACTCCTAGCATTTCTGGACAGCAATTGACTGTCTAAGCATGCTGGGAGTTTAGCAACAGCTGGAGGCACCCTGTTTGGGAATCACTGGCACAGAATACCCCTATGTCCACCCCTATGCAAGTCCCTAATTCAGGCCTCAAATGCGAATGGCGCTCTCATTTTGGAGCCCTGTCGTACTTCAAAGCAACAGAATAGGGTCACATATGGGGTATCGCCGTACTCGGGAGAAATTGCCTAACAAATTTTGGGGGGCTTTTTCTCCTTTTACCCCTTATGAAAAGGAACAGTTGGGGTCTACACCAGCATGTTAGTGTAAAAAAATAATTTTTACACTAACATGCTGGTGTTGCCCTATACTTTTCATTTTCACAAGAGATAAAAGGGAAAAACGCCCGCCAAAATTTTTAACGCAATTTCTCCCGAGTACGGAGATACCCCATATGTGGGCGCAAAGTGCTCTGGGGGCGCACAACAAGGCCCAGAAGGGAGAGTGCGCCATGTACATTTGAGGTGATTTGCACAGGGGTGGCTGATTGTTACAGCGGTTCTGACAAACGTAAAAAAAAACACACCCACATGTGACCCCATTTTGGAAACTACACCCCTCACTGAATGTAGTAAGGGGTGCAGTGAGAATTTACACCCCACAGGTGTCTGACGGATCTTTGGAACAGTGGTCCGTGAAAATGAAAAATTTTGCACAGCCCACTGTTCCAAAGATCTGTCAGACACCAGTGGGGGGTAAATGCTCACTGTACCCCTTGTTACGTTCCTCAAGGGGTCTAGTTTCCAAAATGGTATGCCATGTGGGGGTTATTTTGCTGTCCTGGCACCATAGGGGCTTCCTAAATGCGACATGCCCCCTGAGCAAAATTTGCTCTCAAAAAGCCAAATATGACGCCTTCTCTTCTGAGCATTGTAGTTCGCCCGCAGTGCACTTCAGGTCCACTTATGGGGTACCTCCACTTATGGGGTACCTTTTCTGCTATTAACCCTTGCAAAAATTTGAAATTTGGGGGGAAACCCACATTTTAGTGAAAATTATATATATTTTTTTTACATATGCAAAAGTCGTGAAACACCTGTGGGGTATTAAGGCTCACTTTATCCCTTGTTACGTTCCTCAAGGGGTCTAGTTTCCAAAATGGTATGCCATGTGTTTTTTTTTTTTGCTGTTCTGGCACCATAGGGGCTTCCTAAATGCAACATGCCCCCCGAGCAAAATTTGCTCTGAAAAAGCCAAATATGACTCCTTCTCTTCTGAGCATTGTAGTTCATCCGCAGTGCACTTCAGGTCCACTTATGGGGTACCTCCATACTCAGAAGAGATGGGGTTACAAATTTTGGGGGGTCTTTTCTGCTATTAACCCTTTAAAAAATTTGAAATTTGGGGGAAAACCAACATTTTAGTGAAATAAAAAAAATTTTTTTTTTACATATGCAAAAGTCGTGAAACACCTGTGGGGTATTAAGGCTCACTTTATTCCTTGTTATGTTCCTCAAGGGGTCTAGTTTCCAAAATGGTATGCCATGTGTTTTTTTTTTTTTTGCTGTTCTGGCACCATAGGGGCTTCCTAAATGCGACATGCTCCCCAAAAACCATTTCAGAAAAAGGTACTCTCTAAAATCCCCTTGTCGCTCCTTCGCTTCTGAGCCCTCTACTGCGCCCGCCAAACAATTTACATAGACATATGAGGTATGTGCTTACTTGAGAGAAATTGGGCTACAAATATAAGTATAAATTCAAAAATTGGGTCTACAAGAACATGCGAGTGTAAAAAACGAAGATTTTGAATTTTCTCCTTCACTTTGCTGCTTTTCCTGTGAAACACCTAAAGGGTTAAAACATTCACTGAATGTCATTTTGAATACTTTGGGGGGTGCAGTTTTTATAATGGGGTCATTTATGGGGTATTTCTAATATGAAGACCCTTCAAATCCACTTCAAACCTGAACTGGTCCCTGAAAAATTGCGAGTTTGAAAATTTTGTGAAAAATTGTAAAATTGCTGCTGAACTTTGAAGCCCTCTGGTGTCTTCCAAAAGTAAAAACTCATCAAAATAAAGTGAAGTAGACATATTGTATATGTGAATTCAAAAAAAATAAAAATATTTGGAATATCCATTTTCCTTACAAGCAGAGAGCTTCAAAGTTAGAAAAATGCAAAATTTTAAATTTTTTCATCAAATTTTGGGATTTTTCACCAAGAAATGATGCAAGTTACCATAAAATTTTACATCTGTGTTAAAGTAGAATATGTCATGAAAAAACAATCTCAGAATCAGAATGATAACTAAAAGCATTCCAGAGTTATTAATGTTTAAAGTGACAGTGGTCAGATTTGCAAAAAAGGGCTTCGTCCTAGAGGTGAAAATGGGCTCCGTCCTTAAGGGGTTAAAGGGGTACTTACCGTATATATCCCAGCATATAAGATGACTTTTTAACCCTGAATTTTCTTCTGAAAAGTCGGAGGTCGTCCTATACGCCGGGTATTGGGGTCCGGCATAGGAATACTTATGATTATCTTCCCGGCTCCTGTGTGCGGCTGCAGGCGGGGGCCGGCCAGAGCAAACTAATAACTGTACAGTATACTTAAAAACCAGGGTGCCTCCAGCTGTTGGGAAACTACAATTCCCAGCATGCCCGGACCGGCAAAGGCTGTCTGGGCATGCTGGTAGTTGTAGTTTCACAACAGCTGGAGGCACCCTGGTTTTTAGTATACATGAATTCGTTTTTACATGCTCTGGCCGGCCCCCGCCTGCAGCCGCACACAGGAGCCGGGAAGATAATCATGAGTATTCCTATGCCGGACATCCCTGTGTCCCAAAAAATCTTTTCGGAACATAAGGATGTCCGCGGGTCACTAACCATTCCCCGGCCGCTGCGCGTCCTCCTCCGGTCCTCCTGCGGTCTTCCTCCGGTCCTTCTCCACCTCTCTATGGTTGTACGCACTTGACATCAGTGACGTCCCGTGCGTACAACCATAGAGGCGCAGGAGGACGAGAGCTGGCCTGGGCCTGGTGAGTGATCGGCGGCACGTCATCTACAGTGTTCCGATCACCGCTCCTCCGGTCCCAGGACTGCTGCTATGATCCATAGGCCATAGCAGTAGATTGTGACCCTGGGCTGGAGGAGCGGTGACCGGAAAAGTGTGGGGGCAGTACACAGACATACAGCCTCCAGCCATACACTCTATATGGCTGGAAGTTGTATGTCTGTGGGGGGGAGCTGCCTACTATTGTGTGGGGGGGGGAGCTGCCGCCTTTTGTGGGGGGGAGCTGCCGACTATTGTGGGGGGGAGCTGCCGACTATTGTGGGGGGGAGCTGCCTACTATTGTGGGGGGGAGCTGTCTACTATTGTGGGGGGAGCTGCCTACTATTGTGGGGGGGAGCTGCCTACTATTGTGGGGGGGAGCTGCCTACTATTGTGGGGGGAGAGCTGCCTACTATTGTGGGGGGGAGCTGCCGACTATTGTGGAGGAGCTGCCGACCTAAAGTGGGGGAGCTGCCTACTATTGTGGGGGAACTGCTGACCTAATGTGTGGGAGCTGCTGACCTAATGTGTGGGAACTGCTGACCTAATGTGGGAGAGCTGCCTACCTAATGTGGGGGAACTATACTGCCTACTTAATATAGGGGGAGCTACAAGGTACTGTACATCGCGGTAGGAGGGGAAGTCTTATACGGCAAGTATATCCCAAACTCTATATTTTAACGGTAAAAGTTGGGGGTCGTCTTATACGCCCAGTCGTCTTATACGCCGTCATATACGGTAGTTGGAAAACACTTTTTTTTTTTTTTTAAATAAACTGGTGCCAGAAAGTTAAACAGATTGGTAAATTACTGTCCAGAGCAGGATAGGTTTGCTATGGGGGATATGCTCCTACTCTGGACAGTTCCTGACATAGACAGAGGTGTCAGCAGAGAGCACTGTGGTCAGCAGTCGGATATGTGGTCTGCAATCAGATATCTTATCTTATCCTAAGGATAGGGGATAACATATCTAGGGGCAGAGTACCTATTTAAGCGTGTTTACTGTTGCCTTAGTTATAGACCTTCTGTAAGTTTCCGGGGAATTGCTACCTCGAATTATGAGTTTGTTAAATCATAGTATGCCATATACAAAGCTGAAATGATATCTTATAGGCTTAAGTTAATGTTGCCATACAAAGTTTGACTATTTAGTATAAAGTAGGAAATTATCTGGAGAGGAATCGGCCTTCACAGCAATATTTACTCTATGGGGAGTGCAGATCTACAATCTGTATCATGATTATCAAAGCGAAAACAACTTGGCATCCAGTTCTGTAGCAGCTGTGATAGGATTGTGGAAGCTCAGAAGAAGCTTGAAAAAAAAAGTTATCAAGAACGAGAAGTTCTAAGTGTTCTTATGTGTTAGATATTCAACAAGATGTATGACCAGCCATGGGCAGAGGAAACAACCAAACTCTACTCCTCAGAAGGACATGTGCTCCATTTCACTACCCTCAAGATGGGCCGTTTTATTCACATGCAGTTACTTAGTTCCCCAGCACAAGAGTTCTCCTTGTTAAGTGGTCTCAGGTCATTTCAACACTGCATTAACCCCTTAAGGACCACAGTTTTTTTTGTTTTTGCACTTTCATATTTTTCACCTCATCTTCTAAAAATCAGAACGCTTTCAATTTTGCACCTACAGACCCATATAAGGGCTTGTTTTTTTGCACCATCAATTGTACTTTGTAGTGACATCAATAATTTCCCCCAAAATATTATAGTGAAACCAGAAAAAAAAAAAATTTGTGGGGAAAGATTGGGAAAAAAAATGCTAAATTATGGGGCTTCCGTTTCTACGCAGTGCACTTTTCGGTAAAAATGACACCATACATTTATTTTGTAGGTCCATACAGTTTTACTATTTAAAAATAATCATAACTACATTCAACAAAATTAGTATGTTTAAAATTGTCATCTTCTGACCCCTATAACTTTTTTATTTTTCTGTATACGGGGCGGTATGGGGCTAATTTTTATGCAATCATCTGAAGTTTTTATCGGCACCATAATTGTTTTGATGGGACTTTATGATCAAAGTGACCAAAAATACGCAATTTTGGACTTTGGAGTTGTTTTACGTGTACGCCATTGACCGTGCAATTTAATTAACATTATATTTTTAAAGTTCGGACATTTATGCATGAGGCGATACCACATATGTTTATTTTTATTTTTGTTTACAAATATATATATATATATATATATATATATATATATAAAATTATTTATAAATTTTTTTAATGGAAAAAGGGGGGGGGGGTGATTAAAACTTTCATTCAGGAAGGAGTTAAATCACATTTATTCACTTTTTTAAACTTTTTTTTTAGACTTTTTTTCAGCCCCCATAGGGAACTATTACATGCAATCCTTTGATTGCATACACTGAACAATGCTTTGCCATAGCATTGTATTGATCAATGTAATCTGTGCTCGATTGTTCCAGCCTGGATCTCAGGCTTGGAGCAATCAAACGCCGATTGGACAGTGAGGAGCAAAGTAAGGCGCTTCATCTTTCCATTCAGCTGTTCGGGACGCTGCGATTTCATCACAGCAGTCCCGAACAGCTCCACTGAGCTAACCGGCAGTATTTTCTCCTGTTTCAGATGCCGCAATCTAAAGGGTTAATACAGGACATCAGCTCAATCGGCAATGTCTGGTATTAGCCGCATGTCCTGGTTGTTGATAGCATCAAAACTGGGGGGCGGCTCTGGCCGACTTTTTGCGATCTGTCCCTCTGCCCTGGGACTACTACTCCCATCATGGGACATACTGTGATCCATTAATGGGAGTAGTTGTAGTACCGCAGTGCTGAGGGATGAAACTTGCACATCCCCCAGCTGCAGGGCTTTTTTTTGGACTGCTCCCATCATGAACAGACACTGGTCATGATGGGAGTTGTAGTCCAGGGGCTGAGGGAAAGATCACAGGAAGTAATTTTCCTGGGACCCACTGTGATCCGTATTTATTAACTTAAAGGGGTAGTCCAGTGCTGAAAAACTTATCCCCTATCCTAAGGATAAGTTTCAGATCGCGGGGGAGCCCGACCGCTGGGGCCCCCCACAATCTCCTGTACAGGGCCCCGGCTCGCTGGCCAAACAGCAGGTGTTGACCACGCCCCCTTCCCACGGGCTGCTGGGGCCCCGTATAGGAGATCATGGGGGGCTCCAGCGGTCGGAATCCCCGCGATCTGAAACTTATCACCTATCCTTAGGATAGTGCATAAGTTTTTCAGCACTGGATAGCTTCTTTAATAAGCAAGTGGCACATGCCGCTCTACTGCACTCCCTGCCCGCTCCAGGTGGGGAATATAAAGCTGTCACAATTCATAATCCCCGCCACCGGGAGACAGGAGCTCTGATTGGTGAATGGCTACTCACCAATCAAAGCTCCCGTGTTCAAGCCCGGGGATTATGAATGTTGATCGCAGCCATCCCTCAGAACTGCGGTACTACAACTACTCCAATCATGGGACATCTGACACTTTTCTACATGTCCTTCTAGCTGTTTTAGCTTTTTTGCAATTGTGCAAAAAATATACTTCTGAACAAATTTTGTGCAAAAAATAAAAACAAGTCCACTGCATAAAGTAGTGTAAGGTCCACAAAGGACCAGACAACTTTGCAAAATGATCAACCAAAAATGCAGCACAAATGCAAAAAAAAGCGCAGTTGCGCAAAATTTGAAAAGCAAATGTGGTGGCCCAATATAGGATGGTTTTTCCCAGTACCCTTCTCCTGCCCTGTCAGGCAGAGTCCCTCTATGTTCCCAGGGCCCCCTCCAGTGTTAGCCGTTATGTACATATGTTATCCCTTATAAAGTGTAATGTACCTTTAAATATTATACCATGTGATTAAAGTTATACCATGTGATTGTTACCCAGGAGGCACTAGTAACCAGGTGACCCCCCCCAAGTGACCTATAGGCTCCTTGTACAACCCCCCTATTTAACCAGGGGAGGGGCTGCAATCTCTCTCTTGTTCCTGGGGTTGAGTGCAGTCAAGATGTCTTACAGAGTGTGTCCAGAGCATTGGAGGCCTCAAGGCTAAAGTCTGCAGCCACAAGTCAGCTCAGGTAAGCTAAAGTCATCATCTTGTCAGTCATAAGTCAGTCATCAGTCAAGTTAATTGTCTAGTCACCATGGCCTGCAGTAAAGTGTCTCTACCTACTGCAAATCCCAGCAAGCCTGCGAGGTCCCCTTGTGTCACTGGTCACCTCCTTGGGATTCTGGCTGTACTGAATAGACTGTATCACCTGTCTACCCTCAGTAAAGCTACCGTTTGTCCATAACTTGGCATCGGTGTCTTCATTGTCCCCGTGCCTAGCCCAGGACCAGCGGTATTACCTTCAGGTGGTTAAGGCTAAATTGTGCCCTGGCGTCACGACAAAAAGAGGTTAATAACATCTGCTCCTTGGGTTATAACATCTACCCAGCACCTCACACCCCGACGCCACACAAAGTAGAGTAGAAAAGTGGTGTAAAGGCAATGATACATGTCCCACTTACTCTTTTTTCTCTGACCAGGATATATGTACTGCATGGACATTATCTATCCTTGTATTATACACCATTTGTATACTCTCAATTATGTAGTAAAAAAAATAATAATAATTGGCTGGCTGGCTATCTTTCTTTTTTTTGCAATGCAAGTTAGGGGGAGTGTCACCCTCTCTAGCCGTGCACCCCTCCCTGTTCACAGGAGCTTTTTTAAATTGATAGTGCATCCTGCATGGTGGCCATATGCCCAGCAGAGGAGAGTAGAATAAGTGTGTTAGGGTCCCATCCAAAGTGAAGCCACCTCTATGTGTTGGATGGGGAAGGCATTTTGATCAAAAAGTGCACTAAGAGTGCTGCTGCAACCTTTTTTTTTTTTTGCATACTTTGCATTTACCACAGCAGCGGGCAGCAGGTAGTTGTACTGGCTATCTTTCTTTTTTTTTTTTTTTTTGCTCTTTAAAAAACAGGGTGTTTGAGGGGGAACATTTACTTTAAATTGTCCCTTTCAATATAATAAAGTTTTGACATGTCACAGAGGCATGTCATAAGTTTTAATGGTTGCAGCCAGCTATTTTAAGTTTCTTTTTACTCATTTATATAATCAATGGTGGTCTCAGCACTGAGACCCTGACAGATACACTTTAGGACCAAGTTCACACTGGGCAATTTGTTTGATTTTTACAAAGTTTTGCAGTGAAAAAAGAACGACCAAAATTGTACTGTGTGAACTCCATTCCCTATGGTTCTTTACTATGGTCCTTAACTGTTTATTGCACTATAGCTTTACGCTATAGCTATGCACAAAAAAAAGGCCTAAAAGTGAAGCAATTTTGAAAATGATGGATATTTTTGCCTTAATTTTAGCGATCTTCAAAAAAGGTGTGTAAACATAGTATAAGTATATTTTTATGCACTGATTGGGGTGGTTATACACATGAGAAATCATGCACATGGCTGCATTACCACTGCCTACACCCTCAGGGCCATATGAAGCTGAAATATGGCACCATATCGGTCTACAGAGCTATAATATATCTTCTGGCATTGGGGAAAACACATTTGTCATATAGCACTGTAGGGTGTACAGAACTCTGTGTTACAGAACTGTAGACTACAGGAAGTGTCTGTGCGCTCAGCTCTGCTATGTGCCAATGACCTTAAGTAAACATCGGATGAACTTGATGAATTTTGGAGAAATTGCATGATAATCTAAAAGGAGCAGCTGCTGTTTACATCGCAATTAACAACCAGCAGCACTCGCTTCTTCGACATTGTGAAGCCGGATCAATTCCTTGCTGTTATGCAACACACACAGACATCAATAGATGTGAAAGCAAAAAAATCTACTTTGCATGTGAAAGCTGTTATTATGTGATTTTGTAGGAAAAGATACTTAATAATTATTGTGAGCAGATCTTATGCCATATCTTGATGATAGCGGAACACAAACATTACAGCTGACTAACCGCTTGAGTCGTTTTCTTTTATTTTAGTTCTGGAAGTTGTTATAACTGTAGATTTACAGAATTTACTGAATTAGGTAAAAATGATATTCTTTCCATCCCCTCTAATAGGGAAACTGACAGCCTGTTCACCCGCACTAAACCCAATCCACAGGATTATAGTACGGGTGAACCTGAGTAAAAAGATGCTTTACTTACTAAAATTGGTCTCTGAGATATAGCCCCCATTGCTAGTATGCAAATTGCCTCCTCTGCACAATGAAGGCGGAGAGCTTGCTTGCCCGCCCATCTTGTAAATATTCATAATTCTTCACTCTCATGTCCTAGTCATGTGAAAGCCTGAGCCCACACGGAGCTTGCCAAGCCAGCTCCTGCCTTTATTGCGCAGAGAAGGTCATTTGGATATTAGCAATAGGAACTATATTTCAGAGATGGCTGGACCAATTTTAGTAAGTAAAACATATTTTCATTCAGGTTGGGTTAAGTGTGAGTGAACAAGCTGTCAATTTCCCTGAATAGCCATTGCCTGGTGTAGAAAACAAATTTATTTTCAGGGCCTATTAGGGCCCATTCACACTACAAATTATATTCCGGACGAAGCTTCCCTCTGAATCAGTCAGGACCACTCGGAAATACACTGTCTCCATAGACGGCAATACAGCCTGGGATCAAGAATTCTGACAGCAGAACACCTGTCACTGAAATTGTGAATGATGCAGCAGAATCCCATTGAAACAACTGGAGGCTGCTGCATTGAAATTTCCTAGTGGAATTCAGGAGCAGAATTCCACATGGAAAATATGTAGTGTTCATGGGCCCTTAGGGGATTTAAGAGCTGGAAAAGTTAGAAAAAAAATGTATTTCCCTTTGGAGGACCCAGCACTTCTGTGCATTAAACAGAAAGCCTATTGATTTTATAGAGCGTTGTGTAATTCTTCATTTCACCTGCAGGGGTTCTGCAAAAAAAAAATGAACAACAGGTGGTGTCTTGCTCTACATATTACAAGTGATTGCCAGGTATCCTAAAAATAGGATACCTTGTAAGGCTCGGTGCAAATGTGTCTGGTATCCAGCCAGTGGCGTTGCTAGGGTTGATGTCACCCGGTGAGGTAGAAAATGGTGTCACCCCATTACACTACCCCCTCCCCGTCTCCACCAAAGTAATATTTTAGCCTGTTGTGAGAGACACCAATGTGTATTTCCAGCATACTAATCAAATATACCAATTTCCAAGTAGGGAAGAAGTACTAAAGAGGCTTTTACAATGTAAAACTACAGCAACCAGTATGATGTAACCAGTCATAAGGGGATTTTGGGAGTTCTTGTTTCACCCATCATTACTGCAGAACTTGCAAGTGGATACAGCTCTGATGGGTCATAGTTCGGTTCAATACACAATATTATAAGTTATTACAGGTTACGTCTTCTCTATAATCTTCCCTTATCTAATTCAGATTGTACATATCGCCAGGACTTCATCCAGCAAAATCTTCTCGCTGCAGAACTTGACACCCAGATGGCTCCTCACCATGTCAGTGCATTCTAATCCTCTATTTGAAAACAATTATTAATATAAAGATGCCAGACATTATATCCTTTGAATATAATACTATCACACACTGAACCTCTCAATATAACACTGCCACACAATGTGCCCCGCCCCAAATATAATACTACCACACACAATATCCTCTAAATATAATACTGCCACACACTGCTCCCTCTGAATATAAGACTGCCACACACTGTGCCCTCCAAATATAATACTGTCACACAATGTACCCTCTGAATATAATATTGCCAGAGACTTTACCCTCTGAATATAATACTACCACACACTGTATTCTCTAAATATAATACTACCACACACAATATCCTCTAAATATAATACTGCCACACACTGCTCCCTCTGAATATAAGACTGCCACACACTGTGCCCTCCAAATATAATACTGTCACACAATGTACCCTCTGAATATAATACTACCACACACTGCATTCTCCAAATATAATACTGTCACACAATGTACCCTCTGAATATAATATTGCCAGACACTTTACCCTCTGAATATAATACTACCGCACACTGCATTCTCTAAATATAATACTACCACACACAATACCCTCTAAATATAATACTGCCACACACTGCTTGCTCCCTCTGAATATAAGACTGCCACACACTGTGCTCTCTGAATATAATACTGTCACACACTGTTCCCTCTGAATATAATACTGCCACACAATGTACCCTCTGAATATAATACTGCCAGACACTGCACCCTCTGAATATAATACTACCACACACTGCATTCTCTTCCTCTGCTGTTTACCCTATATAGAGCATTGTTCCTCTGTTGTACCGCCCCATATAAAGCCATTTTCCTCTGCTGTCCCCCTTATATAGAGCCCTCTTCATCCATTGTATGCCCTTATTTATTCTTCCCCTTCTGTCCCTCCTAACCGGATGGACCCATTTTTTGCCTTTTTGACCAGGCTCTTTTTTTTTTTTTTTTTTTATTTGACATGTGTCTCTTTAAATGGTAATAACTTTAGAATGCTTTTTCTGAGCGGATCCATTCTGAAATAGTTTTTGGTGACATATTGTACTTTATATAAGTGGTGCTGACGCATGCTGCATTTTTTGTGGAAAAACTCCAAAATATGGTTGAACGCATAGAGTGAGGGCTTATTTTGTGCGGGACAAGCTGTACTTTTTGATATTTTTCATTCCAATGCTTGTACCAAAATTAGCGAATTTTGCGCTTTTTTATTGTCTTTTTTTATTACGGCATTCACAGTGAATGATAATTTACAGTACACGTCATTATGGATGTGACAATACCTAGTATGTATATGATTTGTGTTTTTTATGATAATACAGAGCTTATATTGGGAAAGGGGCTTTTTTTTTATTTTTTTACTTCATACTTTTATTGAAGAACCTTTTATTATTTTATTTGTTACTTTTTACAGGTTATTCAATGCTGCAATACATTTGTACTGCAGCACAGTATGACCTCATGAGCTGCACACACTACAGCCTGTGGCGGGATTTCACAGGCTTCCGCAGCTGACAGACAGGAGGCCATCAGCTTGTCTCCTGCTTAGCAACCAATGGTGACCCACGATCGCATTGTGGCGGGAACCAGCTGGGTCCCACCAACGATCACCTGAGCTGCGCATGAACATGTCGGGTGCTGGGACGTATACATACATCCTTTAGCGGGAATGGGTTAAAAGAGTTCTGTAATGGAAAATAACTTATCCCCTGTCTGAAAGGTAAGGGGATAAGTTATAGATCCGGGGGGAGGGGGGGGGGGGCAACCGCTGGTACCCCCCACAATCTCCATACGGGGGCCCCGGCAGTCCGCAGGAAGGGGGCGTTCCGTTCACAGCATGATGCGTCGTCCGACACGCCCCCCCCCCACGTTTCCTATAGACATACATGGAGGGGGCATGTCAGCCACTACGTCATGCGGGAACGTAACGCTCCCTTCCTGCGGACTGCCAGGTCCCCATACAGGAGATTGTGAGGGTACCAGTGGTCTGACCCCCTGCAATCCATAACTTATCCTCTATCCTTCCGTTATTTTCCACTACAGACTTCTCCTACCTCCCCCCCATAAGATCCCTTTACTCACAGCTTTTTCTATCCCTCTTCTGTTCACCCCCCCTACCAACCCCCCCCCCCCCCCCACACACACACACACATACTTTTAGATCAATTTACTTTTCACGTAGCTCCCTTTTACATTTCCCCCTGCCTCTCTTTCTGCCCTGATATTGTGGCCTTTTGCCTGCAGTCCTGTGCCTGCGATAAACTGCAGAACTTAGTGTAATTGCTGAAGCAGCCGCATCTCCCCCTTCTGGACTCCTGTCTACTTCGGCGAATGGCTTCTATTGCAGGCTGCGCGGTGACGTCATCTCATTGCGCACGGCCTCCTGCATAGAAGCACTGAGCCATGATAGTGGAGGAGACGCAGCGATAAAGTACAGGAGCAGGGATTCATGTTTCCTGCTCCTGTACAATCCGAAGAAAGGGGGCGTAACGTCCCCAACGTGACCCGGTGGCCGACACGCCCCCCATGTATCCTATAGAGATACATGGAGGGGGCGTGTCAGCCACTGAGTCATGCAGGGACTGAACACCCACTTCCTGCAGACTGCCAGGGCCCCATACAGGAGATTGCGGGGGTACCAGCAGTCTGACCCCCTGCAACCTATAAATTAAGATGCTGGATGATTGTGAACTGTCATATTCAAATGAATGGGATGAGTTCTAGCTGAATGCCTAATATATGTGAACCCAGCCTAACCTGCTTATCAACAGATCATTCGAACCAAAAGCAATTGTTTAAATTAACTACGCTTTCAAAATATATTTCAGTAACAAAATAAATTTATAAAACACCCAAAAGAAAAGGTTTACAACATAATAAATTAATCTACTCCATTCAAAGTCACAGTAATTGAATCTTGAAACAGATAAAGGTTCAAAAACCAACTTTGTTACTGTGGCATTTGCGCTTTTCATTTATTTTTTCATCTTTTTTTTTTTTACACAAGATCTGTGAGAATGGAAGCTTTCAACTTTAAAAAGGATTGTGTTGCCTACAAATTCCTTTTAACATCACAAAAATGGTTCCTCAGTTCTGATGTTCTCTATGCAATACAGTATTTTATCGTGCTGCTGGCGGTTCAGCGTTTTGAAGACCTGTACACCATTATCAGAAAATAACAAAGGTGGAAATACAATGTACTGTGAATTTTCTATTTCAAACATTGTATCAGAGTAACACATGGTCCATTTGGATGTATGAGAGATGTATATATAATACACAAGATCTAGTTTGCTATTTGTGCAGTTTCTATGCCATGATAAAGTATATGTTCTTATTAAAATATCATTTTTAACATTTTACACATATACTAATTTTGCATGAAATACTGAAATTAGAGATGAGCGAACTTTTCAAAAATTCAATTCGGCCGATTCGCCGAATTTTCCGAAAAAGTTTGTTTTGATCCAAATTTTTGGCGGCGAATCTATATTAAAAAAAGGCTATTTCTAGCCAACAGAAAGCCTCACTAGGGGTATAGAACACTTTGCTGTGTTCTAAAACACATATGGAGTGTGCTGGGGTAGTGAAATAATACTGTTATTCAGAATAACATGCAGATTACCGGCATCGCTTTCAGAATCACTGCCACACAGCAGCACAATGACAGAGCCTGGTGGTGGCATCAGTGTGAGGAGACCATATAGTGACTGAATTACACAGCGTGGAGGTGTTGG
The DNA here is from genome assembly GCF_029499605.1 of Hyla sarda. Lineage (NCBI taxonomy): Eukaryota > Metazoa > Chordata > Amphibia > Anura > Hylidae > Hyla > Hyla sarda. Next base: position 81,051,721 of record NC_079194.1, on the reverse strand, counting down.
CAGCATGAGGACACCATATAGTGGCTGAATGACACAGCTTGGAGGTGTTGGCAAGATGAGGAGACCATATAGTGGCTGAATGACACAGCGTGGAGGTGTTGGCAGCATGAGTAGACACTAGGCCTTCACAATCCCTAAGATTAAAAGATGAATTTAGAAATGTAAACCAAAGGTTTTGGATAGCTACCTATGATAATATTTGAATTTCCCAGACCCAGGCCCAGCAGCGGCATCAGTAAACCATGTATTGCCTGAATGACACAGCCTGGAGTTGGCTGATGCATGAGTACACACCAGGTCTTCACAATCCCCCCAAAAACCACAACAATTTGTGAAATTTTTTATGAAGATTTTGGATAGTGGGTGCTACCTATGATAAAATTTGAATTTCCCAGACCCAGGTCCAGCAGTGGCATCAGTAAACCATTTATTGCCTGAATGACACAGCCTGGAGTTGGCTCATGCATGAGGAGACCATTGAAATGTCTGATTTTTTTTATTTAAAATTTAAATCAATGTTTGAGTGGATCAAAGGATCAAATCGAACAAGCCCCCACAGGGCTCATGTGACTGTGAGAGGTAGGCGCAACGTCTCCATTGCCCTGACCGGCCATTGTTTTTGCCAAGGCAAACCATGTGAAGAAAAGCGTGACATCGCCATGCCCTGCACACATGGTATGCTGAAGGGCCACTGAGACTTGTCTGGGCAGTGGAGGCTTAGGACACAGTGGAGGATGGAGAGGCGGAGTCGCACACTGTCACAGAACCAACGGGCTGACACAGTGGAGCAGGAAGCAGCATGAGTAAACAAGAGGGGTTCACAACCCCTAAAATTAAAAGGTGAACTTTGAAATCTCTATTGAAGATGCATGTTAGGTAGTGCTACCATCCAAAAATGTAAGGCCCAAGGCCAGAAGCATCAGTAAGCGTAGTAATTCCTGAAAGACACAAGCGCAGGCATCAGCAGTACACCCGAGGGTTTCATAACCCCTTTACATTGCAAGATCAATGTTGAAATTTGCATCAAGCATGTATTTAGTTACTGCTAAACATCCAAAAATTAAAGGCCCAACGACTGAAGCATAAGTGAGGCAAGTAGTTCCAGAAAGACAGGATGAGTCAGGAGCAGGCATTTGCAGTACCCAAGATGGTTTCATAACCCAAATTGATAACCCAAGAGGGTTTCATAACCATAATTGTGAAGTGTTGGTGTAGCAGCATGGCCAATCTACTCTGAGGCATCTGGCATTGGTGGCTGGAAATCCTGGCTGATCCATCCCTGATTCACCTTCACAAAGGTCAGTCTCTCCAAATTTTCGAGGGTCCAATACCAATAAGGTGGAGAGCCAGAAGTTATCCCGCTGACAAATTTTGACAATTCAGGGGTCACTACGCAAGCAACTGAGCATGCATCATGCCATTTGCGCCAGTGACTCAGAGGGTCTACCTGCCTCCATCTCCACTGCATACTGCCACAGTGTGTCTGGGTCCTCTGTCTCGCCTTCCTCATAACCCTCTAGCTCCTCTTGCTCCTCCTCTCCTGTCCGATGACTAGAAACACCGGCCATCTCATCCAACCTAAACTGTGCTCCACTCTGCCCCTTATCCTCCTCCTCCAGTTCAGCCCCCACAGGGCTCATGTAGCCTTGAGATGTAGGCTACAACGTTTCCATTGCCGATACCAGCCATCGTTTCATTCATACGTCATTCATGCCGTAATCAGGCAACTTACAAATAATGTGGCTTCCTCAAGGGGCCTCAGCACACGGCAGGTGTCACATATGAGCTGCCACTGGTTCACATTGAAGTTACACAGGGGTGCACTCCTATCTGCTTGGATCATCAAGAAATCGGTGATAGCTTTTCTTTGTTCGTATAGTCTGTCCAACATATGGAGGGTGGAATTCCAACGCGTGGCAACATCACAAATAAGACTATGTTGTGGGAAACCGTTCTGGTGCTGCAGCTCAAGGAGGGTGTGCTTTGCAGTGTACGAGTGGCTGAAATGCATGCACAGTTTCCTTGCCATTGTCAGGATGTTTTGCAAATAGGGTGAAGACTTCAGGAAGTGCTTGACAACCAGATTCAACACGTGTGCCATGCAGGGCGCATGTTTCACACTTCCTTGTCGCAGCGCGGACTCGATGTTCTTCCCGTTGTCGGTCACCATGGTTCCCATTTCCAGATTTCATGGAGTAAGCCATACTCGGATTTCTTTAGGAATGAACTTTAGCAGTCCCACCCCTGTGTGACTCCGTTTGCCAAGGCAAACCGTGTGAAGAACAGCTTGACACCGCCGTGCCCTACACACATGGTACAATGAAGGGCCACAGAGATTTATACGTGCAGTGGAGGCCGAGGACACGGTGGAGGATGAGGAGGCGGAGTCGCACACTGTCACAGGACCAACTGCCTGAGAGCAAGACCGTGGAGGAGGAAGCGGTGTGACCTGTCCAAGTTGCTGTTGTGGCTGTACAGGAACCACATTTACCCAGTGGGCCGTAAAAGACATGTATTGTCCCTGCCCGTAGTTACAGCTCCACACGTCGGCGCTGCGGTGCACTTTTGAACACACCGACAGGCTCAAGGACTGGCCCACCTTCTCTTGTACAAACTTATGCAGCGCTGGTACTGCCTTATTCGCAAAGAAATGACGGCTTGGGACACTCCATCTCGGCTCGGCACAAGCCATCAATTCTCTGAAAGGTGCAGAGTCCACCACTTGAAAAGGGAGGGACTGCAGCACCAACAACTTGGACAGGAGCACATTCAACTTCTGCGCCGTTGGTTGAGTGGATGCATACTGTTGTCTCTTGGACATGGCTTCGCCGATGGTTTGTTGGCAGAATGGCTGACTAAAAGCGGGAGAAGCAGGAGCGACAGAACGAGGGTTTGACACACAGCTCCCTTCGGCTGAGGTGGTGGAGCCTTGGCTGGATGAAGGAGGGAGCGGATGGCCACTGGGTGATGCAGCAGGCTGGACCACAACATCGGAGCCACGTTTCTCCCAGGCGGCTTTATGGTGGCGAAGCATGTTTTGACGCAGGGCCGTGGTGCCGACATTGGGACCCTGGCCACGCTTCACCTTCTGCCAACATATCTTGCATGTGGCTAAGTGAACCTCCTCCGGATGCTTGATGAAAAACTGCCACACCGCCGAGTAGCTGATTTTCCCACCTACAGTCCACACTAATTGACTGCTACTGGTGCCGTCTCGAGGAACCCCTGTTCCACTACGTCACGGAAAGGTAGGCTGCCGCAAAGCAGGTGGTCTCCCCCGGGCACGTTTGGCTCCAGAATTTCCACTCCTGCCACCATGCTTACTGCCAACCGTGCTACCACCTTGCTGGCTCAACTGCGGCCTCAAGGGCAACCTGCAACTCTCTCTCCTGATGATGATGAAGCCCCTTCTGCACCCGGCTCCCAATTGTGATCGGCTTCATCATCATCAACAGGTGTCTGCATGTCACTGATGTCCTCCTCAGGTTCCCCAACAGTGTCTGCTTCAGGACCCTGAACCCTTGCAACACCGCCTCCCACGTCACTCTCCGCATCATTACTAGCGGAGCAAGCGGCGCATGTCTCCTCCCCTTCTTGGCTGGGCAGTAGCTGCGGACTGTCCTCTATTAGATCGTCCTCATTGAATAGTAGTGTTGCTCGCGAATATTCAAAATGCAAATTTTATTCGCGAATATCGCAATATATTATTTTTTTTTGTCACAGTACACATCACAATGATCATCCCTCTCTGCTTCCAGCTTGTGTGGTGTAAAGAAGGCTCTAATACTACTGTGTGAGACTGGCGTACGAATTTTTGCATATGCGAAAATTTGCATATGCTAATTTTTGCATATGCTAATTTTTCACATATGCTAATTTTCTCATATATGCAAAATTTCACTTATGCTAATCTCAGTATATGCTAATTTCCACATATGCAAATTTTCGCATGCGCGGAAATAAAACACGAATATTACAAATATGCAAATTTAGCGAATATATGATGAATATTCGTCCATATATTGGCGAAATATCGCAAATTCGAATATGGCCTATGCCGCTCAACACTAGTGAATAGTGGAGCTGAACCCACAGCATAAGATACTTCTCTAGGAGAGGGAACAGCATTGGACAAAGGCAATGGGAGGACAGGGACTGCTCCCGGGCCATGCCAACTGAGGGTTGTGTCTGAGGAACCCACCAACTGTTGACTGGGGGTGTCAGATGTCACTTGTGATGAAGTGGATGAGCGTGTTAACCAATCAACGATGGCAGATGGGTTGCTGGTCGAGACACGACCGCTGGCAGATAACAGGAGCTCAGGCCTCTTGCTGCGACTCCTGCTGCCACTCGCCCCTATTCTACTGCGACCTCTGCCTGAAGTATTTAGGCCTCAGCCACTGCTTTGTGCATGTCCTAGCACTTCTCTGCCTGACATATTTAGTGTGTTTATGAGTATTACACTACGCTTCACTACTCTTTAAACAGTATTTGTCTAGAATAGCAGCAGGTGATTACTTTTGGCTGTCCTTTCACAGTATATAGGCCCTTGACAGATTAACAGGTACAAAATGCTACACTTATTAGATGTACCTATGCGGTATGCACTGATTAGGGCAGAAAAATGCGCTACAATGAGCCTAAAAACTCTGTAATTTTTGTAAAACACCAGCCGGTGAGTACTATTGTTTGGACTTTCACAGTATGTAGGCCCTTGACAGATTAAGTACAAAATGGTACACTACTTGGATGTACGTATGCGGTATGCTCTGATGAGGGCAGAAAAATGCGATACAATGAGCCTAAAAACTACGGTGAGTATCCAAAGGATAGGGGATAAAATGCCTGATCGTGGGAGTCCCGCCGCTGGGGACCCCTGGGATCATGCACGTGGCACTGCATTTGTAATCAGTCCCCGGAGCGTGTTCGCTCCGGGACTGATCACAGGCAACCACCGGGCCGGCGGCGTGTGACGAAAAATGCCATACAATGAGCCTGTGACGAAAAATGCCATACAATGAGCCTGTAAAACACCAGCCGGTGAGTACTATTGTTTGGACTTTCACAGTATGTAAGCCCTTGACAGATTAACAGGTACAAAATGGTACACTACTTGGATGTACGTATGCGGTATGCACTGATGAGGGCAGAAAAATGTGCAACAATACGCAGAAAAACTCAGTATTTTTGTAAAACACCAGCAGATGATTACTTTTGCAAGGACTTTCCAGGACTTGTGACAGATACAGAATAGTAGACTGCTTTAATGTAGGCATGTGGTATGCACAAATGAGGGCAGACAAATGCACTACAGTCCGCTGAAAAAACGTATTTGTGAACAGCAGCAGGACACAACAGTGCAGTACCACAAAAAAAAAAAAAAACAGGGATTAAACCCTAAAATGCACTCTGTCACAGAGTGTTAAGAATGGTGTGCACTGGTTTTTATACGGTCTACACACAATTCTAAGCAGCAGATGATTTCTGGAGCAAAAATAAAGCACAGAATTGCGCTGAAAAATAAGGTGATAAGATGGTTCATAAAGTTCAGGCAGCTTGTTGATATGTATGAGGCAGCGAAAAGCTATCTGCCCCTCTCTGATGAAATGCTCAATAACGTGAATAGGAGGTTTATATATCGTAAGATCCTTCTCAGTGTGAACACCAAAGCACTGCACTTCTGTCTGTCAACAATGCTGATGTGACTAGCAGTTGCCAGTGGTACGCTGTGGTTTAAGCAATTCACACACAGACGCGCAGCCCGTCTTCTCTCTCTGAGTACATGGATGAAATGAAGAGAGGCAAGATAGCTGCCAATTATAAAGGGCTGTGACATCACAGGGGTCAATGAATGCTGATAGGCTGCATCTCACATGTGATTCAGGATCAGCCCTCCTACCTCCCTTCCCGCCGTACTTTCCTGTCCTCCCATAATCCCCTGCCCCATGTACTCACATGTGGATCAGCCATTTTAGGTCTCCTTTAGCCGGGAACGTTGTAAAATGGAATTAAATGAAGCAATTTGCGTGATAGAATTGCGGCGATATTCACATTCGTTGCAAATTAAATATTTCATGAAATTTGTAACGAATTCGGGTTCATCGGCTTCGATTTGCTCATCTCTAGTGGTAATGGTAGTGGTCATAGTGTTGCGGTATTATCTGTCCCTTGTATAGTGGTGTAACTGTCTGACTGCATGTGCTGCTGCTGAATGTCGAATGAGGCGCTAGGCCTCTTGTTTTTGCTACCACCTGCCAGTGCCACCATATAGGTATTTAAACAGCAAAAAGTGGGAAACTTAGGATCTCCTCATAACAGCTTCCTACCTACCTCCCCACCCTACTTTCCTACTTAATTATTGAATCCTGAACCCCTAAAGGACCCAGCCAATTTTCACTGTAGGACCCGGCCATTTTTTGCACATCTGACCACTGTCACTTTAAGCATTAATAACTCTTGGATGCTTTTACCTTTCATTCTGATTCCGAGATTGTTTTTCATGACATATTCTAGTTTATGTTAGTGGTAAAATTGTGTCGATACTTGCATAATTTCTTGGTGAAAAATTCCAAAATTTTATAGAAAAATAGAAAATTTGGCATTTTTTTTTTACTTGCAAGCTTATAAAGGAAATCGACATCCCAAATAAATTATATATTGATTCACATATGCAATATGTATACTTTTTGTTTGCATTATAAAGTTGACGTGTTTTTACTTTTGGAGGACATCAGAGGGCTTCAAAGTATTTGATGACCCTTCATATTAGAAATACCCTATAAATGACCCCATTATAAAAACTGCACCCCTCAAAGTATTCAAAGTGCAATTCAAAAGGTTTGTTAACCCTTTAGGTGTTTCACAGGAATAGCAGAAAATTTAAGGAGAAAATTCAAAATCTTCATTTTTACACTGGCATGTTCTTGTAGACCCAATTTTTGAAAATTTACAAGGGGTAAAAGAAATCTTCCTAAAATGTGTAGCCCAAAATCTCTCGAGTAAGGAAATACCTCATATGTGTATGTCAAGTGTTCGACGGGCACAGTAGAGGGCTCAGAAGGGAAGGAGCGACAATGGGAAAAATAACACATGGCATACTATTTTGAACACTACACCCCTCAAGGAACGTAACAAGGGGAACAGTGAGTCTTAACACCCCACAGGTGTTTGACGACTTTTGCGTTAAATTTGCGTTAATTTTCCACTAAAATGCTAGTTTTCCATCAAATTTTAAATTTTTACAAGGGCTAATAGGAGAAAATGCTCCCGAAAGTTTGTAACCCCATCTCTTCTGAGTATGGAAATACCCCATGTGTGGACTTCAAGTGCTCTTCTGGCACACTACAATGCTCAGAAGAGTTTTTGGGGAGCATTTAGGAAGCCCCTATGCTGCCAGACCAGCAAATAAAAAGCACACGGCATACTATTTTGGAAACGACACCCCTCACAGGTGTTTGACGAATTTTTGTTAAAGTTGGATGTGTAAATAATGAAAGAAAAATTTCACTAAAAGGTTGGTTTTTCCCCAAATTTTACATTTTTACAAGGGGTATTAGTAGAAAATGACCCCCAAAATTTGTATTCATTGTATATGAAAATACCCCATGTGTGGACGTCAAGTGCTCTGCTGGCGCACTACAATGCTCAGAAGAGAAGGAGTGCCATTGAGATTTTGGAAAGAAAAATAGTTTGGAATGGAAGTCAGGGGCCATGTGCGTTTACAATGTCCCCCGTGCTTCCAGAACAGTGGACACCTCCACATATGACCCTATTTTGGAAACTACACCCCTCACAGAATATAATAAGGGGTGCAGTGAGTATTTACACCCCACTGGCATTTGACAGATCTTTGGAACAGTGGGCTGTGCAAATTGAAAATAAAATTTTTCATTTTCACGGACCATTGTTCCAAAAATCTGTCAGACACCTGTGGGGTATAAATGCTCACTGTACCCCTTATATCCCCCTAATATTCCAGGTCACCGAGTCACCATAGACCCGTAATGAATTCACTTGCGATTTGCCGCAATCGCTGACATGGGGGGGTCTGATGACCCCCCTGGGCATTTGCGCGGGGTGCCTGCTGATCGATATCAGCAGTCACTCCAGTTCTGGGGCAGGAACCAAAATTCCCACAGCCGCACATGTACGTCATGGGTCCTTAAGTACCAGGGTCCCATGACGTACCGGTACGACATGGGTCCTGAAGAGGTTAAAGAGGTACTTGGGGTTAGAAAAATTTCGACAAGTATGACAAGCTGCTTTTTCCTCAAAGTCCTGAGTTAGACTGGATTCTTATTCAGTAACATTATGGTAGTATTATTGACTCATTAGTTGGGGATATGTAGTCCTGGGGTCATGATCTTATTTTACTATTTTATAATGATATTATTGGAATGTTTCTGATAACCAGATAGCCCAAATGACCATTGCAGCCTACACACTTCTATTGCTTTGGTGCATTGAGGGCACTTCATTGTTTTTTACTGCATATTTTTACAATCCCCAAAACCAAGATGGCCTCCATGTTGGAAAATGCAGTCCAGTGTACATCTTGCATGATGTATGGAATCCTTGAACAGCAGTTTGAGGGTGTATATTGTTGTGTGAGATGTATGCAAGTTGTTCATTCGGAAGCCAAGATCCTGAATCTAGAGGAGCAATTGGCAACACTGAGATGCATTGACAACTTGGAGAGCAGTCTTCTGTTCACTGAGCAAGTACTCTCTGTGGCAGAGGTGGGGGAGGATAGTGGGACGGAGGTGCAGGACAGTCAGGCAGCTAGCTGGGTTACAGTTAGAAAACGGGGTAGAGGAAAAAGTGTCAGGGAGGCTTGTCCTGAACTGGCACACCCCAACAAGTTTGCCCGGTTGGCAGATGCCATATCAGAGCTAGCAGTACTGCAGCAGGACTCTGCCTCTAACCACCAAGGGGGTGTTTGATCAACTCAGAGAAGCTCTTAACAATATAAATTGGGAGAATGTCCTGAAAAACATGAATACTGACACTAAATGGGAGACATTTAAAAATATCTAAAATTCTCTCTGTAAGAGATACATACCTTATGGGAATAAAAGGGTCAGAAACAGAAGAAAACCAATGTGGATGAATAAAAATGTTAAGGGGGCAATAAATGACAAAAATAAAGCATGTAAACTACTAAAACAGGACAGCAGTGCAGAAGCATTAAAAAGCTATACAGAAAAATGTTGAATATATAAAAACAGGTAAAAGCCGCAAAAGGAGAGACAGAAAGACTCATTGCCAAAGAGAGTAGAAATAATCCCAAAATGTTTGTTGGGAATCACGGCAGTTGGTGGATCCTCTGGGCCTGTGTGGATGGAGACTTGAGCCGTGCCAGGGAGCAGAGTCTAAGGTACCACTGGTTTTCACCAGAGCCTGCCGAAAAGCAGGATGGTCTTGCTTCGGCAGGTGGCACCCAGGTCGCTACCTCTGGCATGACTCATCCACACAGGTAGCTGGGGGGTGGCGGGGCACAGAAGGTGACTGGCAGGACGTGGCCAGATGGCAGAAGGTCAGCCAGGTAACACTGGGATAGGGAAGGTAGGGTAGCTAGGAATGGATACAGAGTAACAGGAGCACAGGCACAGGGACACAGGACTTCACAATGGCATAGACTACCAAAGATCCGGCCCAGGGAACAGGGAGGAGCAGATACTTATGGATAAGCGACAGGTGCTGTGGGGACGCCAGAAAGCCGAGACACAAAATGGTGAGTGAAGGGCTGAGACTCGCATGCGGGCACGTCCCTTGATGCGAATCTCAGCCCCACCGGCAGCGGGGACAAGGAGCGCTCATGGGCAGGGAGAGTCCAGCCGGAGCACCATTGTAACAGTACACACCCCCCTTTGGTCTCCCCCTCTTCTTTGGAACTCAAAGAGTTTCCCACTACATGAGACCAGGGGGATACTGGACTGGACAAAGGCTGAAAGGAAATACCAGATTTCTGGCAAGGAGTCTTCCGTCTTCTAAGATGACCACCTGGTGGGGAAGAATGTCAGAATTTTAAGACTTTACGTCTGACAGAAGACAACACAGGAGGGACAAGACAATGACCGTGGCAATATTGTCCCCAAGAAGCGATCTCTCCGGTCTTCCAGTCGAGATGAAGAGAATGGCGTTGCAACCAAGGAAGACCAAGCAGGAGCTTTGAAGTACACTGTGGTAGTACATATAATGCAATTTTCTCCTTATGCATATCTCCTACATGCATATCGAGGGGTTCCGTGCAAAATTGCACCATACAGTTCAGATTTTGTCCATTTACAGATGAGATATAGAAGGGCTTGGCAAGACGAGACACTGGAAGATGGAATTTATGGACCAAGGAGGCACTAATGAAGTTGCCAGCGGAACCGGAATCCAAAAGAGCAGAAGCAATGAAAGAGGTCCTGGCAGAGGTGAAGACTTGAACCGGAATGGACAAGCGAGGAGAGGAAGAATTCACACCAAAGGACGCTACTCCAACTTGACCAAGATGAGAGCGTTCTCCCGAACGCGGAGGACGTACAGAACAGTCTTTGAGAGAGTGCTCAGGACTGGCACAATACAGGCACAAATTTTAATTGCGTCAACGGTATTTTTCCTTTGGAGTTAAACGAAAATGGTCCACATCCATAGCCTCTTCGGCAAGAGGCAAAGTTGGTAGCAGAGAAGGATATTGGGACACAAGACGAGGTAATGTTCGGACAGGTTCTTTTTCCAAGGGAAGTTTTTGTTGCCTCTCGGCAAAATACACATCAGTTCTAGTGGCTAAATGGATAAGTACACTCAGGTTAGCCAGAGACTCTCGTGCAGCGAGAACATCCTTGATTCTAGAGGAAAGGGCTTTTTTGAAGGTGGCACACAAGGCCTCATTGTTCCAGGAAAGTTCAGAGGCAAGAGTTCAAAACTGAACCGCGTAGTCGCCAACAGAGGAGTTTCCTTGGCAGAGGTTCAGCAGAAACCGTCTCGGCAAAGGAATGCTAAAAGGAAGGCAGACAGATTCAAAGAGACCGGATCTCTACGATCCCAGAGAGGAGTAGCCCAGGCCAGGGCTTTTCCGGACAAAAGACTGAAGACAAACGCCACTTTAGCACGCTCTGTCGGGAACATAAGTTCAAGATGAATAGAACACTGTGTCACATAGCTTGGGATCTCTGTCATATTTAGAAGGGAAGGACAAACGAGGCTTGGAACCAGGTGAAGTTGCAGATACAGGAGGAGGCTCAGGAACAGGTGGCTGGCTCAGGAACAGCATGGCAAAAATCTGCTGCATCATGGCTGTAAGTAAATGCAGTTGTTGCGCTTGATGACTAACTGCTGCAACTGCTGAGCCAAAAGGGTGGGTAGATCTGAGTCATCAGGCAAAGGCACACCAGCGGGATCCATGGCAGACTTGGATGGATTCGAGAGATCAGACAAAAGCGCTCCAGCGGAATCCATGGCGCGATCTTACTGTTAGGAATCACGGCAGTTGGTGGATCCTATGGGCCTGTGTGGATGGAGACTTGAGCCGTGCCAGGGAGCGGAGTTTAAGGTGCCACTGATTTTCACCAGAGCTCGCCACAAAGCGGGATGGTCTTGCTGCGGCAGGTGGCACCCAGGTCACTACCCCTGGCACGACTCGTCCACACAGGTAGCTGGGGGGTGGCGGGGCACAGAAGATGACTGGCAGGACTTGGCAAGATGGCAGAAGGTCAGCCAGGTAACACTGGGATAGGGAAGGTAGGGTAGCTAGGAACGGATACACAATAACAGGAGCACAGGGACACAGGACTTCACAATGGCATAGACTACCAAAGATCCAGCCCAGGGAACAGGGAGGAACAGATACTTATGGACAAGGGACAGGTGCAGACACTTTAATTAATTGGTACTGGCCCTTTAAGAAACAGAGCTCCGGCACGCGCGTGCCCTAGGGGGCGAAGGCACGCACGCCGGAGCTGTGGGGACACCAGGAAGCAGAGACACAAGAAGGTGAGTGACGGGCTGAGACTGGCATGCGGGCACGTCCCGCGATGAGAATCTCAGCCCCGCCAGCAGCGGAGACAGGGAGTGCTCACGGCCGGAGAGTCCGGCTGGAGCACCACTGTAACAATGTTCTTTAACTATATAAATAGCAAAAAAAATTTTAATGAAAATGTTGGCCCTTTCAAAAAAGATGAGGAAGAAATTATAGACGGGAAAAAGGAACAAGCAAATATATTAAACACATTCTTCTCTACTGTATAGAGGAAAATGAGGAAGGAAGGAAGCAGTACAGTGCTGCCTACAAAATATCAAAATAGACAAAACACCAGATCCAGATGGCATTCACCCCCGTGTTCTAAAGGAATTAAAGGGGTACTCCCGTGGAAAAAAAAGTTTTTTTTAAATCAACTGGTGCCAGAAAGTGAAACAGATTTGTAAATTACTTCTATTAAAAAATCTTATTCCTTCCAGTACTTTTAGGGGCTATATACTCTAGAAGAAATGCTTTTCTTTTTGGATTTCTCTGATGGCATGACCACAGTGCTCTCTGCTGACCTCTGCTGTCCATTTTTGGAACTGTCCAGAGCAGGAGAAAATCCCCACAGCAAACATATGCTGCTCTGGACAGTTCCTAAAAAGGATAGCAGAGGTCAGCAGAGAGCACTGTGGTCATGAGACATCCAAAGAGATATCCAAAAAGAAAAGCATTTCCTCTGTAGTTTACAGTCCATGAAATGTATTGGAAGGATTAAGATTTTTTTAATAGAAGTAATTTACAAATCTGTTTAACTTTCTGGCACCAGTTGATTTAAAAATAAATAAATACATTTCCACGGGAGTACCCGTAATGTAATAGACAGACCCCTATTTTTAATATTCCAGGACTCTATAGTGACAGGGTCTGTTCCCCAGGACTGGGACATAGCAAATGTGGTGCCAATATTTCAAAAGGGGTCAAAAGGTGACCCGGGAATTATAGGCCTGTTAGTTTAACCTCCGTTGTATGTAAATTGTTTGAGGGTTTTCTAAGAAATGCTATTTTGGAGTATCTTGATAAAAATAAATGTATAACCCCATATCAGCATGGATTTGGAGGGATCGGTCATGTCGAACTAACCTGATCAGCCTTTATGAAGGGGTGAGCTCCAGACAGGACAAGGGGGAATCGCTGGATGTCGTTCATCTGGATTTTTCCAAAGCATTTAATACGGTGCCACATAAAAGATTGGTGCATAAAATTGGAAGAATGGGGCTGTGGAAAAATGTGCGTAAGTGGATAAGTAACTGGCTTAGGCCCCTTTCACACTGCTAGTATGCTCCGGCAAATTCGGCCTTCAAACTCCCTCTTTTTATATTTTTTGGACATTTTGCTGACAGTAATTTAACCAGAGCATACCAGAAAGTAATGGGTCCTGATGGACCGCTTTGTATTCAATAGCAGCCGTTATTTTTGGAGAGAAAAACCGGAGAAAAAGATGGTGCAAGCATTATTTTTTCTCCGACTTTTCTCGATCCAAAAATAACGAACTTTGCACTGCCGGAGACAGCCGGCAGTGTGAACATAGCCTCAGTGATAGGAAACAGAGGGTGGTTATTAATGGTACTTATTCTGATTGGGTAACTGTCACTAGTGGGGTACCACAGGGGTCAGTCTTGTGTCCTATTCTATTTAATATATTCATTAAAGGGGTTATCCAGGAAAAAACTTTTTTTTATATATATCAACTGGCTCCAGAAAGTTAAACAGATTTGTAAATTACTACTATTAACCTCTTGGGGACGCAAGGCGTATGCATACGCCCTGCATCCCCGATCCTTAAGGACTCAGGGCGTACCTGTACTCCCTGAGCCCGTTACCGTTGTTTAAAACGGGGTCACGCCCTGACCCCGCATCACACCGGGTCCGTCCCAGCTGCTAGTCATAGCCGGGACCCTGGGCTAACAGCGAGCGGCACAGATCGTTGTACCGCCTGCTATTAACCCTTCAGACGTGGCGGTCAAAGTTGACCGCCGGGTCTGAAAGTGAAAGTAAACGGTTTCCGGCAGCTCAGTCGGCCTGATCGGGACATCGCAATAAAATCGCGATGTTCCAATCAGCTGGGACGCAGGCGGAGGTCTCCTTACCTCTCTCCGCCGCATCCGATCGGGGTTTGATTGCGCCAAGCCTGAGCTACAGGCTTGAGCAATCAAGCCCCTATCTCACTGATCCGTGCAAAGCTATGGCTTTGCAGGGATCAACATAAGAGATCAGTGTGTTCAGTGTTATAGGTCCCTATGGGAGCTATAACACTGCAAAAAAAAGTGAAAAAAAGTTAACAAAGGTCATTTAACCCCTTCCCTAATAAAAGTTTGAATCACCCATAAAAAATAAATAAATAAATAAATAAATAAAAATAAACAGATGTGGTATTGCCGCGCGTGGAAAGGTCCGAACTATAAAAATATATCGTAAATTAAATCGCACAGTCAATGACGTATGCACAAAAAAAATTCCAAAGTCCAAAATAGCATATTTTTGGTAACTTTTTATATCATAAAAAAATGAATAAAAAGCGATCAAAAAGTCTGATCAATACAATAATGGTACCGATAAAAACTTCAGAACAGGGCGCAAAAAATATGCGGAAAAATATGCGGAAAAATAAAAAAGTTATAGGGGTTAGAAGAAGATAATTTTTTACATAGAAATTTTCCTGCATGTAGTTATGATTCAATCCGAAGTACAACAATATCCAACCTATATAAGTAGGGTATCATTTTAACCGTATGGACCTACAGAATAAAGATAAGGTGCTATTTTACCGAAAAATGTACTGCGTAGAAACGGAAGCTCCCAAATGTTACAAAATGACATTTTCCTTCAATTTTGTCGCACAATGAATTTTTTTCCCGTTTCGCCGTGGATTTTTGGGTAAAATGACTAATGTCACTGCAAAGTAGAATTGGTGGCGCAAAAAATAAGCCATCAAATGGAATTTTATGTGCAAAATTGAAAGCGTTATGATTTTTAGAAGGTGATGAGGAAAAAATGAGAATGCAAAAACGGAAAAACGTTGAGTCCTTAAGGTGAAAACAGGCTGAGTCCCTAAGGGGTTAAAAAAAATCTTAATCCTTTCAGTACTTATGAGCTTCTGAAGTTAAGGTTGTTCTTTTCTGTCTAAGTGCTCTCTGATGACGTGACGAGACATGTCTCGGGAATCGTCCAGTTTAGAAGAGGTTTGCTATGGGGATTTGCTTCTAAAATGGGCTGTTCCCGAGACACGTGTCATCAGAGAGCACTTAGACAGAAAAGAACAACCTTAACTTCAGAAGCTCATAAGTACTGAAAGGATTAAGATTTTTTAATAGAAGTGATTTACAAATCTGTTTAATTTTCTGGAGCCAGTTGATATTTATTTAAAAAAAAAATTTTTTCCTGGATAACCCCTTTAATGACCTTGTAGAGGGAAGAATAGTAAAGTAGCAATCTTTGCAGATGATACTAAACTCTCTAAAGTGGTAAACACAATAGAGGACAGTGCACTATTACAAATGGATTTGGATAGGTTGGAGGTTTGGCCTGGGAAGTGGCAGATGAGGTTCAACACTGATAAATGTAAGGTAATGCACATGGGGAGGAAAAATCCGGGCTTGGATTATGTATTAAATGGGAGAACACTTGGGACGACTGACATGGAGTCTTAGTTAACAGTAAATTTAGCTGTAGTGACCAGTGTCGGGCAGCTGCTGCCAAGGCAAATAAAATCATGGGGTGCATCAATGGGGCATAGATGCCCACGACAAGGAAATAATTCTACCACTGTACAAATCACTGGTCAGACCACACATAGAATATTGTGTACAGTACTGGGCACCAGTGTACAAGAAAGATATAGTGGAGCTGGAGAGGGTTCAAAGACGGGTAACCAGAGTAATATGGGGAATGGGTGGACTACAGTACCCAAAAAGATTATCAGAATTAGGGTTATTTAATTGAGAATAATCTCTCCCATGATCTATTTATATCCAGGACTGTATCTATAACATGGGGGCATCCTCTATGTTTAGAGGAAAGAAGGTCTCTACACCAGCACAGATGGGGGTTCTTTACTGTAAGAGCAGTGAGACTGTGGAACTCTCTTTCAGAGGAGGTGGTCATGATGAACTCGGAAAAAGAGTACAAAAGGTGTCTGGATGCATTTTTGGAGAGTAATGACATTACAGGTTATCGATACTAAATTTATAGGGACAGAAGGTTGATCCAGGGATTTATTCTGCCATATTTGGATTTGGGAAGGAATTTTTACCTTGAGTATGAGGGTTTTTTGCCTTCCTCTAGATAAACTCAATAGGGACTCATTAGGGATATAGGTTGAACTTGATGGACTCTGTTCTTTTTCAACCTTATTAACTATGTTGCTATGTTACTATATTTACAAGAGAATGGGGGGGTTAAAGGGTACCTCTCATCAAAAAAACTTTTGATATATTATAAATTAATGTATGCAGAATAACTTTACAATTGCATGTTATTAAAAAATATGCTTCTTTCTATTTAATTTTCCACTTTGAAGAAATGACCACTAGGGGTCTCCCTACCAGTCCTGGCAGCAAGCATTTCAGTCCTAAACACTGCGAGCTGCCAGTCTGCTTTGTTCACAAAGGAGAACACTCGGAGCTGCCAGCCTGCTTTGTTCACAGCCTGTTTGGCTGTGAACAAAGCAGGCTGGCAGCTCTGAGTGTTTAGGACTCCAGCATGAGTCAGAAATGCTTGCTGACAGGACTGATCGGGAAAAATTCAATAGAAGAAGCATATTTTTCATTAACATGCTATTGGAAAGTTATTCAACATTCATTAATCTAAAATATATCAAAAAATTATTTGATGAGAGGTACCCTTTAAGGTAAGTTGCACAGAAAAATGGACTGAAAGGCCAATACTTTGCACTTACCATACCATGCAGGTATGGTCCAGGAATAACTTCTACCAGAATTCTATCACTAATTGGACCCCTGACATGTTTATTGGATTGGACTTCTGACATTTTTATTTTAGATATTGTAGAGATTACAGAGTGAAATGAACTTTAGTAAATTTCGGTTCACCAGACCTAGTGAACTTTTTGGAAATTGTGAGTTCGGTTCCGCTTGGTGAGACTCAAACCAGCAATGAAAGAAGCTCCTAAACACATTTATAACACTGCATAACCACTCTAAATCCCTGTCAAACACTGTTAGGAATGCATCCACATATTTTTAAATGTTTTCAAAACCCTTAAGGACTTGTTTTTTTTTCGTTTTTGCACTTTCGTTTTTTTCTCCTTTCATTTAAAAAATCATAATTCTTTAAATTTTGCACCTAAAAATCCATATGATGGCTTATTTGTTGCGCCACCAATTCTACTTTGTAATGACATCAGTCATTTTACCCAAAAATCTATGGCAAAACGGAAAAAAAATCATTGTGTGACAAAACTGAAGAAAAAGCTCAATTTTGGAGCTTTTTGGGGCTTCTGTTTCCATACAGTAAAATTTTCAGTCAAAATAACACCTTCTTTTTATTCTGTAGGTCCATACAATTAAAATGATACCCTGCTTATGTAGTTTTGATTTTGTCATTGTCGTTGATTTTGCCTTTTTTATTTTTCCGCATATGAGGGCTTATTCTTTGCACCGTGATCTGATGTTTTCGACGGTACCATTTTTGTATTGATAGGACTTATTGATCACTTTTTATTCATTTTTTCATGATATAAAAAGTGACCAAAAATACACTATTTTGGACTTATGATTTTTTTTTCGTGTACGCCATTGACCGTGCGGTTTAATTAAAGATATATATTTTTATAATTGGGACATTCGGACACGGCAATACCACATATTTTTATTTTTATTTACACAGTTGTTTTTTTAAATGGGGAAAGGGAGGTGATTCAAACTTTTATTAGGGAAGGGGTTAAATGATCTTTATTAACTTTTTTTTTTTTCACTTTTTTTTTTTTTGCAATGTTATAGCTCCCATAGGGGGCTATAACACTGCACACACTGATCTTTTACATTGATCAATGGTTTCTCATAGGAAACCATTGATCGTAGATTCTACCGCTTGACTGCTCATGCCTGGATCTCAGGCATTGAGCAGTCATTCGGCGATCGAACACCAGGAGGAAGGTAAGGGGACCCTCCTCGTGTCCTACAGCTGTTTGGGATGCCGAGATTTTGCCACGGCGATCCCGAACAGCCCCCTGAGCTAACCATCAGCAGTTTAGTTCAACTTTAAATTCGGCGATCAACTTTGAACGCCTCGTCTAAAGGGTTAATAGGGCGTGGCACAGTGCCGCACGCTATTAGCCACGAGTCCCTGCCGTGGCCCCGTGTTATGTAAAGGGAGCAGACTCAGGGCATACGGGTACATCCTGGGTCTTTAACCTCTTAAGGACTGAGCCCTTTTTCACCTTAAGGACTGAGCCCTTTTTTGCAATTCTGACCACTGTCACTTTAAGCATTAATTACTCTGGGATGCTTTTACCGATTGTTTTGATTCTGATATTGTTTTTTTGTGACATATTCTACTTTAACACAGTGGTAAATTTTCGTTGTTACTTGCATCCTTTCTTGGTGAAAAATCCCCAAATTTCATTAACATTTTGAAAACTTTGCATTTTTCTAACTTTGAAACTCTGCTTGTAAAGAAAATGAATATTCCAAATAAATGATATATTGATTCACAAATACAATATGTCTACTTTATGTTGGCATCATGAAGTTGACATGTTTTTACTTTTGGAAGACATCAGAGGGCTTCAAAGTTCAGCAGCAATTTCCAATTTTTCACAAAATTTTCAAAATCGTCATTTTTCAGGGACCAGTTCAGTTTTGAAGTGGATTTGAGGGATCGTCATATTGGAAATACCCCACAAATGACCCCATTATAAAAACTGCACCCCTCTAAGTATTGAAAATGACATTCAGAAAGTGTGATAACCCATTAGGTGTTTCATAGGAATAGCAGCAAGGTAAAGGAGAAAATTCTAAATCTTCATTTTTTACACTCGCATGTTCTTGCAGTTTTTCAAATTTTACAAGGGGTAAAAGGAGAAAAAAGCCCCCCATAATTTGTAACCCAATTGCTTTTGAGTAAGGAAATACCTCATATGTGTATGTCAAGTGTTCGGAGGGGTGCAGTAGAGGGCTCAGAAGGAAAAGGAGCAACAATGGGATTTTGGAGAGTGAATTTTGCTGAAATGGTTTTTGGGGGGCATGTCACATTTAGGAAGCCCCTATGGTGCCAGAACAACAGAAAACCCCACATGGCATACCATTTTGGAAACTACACCCCTCATGGCACGTAACAAGGGGTCCAGTGAGCCTTAACATCCCACAGGTGTTTGACGACTTTTCGTTAAAGTTGGATGTGTAAATTAATTTTAATTTTTTTGTCACTAAAATGCTGGTTTCACCCCAACTTTTACATTTTTAAAACAGGTCATAGGAGAAAATGCCCCCCAAAATTTGGAACCCCATATCTTCTGAGAATGGAAATACCCCATGTGTGGACGTCAAGTGCACTGCGGGCACACTACAATGCTCAGAAGAGAAGAAGTCACATTTGATTTTTGGAAAACAAATTTTGCTGAAATGGTTTTTGGGGGACATGTCGCATTTAGGAAGCCCCTATGTGCCAGAACAGCAAAAAAAAAAAAAAACACACATGACATACTATTTTGGAAACTACACCCCTAGAGGAATGTAACAAGGGGTACAGTGAGCCTTAACACCCCACAGGTGCTTGACAAATTTCCGCTAAAGTTGGACGTGAAAATGAAACATTAGATTTTTTCACTGAAATGCTGGTTTTACGCGAAATTTTTCATTTTCACAAGGGGTAATTGGAGAAAAAGCCTCCCAAAATTTGTAACCCCATTTCTTCTGAGTATGGAAAATACCCCATATATGGATGTAAAGTGTTCTGCGGGCGAACTACAATGCTCAGAAGAGAAGGAGTACCATTGAGCTTATGGCGAGAGAATTTGTTTGGAATGGAAGTCAGGGGTCATGTGCGTTTTCAAAGCCCCCTGTGGTGTCAGAACAGTGGACCCCCCCCACATGTGACCCTATTTTGGAAATTACACCCCTCATAGAATTTAAAAAGGGGTGCAGTGAACATTTACACCCCACTGGCGTTTGACAGATCTTTGGAACAGTTGGCTGTGCAAATTAAAAATTAAATTTTTCATTTTCACGGACCACTGTTCCAAAAATCTGTCAGACACCTGTGAGGAGTAAATGCTCACTGCACCCCTTATTACAATACGTGAGGGGTGTAGTTTCCAAAATGGGGTCACATGTGGGGGGGGTCCACTGTTCTGGCACTATGGGGGCTTTGTAAGCATCCATGACCTTCAATTTCGGACACATTTTCTCTCCAGAAGCCCAATGGCGCTCCTTCTCTTCTGAGCATTGTAGTTTGCCCGCATAGCACTTTACATCCACAAATGGGGTATGTTCTTACTCAGAAGAAATAGGGCTACACATTTTGAGGGGCTTTTTTCCTATTCTCCCTTGTGAAAATGAAAAATGTATGGTAACACCAGCATTTTAGTGAAATTTAGTGAAAGAGGCCTTGCTGTTAGACAGTTGGGAGGGATCTGGAGGATCATCAGTAGCCGCAGCAGTGTTTTCCTTACATTGTGGGGCATCTCGACTGTCCCACGCGGCCTTGTGGTGATGCTCCATATGCCTTCATTGAGACATAGGGGGAGATTTATTAAAAACTGTCCAGAGGAAAAGTTTCCCATAGCAACTAATCAGCTTTCTTCTTTCATTTTTATAAAGGCCTCTGCAAAATGAAAGAAGCAATCTGATTGGTTGCTATGGCCAACTTTTCCTCTGGACAGGGTTTGATAACTATCTCCCTTAGTTTCTACACTCAGACCCTGGCCATGACTTACTTTCTGTTTTCAGAGACACCATATTGCCACATTCTCTGCATTAGGTAAGATAGAAAATAAGTTCCCCACATCAGAATATTGGACAGAGATAGCACCACCTGACTGTGCCTCCCTCTGTTTTTTTTTTTTTAATAGAACCTGAACATGCAGCAGCGTGCCTGTTATGTTTCATAGGTTTTCTTCTCCTACCTCAGCTACGCTTTTCTTCACTGACACTGCCACTACCCTTCTGCTCTGAACACATTAGCTCATGCCCAGGTGGTTCCCATGTCCTGTCCAACACCACATCATAGTCAGCATCAAACTCCTCATTCTCCATGCCACTCCTCTATGCATGGACTTCTTGGGCTCCTTGCTCCCCTCAGTATAGTCACCTTGATGCCTTACAGTATCCCCACCACGCCTACCACCACCAGACCCACTGGGGCTGAGCTCGACCACTGATTCTACCTCCACCACCTCGCCAACATACTCCGAAAGCTTGACTGTCCCCACACAACTCCTCCTCGTGGCTGGTGCTATCCTTCTGTGTAGCAGTAGTGGGGGGGGGGGGGAGCCAGAAATGAGAAAGCACAGCATCTAGGATGGATCTTTCCACTTCCTCATGTGAGTGTAGATGCAAAGGAATCCACTGACTCCTGGCTCGCCGTCATGTTGTCAGAGTCTTCCTCCTCAGAAGTCGTATGACAGAAATATTCCAGTAAAGCCAGATCATCCTGTGAAATCACATAACCTTTCTCTGGCAGGTAGAACTTGGGATAGCTGACGCCCTCTACTATGTCCACCAATTCCTTTTCCAGACTTTTGTTTTTGGGTTAATTTTTTCCTTTTTGGGAGAATTTTTACCAAACTACATATCAAATCTAAGTTTCAACGCTTTGAACACTTTTTGCGTGGCAGAGATGTCTGCACAATGAAGGTGTTTGTGGAACAATATTAAATGCACCAGAACTGAAGTAACATTACAGGCTAGATACATGTAACTTCAACATGCTTTTTACGTGGCAGAGATGACCGAACATTGGGGAGATTTATCAAACTGTGTGAGAGAAAAAAAAATTGAGATTTTCCCACAGCAGCCAATCACATCTCAGCTTTCACTTTACCAGAGCTTGTTAGCTGAGTTGTGATTGGCTGCTGTGGGAAAATATTTCCATTTATTCTCTCACACAGTTTGATAAATCTGGGCCAATGAGTACTGGAGATGTTTGCGGAAATCTATTATATTCACAACTGTGTTGACAGGCTCTATAGATGTATAGTTGCCACTTGAATACGCTTTGTGGGTGAGTAGCACAGATCACTGCACCTCACTGGCTTCTGTAGCTGGTTCAGGAACACTATTGAATTCAGGTATATGCAGGTATGAGCCTTGAAAACGGCTTTGGATTGGTCGTAGCAAAAGATGAGCCCTACAGAGGCTGTACTTAGGATGTCCCTTATTATGCTCTTTTGGTGTATAGGAGCCCCTATAGGTTTCTTGCATGGGGATTAAATCCTGTTCACACACACACACAAGGTCTGTATTTATAATATGTATCTATCTATCTTTCTAATCATTAACTGTCCCTATTTCTGTCTCTCTCCCTCTCTCCAGCAGTTATACTGCTCTGAATGTAGTGGGTGAGGTCACTGCCCTCTTAGCTGTGTAAAAATGCCCCCCCCCCCCCCCCACCTTGCTGTGTCCTATTGGTGTTTGTGTTAATTGACACAGTGAGCAGCAAATCGAATGATAGACCTGGGTTATGCCTATGTCCGACATCATCTCGCTGGCCCCCGCTACTTCCGTCAGCCAAAAAAACATGCTTTCAGGGTTTTTGCACTATTTAATGGCTCGAGCGAGCCGAGCTGGTAAAGGTTCGAGCCAGAAAAATCCTAAAGTTTGGGTCGAATCCAGGTTCGCCAGATTCGGCTTGCTCATCTCTAGTAGAGATTATTGAAGATATCTGCTATGACCTCCTTTTCACCTTGTCTTTGTTTCCAGGGGTAACAGTAGTTTTGGTCTGAGATTATTCTTTAGAGGACCAAATGGTCCAGTAAGGTCTCAGGTAAAAGTGAATTTAGGTGTTGTCAGCTTTCCTTGTTAGAAATGGCAAATGTGTGTTAAGCATTGAGGTGGACAGTGAGTTTCAAGGAAGTATGCTTTGCCTCTGTGGGGGTAACGTACATACTTGTGTTAAGGCACTGTATGTTCAATGTAGCAGGAAGGTGGTTGTGGAGTTCTTGTTAAATTGTACTGAGTACCGTATATACTCGAGTATAAGCCGAATTTTTCATCACGATTTTTCATGCTGAAACCCCCCCCCCTCGGCTTATACTCGAGTGAACTCTCCGCCCTCAGTGGTCTTCAACCTGCGGACCTCCAGATGTTTCAAAACTACAACTCCCAGCATGCCCGGACGGCTGTCCGGGCATGCTGGGAGTTGTAGTTTTGAAACATCTGGAGGTCCACAGGTTGAAGACCACTGCCCGGGCCTTCATCATCATCCAGCCCCCCTCCCCCCTTTAGTTTTGTACTCACCTCCGCTCGGCGGCACGTTCGGGTGAGCTGGTGAGGGCCATCTGTGCTGCAGGACCGTGCGGTGGGGAGGGATAGTCGTTCCGAGCTGTCCATCTTCACCGGGTGGGCCTCTTCTCTGTGCTTCACGCCCGGCCCCGGAATAATGACGTTGCCTTGACGACGACGCACAGGGACGTTGCAGGTTGAAGACCACTGTTAAATCAGACATTGACCAGCGGTGATGATGAAAGGGGTGGTGTGGGATGATGACAGGGTAATGATGACAGGATCATGATGAAGGGGGGGATGATGAAAGGGGGATGATGACAGGGTAAAGATGAAGGGGGGGATGATGGGGGGATGGTGACGGGGTAATGATGAAGGGGGGGATGATGACAGGGTAATGATGAAGGGGGATGATGAAGGGGGGATGATGACAGGGTAATGATGAACGGGGGGGTGATGAAGGGGAGGATGATGAAGGGGGGATGATGACAGGGTAATGATGAAGGGGGATGATGATGGGGGGATGATGAAAGGGTAATGATGAAGGGGGGGATGATGACAGGGTAATGATGAAGGGGGGATGATGACAGGGTAATGATGAAGGGGGGGATGATGACAGGGTAATGATGAAGGGGGGATGATGACAGGGTAATGATGAAGGGGGGGTGATGATGAAGGGGGGGTGATGACAGGGTAATGATGAAGGGGGGATGATGACAGGGTAATGATGAAGGGGGGGTGATGATGAAGGGGGGGTGATGACAGGGTAATGATGAAGGTGGGGATGATGACAGGTGATGATGATGAAGGGGTGGGATGATGACAGGGTGATGATGATGAGGGTGTTAATGACGGGGGTCTGGATGATGACAGGGGGGATGATGTATTTCCCACCCTAGGCTTATTGTTGAGTCAATAATTTTTCCTGGGTTTTTGGGGGGAAATTAGAGGCCTCGGCTTATATTCGGGTCGGCTTATATTCGAGTATATACGGTAACTCTGGTGGGTCTGGCTTAGTTGGAGTCCCTATGGAATAGTATTTTTTTTTTGGGGGGGGGGGGGGGTATTGTAAAGCAAGCATCCCTGCTAGGTCACACAATCGTCCCTAATTCGCTTTGAGATACAAAACCATTGTGTTTGTTATATGGGGTATTGAAAATTTACAGCAACTCTCATGTGACTGGAATTTGTTGTGTGCCTGGTTTAGCAATTACCATCATGGGGATAAACAGCTGATAAACAGTTGTGGTTGGCTAGAGAAAAAGCAACACATTGGCTCAGACTTACTATTCCAGTCTCAAAAGCTTTTGCAAACAATTGTGGAGCATGTTTCTCCTGCACAACCTTACAAATAGTACTTTAAAGCTGTAGATGTGTCTATTTTTTTCTTAATTTTTTGAACCCGACAGGTTCATTTTTTTTCCCCACCAATCTTAACAGGATCACAAAAGTACAACTGTTTAGTGTAGAGAATAAGTAGAAAACATGTCTGTTAGTTCTTATCATACCTTTTATGTTATAATTTCCATTTTTATTTTTGATTAAATGTCCTTTTTGTTCCCAAAGGAGGGAAAGGAAAGGAAATTTTTAAGCAAGGTTTTTAGAGATTTGTGTTTTTTAGCACATCTCTGTGTTTTTTGCATGGCTCTATTGCTTTCTGCACACTCAACTTGCTGTTGTCTTGACTTAATATTGTAGTTTTTTTGTTTAAATCTAATTGGAGGATAATGCATACCTTTTTATTGGTGCACTACATTTCTATATTTCTTCAGAAATGCACCAAATCAATTAATAAAAAAACAAAAAAAACAATCTAAATAGACAAAAAATATATACAACAACTTTTATAGTTAATCTGGGCCAATGAATCTGAAGTTTCTCAAGATTAGGTGTAAGTTTATTTAGACTGTTTGAAAGTCTTGCTGCATAAATATTAGGGATGCACCGATATATCGGCGGCCGATACATATCGGCCGAAAATAGCTATTTCGGCAAAATGCAGAAACAACTAAAAATGTGCCGATAATGACCCACCTCCCCTGCCTGCCCACAGCACAAGTTACAAACACTGCCAGTGGCAGAGGCACTCGTGGGCGGTGCAGGGGGGGGGGGGGGGGGGCGGCCGCAACATCTGGGGGGGGGGGGCGTTGCGCTCTCCGGGATAGGATTAGGAATACTTTTTTTTATGTGCCCGGGCCGGCTCCTGTGTGTGGCTGGAGGCGGGGGCCGGCCAGAGCATATAAAAACTAATACTGTGTACTAAAAACCAGGGGGCCTCCAGCTGTTGTGAAACTACAACTCCCAGCATGCCCGGACTGGCAAAGTCTGTCCGGGCATGCTGGGAGTTGTAGTTTCACAACAGCTGGAGGCCCCCTGGTTTTTAGTATACAGTATTAGTTTTTATATGCTCTGGCTGGCCCCCGCCTGCAGCCACACACGGGAGCCGGCCCGGGCACATAAAAAGAAGTATTCCTAATCCTATCCCGGACATCCCTGTGTCCCGAAAAATCTTTTCGGGACATAAGGATGTCCGCCGGTCACTCACCATTCCCCGGCGTCCTCCCGCGATCCTCCTTCGGTCCTTCGCTTCTCCGCCTCTATG
This sequence comes from Hyla sarda, assembly GCF_029499605.1. Lineage (NCBI taxonomy): Eukaryota > Metazoa > Chordata > Amphibia > Anura > Hylidae > Hyla > Hyla sarda. The sequence continues at coordinate 81,025,710 of NC_079194.1, read as the reverse complement.
GTCGTACGCACGGGACGTCACTGACGTCCCGTGCGTACAACCATAGAGACGCAGGAGGACCGCATGATCGTCGCAGGAGAACGCGCGCTGGCCGGGGCCTGGTAAGTGACCGCGTCATCTTCTTCAGTATTCCGGTCACCGCTCCTCCGGTCCCTACTGCTATGGTCCATGGGCCATAGCAGTAGATGTGACCCCGGGCCGGAGGAGCGGTGACCGGAACACTGTGGGGGCAGCAGTACAGACATACAGCCCCCAGCCATACACTGTATATGGCTGGAAGCTGTATGTCTGTGGGGTGGGGGGAGCTGCCTACTATTGTGGGGGGGAGCTGCCTAATATTGGGGGGGGGAGCTGCCTAATATTGTTGGGGGGAACTGCCTGATATTGTTGGGGGGAGCTGCCTAATATTGTGGGGGGGGGGGGAGCTGCCTAATATTGTTGGGGGGAGCTGCCTAATATTGTGGGGGGAGCTGCCTAATATTGTTGGAGGGGAGCTGCCTAATATTGGGGGGGGGGGGGAGCTGCCTAATATTGTGGGGGGGGGAGCTGCCTAATATTGTTGGGGGGAGCTGCCTAATATTGTGGGGGGGAGCTGCCTAATATTGTTGGGGGGGAGCTGCCTAATATTGTTGGGGGGAGCTGCCTAATATTGTGGGGGGGGGAGCTGCTTAATATTGTGGGGGGGGGGGAGCTGCCTAATATTGTGGGGGGGAGCTGCCTACAAATGTGGGGGGAGCTGCCTAATATTGTGGGGGAACTGCCTACTATTGTGGGGAACCTGCCTACTATTGTGGGGGGGAAATGCTGACCTAATGTGGGGGAGCTGCCTAAAAATGTGGGGGGAGCTGCCTAATATTGTTGGGGGGAGCTGCCTAATATTGTGTGGGAACTGCCTACTATTGTTGGGGGCAGCTGCCTACTATTGTGGGGAACCTGCCTACTATTGTGGGGGAAATGCTGACCTAATTTGGGAACCTGCCTACTGTTGTGGGGGAGCTGCCTACTATTGCGGGGGAGCTGCCTACTATTGTGGGGGAGCTGCCTACTATTGTGGGGGAGCTGCCTACTATTGTGGGGGAGCTGCCTACTAATGTGGGGGAACTCCCGACCTAATGTGGGGGAGCTGGCAATCTAATGTGGGGGAATCTAATCTAATCTAATGAGCGGAGCGCTGCATTTTACCAGAAGACGGGGAGAAGTCATTTTCGGTATCGGTTTTGGCCGGACATTTTTTTTTATTTCGGTTTTGTTTCGGTTCTGAAATTTCCATTTCGGTGCACCTCTAATAAATATATACACATGTTCATTTACTGAGTAGCTATAATAATAAGCCACTGGCAAGTGAAAAGAATAACATTGTTTTGATTATGTTCTAACAAAGCTGCTTGGTGGGATATAGTAAACAGCAAGTGATCAGTCAGTTCTTGAAGCACATGAGTAGGAAAAATAGTCTGATCCTACAGAAAAGCTCCTGTAGCTTAAAATGTATTCGCAGACTATGTTAAAAGTGTGTTAGAACACATACAAAATCTTAACTTGCTGAATATGCAGCTGTGTTGCCACAGACTGGCAAAACGGACCAACAATAGGCATGTGAACATCTGAACTGGACAATTAAGGAAATGAAGATGGTAATATGATAAATAAGATGATATCACCTAGTTGGTTGGGTGTGTTTGTGGCATTTGTCTGGGGGAAAAGATGGCACCAAGATTCCACATAGAAATCGAGACCTCTGGGCTGTTTACTGTTTATAGGACTTTATACGAGCCCTCCTGGTACTGACCCAGCTAAGGGCTAATTGTTTTATGATGTAATCTGAAGTTTTTAGCAGTAACATTTTTGTAATGATCGGACTTTTTGATTGCTTTATATAATTTTTTTCATGATATAAAAAATTACCAAAAATACCCTATTTTGGACTTTGGAATTTTTTGGTGCGTACGCCATTGACCGTGCGGTTTAATTAACAATATATTTTTATAGTTCGGACAATTCTGTAAGCGGTAATATCACATTTGTTTATTTTTATTTACACGTTTTTTTTTTCAATGGGAAAAGGGGGGGGGGTTATTTTTACATTTATTAGGGAAGGGGTTAAATGATCTTTAATAACTTTTTTCACACTTTTTTTTGCAGTGTTATAGCCCCCACTAGTGGCTATAGCACTGCACACACTGATCTGCTATACAGATCATTGCCATGCATTAACATGGCAATGATCAGTGTTATTTCAGGCTTGGAGCAGGTAAGGCACCCTCCGCTCGTTTTCTAGCTGATTGGGACATCGCAATTTCACTGTGATGGTCTCTATCAGCCCGACTGAGCTGCCGGTAGTGTATTTTTGCTACTTTAGACGCGGTGATCAACTTCGTGACCCCGCATTATAAACCGAGACAGGGCGCAGGGTGTACAGGAACGCCCTGTGTCCTTAAGAGGTTAAGGACTCAAGGCATACAGGTACGCCCTGCATTTCTCCGGTCCCCGCTGCGCGTCGGGAGGGGATTGGAATGAGGATTGGAATGGGATGCCTGCAGAAATCATTCAGCAGGCATCCCGGCACATCGCCGGGGGGAGTCCTGAGACCCCCCCCCATATTGACTTTTGCCGCAAATCACCAGCTAATCACACCACCAATCACTCTCTGTACTGTACTGGGAGGTGGCAGTGTTGCCACCCCCCAGGACAGCTTTGATTGGCCGGTCGCAGTGACCGCACCAATCACGGTAGTATGGGGAGGGGGAGGAAGGTGAAGGAGCATGTTTTTCCGTTCTGCCCACCACACTTCCGTGAGCTGGTGAGCATGACGGAGCCCCATGCTGCCATCTGGCACATTAGCAATTAGGGAAAGCTTTAGTTAGGCAGGGACAGAGCTTAGGTGGTAAAAAAAAAAGATAATCAGTGCGCACACCTTTGATTAAGTAAATGCTTTTTTTTGGGCAGGAAGTCAAGCACCACACCACATGCAGCACACACCCGCACCTGCCCGCATTAAAGTAAGGAAATTGCCCACAGGGTGCTTTATGCGGAGAAGGCATATGCCTAACTTGCCTCTGACACTGAAAGCGCCGGTGAGGGCGAGGAAGATGCCACCTTCCTTATTTTTTCCTTGTCATCATCTAATGATGATGAGCCACCAAGGCGGCGGAGACGCAGCCATGCGAGGCCGCAAACCTCCTCTGCTCCTGACCCTGTGTCTCATGCTAGTGCGATTCCCCCTAGCGCTCATACTAGTCAACCCCCCCAGCCAAGTTTACTGGGTTGACTGGACTCCAGCGGACCACGAGCCCATGATTCCTGAGTTTGTTAGCGACTCAGGAATCAAGATTGGCATTGTCGGGTTCACTAAAATGGACAATTTTAGTTTTTTTTCAATGACGACTTTGTCATGAAGCTGAAAGTGGATCCTCCACCTGTGTGGCAGATGACTCGGACCGTATCAGGGAACAGAGTCTAAGGTGCCGCTGGTCTTCACCAAAGCCCGCCGCAAGGCAGGATGGGCTTTCTGCGGCAGGCGACACCCAGGTCACTACCCCCGACACGACTCGACCACACAGGTAACTGGGCAAGGCGAGGTACCAAAGGATGAGGCTGTAGTGTAGTCAAACGTAGCAAGGCAGGCGGCAAAGGTTTGTAGTCAAAAAACGTAGCAGGAAGGTCTGGATACACGAGAATGGCAAAATGGGCAATGGGAACACTTTCTTTCAGGCAAATGGCACTGAAGATCTGGCAGAGAAGTGGGAGAGGTGCAGAGACGTTAAAGAATAGTGTCAGGTGTGAGTAATAATTATGGGCGCAATGGCCATTTAAATTTTAAAGTTCAGGCGCGTGCGCGCCCTACGGGACGGAGACACGCGCGCCGGGGCTGAAGCACAGTAGCAGAGGAGTCAGAGGAAGCAGGTAGGTGACAGGCCGGGATTCGCATGCAGGCACGTCCCGCGATGCGAATCCAGGCCCCGCCAGGAGCAGGGACAATGCGCTCGATTTCGACATGTGCAGCCGGAGTGCAATCTGTAACAATTTTAGTGTTAAAAATCTAATTTTTTACTTTTATGGCCTACTGTTCGTAAAAACCGGTGAGGTATAAGTACTCACTTTAACCCTTGTTACATTCCTTGAGGGGTTTAGTTTCCAAAATGGTGTCACATGTAAGGAGGGGGGGTTCTGCTGTTCTGACACCATAAGAGGTTTGTAAATGCACATGGCCTCACTCTACAATTCCAGAAAAATTCTCCCTCCAAAAGTTCAATAACACCATCATTTTAGTGTTAACAATCTAATTTTTCATTTTCTCGTCCAAGTTCAACGCAAACCCGTCCAGCACCTGGCTCACTGTACCCCTTGTTACGTTTCTTGAAGGGTGTAGTTTCCCAAATAGTGTGCCATGTGGAGTTTTTTTGCTGTTCTGGCACCATGGGGGCTTCCTAAATGCAACATGCCCCCAAAAACTATGACAGCAAAATTTGCTCTCCAAAATCCCACAGTTGCTCCTTCCCTCTTGAGCCATATTGTGAGCCCGCAGAGCACTTAATGTCAACATATGAGATATTTCCACACTCAAGAGAAATTGGGCTACAATTTTTTTCCCTATACCCCTTGTAAAAATTAAAAAAAATGGGGCTACATGAACATGTTGGTGTAAAAAAATTTAGATTTTAATTTTTCTCCTCCATTTTGCTGCTATTCCTGTGAAACACCTAAAGGGTTAACAAACTTTCTGAATGTCATTTTGAGTACTTTGAGGGTTGCTGTTTCTATAATGAGTTCATTTATGGGGCATTTATCACAGAAAGGCCCCTGAAATCCACTTCAAACTTACAGTAACTGGTCCCTGAAAAATTCAGATTTAGAATTTTTTGTGAAAATTTTGAAGATTGCTGTACTTTGAAGCCCTCTAATGTCTTCAAAAATAAAAAACATGTCAACTTTATGATATCAACATAAAGTAGACATATTGTATTTGTGAAGAAATATATAATTTATTTGCTATGTCCATTTTCCTTAGAAGCAGAGAGTTTTAAAGTTAGAAAAATGCAAAATTTTCAAAATTTTCCAGAAATTTGAGGATGTTTCACGAAGAAAAGATGCAAGTAACAACAAAAATTAACTACTATGTTAAAGTAGAATATGTCACAAAAAAAAATCATGGAATCAGAATTAAAGGGAAAAGCCTCCTAGAGTTATTAATGCATAAAGTGACAGTGGTCAGAGTTGCAAAAAAAGGGCTGAGTCCTAAAAGGGGTACTCCACCCCTAGACATCTCAGCCCCTATTCAAAGGATAGGGGATAAGATGTCTGATCGCGGGGGTCCCGCCGCTGGGGACTCCTGGGATCTCGGCTGCAGCACCCCACTTTTATTACTGCACATAGCAAACTCGCTCTGTATGCAATGACGGGCAACACAGAGCCTGGAGCATCGTGACTTCACGGCTCTGCCCCTCGTGACATCAATCCCCGCCCACTTAATGCAAGTCTATGGGAGGGGGCGTGATGGCCGCCATGCCCCTCCCATAGACTTGTATTGAGGAGGCGGGCCATGACATCATGATGAGGTGCTGCAGCCAAGATCCCGGGGGTCCCCAGCGGCGGGACCCACGCAATCTGACATCTATTTGACTCAGTGCTTTGAGGTGAAAATGGACTGAGTCCCCAAGGGGTTAAAAATCTACTGCTAAAATCTTGATGCCATATAACACTTTCAGAAGTCTTGTGGAGTCCATAGATCAACAGGTGAAAGCTGTTTGGGGGACCTATGCAATATAAAAATATCAGGCAGGTAGTTTCATTGTTATGGTTTATCATTGTAAAGTTGCAAAAGTTTGCCATTGACTACAATAAAAAGATGGATTCCACAATTTGTTTATGTACAGTTGTATTGACTGCCATTTTCAATACAGCTAGAGCTGCAGAATCCTGTCATATCCTGGCTAAATGTATACCAAAAGGACATTATTTTGCCATATGTTTTCCTGTTTAGCTCTATGGGTATATTGGCACATATATCGGGACTTTTTTTCCATGCAAATGCACCATCAGTATACCACAGTGTAAAGTGAGTCTTATTTTTCTATATTTTTCATGCAAGCCACACATTGCCAAGACAGAATACATCATATGCAAAATATCATATTAGCACATAATCCTCAAGCATGGTTATGCACTCCCTCTCTAAGGATAGTGTGAGCTTGGTTTAATGAAAATATGTTTTGCTTGGTGTTTAACCAGTGAGCACCTTAGATGTAATCCCTAGATAAGAGAACTACTGAGTGAGATGGATAGTCTGTGAGAGGGGGAGGAAGGGGAGGGGGAGTGAGCAGAGGGAGGCTGCCATCAGATCACTCCTGCAAAGAGAGAACATTTGCAAAATATCCATTTTATGGGTAACGGGAACAGGAACATCATTACTACCATCCACTGTTATCACATTTGGGTAAGAATATTTTGATTTCTATTAATTACAATGTTTTACCAGTTTCCTTGCCTGAGGAGCAGCCTTTTATTTTGAGGATCCTTAGATATTTAAGATTGTTAGAGCAGCAAAGAAAATCTATAAACATAAACAGATTCTCGTAGCCTGGAACACGCACGGAGATAGCAACGCAGGTTGTACATGATGTCGCCTAGTAATTTATAGGAAAGAATGCACAACATGTCATGGCTATTGTTCTGCAAACTTATATATTTGGCAGAGATTTTCTGGTTGGTTTGAAAAAATGTCTTCATGGAAACTGTACATACAAGGGGAATGCACGCAGTGTTTTTTTTTTTATAAAATTATAAAATAAACAATAAAAATAAGTAGAAGAATTGTGTTATTGACAGTTTTTTCTAGGATGGGGGATGGGCTTACTTTTATTATAATTTTTTCTAATCATATATTTAAGTGTTTTTAGAGATTTTTTTTTAATTTGTTCTTGGTAACAAAATTATAGAGGGTTCATTTCCACCAGCAGGTTGAGCAACAATAATGACAGCTGAGAAGACGATTCCTATTATCAATGGCAAACCTGAGGATGCTCTGGATGCTGAAGCTTCAAGTTCTGAACTGGTACACAGTAATGATAAGAAAGTCCATGAAAGAGGACACTGGAACAATAAGGTGGAATTCGTGTTGTCCGTGGCTGGGGAAATTATTGGGCTTGGAAATGTGTGGAGATTTCCCTATCTGTGCTACAAGAATGGTGGAGGTAAGATGGAATCAGATTTGGCTGGGAACATCTTAAGAGCAGGAAACTTGGCTCTCTTCATGTGTGGTGTCATACTGTGATTTGCCAATTACCCTAATTACGGGATTTGTAGTCAAATTCTATTGTAATAGCATTGGAATTTTATTTTTTAAACTTACAAAACATTTTTTTCCAAAGGGGTGTCATTTGCTAACCCAATAAAGTAAAGGAAGGTTTGCAAGAAATGTTTATATGTTTTACTTTTGAATGAATCACAGATAATATCTTTGTTGTACTCTTTGAATTTAAATGGATGGAAAATTAAATATATATTAGGTAAAATTTATCATTTACACTTTTTTATTCTTTGCTATGTATTTTGTGCAATCTAATATTGAATACAACTAGTGTCTTCATTGCTGCTTTTTACCATATGCCCTATGATTTATTTTTTTTATACAGAGTCAGTGGTAAATATAGAAACAGGAACCAAGAGTTTGTCTAGCTTGGTGTTTCTCAACTACTATCCTCAAGGTTTCCCAACAAGCCATCATTTCAGAAAATATTCCATAGTGAATTGGCTTGTGGTGGTGATGCCTGATGCACTGACCATAATTATATTACCTATAAAAAACTAAGGAAATCCTGAAAGCATGAACTTTTGGGGGCCCTTGAGTCCTGGAACTGAGAAGCACTGCTTTAGAAGACCTGATTTTAAAGGGAAACTGAAAGCCGATCATCCACACTAAACCCAATGCACAAAGGGGTTACAGAGCAGGTGAACCAGATAACAACAAGGTATCACCAAATATGTGGTCTGGTCCTGGAGATACCAGTTGTAATAACCTGCATTGCTAATAGCCAGCTTTGCGTGATGGAGGCGGGACCCAGCATACTGGGTATGTCGGGTCCGGCCTCCATAGGGAAAAGTTTGCTTTTGATCCAGAGCAACTCCACTTCACTGAGAAAATCCAGCACAGATAGGAGAAATCCAGATGAATTAAAAAATAGTAAACTTTTTTGCTTCATCTTAAAAAATTTGTCACGGTGAACTACAATAACACATGCATAAAAACTAACGCGTTTTGATAAGTCCCTTTTTCAAGGCATTGCTTTTTTGCCTTAAAAAGGGGACTCATTGAAACATGTTGGTTTTATTAATGTGTTTTTGTAGTCCATTGTGATGGATTTTTAAAGATGAAGCAATAAAGTTTACTATTTTTTAATTAATATGGATGTCTCCAATCTTTGCTGGATTTTCTCCATGAAGGGGTGTTTTCCTGGATCATTGTGCTAACGATAACATGGCTGTGGGTTTTCCTGTGCACTGAGTAGGAGCAAAACAAACAAGACGTGGAGGAATACTACCAGCTTTGGATGACCTGTATTTTTATATAGTTTTTCTTTTTTTTTTTCTTATGTAAATCTGGCTTTTAGCAATGGAGGGTGGAGTAAGGGTAAACTAGTTCACCTGCACTACAACCGCATGTTTTGGGTTTAGTGCGAATTAACCGGCCGTCAGTTTTCCTTTAAAATCTTCCTAATAAATTGTTTGACAAATAACTTACTAGTAATTATTATAGCTGCATACCCTATCATAACAATAGAGTTTATAATATACTCAAAAGTAGGTATTCATTTGCCAGTATAGCTGGTGGGCATTAACTCAGGTTACTCCTTATTGGTGAGTCCAAAGTCCTTTATAGACTCGCACTGCTGAAAAACCACCCAAATACCTGTAAGACGGTTGAGTTACCAGATGCTCTTGGTATCCATGATGTTTTCTATACTTTATATCTTTTTAAAGTATACAAAACAATGTTTTTTTTCACATTGGGAGACAGAGTCAATATATATAACATTCAAATAATCCTTTTGCTTCATACATAAACCACTAGGGGAAGCTTAATGCATACTGTTTATAAGCTAAAGTCTAAGCTACCCCATTGCTGTGGCCAGCAGCTATAGTTAGCCTTAAGGGTGCGTTCCCACCTGGCGTATACGCAATGTATTTTACGCTGCGCAAAATTTACAGCAGCAGCGGGAAATACGCTGCGTATTCCTTGCTCACTACAGACAGCAGCAGCCCTATGTGTGTAGTGAGTTTTGGAGGCGGAGCCGTGTGCCGGCGTGACTGTGACGCACAGCTCCGCCTCTAAAACTCACTGCACACATAGGGCTGCCGCCGGAAAGCCCTGTGTGTATAGTGAGCAAGGAATACGCAGCGTATTTCCCGTTGCTGCCGGAAATACGCTGCGTATAAGCCAGGTGGGAACGCACCCTTAGGGTATGTTCACACTACATAATTCCCGCGGAATTCCGTGAGTGGAATGCCGCGAACGGAATTACATGCTGTGAATATAAACATCAGTGTGAATGGGATTCCGCAAGACCCGTTCACACTGCGGAATTTCAGCGGCGGACAATTCCGCCGCTGAAATTGTTCTGCGCAAATTAAAAACATGTTCATTGTTTGCGTGGAAGTCCGCGAACACTGCATAGCCATCAATGGTCCTACTGCAGAAGTTTTGCGGCGGCAGCTGCCAGAATGGAATCTCCGCTCGCGGAATTCTGCGAGCGGAGATTCCGTTGACTATCTGTAGTGTGAACGTACCCTTATGAAAGAAATTTATTAAAGATGTAAGCCAGTTTCCTGGTATACAAAAGTATACTTTTCTGAAAAGAAGATCGGACATAATGGGAGGGGACATGGCATCCATGGTAAAGAGGACTTACTGTAACTTACACCAGAAATACGCATTTGTTATTAGGGATGAGCGGCAGGGGCCATGTTAGAATTTGCGATATTTCGCAAATATGTGGATGAATATTCATCCTATGTTCGTGAAATTTGCATATTTGCTATGTTCGTTCTTTTTTTTTTTTTTCATGTGAAAATTCATAATGAAATTTGCATAGTGAAAATGCGCATTTATATCTTTCACCTAAAAGAAGGGAGGGATCAGTGTCCGGTCTGGAAGTGCCGATATTCACATAAAGATTTGCATATAAAGAAATAATGAACATTTTTCATTACGAATATATATCACTAAATATATCACTAAATATTCACGGAATCGCAAAGTGCCAATATTCGTTGTAAAAATTCACATTTTGAATATTCGCGCTCAACATGTGATGCCCACAAATCTGCTGAAGCTCATAGCTAGAGTAGATTTCCAAGTCTGGTCCATGGCCAGTAAGAGAGATGAGACAAATTTGTTGAGAGACTTGGGCCTAGATCTGGGACATCTTACACCAATGGACAATTACTTAAGACAGGCACATGAAAGGCTGATCTTAATAAATTCCCCCTATGTATAAGGGGGGAATTTGGAGTTCTGTTTAAAAAAAATGCTCTGACTACTATGTATATTTAAATTAGAACAAAATGTTAGACCTTAAAATTACATAGTATTAATGGGATAACATTCACATTGAGTTTTATAGTGTAATGGAAATGACCAGGCTACAAATTGAATTTATATCACAGTTTCAATGTATAATGGGGAGCTGGGGACCATCAATTTTCCATAGGGACATCTATGCACATGTTTGTCAAATAGCTAATTTTTTGCACGGTGCTTTAATAGTGTTTCAACAGAAGTCTATGATGTGTCTACTGTACAGTACCTTATTATGCATCTGATTTTATACAGAGTTTTTTTTCATATAAAGGCTTTATTTACAAACATAAATAAACGGTGACATCTTCTATTGGTCTCCTTCTGACCATTATAATATAACAATAGACTTAAGTTGTATAATTTTGATAAACATATAGATGTAGCAATAAGTAATAAACCAGAATTGAATGGCACCAAAAGCCAATATCTTGTTCTTCTCTAAGATCTATAAATCTTTGTTCTTAACTCTTCTTTAGAGCAATAAGCATCCTTCACTGTGTATCTTCAGTTTAATACATTTGTATACAATCTATATTCATTCCCCCAAATATCAAGCCAATTCACTGCAAAGCTTGGCAAATTGATTAAGCTGTATCATGTTGATGGGATAACCAATTGTGATGTCTTATGGAAAATTATGTTCTGTTCTGTAACAATTCTTATTGTCAAGTGTTTACTTGATTTAACTCCCAGAGGCATTACAGAAACATTAATGTATCTGGCTAGAGCTGCTGGTGCTATTACAAAGCTTGTAAAATATTTATAATGTCATCTATTGCATGCTCAGGCTGTCGAGCGGTGGTACTGTATATGCATTTAAAGACTGAAGCCTTGGCAAAAGTTGGGTTACCCAATAGCTTAAAGTAAACAATTTGAAAATCTTATAGAGGGACATTTATCAATGTTTGCTTATGTATTCTTTTTTTTAGCAATTTTTTCTTTACTTTTTTTTTGCTTATGTGTGACTTATTTATCAACTGGTTTCAGCCTGTTGATAATTTTCTTTCACGTAAGCAATTTTTACTTTTTTACTTTGGTAGTAGCTTTTTCTGCTCCATGTTTGAGCTGGAGTAAATTTAGTAAATTTTTAACGCTGTTGCGACTTTTTTTTGCGCAGTTGCGACTGTCGCAGTTAATAAATACCTGACTACCCGGAGTCCATTTTAAAATTATTACTACATAGTAAATTTTTGGAAAACTTGCTTTTCTCGCTTTCCAGTCAAAATGTCGCACGAAAAATCGCGTAGTCGCAGTCGACAATTTTGCGACAATTATAGTAAAGAAAACCTGACTAAACCAGTTGATAAATGTCCATAATTATTATCACGGTTTTGATGTATAATGGGGAGCTGGGGAACATCAATTTTCCACAGGGGCATCTTTGCACATGTTTGTCAAATAGCAAAAATTTTTCACGGGGCTTTAATAGTGTTTCAACAGAAGTCTATGATGTGTCTACTGTACAGTTCATCTGTTTACATCTTTTACAAAGATTAAAGAAGAAGTACATTGAATTTGCATGCCTACTGAATGAATACTCACATGGACAGGTTACATAATGCACATCATTTTTCCACAATTAATTGAATGATGGATGGTTTAAAAAATCATGGCTGAAGATGCCACAGGTATTCAATCTTTGTAGCTAGTGTCAAAGTAATTGCTGTAAAGTAAAGTAAAAGTGTCATTGTTGCATAATGAACAAATTAAGAAAATATAAGAAGAGGATGGAGGTGCCTTGTGTAGCCGTGGTATATCTTTGCAGTGGCCCTCTATGAGAGTGTCGTAGGATTGGCATCCAGGTGAAATCTCTTAATGGGGTATCCAGGGTATGCAAGCCGGCAGTAGGTTGGACGGTTTCCTGGCAAGGACCAGTAGGTACATAGAAGAGAAGGTAGAGAAAAAATGGTGCTACTGCAGTGGCGCTCCCATATAGGATCCAAATTAATGTGTGTTCAGTATCAAATAAGTTTATTGATATAAGTTTAAATACACAAACAAAATAAAAATTAAAAAGCAAGACGTGTTTCAGGAGGGTGATATCCCTTTGTCAATTGCAAATAAAATATGCATCTGCAACCTCTCAGTAAGAGGAGGTTTAAATACAGGAAAAAAGTGCCAAATAGGCAAATGGGGGCGTGGATGGGGGGAACATGGGGGAACATTAGAGTTATAATGTACCCAGACCAGGGAAGGGAAAGGGAGAAGTCCATATTTGTAAAGTCTTTAAAAGAAAAGGATTATAATAAATAATGAAAATACTGGGTTTAAAAAGTCTGCGCCGATATCCTGCTGTGGAGTGATCAATCGGGTGTCTCTGCGTCAGTTAGTTAGAAGTTGGCGCTGAAGGATCGGTGAGGAGCGACCAATCCGCATGAAGGGTTCAGTGGAAGGTGACCAATAAGATGTATAGGAACTCTGGTGTCATCATGTCTGGTGGTGGCCAAGTAGTGAATTCGTTGGTTAGCCAATCTGTTAGCCAATCAGCGAGGATCAGTGTTTTTACATGGAAGAGTCTGTATGTGTGCTGAATGGTGTGGTGCAGCAGAGTAAGGTTGAAGAAATGGAGAAGAGGGCGACCAATGGGAGAGCTCCTGTATTGTTCTATGGAGAAAAGGTAGTATTGTTACGTGCTGCAGAGTCTTCGTACTACGGCAGGTCAGCCAATGAAAAAACTTCTGGTGTTCCCTGGGCTTGGGGCATCCTAGGATTTCTGTTGACTAGTCCAAGCCTCACTAATTTATTCATGGGACACTTTGAAGAAAAAAATAATCTACACCAATCACCTATATAACCTCTGCATTACATACAAAAGGTACATTGATAATATTTTCATAATATGGGATGGGAGTAGAGAAGAACTCAAAACCTTTACCAAAGAGTTCAATAACAACAGCTGGAATATTCACTTCCCCTACAACCATTTTGAAAACAATGCAGGATACTTGGATGTAATTATTTACCACACTCCTGAAAGAGCTATAAAACTAAAACCTACTTCACGGTCGTAGATGGCAACAGTCATCTAGACTTCTCAAGCTGCCACTACAGTCAATGGACCCTGAACATCCCCTTTGGCCAATATAAAAGAATATGCCGCAACTGTACAGACAACAAGGACTACAACACACAGTGCAAATTCCTGGATAAACGTTTCAAAGCTAAAGAATATCCCCGCTCCCTCATTGCACACAGTCGGGACAAAGCTGGGAAATTAGATCAAAACTCTTGCCTTATGAAAGCCATCAAGGGCAAAGATGAAACCCAGACTGATTAGTTTTTCCTTTAACGCAATTACCACATACACAAGTGATAATAAAAGAAGCTGAAAAATCCTGGAATCACACTGGAAAACACTCATGCTGGATCCATTTCTAAAGGATATTCTACCCCCGAAATCGAACATCACTTTCAGGAGAACAAGAAACCTCAGGAATATCCTGACACCCAGCAAACTAAGAACAAATTCAAGCCAATCATGTGTAGACAATTCAACAGAAATCCTAGGATGCTACAGATGCAATACTAGCAACTGCAAATGCTGCTCCAGCATCACTAAAAAAAGGAAAACCTTCCAATCAAACTTCACAGGAGAAAGCTACAAAATTAAGAGCTTTATGAAGTGCAACTCTGCCTACATAATCTACCTACTTGAATGTCCCTGCAGCCTCCAATACATTGGGAGAACCACCCAGATCCTAAAAAAACATATTAATCAACACCGCTCAAATGTCACTCACGGCTACCAGATGCACAGCGTCTCCTGACACGGGGCCAGCAACCGCAACTGTGAATTTTGCCAGTTCACTGTAACTCCCATAGAGCACATTTCCAAAGACAAAAACCAGCGATACGCCCCCCTATGGAAGCAGGAGAATTTTTGGATTTACACCCTAAACCTGTTGGGGACCACGGTCGTATGGGTACACCCTTACACCCTGGTACTTAACCCCTTAAGGACCAAGGGCGTACAGGTACGCCTGTGCTCCCTGGTACTTAAGGACCAAGGACGTACCTGTACACCCGTTGGAATTTCGGTCCCGGCCGCGCGCCGGGCGGGGACCGGGGTGACTGCTGATATCTATCAGCAGGCACCCTGCGCAAATGCCCAGGGGGGTCAAATTTTGTAACCCCATTTCTTCTGAGTAAGAAAATACCCCAAATGTGGATGTAAAGTGCTCGGCGGGCGCACTACAATGCTCAGAAGAGAAGGAGTGCCATTGGGATTTTGAAGAGAAAATGTGTCCGGAATTGAAGGCCACGTGTGTTTACAAAGCCCCCATAGTGCCAGAACAATGGACCCCCCAACATGTGACCCCATTTTGGAAACTACACCCCTCACGTAATGTAATAAGGGGTACAGTGAGCATTTACGCCCCACAGGTTTCTGACAGATTTTTGGAACAGTGGTCCTTGAAAATGAAAAATTTTATTTTTCATTTGCTCAGCCCACTGTTCCAAAGATCTGTCAAATGTCAGTGGGGTGTAAATACTCACTGCACCCCTTATTAAATTCTGTGAGGAGGGTAGTTTCCAAAATGGGGTCACATGTGGGGTGGTCCACTGTTCTGGCACCACGGGGGGCTTTGTAAACGCACATGGCCTCTGACTACCATTCCAAACAAATTCACTCTTCAAAAGCTCAATGGCGCTCATCCTCTTCTGAGCATTGTAGTTCGACCACAGGGCACTTGACGTCCACACATGGGATATTTCCATACTCAGAAGAAATGGGGTTGCAAATTTTGGGGGGTATTTTCAGCGGTATTTTTTTTTACATATGCAAAAGTTGTGAAACCCCTGTGGGGTATTAAGGCTCACTTTATTCCTTGTTACGTTCCTCAAGGGGTCTAGTTTCTAAAATGGTTTGCCATGTGTTTTTTTTTTTTGCTGTTCACGCACCATAGGGGCTTCCTAAATGCGGCATGCCCCACAACCAAAATTTGCTCTCAAAAACCCAAATATGACTCCTTCTCTTCTGAGCATTGTAATTCGCCCGTAGTGCACTTCAGATCAACTTATGGGGTACCTCCATACTCAGAAGGGATGGGGTTACAAATTTTGGGGGTAATTTCTGCTATTAACCCTTGCAAAAATCTGAAATTTGGGGGGAAACACACATTTTAGTGAAAACTTTTTTTTTTTTACATATGCAAAAGTCGTGAAACACCTGGGGGGTATTAAGGCTCACTTAATTCCTTGTTACGTTCCTCAAGGGGTCTAGTTTCCAAAATAGTATGCCATGTGGGTTTTATTTGCTGTTCTGGCACCATAGGGGCTTCCTAAATGCAACATTCCCCCCAAAAACCATTTCAGAAAAACATACTCTCCAAAATCCCCTTGTCGCTCCTTCGCTTCTGAGCCCTCTACTGCGCCCACCGAACACTTTACATAGACATATGAGGTATGTGCTTACTCGAGAGAAATTGGGCTACAAATACACGTATAAATTTTCTCCTTTTACCCCTTGTAAAAATTCAAAAATTGGGTCTACAAGAACATGCAAGTGTAAAAATGAAGATTGTGAATTTTCTCCTTCAATTTGCTGCTATTCCTGTGAGACACCTAAAGGGTTAAAACGCTGACTGAATGTCATTTTGAATACTTTGGGGGGTGCAGTTTTTATAATGGGGTCTTTTATGGGGTATTTCTAATATGAAGACCCTTCAAATCCACTTCAATCCTGAACTGGTCCCTGAAAAATGGTGAGTTTGAAAATTTTGTGAAAAATTGGAAAATTGCTGCTATACTTTAAAGCCCTCTGATGTCTTCCAAAAGTAAAAACTTGTCAATTTTATGATGCAAACATAAAGTAGACATATTGTATATGTGAATATATTTTTTGGGGGGGGAATATCCATTTTCTTTACAAGCAGAGAGCTTCAAAGTTAGAAAAATGAAAAATTTTCAATTTTTTCATCAAATTTTGGGATTTTTCACCAAGAAAAGATGCAAGTTACCACAAAAATAGTAGAATATGTCACGAAAAAACAATCTCGGAATCAGAATGATAACTAAAAGCATTCCAGAGTTATGTTTAAAGTGACAGTGGTCAGATGTTCAAAAAACGCTCTGGCCCTAAGGTGTAAAATGGCCTGGTCCTTAAGGGGTTAAGGACCAAGGGCATACCTGTACGCCCATGGGAATTTTGACTGGACAGGGATCATACCGAAATGTCTGCTGAAATCATTCAGCAGCCATCCTGTGCAAATGCCTGGGGGGAGTCCTGAGACCCCCCCCCTATGTCGGCGATCGCTGCAAATCAATGATTAGTTCAGACCAATGATTTGCGACGATTCCGGGCTGATCGGGTCTTTAATGACCCGGTAGCCTGGAAAATAAGGATGATCGGAGCTTTGAGAGACAGCTCCGACCATCCTGAAGGATAGGAGCGAGGTGGCAGTGGTGCCTCCTCCTCCTATCCCCTGCGATTGGCCAGTCAGGACTGACCGGTGAATCGCAGGGCAGGGACGGGGGTGAAAGTTAATTTCCCCCGCTCTGCCCGCCCTTGGGTTTCAGGGCAGAGCAGGGGAAAGATGGTGGCGATGGTGCAGTGGGGACCAGCGGCAGTTACCTCCGGTGCGGGGACCAGGGACCACGACCATCGGCTGATAGGAGGCGGGCGGCAGGCAAGTGGCGGCGGTGTCAGATGCAGCTGTGAAGATTTCCGTAAAGTGATCTTCACAGTTGTATCTAGGAGTTTCAGAACTACAACTCCCAGCATGCCCAGACAGCCTTTGGCTGTCTGGGCATGCTGGGAGTTGTAGTTTTGCAACATCTGGAGGGCCGCAGTTTGGAGACTGCTGTCCTTCCAGATGTTGTAAAACTACAACTCTCAGCATGCCCAGACAGTCCGGGCATGCTGGGAGTTATAGTTCTGTAACATCCGGCCCTTCAGATGCAGAAGAACTACAACTCCCAGCATACCTGGACAGTCTCAGTATGCTGGGGGTTGTAGTTTTGCAACATCTGTACAGTGGTGTCAAAACTGTAGCGCTCCAGATGTCAATTCAAAGCGTGCTGAGACTATCCAGGCATGCTGGGAGTTGTAGTTCGGCAACGTCTGGCCCTTCAGATGTTGCCGAACTACAACTCCCAGCATGCCTGGGCAGTCTGGGCATGCTTGGAGTTGAAGTCTTGCAACATCTGAGGGCTACAGTTTTAAGACCACTACACAGTGGTCCCCAAACGGTTCTCCCCCAGTTGTTGCATAACTACAACTCCCAACATGCCCTTCGGCTGTCTGGGCATGCTGGGAGTTGTAGTATTGCAACAACTGGAGGCACACTGGTTGGGAAACATTGAGTTAGGAAACAGACAGTGGTGCGGAAACACTGCGGTAGTCTGTTACCTAACTCAGTGTTTCCCAATCCCAACCTATGTGCCTCTAGCTGTTGCATAACTACAACTCCCAGCATGCACGGTCTGTCAGTGCATGCTGGGAGTTGTACTTTTGCCCCCCCCCTCCCCCCATGTGTACAGGGTTCATTCACATGGGTGGGGGTGTACAGTAAGTTTCCCGCTTCAAGTTTGAGATGCGGCAAATTTTCCGCTGCAGCAGAAAACTCACTGTAAACCCCCGCCTGTATGAATGTACCCTAAAAACACTACACTAAACTAACCCTAAATAAAGAGTAAAACACTACATATACACTACACCCTTACACTGTCGCCCCTCCCCTCTCCCAATAAAAATTGAAAATGTCTTGTACGTCAGTTTTTCCAAAACGGAGCCTCCAGCTGTTGCAAAATAACAAATCCCAGTATTGCCGGACAGCCATTGACTGTCCAGACATGTTGGGAGTTTTGCAACAGCTGGAAGCACCCTGTTTGGGGGAAACTGACATACAGTATTTTTTGCGGAGGAGGCAAGTGTAACACTTGCATCCAGGTACACCCCTATGAAAATCAATAATTTAGGCCTCAAATTGCGCATAGCGCACTCTCACTTCAGAGGCCTGTCGTATTTCAAGGCAACAGTTTATGGCCACACATGGGGTATCTCCGTACTCGGGAGAAATTGTGCTACGAATTTTTGTCGGCTTTTTCTCCTTTTACCCCTTAAGGAAAGGTAAAGTTGGGGTCTACACCAGCATGTTAGTGTAAACATGTTTTATTTTTTCCACTTACATACTGGTAAAAGGAAAAAGACCCCCAAATTTGTAACACAATTTCTCCCAAGTACGGAAATACCCCATATGTGGATGTAAAACATGGCTCAGGAGTGAGAACGCACTATGTACATTTGAGGCCTAAACTGGTGACTTGCACAGAGGTGGCTGCTGGTTACAACGGTTCTGACATAAACGCAAAAAAAAATACCCACATGTGACCCCATTTTGGAAACTGCACCCTTCACGGA
The DNA here is from genome assembly GCF_029499605.1 of Hyla sarda. NCBI lineage: Eukaryota > Metazoa > Chordata > Amphibia > Anura > Hylidae > Hyla > Hyla sarda. The sequence goes on along the minus strand of NC_079194.1, from coordinate 81,006,775 downwards.
ACGTCATAAGGGGTATAGCGAGCCTTAACACCCCACTTGTGACTGACAGATTTTTGGAACAGTGGTCCATGAAAATGAAAAATTTAATTTTTCATCTGCACAGCCCACTGTTACAAAGATCTGTCAAACGCCAGTGTGATGCAAATGCTCACTGCACCCCTTGCTATGTTCTTTGAGGAGTTAAGTTTCCCAAATACTATGCCATGTAGGGTGTTTTTCACTGTTCTAAATGAGATACGACCCCCAAAAACTATTTCAGCAAAATTTGCTTTCCAAAAGCCCAATGTCGCTCCTTCCCTTCTGAGCCCTCTAGTGCAGCCGCAGATCACTTTACATCCACATATGATGTATTTCCTTACTCGAGAGAAATGGGGTTTCAAATCTGGGGGGACATTTTCATCTATTACCCCTTGTGAAAATGAAAAATAAGCATTTTAGTGAAAAAAATAACACTTTTCATTTTCACATCCAACTTTATTGAAAATTCGTCAAACACCTGTGGGGTGTTAAGGCACACTGTACCACTTGTTAAATTCCTTGAGGGGTGTAGTTTCCCAAATAGTATACCATGTGGGGTGTTTTTCACTGTTCTGGTACCATAGGGGCTTCCAAAATGTGACATGCCCCGCAAAAACCATTTCAGCAAAATTTACTCTCCAAAATCCCATTGTCGCTTCTTCTCTTCTGAGCCCTTTAGTGCACCCACAAAGCACTTTACATCCACATATGAGGTATTTCCTTACTCAGGAGAAATTAAATTACACATTTTGGGAGACTTTTTCTCCTTTTACCCCTGGTAAAAATAAAAAATATGGGTCTACAAGAACATGTTCGTGTAAAGATTTTGAATTTTCGCCTCCACTTTGTTGCTATTCCTGTGAAACACCTAAAGGGTTAACAAACTTTCTGAATGTCATTTTCAATACGTTTTCATAATGTGGTCCATTATGGGGTATCTCTAACATAAAGACCCTCAAATTTAGTTCAAAACTGAACTGGCCGCTAGAAAATTCAGATTTTGAAATTTACTTGAAAAATTGCTGCTGAACTTTGAAGCCCTCTGATGTCTTCAAAAAGTAAAAACGTGTCAACTTTATGATGTCAACATAAAGTAGACATATTGTGTATGTGAATCAATGTGTAATTTATTTGGTGTGTCTATTTTCCTTACAAGCAGAGAGCTTCAAGGTTATAAAAATGCTAAATTTTAAAATTTTTCACTTGTCACGAAAAAACAATCTCGGAATCAAATTCATAAGTACAAGCATCCCAGAGTTATTAATGCTTAAAGTGACAGTGGTCAGATGTGCAAAAAATGCTCTGGTCAAAATGGGCTTGATCCACAAGGGGTTAAACATTGGTCCCACTGACTATCCTCAAAGACTTCCACCAGATTCCTCCAGTGACACCCACAACGGAGTCCAAGCCCACGGAACACCAGAAGTTTTTTCATTGGCTGACCTGCCGTACTACGAAGACTCTGCAATAATAACTTTTCTCCAAAGAACAATGCAGAAGCTCTCCCATTGGTCGCCATCTTCTCCATTTATTCAAAACCAACTATGTCGCGCCACACCATCCAGCGCACATACAGACTCTTCCACGTAAAAATACTGATCTTCGCTGATTGGCTAACAGAACAGCCTATCGAACCAATGAATTCGCTACTTGGCCACCACCGGACATCGGCGCTAGAGTTCCTATATATCTGATTGGTCGCCTCCCACTGAACCCTCAATGTCGATTGGTCACCGATCCTTCAGCGCCAACTTCAAACTCATCCTTACCTAATCTGCTTGACTACAGCTGACGCCGAGACACCCGACTGGTTGCTCCACAACAGGATACTGGTGCACACTTTTTAAACCCAGTATTTTTATTATATATTTTAATCCTTTTCTTTTAAAGACTTTACAAATATGGACTTCTCCCTTTCCCTTCCCCTGTCTGGGTCCATTATGTGTACTGGGTACACTCTGATGTTTACTGTGATGTTCCCCCATCTGTACACGCTCCCTTTTGCCGAATTAGTCTATTTTTCCTGTATTTAAACCTCCTCTTACTGAGAGGTTGCAGATCACTATTTAATTTGCAATTGATAAAGGGAGATTACCCTCACAAAATGTGTCTTGCTTTTTTAATATGTTTGTTGCTATTTTATTTTGATTTTGTTTGTCTATTTAAACTTGTATCAATAAACCTATTTGATACCGAACACACAGGACACAGGACTTCAGATCCTATATGGGACTGCAGTAGCACCATTTTTTCTCTATCTACTCTTCTATTGTTGCATATTGAGAGTGTTCACAAGAGCCATGCTTAACGAGTACTGCAGTTAAAAGTCCACACGACAGGGGATAAGTGTCATATCCAGTGGAGTCAGACCGCTAGGACTTCCTACGATCTTCAGAAAGGGTCCCAGCTGTCTTAAAGGAGTGCAGGCTGGGGTCGGCGTCCAGAGTCTCTTCAAAGCTCCAATAGAAAATGAATGGAGCCTTTACCATCCCCAGCACCATACTCATCTCGGACAGCCGTGACCCCGTTCAGCAGATCTGTGAGGAGTCCATCTCTTGAACAGTAGATTCTTTTATACTCGCTGTACTATCATGTGGGGTTGTGTGTTCAGCTTTGTTTTCCATTCTGATCAGAACTAGTTTCCCTCTTCTCTAAAGTATATGTAGTATCCACATGTGTTTATTTAACATAACTTTCACAACATAATATAATATGCACTCTATACAAAAGGAAGCTTTCTTTTCAGAAAATATAGTAGTTTTGTATGATGTTTGGCGAGGTTGGAGTATGGCACCAAGTATTTACCTACCCCTCGTCTCGACAGACAATAGCAAACACTTTTATATAATACTTTCAGTTCCCTGACAGTGTTTTGCATGGAGTATCCTTCATTACAAAAACAAATAGACTGTCACGATTCGGCTTACAGGTTGTGGATCCACTGTGTCAGCGAGGGATTGGTGTGGACCGTGCTGGTGGACCGGTTCTAAGTGGCTACTGGTGTTCACCAGAGCCCGCCGCAAAGCGGGATGGTCTTGCTGCGGCGGTAGCAACCAGGTCGTATCCACTAGCATCGGCTCAACCTCGCTGACTGCTGAGAAGGCGTGGGACAGAAGGACTAGGCAGAGGCAAGGTCAGACGTAGCAGAAGGTTGGGACAGGCGGCAAGGTTCGTAGTCAATATGGATAGCAGGAGATCAGGTAACACAGGCTTGGACAACACTAAACGCTTTCACTGGCACAAGGCAACAAGATTCGGCAAGGGAGTGCAGGGGAAGTGATGTGATATAGCCAGGGAGCAGGTGGAAGCTAATCAAGCTAATTGGGCCAGGCACCAATCATTGGTGCACTGGCCCTTTAAGTCTCAGAGAGCTGTCGCGTGCGCCCTAGAGAGCGGAGCCGCTCGCGCCAGCACATGACAGCCGGGGACCGGGACGGGTAAGTGACTTGGGATGCGATTCGCGAGCGGGCGCGTCCCGCTGTGCGAATCGCATCCCCGCCGGCAATGTCAGTGCAGCGCTCCTGGTCAGCGGGTCTGACCGGGGCGCTGCAGGGAGAGAGACGCCGTGAGCGCTCCGGGGAGAAGCAGGGACCCGGAGCGCTCGGCGTAACAGTACCGCCCCCTTAGGTCTCCCCCTTTTTTTGTCCGGTAGCTGCTTCACACGGGACGAGGACACCGGGAGTGACTGTAGGGTTTCCTCAAAGGCAGGTAGTACAGCAGGAGTGGGAATGGGGAGGGAGGGCAGAGGGTGAAGCTTTGCACGGGGCAGTGTGTCACCAGGACGGGGGCCATGAGGGGGCAAGGTACAGTCCTGATAAGCCTTGGGGAGACCAGGTGTAGGAGGAGGCACTGAGGCTTGCCTGACGGGACTGGGAGGGGGGGAGAGGCATTTCTTATGGCAAGCAGAGTCCCAGTTCTTGATCTCCCCGGTGGTCCAGTCAAGGGTGGGAGAATGAAGCTGGAGCCATGGCAGACCGAGGAGGACCTCAGAAGTGCAGTTGGGAAGGACAAAAATTTCAATCAATTCGTGATGGGGTCCAATGCACATTAAGAGGGGTTTTGTGCGGTAACGCACGGTGCAATCCAATCTAACTCCGCTGACCGCGGAAATGTAGAGTGGCTTGACGAGACGGGTCACCGGGATGCAGAATTTATTCACCAAAGAATCCAAAATAAAATTTCCAGAGGCACCAGAGTCCAAGCAGGCCACGGCTGAAAGGGAGGAGTTGGCAGAAGGAGAAATCCGCACGGGCACCGTGAGACGTGGAGAAGCAGACTTTGAACCAAGAGACGCCACACCCACGTGAGCTGGGTGCGTGCGTGCGTTTCTCAGACGTGGAGGACGAATAGGGCAATCCACCAAGAAATGCTCGGTACTGGCACAGTACAGACAAAGATTTTCTTCCCTACGGCGATTCCTCTCTTCCTGGGTCAGGCGAGACCGATCCACTTGCATGGCCTCCTCGGCGGGAGGCCCAGGCGTAGATTGCAAGGGATACTGTGGGAGATGTGCCCAGAGATCTAAGTCTTTTTCCTGGCGGAGCTCCTGGTGCCTTTCAGAAAAATGCATGTCAATGCGGGTGGCCAAATGGATAAGTTCTTGCAGGTTGGCAGGAATCTCTCGTGCGGCCAGCACATCCTTGATGTTACTGAATAGGCCTTTTTTAAAGGTCGCGCAGAGAGCCTCGTTATTCCAAGATAATTCAGAAGCAAGAGTACGAAATTGGATGGCGTACTCGCCTACTCAAGAATTATCCTGGACCAGGTTCAGCAGGACAGTCTCGGCAGAAGAAGCTCGGGCTGGTTCCTCGAAGACACTACGGACTTCAGCGAAGAAGGACTGGACTGTGGCTGTGGCAGGATCATTGCGGTCCCAGAGCGGTGTGGCCCAAGACAAGGCCTTTCCTGAAAGAAGGGTCACTACGAACGCCACCTTAGACCGTTCTGTAGGAAACAAGTCCGACAACATCTCTATATGCAGGGAACATTGAGACAAAAATCCACGGCAGAGTCTAGAGTCCCCATTAAATTTGTCCGGCAGGGACAAGCGGAGGCTAGGAGCGGCCACTCGCTGCGGAGGAGGTGCAGGAGCTGGCGGAGGAGATGGTTGCTGCTGTAGTAGAGGCAGAAGTTGCTGTAACGTGGAGGTCAACTGCGACAGCTGCTGTCCTTGTTGGGCAATTTGATGCGATTGCTGAGCGACCACCGTGGTAAGGTCAGCGAGACTTGGCAGCGGCACCTCAGCGGGATCCATGGCCGGATCTACTGTCACGATTCGGCTTACAGGTTGTGGATCCACTGTGTCAGCGAGGGATTGGCGTGGACCGTGCTGGTGGACCGGTTCTAAGTGGCTACTGGTGTTCACCAGAGCCCGCCGCAAAGCGGGATGGTCTTGCTGCGACGGTAGCAACCAGGTCGTATCCACTAGCAACGGCTCAACCTCGCTGACTGCTGAGAAGGCGTGGGACAGAAGGACTAGGCAGAGGCAAGGTCAGACGTAGCAGAAGGTCGGGACAGGCGGCAAGGTTCGTAGTCAATATGGATAGCAGGAGATCAGGTAACACAGGCTTGGACAACACTAAACGCTTTCACTGGCACAAGGCAACAAGATCCGGCAAGGGAGTGCAGGGGAAGTGATGTGATATAGCCAGGGAGCAGGTGGAAGCTAATCAAGCTAATTGGGCCAGGCACCAATCATTGGTGCACTGGCCCTTTAAGTCTCAGAGAGCTGGCGCGCGCGCGCCCTAGAGAGCGGAGCCGCGCGCGCCAGCACATGGCAGCCGGGGACCGGGACGGGTAAGTGACTTGGGATGCGATTCGCGAGCGGGCGCGTCCCGCTGTGCGAATCGCATCCCCGCCGGCAATGTCAGTGCAGCGCTCCCGGTCAGCGGGTCTGACCGGGGCGCTGCAGGGAGAGAGACGCCGTGAGCGCTCCGGGGAGGAGCAGGGACCCGGAGCGCTCGGCGTAACATAGACTTTGACTCTTCTTATGAAAGATATTGGACAGTTTTGAAAGCAGAAGTAGAACATAATGCATGGCTTAACAATGTGACTTTATAACAATGAATAATCATTCTTGGCCAATTTGTTGTATGGAATATCCTGCATTGCGCAATACATTAACAAATGGGTATAGTTATATAGTCTATTCATTTTACTCTTAACAAAATATTATTTACCTATTCATAGAATCTTCTTATGAGTTCTGTTAAACACCATTGATCTTCAGTGCACTGACATAACTGCAAACCTTTCTTTGCTTTATGAGACTAATCTCTAGCACCAATCAATGTTTATGACCTCCAGGGAATGCCGTGCCACATGGTATTACACATTTTTAATGGTGAGCTATGGAAGAAGACTGGTTACTGGTTTCAATGGAATGTCCAATGTTATTAATATGTCAGTTTCACTTAAATTGAGCTATGACCTCGGAATGATCCAGCATAAATGAAGATGGAATTGTGAAATTAACTGTCATGCTGAACTCCAGATTAATCATCTTGGGGAGTTACCTCTGATGGGATTTAAAAAAATGACATTTTGAAGACATATCCCATGTCAAGATTAAATATGCTACCTTTTAATAATCAGTTATCTATTTAGGTATATTTGGTATATAGAAAATGCATAAATTCTGGCCAAGCATTATTGTATAGGTACATTTAAAGGACTTTTTTTTTTTTCAATATGCCCTGGTTGCTTGCTTAGACATAAAATAAAAACCTGTACTTACCTTCCTTGCTCTCCTGCAGCCTCCATTATCCCTGCTCTTGGGTCTCCATCACAGTCTACTTCCTGGTGATGTGGTCAATACATCACATTGCTGCTCACCCAACAGTTGGCCAAGGTGGGGCACCGGGTGTCATAATAACAGAGGCAGTGGGGGAACAAGACAAGGAGGAGCAGTTTTTTTTGTTTGTTTGTTTAAGGAGGCAGCTTGGGCACATGTTTAAAATTTTCTTTTTGCTGAAAGACCCCTTTAAATTAAGATTCAAACATATTCAATTACTATGATTGAATTATATGTTTTGATAAGTAATCTGCAGAATAGATAAAGGAAATCACAAATTTATTAATATTTTAATTAATTGGGTATACCAAATGTTACTTTTAAAATGTGAAAAAGATTTTTCTACAAAAACGTCCCCAGTTATCTTTTTATCTTTTAGGTATATTATATATATATATATATATATATATATATATATATATATATATAGTATATATACTGTGTATCTAGGTATATATATATATATATATATATATATATATATATATATATATATATACTGTGTTGAGCTGTGAAGACTATCTAATCATAATGAATGGTCCCTAAGACTTTTGAGAGATGATGGAATTGATTTACCAGGTTTAAGACTTTGCATTTTAGATAAATAATGGACCAAGGTATTTGTAAATATTTGCTCATACAAAATACATTTTTACCTGGGGTATTTTGTATTCTGCTCATGAAAAAGAGAAGGCGGATTGTGTATCCTCCCCCAATCACTGAAGTGAGGCCATGACTTCACCTACGAGTGAAGTCATGGCTTATACATGTAAGTGTATGTATACATTATATATATATATATATATATATATATATATACACAGTGGTCCCTCAACATACAATGGTAATTCGTTCCAAATGAACCATGGTTAGTTGACACCATCATATGTTGAGGCATCCGTGCAATGAAAATAGTAGGAAGTTATACTCACCTGTCCCCGCCGCTCCGGACCGTCACCACTGCCTTGGATGTCGCCCTCCATCACTGTCACCGCGTCCCTGGGGTGTCCTCACCACTTCAGACCCTCTCTGCTGCCTGGGATCGTCGCTCTTCATCGCCGTTATCACGTCGATGCGCACGCCGCTCCTATTTGATGACGTGCGCGGCAACATGATCACGACGAAGGAGAGCGACGGCTATGCAGGGGATCCTGAAAAGGATGGTCTGGAGTGACGGAGATGGGTGAGTGATCATCACCGGACCACATGGGGCACCTTAAACGGCTATCCAGCGGCAGCTGAAGCAGTCTGCGTTGCCGGATAACCGCTTATGCGATGGCCCCGACATAGAAAAGCATCCTATGTTGATGCTGCCTTCAACATACCTTGAAATTATCGTATGTCAGGGCCATCGTAGGTCGGGGGGGTCACTGTATACACAGTGGGGAACAAAAGTTTGGGCACCCCAGGTAAAAAATTTTATTAATGTGCATAAAGAAGCCAAGGAAATATGGAAAATCCTCCAAAAGGCATCAAATTACAGATTAGACATTCTTATAATATGTCAATAAAAGTTAGATTTTATTTCCATCATTTACACTTTCAAAATAACAGAAAACAAAAAAATGGCATCTGCAAAAGTTTGGGCACCCTGCAGAGTTAATATCTTGTACTGCCCCCTTTGACAAGTATCACAGCTTGTAAATGCTTTTTGTAGCCAGCCAAGAGTATTTCAATTCTTGTTTGAGGTATCTTTGCCCATTCTTCCTTACAAAAGTCTTCCAGTTCTTTGAGATTTCTGGGCTGTCTTTAACGCACTGCTCTTTTAAAGTCTATCCATAGATTTTCAATTATATTGAGGACAGGAGATTGTGAAGGCCATGGCAAAACCTTCAGTTTACGCCTCTTGGTGTAATCCCCCGTTTATTGAATACATTTTTCCTTCTACAATTGAGATGTTCCCTGTGCCACTGGCTGCAATACAACCCCAAAGCATGATTGATCCACACCCATGCTTAACAGTTAGACAGAGGTTCTTTTCATTAAATTCTGTTCCCCTTTTTCTCCAAACGTACCTTTCCTCATTCCAACCAAAAAGTTCAATTTTAACCTCATGGGTCCACAGAACTTGTTTCCAAAATGCATCAGGCTTATCTATATGTTCATTTGCAATGTTCAAATGCTGAATTTTGTGGTGAGGATGTAGAAGAGGATTTCTTCTGATGACTCTTCCATGAAGACCATATTTGTACAAGTATCTCTTTATAGTGGAATATTATACCACAACTCCAGTGTCTGCCAGATCTTTCTGGAGGGATTGTGCAGTCAAGTGTGGGTTTTGAATAGTTTTTCTCACAATCCAGCAAGCTGTTCTGTCTGATTTTGTTCTTGGTTTTCCAGATCTTGCTTTAACTTCCACTGTTCCTGATTACTGCCATTTCTTAATTACATTCCGAACAGAGGATATTGACATCTGTAAACATTTTGCTATCTTCTTATAGCCTTCTCCAGCTTTGTGAGCGTAAACTATTTTCAGTTTTAGATTTCTAGACAACTGCTTAGAAGAACCCATGGTGCTGATTGTTGGAGCAAGGCCAGATGAGTCTGGGCATTTAAAACCTTTGAGATGTACATCACCTGGTCTTCCTAGATGATGATTAAGAACAATCCATGACACTGGCAGGTCTCAGCTTTGCAAAGGGGGCAGTGCATGCTATAAATTTTTGAGGGTGCCCAAACTTTTGCAGACACCATGTTTTTGTTTTCTGTTATTTTGAAAGTGTAAATGATGGAAATAAAATCTAACTTTTGTTGACATATTATAAGAATGTCTAATCTGATGCCTTTTGGAGATTCTTCCATCTTTCCTTGGCTTCTTTATACACATAAATACAAATTTTTACCTGGGGTGCCCACACTTTTGATCCCCACTGTATGTATATGTATATATATAATATATATATATATATATATATATATATATATATATATATATATACAGTACAGACCAAAAGTTTAGACACACCTTCTCATTCAAAGAGTTTTCTTTATTTTCATGATTATGAAAATTGTAGATTCACAATGAAGGCATCAAAACTATGAATTAACACATGTGGAATTATATACATAACAAAAAAGTGTGAAACCACAGAAATATGTCATATTCTAGGTGGAAAGTGTCCCCAAATGCAGTCACAAAAACCATCAAGAGCTACAAAGAAACTGGCTCACATGCGGACCGCCCCAGGAAAGGAAGACCAAGAGTCACCTCTGCTGCAGAGGATAAGTTCATCCAAGTCACCAGCCTCAGAAATCGCAGGTTAACAGCAGCTCAGATTAGAGACCAGGTCAATGCCACACAGAGTTCTAGCAGCAGACACATCTCTAGAACAACTGTTAAGAGGAGACTGTGTGAATCAGGCATTTATGTTAGAATATCTGCTAGGAAACCACTGCTAAGGACAGACAACAAGCAGAAGAGACTTGTTTGGGCTAAGGAACACAAGGAATGGACATTAGACCAGTGGAAATCTGTGCTTTGGTCTGATGAGTCCAAATTTGAGATCCAAATCTCAACCACCGTGTCTTTGTGTGATGCAGAAAAGGTGAACGGATGGACTCTACATGCCTGATTACCACCGTGAAGCATGGAGTAGGAGGTGTGATGGTGTGGGGGGGCTTTGCTTGTGACACTGTTGGGGATTTATTCAAAATTGAAGGCATACTGAACCAGCATGGCTACCACAGCATCTTGCAGCGGCATGCTATTCCATCCTGTTTGCGTTTAGTTGGACCATCATTTATTTTTCAACAGGACAATGACCCCAAACACACCTCCAGGCTGTGTAAGGGCTATTTGACCAAGAAGGAGATTGATGGGGTGCTGCGCCAGATGACCTGGCCTCCACAGTCACCAGACCTGAACCCAATCAAGGCAAAAGGGCCAACAAGTGCTAAGCATCTCTGGGAACTCCTTCAAGACTGTTGGAAGACCATTTCAGGTGACTACCTCTTGTAGCTCATCAAGAGAATGGCAAGAGTTTGCAAAGTAGTAATCAAAGCAAAAGGTGGCTACTTTGAAGAACCTAGAATATGACATATTTTCAGTTGTTTCACACTTTTTTGTTATGTCTATAATTCCACATGTGTTAATTTACAGTTTTGATGCCTTCAGTGTGAATCTACAATTTTCATAGTCATGAAAATAAAGAAAACTCTTTGAATGAGAAGGTGTGTCCAAACTTTTGGTCTGTACTGTATATATATAACATCAGTGCTAAATGAACTGCATTGATAATCCTATAGCAATGGGAACTGAGAAGAGATGGAATAAGCAAGTGTAAAGGTCGGAGTGAATTTGACAGAATGTGATAACTAGACACCTGGGTCTGAACATCTTTGAATTGCAGGTCTTGTGTGGTGTCCCCAGTATTTAATAGTTAGCACTAGAGATGAGCGAACTTACAGTAAATTCGATTCGTCACAAACTTCTCGGCTCGGCAGTTGATGACTTATCCTGTGTAAATTAGTTCAGCCTTCAGGTGCTCCGGTGGGCTGGAAAAAGTGGGTACATTCCTAGGAAAGAGTCTCCTAGGACTGTATCCACCTTTTCCAGCCCACCGGAGCACCTGAAAGCTGAACTAATTTATGCAAGAAAAGCCATCAACTGCCGAGCCGAGAAGTTCGTGACGAATCCGATTTACTGTAAGTTCGCTCATCTCTAGTTAGCACCTAATGGACCAAGGAGGGGCAACTAGTGAATCAAGGACAGAGTCATTGGCATCCAAGGTGTATTGATGTGTGTGGGGAGTAAAGGGTAACCCATCTGGTCTAGTTTTATGAAAAAGGTAATAAAACCCAAATTACTAAAAAAAAAATACTTCCAGCTAATATTGAAACGCATTATTGCACACTGTGTATGGCAGGTTACTGTGTATGAAGCTACCAAAAAAGCCTACAATGAGCATATGAGCATTATAACAGAATCAATAGAAGAAGACAGCCTGATGTGATGGATCATATTTTCTTTTACATTATGTGGATTGTTGAATTTATGTGCATTGTAACACTTTGGGCAATGTTCTGGTTGGAAACTTTGGGTTAAGGTCGTTGCATGGATTTTACTTTGACATGTACCTCCTATTTAAGGACTGTTGCAGACCAAGGACATCCTTTTGAGAACATGGAATGCCCTAATGGCAGTGTTTTTTTTATAGCAAAATAACGTACACTGCCACACTGCAAAAATTGTTCAAGAATGGTTTGTGGAACAAAATAAATAGAATGAGATGTATCAGAACCTGTGTAGAGAAAGAGTGGTTCAGTTGTAGTATAGCAACCAATCATATTGCTTCTTTAATTTTTTTAAATATCTCTGAAAAATAAAAGAAGCAATCTGGTTGCTATGGGCAACTAAATCACAATTTCTTCAGGGTTTTTTGATTATAAATGTGGATTTCAATACAACTGAAAATCTATAGGATGTGCTATAAAAACAAGTCTCAATTGTAAGCAAAAGGTCTTGATGGTAAGGTATTGGTCTTTTTGCTGATGGCACAAAGATTTGTAACAGGGTTGATGTTCCTGGAGGGATCCGCCAAATGGAAAAGGATTTGGGTAAACTAGAGGAATAGTCAGAACCCTGGCAACTGATATTTAGTGTGGAAAAGTGCAAGATAATGCACCTGGGATGCAAAAACCCTCATGCAGAATATAGAATATAGTCCTAACCTCAGTGTGTGAGAAAAGGGATATTTACGGGTCATTATTTCAGAAGACTTAAAGGTAGGCAGACAATATCATAGATGCTAACAGAATGCTTGGGTGTATAGGGAGAGCTATTATCAGAATAGAGGGAAGTGATCATGGGTGTATAGGAAGAGGTATTAGCGGTAGAGATGAAAGTGCTCATGGGTGTATAGGGAGAGATATTAGGAGGAGAGGGAAGTGCTCATGGGTGTATAGGGAGAGGTATTAGTAGTAGAGGAAAGTGCTCATCGGTGTATAAGGAGAGGCATTAGAAGTAGAAAGGGAAGTGCTCATGCCGCTGTACAGAGCACTGTTGAGACCTCACTTGGAGTATTGTGTGCAGTACTGGAGGTCGTATCTCCAGAAGGATATAGATATTTTGGAGAGATTTTAGAGAAGATACTAAATAGTACATGGATTGCAGGGTAAAACTTACCAGGAAAGGTTAAAGGACCTTAACATGTGTAGAAGAAAGGCAAGACCGAGCGGATATGATAGAAACTTTTATATACATTAAGGGAAACAAAACGATAATGGAGGAGAGCATATTTAAAAGAAGAAAAACCACCACAAGAGGACATAATGTTATATTAGAGGGGCAAAGGTTTATGCAGTAATATGAGGAAATATTACTTTGCTGAGAGAGTAGTGGATGCATGTAGAGCTGAGCAAATTGAATCTAACGAAGTCAAATTTGTTCTGAATTTCATGAAAAATTCGATTCGGATCGAATCCGAAATTCGACTCGATTCGAAATAATGAATTTCTTCATTAGCAACACCCGCTGCGATCGTCCTGTATAATGTATAGATGTGAGCAGCTTTCTCCAGCGCTTGCATCTCTACAATAGATAGCATGATTGCAGCGGATGTCAGGCACTTAACTGCAGGCACTACTGCTCCCAACATGGAACACACTCTGCTCCATGCTGGGAGCTGTAGTACCTGCATTAATAGACAGATCGCAGCGGGTGTCATTTCTGACACCTGTTGCAATTTGTCTATTAATGCAGGTACTACAGCTTCCAGAATGGAGCAGAGTGTGGTCCATGTTGGGAGCAGTAGTACCTGCAGGTAAGGAAGGATCACAGTGGGTGTCACTCCTGACACCTGCTGTGATCGTGCTGTACAATGTATAGATGCGGACGGCTGGCTGCTCTTCTCTGGTCCCACTGTACTATGAGTATATGCCGTATATATACCTATTATTCATATTTCCCACAGAGAGCTGTGATTGGCTGGAATCATCTGGCCAATCACAGCTCTCTGCAGGAAATATGAATAAGTGATGTGAATTCTATTCACATCACTGGCTGGCTGGATTATAGTGCAGAGATGCTAGGAGAAAGCCGCTCCATCTCTGCAATGGATAGGATGATTGCATCGGGTGTCAGTAGTGACACCTGGGGCAATCAGTCTATTAGTACAGGTACTACAGCTCCAATCATGGAACAGTCTGTTCCATGCTGGGAGTAGTAGTACTACCTAAAAATTTAAAAAATAGAGAAAAAAGTGAAACACACACACTTTATTAAACACAATATTGACATACATTACTAATTAAAAAAAAATTATTAAAAATATATTATATGTACATTTAAATGGCCCCTTTCTAAATTTTTATTATTGTTGGCTACATTTTTAAGTCCCTGCTGTTACGCCTAGCGCTCCGGGTCCCCGCTCCTCCCCGGAGCGCTCACGGCGTCTTTCTCCCTGCAGCTCCCCGGTCAGTCCCGCTGACCGGGAGCGCTGCACTGTCATGGCCGTTGGGGATGCGATTCGCACAGCGGGACGCGCCCGCTCGCGAATCGCATCCCAGGTCACTTACCCGTTCCCGTCCCCTGCTGTCATGTGCTGGCGCGCGCGGCTCCGCTCTCTAGGACGCGCGCGCGCCAGCTCCCTGAGACTTAAAGGGCCAGTGCACCAATGATTGGTGCCTGGCCCAATCAGCTTAATTGGCTTCCACCTGGTCCCTGACTATATCTAACCTCCTCCCATGCACTCCCTTGCCGGATCTTGTTGCCCTTGTGCCTAGTGAAAGCGTTTTGTGTGTCTAAAGCCTGTGTACCAGAACTTCTGCTATCCACCCTGACTACGAACCTTGCCGCCTGCCCCCGACCTTCTGCTACGTCCGACCTTGCTTCTGTCTACTCCCTTGTACCTCGCCTATCATCAGCAGTCAGAGAGGTGAGCCGTTGCTAGTGGATACGACCTGGTCACTACCGCCGCAGCAAGACCATCCCGCTTTGCGGCGGGCTCTGGTGAAAACCAGTAGTGACTTAGAACCGGTCCACTAGCGCGGTCCTCGCCAATCCCTCTCTGGCACAGAGGATCCACTACCTGCCAGCCGGCATCGTGACAGTAGATCCGGCCATGGATCCCGCTGAGGTCCCTCTGCCTTATATCTCTGATATCACCACGGTGGTCGCCCAGCAATCCCGACAGATCGCCCATCTAACCCACCAGCTGTCGGAAATGTCCACCATTGTGCACCAACTTCAGTCGCAACTTCAGCAGCAATCATCTCCTCCGCCAGCTCCTGCACCCCTTCCGCAGCGAGTGGCCACTCCTAGCCTCCGCCTGTCCTTGCCGGACAAATTTAATGGGGACTCTAAGTTTTGCCGTGGCTTCCTTTCGCAATGTTCCCTGCACATGGAGATGATGTCGGACCAGTTTCCTACTGAAAGGTCTAAGGTGGCTTTCGTAGTCAGCCTTCTGTCTGGAAAAGCCCTGTCATGGGCCACACCGCTCTGGGACCGCAATGACCCCGTCACTGCCTCTGTACACTCCTTCTTCTCGGAAATTCGAAGTGTCTTTGAGGAACCTGCCCGAGCCTCTTCTGCTGAAACTGCCCTGCTGAACCTGGTCCAGGGTAATTCTTCCGTTGGCGAGTACGCCATACAATTCCGTACTCTTGCTTCTGAACTTTCCTGGAATAATGAGGCCCTCTGCGCGACCTTTAAAAAAGGCCTATCCAGCAACATTAAGGATGTTCTGGCCGCACGAGAAACTCCTGCTAACCTGCATGAACTCATTCATCTAGCCACTCGCATTGACATGCGTTTTTCTGAGAGACATCAAGAGCTCCGCCAGGAAAAAGACTTAGATCTCTGGACACCTCTCCCACAGTCTCCACTGCAATCTGCGCCTAGGCCTCCCGCCGAGGAAGCCATGCAAGTGGATCGGTCTCGCCTGACCCTGGAAGAGAGGAATCGCCGTAAGGAAGAGAATCTTTGTCTGTACTGTGCCAGTACCGAACATTTTTTGGTGGATTGCCCTATCCGTCCTCCACGTCTGGGAAACGCACGCTCGCACCCAGCTCTCGTGGGTGTGGCGTCTCTTGATGCTAAGTCGGCTTCTCCACGTCTCACGGTGCCTGTACGGATTTCTACTTCAGCCAGCTCTTCCCTCTCAGCCGTGGCCTGCCTGGACTCTGGTGCTTCTGGGAATTTTATTCGGGAGTCCTTGGTGAATAAATTCCGCATTCCGGTGACCCGTCTTGTCAAGCCACTCCACATTTCCGCGGTCAACGGAGCCAGGTTGGATTGCACCGTGCGTTACCGCACGGAGCCCCTCCTAATGTGCATCGGACCTCATCACGAGAAAATTGAATTTTTGGTCCTTCCCAATTGCACTTCCGAAATTCTCCTTGGACTACCCTGGCTTCTACACCATTCCCCAACCCTGGACTGGTCCACTGGGGAGATCAAGAGTTGGGGTCCCTCTTGTTCCAAGGACTGCCTTAAACCAGTTCCCAGTACTCCCTGCCGTGACCCTGTGGTTCCTCCTGTATCCGGTCCCCCTAAGGTCGTTAGGGACTCTGCCTGCCACAGAAAATGCCTCTCCCCCCCTCCCAGTCCCTTCAGGCAAGCCTCTGTGTCCCCTCATGGCTCCCGTCCTTGTGTCTCCCTGCCCCGTGCCAAGCTTCACCCTCTGCCCTCCCTCCCCATTCCTACTCCTGCTGTACTGCCTGTCATTGAGGAAACCATCCATTCCTTCCCGGTGTCCTCATCCCAGGGGAGGCAGTCACCGGACAAAAAAAAGGGGAGACCTAAGGGGGGGGTACTGTTACGCCTAGCGCTCCGGGTCCCCGCTCCTCCCCGGAGCGCTCACGGCGTCTTTCTCCCTGCAGCTCCCCGGTCAGTCCCGCTGACCGGGAGCGCTGCACTGTCATGGCCGTTGGGGATGCGATTCGCACAGCGGGACGCGCCCGCTCGCGAATCGCATCCCAGGTCACTTACCCGTTCCCGTCCCCTGCTGTCATGTGCTGGCGCGCGCGGCTCCGCTCTCTAGGGCGCGCGCGCGCCAGCTCCCTGAGACTTAAAGGGCCAGTGCACCAATGATTGGTGCCTGGCCCAATCAGCTTAATTGGCTTCCACCTGGTCCCTGACTATATCTAACCTCCTCCCATGCACTCCCTTGCCGGATCTTGTTGCCCTTGTGCCTAGTGAAAGCGTTTTGTGTGTCTAAAGCCTGTGTACCAGAACTTCTGCTATCCACCCTGACTACGAACCTTGCCGCCTGCCCCCGACCTTCTGCTACGTCCGACCTTGCTTCTGTCTACTCCCTTGTACCTCGCCTATCATCAGCAGTCAGAGAGGTGAGCCGTTGCTAGTGGATACGACCTGGTCACTACCGCCGCAGCAAGACCATCCCGCTTTGCGGCGGGCTCTGGTGAAAACCAGTAGTGACTTAGAACCGGTCCACTAGCGCGGTCCTCGCCAATCCCTCTCTGGCACAGAGGATCCACTACCTGCCAGCCGGCATCGTGACACCTGCCCTCCCACATAAATTGATCCCTGTTTAAAAATTAACATTAACATGTTTTTTTTTAGTCTTTCAATTTTCGGGAGCGTGCAGGGATCAGAAAATTCAGCGCTCAATATTAAATATGAATGAGGAGTGCATTTCATAATTTTTTTTCTAGGTTTTGTTCTAAATCATATATTTTTTTCACTTTACTTTTTTAGCCACATTTATTTTATTTTATTTTGTCGGGCATTTAGATGTGCTGCCATGAATAGTTTCAGGAGTCAGAGATGAGCCGAGGACAGGGACATCAGTAATATGTATAATACAGTAGGCAAAAAATGGCTGAGTTTCCCTAATACACCAAAAATCCATAAATTTACATATCAGGAATCAAAGATACTTCAAATTGTAATTTGCGGAGGTAGATGGCTGGGACAATAATGTGAGTATGTATTTAATGTAATTGTGAAGGAAGATATTGGTGTAATTATACAGCATGAGCTGGTTTTAAATGACAAATTACTGCAAAACTCTTCTTGTAATTCTAATGTCTCTGCATATGCAGGAAGACATGGATGGGAGCAATAATTTCAGCAGGATGTAAAGAACTTTTTTGTTGCTGTAAACTGTAGAAGGGAATATGTAACCATGGATGTGGGATGTGGGATTACCTTTTTAAATATGTGAAAAATATTTTATTTTTTATGAAGGGGATGATGGGAGTTGTAATTCTTGAATTCCAGTTGTCCCCGCTTGCAATCACAGTGGTTACAGCTGGGACCAGCAGGGGGTCACAGGGACTGTATGAATGGAAGAAAGTTTTGAAATATTCAGTAGCTGCTCTAATTGGAGCAAATTAAGGTTAATTGAATAATGAGACCACAGCCAATTAAGGTCAATTAGGTAATAGAACATCAAAGGAATGTAGGTCAAGTGGCTTGAATACCTAAATTGGCTGTGGTTTCATTATTTAATTAAGGTTTTTCCCTCCTATTTCCTGTTCTTCATTCATCTGTCGGCTGTGTGAGCAAAATTATATATATATATAAGCACAACAATGGATCACCGCTTGCCACACCCGCAACTGCTCCTTAGTCCGTGCTGCGGACACACCGGTATCGCCTCCGGCTCTCACAAATTCCAGCAAAGAAGATAGTCCGGCACAGAACTGTTATTTGCAGTTAAGAACTCTGAACTTTATTTCAGTATAACGCAGTGCACAGGATAACCTGTTATTTGCAGTTAAGAACTCTGAAATTTATTTCAGTATAACGCAGTACACAGGATAACCTAAGAGTTCTTAACTGCAAATAACAGTTCTGTGCCGGACTATCTTCTTTGCTGGAATATATATATATATATATATATATATATATATATATATATATATATATGATCTAATGTGAAAGTTTACATCTACATTTACATGAGCAAAAAAAAAATTCAAAATATATATATATATATATATACAGATATACGATCTATCTATCTAGTAACAGGAGAATACAGAAGCACACTGCTAGCACAAAGATACAGATGAAACATGAGTATATAGATAAAACATGAGTATATAGATAGAACATGAAAAGCTATACAGCTGTAATGCAATAAATGAAGATATGAAACTATGAAATTATGAGGTACTTACCGTATATACTCGAGTATAGGCCGAGTTTTTCAGCACGATTTTTCGTGCTGAAAACACCCCCCTCGGCTTATACTCGAGTGAACTCCCCCACCCGCAGTGGTCTTCAACCTGCGGACCTCCAGAGGTTTCAAAACTACAACTCCCAGCAAGCCCGGGCAGCCATCGGCTGTCCGGGCTCGCTGGGAATTGTAGTTTTGAAACCTCCGGAGGTCCGCAGGTTGAAGACCACTGCGGCCTTCAACATCATCCAGCCCCCTCTCACCCCCTTTAGTTCTGAGTACTCACCTCCGCTCGGCGCTGGTCCGGTCCTGCAGGACTGTCCGGTGAGGAGGTGGTCCGGTGGGATAGTGTTCCGGGCTGCTATCTTCACCGGGGAGGCCTCTTCTAAGCGCTTCGGGCCCGGCCTCAGAATAGTCACGTTGCCGTGACAACGACGCAGAGGTGCGTCATTTGCGTCATTGTCAAGGCAACGCATCTATTCCGGGCCGGAAGCGCGGAGAAGAGGCGCCCCCGGTGAAGATAGCAGCCCGGACCACCTCCTCACCGGACCACCTCCTCACCGGACAGCCCTGCAGGACCGGACCAGCGCCGAGCGGAGGTGAGTACTCAGAACTAAAGGGGGTGAGAGGGGGCTGGATGATGTTGAAGGCCGCAGTGGTCTTCAACCTGCGGACCTCCGGAGGTTTCAAAACTACAACTCCCAGCAAGCCCGGACAGCCGATGGCTGCCCGGGCTTGCTGGGAGTTGTAGTTTTGAAACCTCTGGAGGTCCGCAGGTTGAAGACCACTGAGGGCGAATGATGAGAAGAGGATGATGAAGGGGGGGTGTGGGGATGATGAAGGGGGTGGGGATGATGAAGGGGGGGTGTGGGATGATAAGGGGATGATGAAGGGGGGATGTGTGGGATGATGACAAGGGGATGATGAAGGGGGGATGTGTGGGATGATAAGGGGATGATGAAGGGGGGATGTGTGGGATGATAAGAGGATGATGAAGGGGGGATGTGTGGGATGATGACAAGGGGATGATGATGAGGATGTTAATGACGGGTCTGGATGATGACAGGGGGGGATGAGGTATTTCCCACCCTAGGCTTATACTCGAGTCAATAACTTTTCCTGGGATTTTGGGTTGAAATTAGGGGTCTCGGCTTATACTCGGGTCGGCTTATACTCGAGTATATACGGTAGCTTGCAAATTTGGCGCCAAATAGTGTGGACCGTCCGGCCACGGTAAGGTAACCTCAATCTGGGACCCTACACTGTGAATATGCCTCTGTGTGAACAGTACAGCAGGCATGTAAGGTCTGAAACATCCAAGGCACCTAATATACACCTAATCTATACATATTTATACACATGTTTATTCCCTTTGTGTGTATTGGAACTAAACCAAAAAAGGGAGGAAAAAAAAGCTAATTTGACATAATGTCACACCAAACTCCAAAAATGTGCTGGACAAAATTATTGGCACCCTTTCAAAACTTTGGAAAAATAAGATTGTTTAAAGCATTTGATGTTCCTTTAAACTCATCTGGAGCAAGTAACAGGTGTGGGCAATATAAAAATCACACCTGAAAGCAGATAAAAAGGAGAGAAGTTCCCTTAGTCTTTGCATTGTGTGTCTGTGTGTGCCACACTAAGCATTGACAACAGAAAGAGGAGGAGAGAACTGTCTGAGGACCAAAATAGTGGAAAAAAATGAACAATCTCAAGGTTACATCTCCCTCTTACATCTCTTGGACCCCACTGCTTACACAGAGACATAAAAAAGCAAGACTACATTTTGCCAAAATGAACTTGAGTAAGCCAAAATCCTTCTGGGAAAACTTCTTGTGGGCAGATGAGACCAAGATAGAGCTTTTTGGTAAAGCACATCATTCTACTGTTTTATCGAAAATGGAATGAGGCCTACAAAGAAAAGAACACAATACCTACAGTGAAATATGGAGAAGGTTCAATTATGTTTTTGGGTTGTTTTGCTGCCTCTGGCACTGGGTGCCTTGAATGTGTGCAAGGCATCGTGAAATCTGAGGATTACCAAAGGATTTTGGGTCACACTGTACAACCCAGTGTCAGAAAGCTGGGTTTGCGTCTGAGATCTTGGGTCTTCAAGCAGGACAATGACCCCTAACATACTTTAAAAAGCACCCAGAAATGGATGGCAACAAAGCGCTGGAGAGTTCTGAAGTGGCCATCAATTAGTCCATATCTAAATCCCATTGAACACCTGTGGAGAGATCTTAAAATTGCTTATGGGAAAGCGGCCCTTCCAATATGAGAGACCTGTAGCAGTTTGCAAAGGAAGAGTGGTCCAACATTCCGGCTGAGAGGTGTAAGAAGCTTATTGATGGTTATAGGAAGCGACTGATTTCAGTTATTTTTTCCAAAGCGTGTGCAACCAAATATTAAGTTAAGGGTGCCAATAATTTTTTCCAGCCCATTTTTGGAGTTTGGTGTGACATTATGTCGAATTTGCCTTTTTTCCTCCCTTTTTTTGTTTAGTTCCAATACACACAGAGGGAATAAATCATGTGTATAGCAAAATATGTGTTACTGCAATCCTTTTCTGTGAGAAATACTTCATTTTCTTAAAAAAATTCAGGGGTGCCAACATTTACGGCCATGACTGTCTATACACACACACACACACACACACATTCCCATCCCCAGAGACCCCATTGACTTTTTTGGGGTCTGTTGGGCTTCCATTAGGTGTCCTTCATTTTGCAGCATTTGAAAAGGACAAAAAAGGTAGAGCATTTAGTGTTTTGGGCCCATTATTTAAACATTTAAAAGGTCACAAATGGAGCTTCTGACCTGGATGTTAACAGAGCCTAATATTGTTTGAAATTACAAAATTAACTTTGTCACAGTCTCATATTTGGTTATTCCTCTATTTGAACTCCATATTTATTGTTACCGGTTCAGTGAATGTACAGTAAGGTGCATTTTCACTATTGCCAAGTACCTGTGCATTTGTGCCATGCTTAATACTGTATGTGGAGTCATGGGCTATACTGTGTATAGAGGCTATACTACTAGCCTCACAGATGAACATGAGGTGACTTCATCACACCTGCCCGGCAGCTAGAACAAGCAAGATGTAGTGCTGCTGTGAACAAGCTGGTGGGTGCTACATTTATATGATATTTTATGGGCTGCATGGTAGCTCAGTGACCAGCATTGTTGCCTTGTAGCATTGGGGTCTTGCATGGGTTTCCTAAAGATACACTGGTTTTGCCCTGCATTACAAAGTGAATACTGGTTATTGGCTTCCTAAAAAACATGTGCTGAAGGTGTGCATATTTTATAATAGAAACCTAAATAATTTCTAAAAGGATCTTAACATGGATCATGCATTTAATACACAAATAACAGACAGGAAGGCACTGGTGTAAAATTGAGAGGTGACTTGGGAGCAAATGACCAGGGTCTATTGCCTATGGGGTGCGTCACACATACCCTATTAGGTGTTACTGAGGATATGTCCTGTCTGTGCAATGATGAAATATGTAACATGTAAAAGTGGGAATCGTTAATTTCTAATGATAATTTGTTTTCCCTTCGTCCTAATAGTAGCACAGATGGGGTATTCCACCCCCCGCGAACTGGTAGGACAGATGGAAGTTTTATTGAACCTAATTAAACAATCAGTAAAGACACACCCACAACCCCCTGTATAAGTAAGAGGGTCATCCTCTGCTCCATTGTGTAGTAACAAGAAGAACTAAAGGCAAATAATAGAAGAAAATAACTTAACTAGGGAGGGAAAGTTGTGCTACTGTTAGGACTAAGGGAAAACAAATTATCGTTAGAAATTAACGATTCCCTTACGTCCTAACCAGTAGCACAGATGGGGAAATGGCAAGCAGAAACCCTATGAGGGAGGGCTCTCATGCCTGACGGCAGATAATACTGTCCGTCCAAATGAGGAAAAATCGGCCAATCTACTGTCAAGTCTGTAGTGGGTGATAAATGTGGAGAGTGAACTCCAGGAAGCAGCTTTGCATATATGTTCCAAGGGAACAAGACTCCTTTCCGCAAAGGAGGTAGATACAGACCTGGTGGAATGAGCTTTTACAAACTCAGGAGGCTCCTTACCTTGGGATACCATGGCAATACGAATGGCATCTTTTACCCATCTACTGATGGAGGGCTTTGAAGCTTTAAGACCTCTCTTGGGTCCTGAAAAGAGAATTAGCAGATTTTCATCCTTCCGAAACTCCAAAGATCTTCTTATATAGATCTGGAGACATCTCGAGATATCTAGGCAATGAAGAGCCCTATCTTCATTGGAGGATGGAGGAGGAGAAAATACTGGCAGGGATATAACTTGATTTATATTTTGGAATGATGGAACTTTAGGTATAAAGGATGGCATGAATCTGAGTAACACTCGATCCGGCAAAAATTTTGTATATGGTTCAAGTGCCGAGAGCGCTTGAAGTTCCCCAATCCTTTTGGCTGAAGTGATTGCCAGTAAAAAAGTTATTTTAATGGTAACAAACTTCATGTCCACCTCCTCCAAGGGCTCAAAGGGGGGAGATGCTAACCCCTTGAGCACCATCGATAAGTCCCATGCTGGGACAGGTTGTATAATTGTAGGTTTTAACCTTGAGGATCCCCTCAAGAATATTTTGACTAGTGGGTCTTGAGACAATGGTTTATTGAGAAAGGCAGAGATGGCTGATACCTGAACTCTGAGTGTGGAAGGAGATAGATTCTTGTCTAATCCCTCCTGGAGAAAGTTGAGGATTGTGGCAACAGCTGGATTCTGTCCAGGTAGTTGTTTCTTGGAGCACCAAGACTGAAAAGTTGTCCAAATTCTTTTATAGGCTCTGTTAGTGGACTCCGCTCTGGAATGCGAGAGGGTATTCAAGACCGCACTAGAAAGCCCTTCTAGATGTGGAAGGGACTGGTCAACCTCCAGGCTGTC
Organism: Hyla sarda; assembly: GCF_029499605.1. NCBI lineage: Eukaryota > Metazoa > Chordata > Amphibia > Anura > Hylidae > Hyla > Hyla sarda. Next base: position 80,982,939 of record NC_079194.1, on the reverse strand, counting down.
AGGTTGAACATTTGAAGATTTGAGCAGCTGTGAGTGTCCCCCGACACTAGTGCTTGCTCTGGGGGAAGCCTCCAGAAATGTCCCCGACTCATTTGCAAGAGTTGGGTAAACCAAGCTCTCTTGGGCCAAAATGGAATTATGGCTATGACAGAGGCTTGGTCCTGCCTGATTTTCATCAATACCCTTGGGATCAAGGAAATTGGAGGGAAGATGTAGGCCAGCCTGAACCTCCATGGGATTGAGAGAGCATCGATTGCTACTGGGTTGTCTTCCCTGTACAGGGAACAAAATCTCACCACTTTGGTGTTGAACCTTGTTGCCATAAGATCTATTTCTGGCATACCCCACCTGAGTGTTATTTGTTTGAACATCTCTGGATGGAGAGACCATTCTCCAGTTGAAAGTCCTCTGCTCAGGCGGTCGGCGATCACATTGAGAGATCCCCGAATGTGAACTGCCGACAGGTGGGTTAGGTTCCTCTCTGCCCAATCCAAGATCAGACCCACCTCTCTGAGGAGGCTTTGTGATCGAGTGCCTCCCTGCTTGTTGATGTACAATACAGCCGTCATGCTGTCGGATTGGATCTTTACTGCTTTCCCTTGAAGAAGAGAAGCAAAGTGGAGGAGTGCTAATCTGATGGCTCGAATCTCGAGGAGATTGGAGGTTAACCCTCTCTCCTGAGGAGACCAAGATCCCCGCACTAACAGATCCAAGAGATGCGCTCCCCAACCTACAAGGGACGCGTCGGTAGTAAGTATGATCCAAGGGGGTTGGATCATTGACTTGCCGTTCTCGAGGTGAGACCACCATCTGAGAGAGGACCGGACTCGATAAGACAGGGAGTGGCACTTGTTTAGGCCCGAGGGCCTGAGATTCCAAGTGGCGAGCACCTCTGATTGAAGAGGGCGTAGATGCCAAAGAGCCCAAGGAACCGCATCCACGGTAGCAGACATAAGTCCCAACATCCGCATGAGAGTGCGAATGGAAACTCTCCGGGGTACAGAGAGAAAAAGGGCCGATTCCTGAACCCGAGATTTCCTCTCGGGAGAGAGGTAAAGTGTCATGGAGATTGAGTCGACTATGAAGCCGAGGAACCTCACTGAGATCGTTGGGAGGAAATTGGATTTGGCCCAATTGACTATCCACCCTAACTGGTGAAGGAAGGATACTGCTAGTTGCAGATGTTGGGACAGGATCGCAGAAGAAGGAGCTCTGAGGAGCCAATCGTCTAGGTAGGGAACGATGCTGAGCCCCTGGAACCTTAGAGCAGCAACTACCGCTACCACCACTTTGGTAAATGTGTGTGGGGCCGAAGAAATTCCAAACGGGAGGGCTACAAACTGGAGGTGTGTTACGCCTAGCGCTCCGGGCCCCCGCTCCTCCCCGGAGCGCTCACGGCGTCTTTCTCCCTGCAGCTCCCCGGTCAGTCCCGCTGACCGGGAGCGCTGCTCTGTCATGGCCGTTGGGGATGCGATTCGCACAGCGGGACGCGCCCGCTCGCGAATCGCATCCCAGGTCACTTACCCGTTCCCGTCCCCTGCTGTCATGTGCTGGCGCGCGCGGCTCCGCTCTCTAGGGCGCGCGCGCGCCAGCTCCCTGAGACTTAAAGGGCCAGTGCACCAATGATTGGTGCCTGGCCCAATTAGCTTAATTGGCTCCCACCTGCTCCCTGGCTATATCTGGTCTCCTCCCTTGCACTCCCTTGCCGGATCTTGTTGCCCTTGTGCCTAGTGAAAGCGTTTTGTGTGTTTAAAGCCTGTGTACCAGAACTTCTGCTATCTCCCCTGACTACGAACCTTGCCGCCTGCCCCCGACCTTCTGCTACGTCCGACTTTGCTTCTGCCTACTCCCTTGTACCTCGCCTATCTTCAGCAGCCAGAGAGGTGAGCCGTTGCTAGTGGATACGACCTGGTCACTACCGCCGCAGCAAGACCATCCCGCTTTGCGGCGGGCTCTGGTGAAAACCAGTAGTGACTTAGAACCGGTCCACTAGCACGGTCCACGCAATCCCTCTCTGGCACAGAGGATCCACCTCCTGCCAGCCGGCATCGTGACAGTAGATCCGGCCATGGATCCCGCTGAAGTTCCTCTGCCAGCTGTCGCTGACCTCCCTACGCTGGTCGCCCAGCAAGCTCGTCAGATCGCCCAACAAGATCACCAGCTGTCGTACTTGACCACCATGACACAGCAACTCCAGTCACAACTACAGCAAGTACAGTCACAGCTACAGCAGCAACAACCATCTCCTCCGCCAGCTCCTGCACCCCTTCCGCAGCGAGTGGCCACTCCTAGCCTCCGCCTGTCCTTGCCGGACAAATTTAATGGGGACTCTAAGTTTTGCCGTGGCTTTCTTTCGCAATGTTCCCTGCACTTGGAGATGATGTCGGACCAGTTTCCTACTGAAAGGTCTAAGGTGGCTTTCGTAGTCAGCCTTCTGTCTGGAAAAGCTCTGTCATGGGCCACACCGCTCTGGGACCGCAATGACCCCGTCACTGCCTCTGTATACTCCTTCTTCTCGGAAATTCGAAGTGTCTTTGAGGAACCTGCCCGAGCCTCTTCTGCTGAGACTGCCCTGCTGAACCTGGTCCAGGGTAATTCCTCCGTTGGCGAGTACGCCATACAATTCCGTACTCTTGCTTCTGAACTATCCTGGAATAATGAGGCTCTCTGCGCGACCTTTAAAAAAGGCCTATCCAGCAACATTAAAGATGTTCTGGCCGCACGAGAGACTCCTGCTAACCTGCATGAACTCATTCATCTAGCCACTCGCATTGACATGCGTTTTTCTGAGAGGCATCAAGAGCTCCGCCAGGAAAAAGACTTAGATCTCTGGACACCTCTCCCACAGTCTCCACTGCAATCTGCGCCTAGGCCTCCCGCCGAGGAGGCCATGCAAGTGGATCGGTCTCGCCTGACCCTGGAAGAGAGGAATCGCCGTAAGGAAGAGAATCTTTGTCTGTACTGTGCCAGTACTGAACATTTTTTGGTGGATTGCCCAATCCGTCCTCCACGTCTGGGAAACGCACGCTCGCACCCAGCTCTCGTGGGTGTGGCGTCTCTTGATGCTAAGTCGGCTTCTCCACGTCTCACGGTGCCTGTTCGGATTTCTACTTCAGCCAGCTCTCCCCTCTCAGCCGTGGCCTGCCTGGACTCTGGAGCTTCTGGGAATTTTATTCGGGAGTCCTTAGTGAATAAATTCCGCATTCCGGTGACCCGTCTTGTCAAGCCACTCCACATTTCCGCGGTCAACGGAGCCAGGTTGGATTGCACCGTGCGTTACCGCACGGAGCCCCTCCTAATGTGCATCGGACCTCATCACGAAGAAATTGTATTTTTTGTCCTTCCTAATTGCACTTCTGAAGTTCTCCTTGGACTACCCTGGCTTCAACACCATTCCCCAACCCTGGATTGGTCCACTGGGGAGATCAAGAGTTGGGGTCCCTCTTGTTCCAAGGACTGCCTTCAACCGGTTCCCAGTACTCCCTGCCGTGACCCTGTGGTTCCTCCTGTATCCGGTCCCCCTAAGGTCATTAAGGACTCTGCCTGCCACAGGAAATGCCTCTCCCCCCCTCCCAGTCCCATCAGGCAAGCCTCTGTGTCCCCTCATGGCCCTCGTCCTGGTGTCACACTGCCCCGTGCCAGGTCTCGCCCTCTGCCCTCTCTCCCCATTCCTACTCCTGCTGTTCTGCCTGCCGTTGAGGAATCCCTCCATCCTTTCCCGGTGTCCTCATCCCAGGGGAGGCAGTTACCGGACAAAGAGAAGGGGAGACCTAAGGGGGGGGGTACTGTTACGCCTAGCGCTCCGGGCCCCCGCTCCTCCCCGGAGCGCTCACGGCGTCTTTCTCCCTGCAGCTCCCCGGTCAGTCCCGCTGACCGGGAGCGCTGCTCTGTCATGGCCGTTGGGGATGCGATTCGCACAGCGGGACGCGCCCGCTCGCGAATCGCATCCCAGGTCACTTACCCGTTCCCGTCCCCTGCTGTCATGTGCTGGCGCGCGCGGCTCCGCTCTCTAGGGCGCGCGCGCGCCAGCTCCCTGAGACTTAAAGGGCCAGTGCACCAATGATTGGTGCCTGGCCCAATTAGCTTAATTGGCTCCCACCTGCTCCCTGGCTATATCTGGTCTCCTCCCTTGCACTCCCTTGCCGGATCTTGTTGCCCTTGTGCCTAGTGAAAGCGTTTTGTGTGTTTAAAGCCTGTGTACCAGAACTTCTGCTATCTCCCCTGACTACGAACCTTGCCGCCTGCCCCCGACCTTCTGCTACGTCCGACTTTGCTTCTGCCTACTCCCTTGTACCTCGCCTATCTTCAGCAGCCAGAGAGGTGAGCCGTTGCTAGTGGATACGACCTGGTCACTACCGCCGCAGCAAGACCATCCCGCTTTGCGGCGGGCTCTGGTGAAAACCAGTAGTGACTTAGAACCGGTCCACTAGCACGGTCCACGCAATCCCTCTCTGGCACAGAGGATCCACCTCCTGCCAGCCGGCATCGTGACAAGGTGTTTTAGAACTCCCCCTACCCGAACTGCGATCCTTAGATACTTTCTGGATACCGGATGAATAGGAATATGAAGGTGAGCATCCTTTAGATCCAGAGTAGCCAGGTAATCCCCTGGCGAGATGAGGTTGACCACAGATTGAATAGTTTCCATACGAAAGCGTTTGTGCTTCACATACTGTCACAATGCCGGCTGGCAGGAGGTGGATCCTCTGTGCCAGAGAGGGATTGGCGTGGACCGTGCTAGTGGACCGGTTCTAAGTCACTACTGGTTTTCACCAGAGCCCGCCGCAAAGCGGGATGGTCTTGCTGCGGCGGTAGTGACCAGGTCGTATCCACTAGCAACGGCTCAACCTCTCTGGCTGCTGAAGATAGGCGCGGTACAAGGGAGTAGACAGAAGCAAGGTCGGACGTAGCAGAAGGTCGGGGGCAGGCGGCAAGGTTCGTAGTCAGGGTGGATAGCAGAAGTTCTGGTACACAGGCTTTGGACACACAAAACGCTTTCACTGGCACAAGGCAACAAGATCCGGCAAGGGAGTGCATGGGAGGAGGTCAGATATAGTCAGGGACCAGGTGGAAGCCAATTAAGCTAATTGGGCCAGGCACCAATCATTGGTGCACTGGCCCTTTAAGTCTCAGGGAGCTGGTGCGCGCGCGCCCTAGAGAGCGGAGCCGCGCGCGCCAGCACATGACAGCAGGGGACGGGAACGGGTAAGTGACCTGGGATGCGATTCGCGAGCGGGCGCGTCCCGCTGTGCGAATCGCATCCCCGACGGCCATGACAGAGCAGCGCTCCCGGTCAGCGGGACCGACCGGGGCGCTGCGGAGAGAGAGACGCCGTACGCGCTCCGGGGAGGAGCGGGGACCCGGAGCGCTAGGAGTAACAGTACCCCCCCCTTAGGTCTCCCCTTCTCTTTGTCCGGTAACTGCCCCCCCCCGGGATGAGGACACCGGGAAAGGATGGAGGGATTCCTCAACGGCAGGCAGTACAGCAGGAGTGGGAATGGGGAGGGAGGGCAGAGGGCGAGGCCTGGCACGGGGCAGTGTGACACCAGGACGAGGGCCACGAGGAGGCACCGAGGCTTGACTGACTGGACTGGGAGGGGGGGAGAGGCACTTCTTAAGGCGGGCAGAGTCCATAACGACCTTAGGGAGACCGGATACAGGAGGAACCACAGGGTCACGGCAGGGAGTACTGGGAACCGGTTTAAGGCAGTCCTTGAAGCAAGAGGTACCCCAGCTCTTGATCTCCCCTGAGGACCAATCCAGGGTTGGGGAATGGTGTTGAAGCCAGGGTAGTCCAAGGAGAATTTCAGAAGTGCAATTGGAGAGGACCAAAAACTCAATTTTCTCATGATGAGGTCCGATGCACATTAGGAGGGGCTCCGTGCGGAAACGCACTGTGCAATCCAACCTGGCTCCGTTGACCGCGGAAATGTGGAGTGGCTTGACAAGACGGGTCACCGGGATGCGGAATTAATTCACCAAGGACTCTCGAATAAAATTCCCAGAGGCACCAGAGTCCAGGCAGGCCACGGCTGAGAGGGAAGAGCTGGCTGAAGAAGAAATCCGTACAGGCACCGTGAGACGTGGAGAAGCCGACTTAGCATCAAGAGACGCCACACCCACGAGAGCTGGGTGCGAGCGTGCGTTTCCCAGACGTGGAGGACGGATAGGGCAATCCACCAAAAAATGTTCGGTACTGGCACAGTACAGACAAAGATTCTCTTCCTTACGGCGAATCCTCTCTTCCAGGGTCAGGCGAGACCGATCCACTTGCATGGCCTCCTCGGCGGGAGGCCTAGGCGCAGATTGCAATGGAGACTGTGGGAGAGGTGTCCAGAGATCTAAGTCTTTTTCCTGGCGGAGCTCTTGATGCCTCTCAGAAAAACGCATGTCAATGCGAGTGGCTAGATGAATGAGTTCATGCAGATTAGCAGGAGTATCTCGTGCGGCCAGAACATCTTTAATGTTGCTGGATAGGCCTTTTTTAAAGGTCGCGCAGAGGGCCTCATTATTCCAGGAAAGTTCAGAAGCAAGAGTACGGAATTGTATGGCGTACTCGCCAACGGAAGAATTACCCTGGACCAGGTTCAGCAGGGCAGTCTCAGCAGAAGAGGCTCGGGCAGGTTCCTCAAAGACACTTCGAATTTCCGAGAAGAAGGAGTGTACAGAGGCAGTGACGGGGTCATTGCGGTCCCAGAGCGGTGTGGCCCATGACAGGGCTTTTCCAGACAGAAGGCTGACTACGAAAGCCACCTTAGACCTTTCAGTAGGAAACTGGTCCGACATCATCTCCAAGTGCAGGGAACATTGCGAAAGAAAGCCACGGCAAAACTTAGAGTCCCCATTAAATTTGTCCGGCAAGGACAGGCGGAGGCTAGGAGTGGCCACTCGCTGCGGAAGGGGTGCAGGAGCTGGCGGAGGAGATGATTGCTGCTGAAGTTGCGACTGAAGTTGCTGCACAATGGTGAATACTTCCGACAGCTGGTGGGTTAGATGGGCGATCTGTCGGGATTGCTGGGCGACCACCGTGGTGATATCAGAGATATAAGGCAGAGGGACGTCAGCGGGATCCATGGCCGGATCTACTGTCACGATGCCGGCTGGCAGGAGGTGGATCCTCTGTGCCAGAGAGGGATTGGCGTGGACCGTGCTAGTGGACCGGTTCTAAGTCACTACTGGTTTTCACCAGAGCCCGCCGCAAAGCGGGATGGTCTTGCTGCGGCGGTAGTGACCAGGTCGTATCCACTAGCAACGGCTCAACCTCTCTGGCTGCTGAAGATAGGCGCGGTACAAGGGAGTAGACAGAAGCAAGGTCGGACGTAGCAGAAGGTCGGGGGCAGGCGGCAAGGTTCGTAGTCAGGGTGGATAGCAGAAGTTCTGGTACACAGGCTTTGGACACACAAAACGCTTTCACTGGCACAAGGCAACAAGATCCGGCAAGGGAGTGCATGGGAGGAGGTCAGATATAGTCAGGGACCAGGTGGAAGCCAATTAAGCTAATTGGGCCAGCACCAATCATTGGTGCACTGGCCCTTTAAGTCTCAGGGAGCTGGCGCGCGCGCGCCCTAGAGAGCGGAGCCGCGCGCGCCAGCACATGACAGCAGGGGACGGGAACGGGTAAGTGACCTGGGATGCGATTCGCGAGCGGGCGCGTCCCGCTGTGCGAATCGCATCCCCGACGGCCATGACAGTGCAGCGCTCCCGGTCAGCGGGACCGACCGGGGCGCTGCGGAGAGAGAGACGCCGTACGCGCTCCGGGGAGGAGCGGGGACCCGGAGCGCTAGGCGTAACACATACTGATTGAGATATCTCAGATCTATAATCATCCGCCAGTCTCCTGTTACCTTGGGAACTAGGAAGACTGGAGAATAAATTCCTGACCCCCGCTCTGTAAGAGGAACTTCCTCTAAGGCATTCTTCTGGATGTATTCCAGAATGTAGGTTTCTAGCGCCCCCTGTTTGATTGGTGAAAGAACTCTTGTCTCCACATAATTGGATGGGGGAATTGATTCGAGGTCTATCGAATAACCATCTGAGATTAATCTCAGGACCCAAGGATCCTGAATGTGGAGGGACCAGGCGCTTGAAAAGTGGTGAAGACGACCACCAACTGGAATCTGGGGGGCAGGATGGGAAACTGGAAAGGTCACCTCGGCAAGGAACCCAGAGCTTCGTAGAAGCCCGCAGTCAGAGCTTTCTGTTGTCTTTGGGGCCACGGGAGCGTTTTCCGCCCCGGCGTTGATTACCCCAGTCTCTCTGAGGCTTAGGCTGGGGGGCTGATCCGCCCCCAGAACGCCGCCCTCGACCACGAAAGGAGGAATAAGGAAGGGACTTGCCTTTCTTGTCAGAAAGTCCCTCCATAATGCGGTCCAGCTCAGCTCCGAAAAGAATGCCGGGTTCGTAAGGCATAGCACATAAGGTGTCCTTGGAAGAGTTGTCAACCTTCCAATGTTTTAACCATAGAGGACGTCGTCCAGCGGAAGCCAGGGCCATAGACTTGGAGGCCAATTTAAGATGCTGGGTGGAAGCATCGCACAAAAAATCAACGGCCAGATTGGACGTCTTGAAGGATGAAAGAATTTCATCTCTAGGAACCCCCTGGTCCAAATCCGACTGGATGTTAGAAAGACGGGTCTTCAAAAAGTTTGCTACCTCAGAGCAAGCTATCGCCACTGATGCAGACGCAGAAGCAGTGGAGTAGGAGCGCCTCATGGCACAGTCAGCCTTCCGATCCATTGGATCCTGCAAGGAAGACCCATCCTCAGCAGGGACCACTGTCCTCTTGGACAGTTTGGCAACTGCCATGTCAACCTTAGGGACAGGGCCCCAGGAGGAAAGCTGAGATTCCTGTATAGGAAACATGGTCTTAAATCTTTTAGTTAAGACCGGACCCTTTTCTGTTTTTTTCCATTCCGTTCTAAGCACGGACAGAAGGGTATCATCCGCTTTAAAGACCCTAGGTCCCTTAGAGGCGGAGGTAGAGGCTTCCCCGGGATCAACATCCTGGTCCCCCGACCGGATGGATCTCAGAAGACGCTGGGTCTTTTCCAGCGGAAAGAAATAGGAGGCAGCGATCTCCTCATCCGAAGAGGAGGACTTGGAATCTTCTCTCCTGATCCACAGACGTCTCCATTCTAGGAGGTGAAGAAGGTCTGGCGCCTTTCTGAGAGACAACGTGTTTCAGCTCCTCAATAGAGGCTTGCATAGCCGACATGTTAGAGGAGACCCACACATACATATCTTGGACTGTAGGTTCAGTCTGGTGGGAAGGTAGAGACTTAGCCCTACAAGGAGGGCACCTGGAAAATTCATAATTATCCTCAAGGGGAGTATTGCAGTCATGGCAAGAGAGGTGCTTGCACTTGGCGGATCTTTTTGCCAAGCCTTCACGATCCCCTGAGCCCTCGGTCGACATATCTAGGTAAATATGAGAGGAGGATAAGATAATGTAGCGGCAAGAAAAAAATTGCGGCTAGCTAAAATATAATTAAAATACCCAAAGTTCTCAGCAAGAGACCAGGTAATATAGAGAGATAGGGAAACAGTAGTATCCGCAAGGATGCACTACTAGACTCAAAAAGACAGGACTGTGGAAGTACCAACAGCTCTGCGCTCTAGGAGGCTGAATGACAGCCTAGGGGGAGTTTAAATATCCTCCTGGCTGGCGCCAAAACAAGACTCCGCCCACAAGGCGGAGTTACAGATAAAGAAATCCTGTCTTAAAAAAACAGGAGAAAAACAGGAAAAAAAAGGAACCCTATTAGTTAGAGGGTTATGGAAGAGGCTCCTCGCTCGGTTTCGCCGCATTATTAGCAAAAACGGCGCAAAAAACTGAGTCGGGAGCGAAGAGAGAAACAGGAAGTGACGTCAGACGCCGCTGACGCACTTCCGGCCGGGGCCGCGATTGGAGTCGCGGCTCCGAGGAATAGAAGCAGATGGGCGCAAACTATGCCCAAATTTGCAAGTAAGAAAAAAAAACCCCTCCTACTCATATAACAGGAGTAAGGGGGTCACCATCTGTCCCACTGTCCGGGAGGACAGAAAAAAACACAATGGAGCAGAGGATGACCCTCTTACTTATACAGGGGGTTGTGGGTGTGTCTTTACTGATTGTTTAATTAGGTTCAATAAAACTTCCATCTGTCCTACCAGTTCGCGGGGGGTGGAATACCCCATCTGTGCTACTGGTTAGGACGTAAGGGAAAGCAAATGTTCTGTAAAGATGGAAGATGAAGCCTTAGGATAATTTCCTTTGGTGGGCTAAATGAACCCCAGTCCAACACTGCATGCATTGTGTCAACAGATACAAAGTAAACCTAAAGCCATGGTACAGTGATACAGTCGAATAAAACAGCTTTCTTTGGATAGATTATGGTGATTTTCTTTGTCAAGTAGTGTTCCGACAGCTAATGAAATGCATATGAATGGCTATGCACTACACTGTGTTAGAATATTGGTGTAGTGAACTACAGAATGCAAAGACAATAATCCTGTTCCAGACCTGACCGCTTACTGCACAGTTGTACATATCGTTCTGTTCAGAGATGGTGTCTACAGTCGCACAAAAACTGACAAAAATGTCTAAATTTCTTTCAGATGCAACATAAAGATTTCTGTTATGTGGAATCTCTGGCACAATTCCAAATTTTTTGGGTCATTGAATTTTTTTTATTGTTTTGAAACTGTGACATTAAACATGAAAGTATCATAATCGTTAATGTGGGAAATCTTAGAAGTATGGAGTAAATTACATTTATGGCAGGGTAGATGCTTAAAGGGAATCTAGAGTCATAGATAAATACTTGTTGTTGTTGATGACCAATCTTCTATATTCTAATGCCAATGATAGGAGAAATAGTAATTTTGGATACTGGAAACTAATATCATTATATAAATATTGGTGGAAAGTCTTGTGAATTCTGCTTTATAAACTTTTTTTTTCTCCAGCATCATCTTTCAGTGTTTTCTCGTACTTGAATATTGTACAAACACATCATGCTGTCATGTCTAGTCGTAGAAGTGGAGTTTGTGAGAGGTGGTTGATAAATTTATTGTTGCTAACATAGTGATTTACCATGAAACATGAATACAGACTTTTATAAATATATTATGGGTGCATTTTTGCTCCTGTATTATCAGCTCATATCCTAGCCTTACTGCAGGTCTAATGACCCGAATTGACAGATCTAGGATGTTGTCAGCTTTCATCAGTAGCCAAAATACAGCTGCAAAAATATGTTCATGTGAGTTCAGCCTAAAGGGAGCATTGAGTTGAGGGCAAAGTTAATGTGACCATAAGTCCATACCTCCAAACATTGGACACATCAAATGGAGCCATTTTACCTTGATCTCTTTTAAACAAGTGGCCCTAAACATAAAGTCTTAAAACATACTGTAAGGTAACTCTAAAAAGAAGCATTTAATAATATTAAATAAGATATATCCTAAAGAGGACTTTAAAACAAAGATTCTGAGTGATTTGACACAGTTTTACCTTAAGGCCTACACATACAACATTCCTTTTAGAGTCTGCATTACAGACCCGCTGGCACCTTGTGTGCTGCCATATGGTGTCTAGAAAGCGTCTAGCCCATAGAATTGTATAGATGCCTTATGGATTCATACAACAGAGATCAGAATTACAGCCATCTGCATGAAGCCTTGGGGAAAAAAAATCCTTTTAAAAAACCCACACACCCTTCTGCTAAACAATTTTATTGAATCAAAAACATTTTGCCATTCCATTGGTACAATTGGAATACATTCTGAATGACTTCTTTATTAGAGATCCCTATTTAGTATTACAATGGACCTCCTTTGACCCACAAAAAAATGTTCATGGGTCAGATTCAATTAAGTATTGAAATTGCCCTTCAGGAATATTCAGGAATATTGTCCAATGTGGGAAGGATAGTTTCTCACAGTTGGGGCAGATAAGATGTAGGCCTGACATACTCTAAACAGCCCAATCTACCTCAACCCAGAGATGTTTTATAGTATTAAGATCTGGGAAATGTGCAAGGAGAGCAAGGAAAACCCACTTTTCATGAGACCAATGCATGACAATATGACTCTTGTAGCATGATGTACTGACCTGTTGAAAGTTTCCTTCTGCCACATAAAGGGATTATCTTGGTTAGCCACAATGCTCAGATTATCCTTACTGTCCAAACATACATCCACAGGAATCAGTTAACTCCGTGCCAAGAAAACCTTTCTTACACGATTACACCACCCCCACCAGCCTGAACTGTTTACACTTGACAGATAGGGTTTACCGATTTATGCTGCTTGCACCTAATTCTGACCTTCCCACGAGCATGGTGATAAATAATTCTAATTTGACCAGGAAATGTTTTCTCGCTATTCATTTTTACATTTCTTTTTCCACTGAAATCTTACCTGTTTCCCTTAGACAGCATGGCACTTAAAAGGTGGGCTAATTTTATAACCTATATGTATGGAATAAGGGGTTGTGCATTTAGACATGTTTGCTTGAACACCAGCATTATGTTTGGCTGCAGTTTTTTTTTTTTTTTGACGGCATACCTCCTGTCCATCTGAATGATTGTTCACATTGACCCTTTTCATTAACACATTTTTACATTCACAAGATCCCCTTTCACAGGATATTTTTGCTCAACCTCACAATTCTCCACATACTCTGGGCACTTTGGTTAAGAATAAACCCATAAGCTGTTGTTTTTCAAATCCCTGCCTGGTGGTCTAGCACCCAAGCCCATACCTCATTTGATGTTGCTTAGATCACTCTACTTTCCCAATTTCAAGAGGATTCACTACAACAAGATACAATTTTCAAAGGGCAGGCGTCTTTTAGATAGAAGTCTTTCAGTGTAGATCTCAAGAGCAATAGTTCCTTGCCCAACCTTTTCCCCCATAAAGAAGGGTGGAGAGCCATCAGCAAACTGCAGTTACCACTCTGGTGGACTCAAGCTGTCCTACTGAATGGCCACTAGAAAACATAAGTAGCTGGCCACACCATCCCTGACAAAGTCACCAGAATGGCTGGTGTCTCAGGTGCCAGATTCAAATTCATCAGGTGCTTATGGTGGGAGCTTTCAGACTGTGGGTAATTTCATTCTGACTCACTATACCTTTATTCATAATGTAAGCATCCAGTCCTTTTTCTAATTTTGTTACAGACTTTCCCATCGCTGACAACTGCTCTAGGGCATTCTTAAGCCTAACTACTCAAACTGTAGAAGCTCTTTCAATATTAATGATAAAAAGATGTTTGCTCCATGTGTGACTGATGTTCCCTAGTCTGCAGTAGTTGGTAAAATGACTGGCCTCATACTGCAGATCTTTTTACTGACCTGGATACAAATAATGATAGTCTAAAATATCTTCACTGTTATGTTTATATATAAAGGTGTTCTGCAACACTTTGACACTCACAGAGAGAAAAAATGTCTATGAATCCTTAGAGAACATTGTAAAGCTTTTCATTTATCTTATAGTGTATAGATAGATAAGAAAACATCAATGCAAAGCCCATCCAAAATTGAAATAGCCCACAAGACCATTAGAGTATTTTCCTGTAGACTTTGACATAACAATGGATCCTTACTGTAGCAGAACCTCAAAGGACCACCAGACATTACTCCCTTTTGGAACAAATCGCTTGTTGTTAGGGTCCAATACCACTGTGTACCTGTGATGAATATCTATGGTGTACAGAATGCTATTGTATATGGATCCACAGCAAAGAACAAAGTATCCAAACTTATAATTAAATCTTTATTTAAAAGTGAGCCAGGGGGTAGAGAGGTAGTGGTCAGCGCATGGCTGATTAAATGGCAGGTGTGGGGATTCAGGGTTATCCCACTTCCTGGGGCCTGCTGGTCATTACTGGTAGTATTGTAGACGCTTCGAGGTAAGTTCAGGCTAAAGAAAGCCGAACAACTGTAGAACGTGTGTCACCACACCTACCATTCAGTTTTTTCTTCATTTTCTAAATTTTTCCATATTAAATGGTTTATTGCAGGACTATTTTTTTTTTTAATGGCACCATTTGGGATTTATATAACTTTCTTAGCTTTCTTTCTTTCGTCTTTTTTTTTTTTTTTGGTACTTAATTAACAAAATACAGAAATTTTGGAATTTAAATTTTTTTTTGTTTACAGCATTAGCTGTGTGGGCTAAATAATTATATATTTTTGCTCACGTTATTACAGTTGAGGTGATAACAAATATATACAGTTTTTTATGTTACAAATATTTTGAATTTGCATTTTCATCGGGGTCCACAAGGAGACTTTGACAAGCGATCTAATGATCACTGATACTGTATAATACACTGCAAACCTACTATAATTCAGTGTATTATGTCTGTCAGCATAATGCTGACAGGGTGTCTAATTGGCTGTACTGGAGTACATGGCAGTCCTGGGGGCCTTTGTTAGGCCTCTGAAACCCATTGACAACCATCAATCATGTTGTCAGGGGGCCAATGAGGTGATAGCTCCCCAGAAAGTCCTTAGATATCATGGTCCCATCTAAGGGGTAAAACTACATGGAGAGGAAGTTTCTCTACTCCTGGTGGTTAGAGTGGGGACCTGGCTGTCATGCCACAGGTAAGTTCCCATGATACCCTGTAGAGATGAGTGAATCGAATCTGACAATATGAATTCATTACGAATTTCATGAAAAATTTGATTTGCAACGATTGCGAATATCGCCGCGATTCTATCGCGCAATTTGCTTCATTAAACTCCATTTAGTGCAGTCCAGGCTCCAGGGCATCTAAAATGGCGGATCCAAATGTGAGGTCATGGGGCAAGGAATCCTGGGAAGATGGGAACAAAGGTAGGCAGAATAACCCTAAATCACATTCAGGATGCAGACTATCAGCAGTCAGTCACCCCTGTGATGTCACAGCCCTATATAATCGGTAGCCATATTAAGAGCTAGTCATGTCATCCTTTCACTGCGGGAAGATAGGACAGAGAGCGCTTTGTGTGTTACACAGAAAAGCTTTTTCCAGCAGCGTTTCACCTCCTAGTCCCATCACGTTCTGGTGGACAAAGAGCAGTGCGTTTTTCGCAGAAAATTATTGTAACGCTGAGCGCTCCGAGTCCCGCATCCATCCCGGAGCGCTCACGGAGTCTGCCCTCCTGCAGCATCCCGGTCTCTCACTCTGACCGGGAGCGCTGCTACAGTGCTGCCGGTGGGGATGCGATTCGCATGGCGGCACTAGTCCACTTGCGGGTCGCATCCCGTTCTGATTACCTGCCCCGTCCTCTGTCTCAGCCCCGGCGTGCGCGGTCCTGCTCTCTAGGGCGCGCGGGCACCGGGTCTCTCAGATTTAAAGGGCCAGTGCACCATTAATTTCTGCCTGGCCCAATCTGTTCCAAATCAGTGCTATCACCTCCCATCTGTTTCTTTAGTGCCAAACATATAAAAACCCACTTCCTCTTCCTGTCCGTGCCGGATCTTGTTGCCTTGTGCCTTGGGAAAGCGTTTTTGTGTGTGCCATAACCTGTGTTTCCAGACCTTCTGCCGTTGCCCTTGACTACGAACCATTTCAGCCTGCCCTGACCCTCTGCTACTTCTGACTTCGCCTTTGTCTAGTCCTTCTGTACCACGCCAGTCTCAGCTGTCAGTGAGGTTGGGGGATACGACCTGGGAGTTACCGCCGCAGCAAGCCCATCCCGCCTTGCGGCGGGCTTTCGTGAAAACCGGTAACTTCTTAGAACCAGTCCCCCGTTACGGTCCGCGTCATCGCCTCAGTGATCCAGAGGATCCACTACCCGCTTACCAGTCCGGATCGTGACAGTAGATCCGGTCATGGATCCCGCTGAGGTGCCGCTGCCGAGTCTCGCTGACCTCGCCACTGTGGTCACCCAACAAGGACAACAGCTGTCGCAGTTGACCGCCATGCTACAGCAGCTTCTGCCTCTGCAGCAGCAACCATCTCCCCCGCCAGCTTCTGCTTCTCTTCCGCAGCAAGTAGCCACTTCCAGACTCCGCTTGTCTCTACCTGACAAGTTTGATGGGGACTCTAAATTGTGCCGTGGATTCCTGTCCCAGTGTTCCCTGCACCTGGAGATGATGTCAGACCAATTCCCTACAGAACGGTCTAAGGTGGCGTTCGTTGTCAGCCTGCTATCTGGAATGGCCTTGTCCTGGGCCACACCACTTTGGGACCGCAACAATCCTGCCACTGCTACTATCCAGTCCGTCTTCTCTGAAGTACGCAGTATCTTCTTCAGCCGAGACAGCCCTATTGAACCTTGTCCAAGGGAGTTCTTCTGTGGGCGAGTACGCCATCCAGTTCCGCACCCTCGCCTCTGAGCTATCCTGGAATAATGAGGCCTTCTGCGCGACCTTCAAGAAAGGCTTATCCAGTCACATCAAAGATGTGCTGGCCGCACGAGAAATTCCTGCTACCCTGTCTGAACTTATCCAGTTGGCCACCCGCATTGATATGCATTTTTCTGAAAAAAGCCAGGAGCTCCACCAAGAAAAGGACCTTGATCACTGGGTACCTCTCTTCCAGAATCCTCTGCAATCTACTCCTTTGCCTCCCGCTGAGTAGGCTATGCAAGTGGATCGGTCTCGTCTGACCCAAGAAGAGAGGTCTCGTCGAAGAAATGAAAATTTATGCCTGTACTGTGCCAGTACCAAACATTTCCTGGTGGACTGCCCTATTTGTCCTCCGCGTCAGGGAAACGCATGCACGCACCCTGTTCACGTGGGAGTGGTGTCACTTGGTGTAAACTCATCCTCTCCACGTTTGACTACACAAGTACGGATTTCTCTACCCGAAAGTACTAAGACTTCCTTCTCCGCTGCGGCCTTTCTGGACTCTGGTTCAGCAGGAAATTTCAATCAAGCCTCTCTCATCGATAAATTCTGTATACCTGTTACCCGTCTCGTCAAACCTCTCGTCATTTCATCTGTCAATGGAGAAAGGCTGGTCTGCACTATGCGTTACCGCACTCAACTTCTGCTCTTGACTGTGGGAATTCACCATCACGAACATATTGAATTTTTTGTGCTGCCCAACTGTACTTCT
Organism: Hyla sarda; assembly: GCF_029499605.1. Taxonomy (NCBI): domain Eukaryota; kingdom Metazoa; phylum Chordata; class Amphibia; order Anura; family Hylidae; genus Hyla; species Hyla sarda. The sequence continues at coordinate 80,965,898 of NC_079194.1, read as the reverse complement.
GAAATTCTTCTGGGCTTGCCTTGGCTCCAACGTCACTCGCCTAGTCTCGACTGAGCCACTGGGGACATTAAAAGTTGGGGATCTTCTTGCCACAAGCGTTGTCTTCACTCAGTTCCTTCTTGCCAAGTCTCCATTACAACTCCATTGCCAGGTCTTCCTAAGGCCTATCAGGACTATGCTGATGTCTTCTGTAAAAAGCAAGCAGAGATCTTACCTCCACACAGACCTTATGACTGTCCTATCGATTTGCTCCCAAGTACCACACCATTGCCAGGTCTTCCTGAGGTCTGTCAGGACTATTCCGATTTCTCAAAGAAGCAAGCCGAAGCTCTTCCTCAGCACATCATACCTCCAGAGTCTCTGATCTCCCCTGCTCCTGTCAATACCTTGGGCATGCCAGACACTAGTGTCCCTGATTACCAACTTGTCCACAGGTTTCTTGGATCCAAAGAGAGGGGGAGATAAAAGAGGGGGGGGGGGTACTGTAACGCCGAGCGCTCCGGGTCCCGCATCCATCCCGGAGCGCTCACAGCGTCTGCCCTCCTGCAGTGTCCCGGTCTCTCACTTTGACCGGGAGCGCTGCTACAGTGCTGCTGGCGGGGATGCGATTCACATGGCGGCACTAGTCCGCATGCAATTCTGATTACCTTCCCCGTCCTCTGTCTCAGCCCCGGCGCACGCGGTCCCGTTCTCTAGGGCACGCCGGGTCTCTCAGATTTAAAGGGCCAGTGCACCATTAATTGGTGCCTGGCCCAATCTGTTCCAAATCAGTGCTATCACCTCCCATCTGTTTCTTTAGTGCCAAACATATAAAAACCCACTTCCCCTTCCTGTCCTTGCTGGATCTTGTTGCCTTGTGCCTTGTGAAAGCGTTTTTGTGTGTGCGCCATAACCTGTGTTTCCAGACCTTCTGCCGTTGCCCTTGACTATGAACCATTGCCGCCTGCCCTGACCTTCTGCTACGTCTGACCTCGCCTCTGTCTAGTCCTTCTGTACCACGCCAGTCTCAGCTGTCAGTGAGGTCGAGTCGCTATCGGGGGATACGACCTGGGAGTTACTGCCTCAGCATGCACATCCCGCCTTGCGGCGGGCTCTGGTGAAAACCGGTAACTTCTTAGAACCGGTCCCCCGGTACGGCCCGCATCATCGCCTCACTGATCCAGAGGATCCACTACCCGCTTACCAGTCCGGATCGTGACAATTATTTTTACTGCAGCGATTAATCTCCCAGTCACTTTCTACAGCATTGTATTACAGAGAGGGGCAGAGCTGTGTGTTGCCTCATACATTTGAACAAGCTTGCTCAGCTGGAGAAACCTTAACCTCTTAAGGACCAAGACCATTTTAACCTTAAGGACCAGGTCAATGATGTCCTTCTCAGGTTCCCCAACAGTGTCTGCTTCAGGACCCTGAACACTTGCAACACCGCCTCCCACGTCACTCTCCGCATCACTACTTGGCCGCCTAGTGGAGCAAGCGGGGCATGTCTCCTCCCCTTCTTGGCTGTCCAGTAGCTGCTGACTGTCCTCTATTAGATCATCCTCAGTAAATAGTGGAGCTGAATCCACAGCATAAGATACTTCTTTAGGAGAGGGAACAGCATAGGACAAAGGCAATGGGAGGACAGGGACTGCTACCGGGCCATGCCAACTGAGGGTTGTATCTGAGGAACCCTCCGACTGTTGTCTGGGGGTGTCAGATGTCACTTGTGATGATGTGGATGAGCGTGGACCAAGCGTGGACCAACCAGATGGGTTGCTGGTGGAGATACGACCGCTGGATGATAATGGGAGCTCAGGCCTCTCACTGCGACTCCTGCTGCCACTCGTCCCAAGTCTGCTGCCAACGCTGCCTGAAGTATTTAGGCCTCGGCCACTCCTCTTTGCACGTCCTGGCACTTCTCTGCCTGACATACTTAGTGCGTTTATGAGGGTATTACAATAAGCTTCACTACTCTTTAAACAGTATTTGTGATTACTTACGGCTGTCCTTTCACAGTATGTAGGCCCTTTACAGATTAACAGGTACAAGATGGTACACTACTTGGATGTACGTATGCAGTATGCAATGATTAGGGCAGTAAGATGCACAACTATAGGCAGAAAAAACTGTATTTTTAGAAAAAAACATCAGCCGGTTAATACTATTGTTTGGACTTTGACAGTATGGAGCACCTTGACAGCTTAACAGGTACTAAATGGTACAATACTTTGATGTACCTATGCGGTATGCACTGATGAGGGCAGTAATATGCGTAACTATACACAGAAAAAACGCTGTATTTTTTTTAAACACCAGCCGTGGATACTATTGTTTGGACTTTGACGGTATGGAGCACCTTGACAGCTTAACAGGTACTAAATGGTACAATACTTGGATGTACCTATGCGGTATGCACTGATGAGGGCAGAAATATGCGTAACCATACACAGAAAAAACTCTGTATGTTTGTAAAACACCAGCCGGTGAATACTATTATTTGGACTTTGACGGTATGGAGCACCTTGACAGCTTAACAGGTACTAGATGGTACAATACTTGGATGTACCTATGCGGTATGCACTGATGAGGGCAGTAATATGCATAACTATACGCAGAAAAAACCCTGTATTTAAAAAAAAAAAAAAAAAAAACAGCCGGTGAATACTTTTGTTTGGACTTGCACAGTATGTAGCCCCTTGACAGATTAACAGGTACAAAATGGTACAAATGCACTACAGTCCACTGAACAAGCATGTATTTCTGAACAGCAGCAGGACCCAACAGTGCAGCACCACATAAAAACAAAAAATACAGGAATTAAACCCTAAATTGCACTCCGTCACACAATTCTGAGCAGCAGAAGATTTGTGGAGCAAAAAAAAAAAAGAACTCAATTGGGCTGAAAAATTAGGAGATAAGATGCTTCAGAAATTTCAGGCAGCTTGGAGATCTGTATGAGGCAGCTGACAGGTATCTGCCCCTCTGTGCTGCAATGCTCAATAACGTGAATAGGAGGTTTAGCTATCAATGATCCTTCTCAGTGTGAACAGCAAAGCACTCTGCACTCCTGCCTTTCCCTAATGCTGATTTGACTAGCAGTTGCAGTGTAACGCTGTGGTATGAGCTATTCACACACACGCAGTCCCATCCTCTCTATCTGAGTGCATAAATGAAATGAAGAGAGGCAAGATGGCCCACCGATTATATAGGGGCTGTGACATCACAGGGGTCAGTGAACACTGATAGGCTGTATCTCACATGTGATTCAGGGTCAGCCCGCCTACCTTCATTCCCGCCGCTGTTTCCCTCCCATAATCCTCTGCCCCATGTACTCACATGTGGATCCGCCATCTTAGGTCTCCAATAGCCTGGAATGCTGTAAAATGGAGTTTAATGAAGCAATTTGCGCGATCGAATCGCGGCGATATTCGCATTCATTGCAAATCGAATTTTTCATGAAATTCGTAATGAATTCGGGTTAGTCAACTTCGATTCGCTCATCTCTAGTGGTGTTGCCAGCGTTCAGGGACCTGAAGCAGACACTGTTGAGGAACCTGAGGAGGACATCAATGACGTGCAAACACTTGTTGATGATGACAAAGCCGATCACAATTGGGAGCCGGGTGCAGAAGAGCCTTCATCATCATCAGGAGAAGAGGGTTGCAGGTTGCCCATGAGGCAGCAGCTGAGCCAGCAAGGTGGTAGCATGGTTGGCAGTCAGCATGGTTGGCAGTCAGCATGGTGGCAGAAGTGGAAATTCTGGAGCCAAAAGTGCCCAGGGGGGGACCACCTGCTTAGCGGCAGCCTACCTTCCCGGGATGTAGTGGAACAGGGGTTCCTGGAGATGGCAGCAGTAGGAGTCAATTAGTGCGGACTGTTGGTAGGAAAATCAGCTACTCAGTGGTGTGGCAGTTTTTCATCAAGCATCCAGAGGAGGTTAACATAGCCACATGCAAGATGTGTCAGCAGAAGGTGAAGCATGGCCAGGGTCCCAATGTTGGCACCGCGGCCCTTCATCAATGTATGTTGCGCCACCAAAAAGCGGCCTGGGAGAACCGTGGCTCTGATGTGGTGGTCCAGCCTGCTGCATCACCCAGTGGCATGCCATTCCCTGTTTCATCCAGCCAAGGCTCCACCACCTCAGCCGAAGGGAGCTATGTGTCATACCCATCTTCTGCCGCTCCAGATGCTCCTGCCAGCAATCCATCGGCGAAGCCATGTCCCAGAGACAACAGTATGCACCCACTCATCCAATGGTGCTGAAGCTGAATGGGCCCCTGTACAAATTCCTGGTGCTGCAGTCCCTCCCTTTTCACGTGGTGCACCTTTCAGAGAACTAATGGCTTGTGCCGAGCTGAGGTGCAGAGTCCCTAGCCATCATTTCTTTGTGAAGAAAGCAGAACCAGCCCTGCACAATTTTGTGGAAGAGAAGGTGGGCCAGTCCTTGAGCATGTCGGTGCGTACCAAAGTGCACAGCAGCGCCGACGTCTGGAGCTGTAACTATGGTCAGGGACAATTTATGTCCTTTACGGCCCACTGGGTAAATGTGGTTCCTGCACAGTCACAACAGCAACTTGGACAGGTCACTAAGCTTCCTCCTCCATGCTCTTAGGCCATTGGTCATGTGACAGTGTGTGACTCTGCCTCCTCATCATCCACCGTGTCCTCAGCCTCCACTGCCCGGACAAGTCTCAGTGCCACTCCAGCATACCATGTGTGCAGGGCACGGCGGTGTCACGCTGTTCTTCACATGGTTTGCCATGGTGACTGACAACGGGAAGAACATCTTGTCTGCGCTGCGACAAGGAAAGCCTGAGCCATGTGCCCTGCATGGCACACGTGTTCAATCTGGTTGTCAAGCGGTTCCTGAAGTGTTCCCCCCATTTGCAAGACATCCTAACAATGAAAAGGAAACTTTACATGCACTTCAGCCACTCATGCACCGCAAAGCACACCCTCCTTGAGCTGAAGCGTCAGAACGATATCCCCCAACATAGTCTGATTTGCGACGTTGCCACAAGTTGGAATTCGACCTTCCATATGTTGAACCGACTATAGAGGGAAAAGCCATCACCGATTTCTTGATGATCCAAGCGGATAGGGGTACACCCTTGTGCAACTTCAATGTCAACCAGTGGAAGCTAATACGTGACACCTGCTGTTTGCTCAGGCCCTTTGAGGAAGCCACATTATTAGTCAGTCAGCAGGATTACCGGATGAACATCATTCCACTGCTTCATTTCCTACAACACGTGTTGGAAACAATGGCTGGTCAGGGCCCTAGAGACATGGCACCTACATCTCAGGCCACATGAGCCCTTTGGGGACTAAACTGGATGAAGAGGAGGAGAGTGGAGGGGCACAGTAGTGCACAGCACAAATGGCACAATGCTTGCTCACTTGCTTGCGCAGTGATCGCCAAATTGTCACCATTCGGCAAAGGGATGACTTCTGGCTCTCCACCATAATGGACCCTCGCTTCCAGCACAAAATGGTGCCCTTTATTACACCCACTGAGAGGGAGGACAAACTGACCTACTAGAGAGACATCCTACGTAGTCAGTTGGCCAATGCCTATTGGCACCATCGTCCATCCACTTGCAGGTCTGATTCGTGGGGCCCTCTGCGCTCACCTTCCACTGCCATGGTTGCTGAGGAGAGGTGGGGTGGCAGGAGCAGTACCAACTCCATCAGCAGCAGTCTGGGTCTACAGTCGCTGATGAGTACCTTTCTTCACCCACATAGTGAAGCAACTCATCAGCAGCAGGAAGACCTGGAATTGGACCCGAACAAGCAGGTGGTGGCATACCTTGACATGCCCATGCCAAAACACCTTGAAGATCCGCTGGACTTGGGTAGCCAAACTTGATTTGGGCAGCCAAACTTGATTTGTGGCTGCATCTAGCAGAGTTTGCCCTGGAAAAGTTGTCCTGCCCAGCCAGTAGTGTGCCATCAGAGCGGGTGTTTAGTGCTGGGGGGGCATAATCACCCCAATGAGAACTCGTCTGTCCATGAAAACTGTGGAGAGACTGACCTTTGTGAAAATGAATCAGGCATGGATCAGCCAGGATTTCAACCCACCAATGCCTGATGCATAGTAGATTGACCATGGTGCCACACCAACACTTCACAAATATGGATAGTGCCAAACAGATTTAAGGTGCTGCTCCCCAGTGTGATGACTTGCTCTTGCAGACAGGTGTGGTTGCAGTATAGAGGTACGAAACAGGACATTTGAAATCAAAGTTCAGTGTTTTATTCACACTTTGCAAACCGCACACAGTCTTTAACCCCTTAAGGACTCAGGGTTTTTCCGTTTTTGCACTTTCGTTTTTTCCTCCTTACCTTTTAAAAATCATAACCCTTTCAATTTTCCACCTAAAAATCCATATTATGGCTTATTTTTTGCGTCGCCAATTCTACTTTGCAGTGACATTAGTCATTTTACCTAAAAATGCACGGCGAAACGGAAAAAAAAATCATTGTGCGACAAAATCGAAAAAAAAACGCCATTTTGTAACTTTTGGGGGCTTTCGTTTCTACGCAGTGCATATTTTGGTAAAAATTAAACCTTACCATTATTCTGTAGGTCCATACGGTTAAAATGATACCCTACTTATATAGGTTTGATTTTGTCGCACTTCGGGAAAAAATCATAACTACATGCAGGAAAATTTATACGTTTAAAAATGTCATCTTCTGACCCCTATAACTTTTTTATTTTTCCATGTATGGGGTGGTATGAGGACTCATTTTTTGCGCCGTGATCTGAAGTTTTTATCGGTATGATTTTTGTTTTGATCGGAATTTTTGATCACTTTTTATTCATTTTTTAATGATATAAAAAGTGACCAAAATACGCTTTTTTGGACTTTGGAATTTTTTTGCGCGTACGCCATTGACCGTACGGCTTAATTAATGATATATTTTTATAGTTCGGACATTTACGCACGCGGCGATACCACATATGTTTATTTTTTATTTTTTTTACACTGTTTTATTTTTTTTTATGGGAAAAGGGGGGTGATTCAAACTTTTATTAGGGAAGGGGTTAAATGACCTTTATTAACACTTTTTTTTTACATTTTTTTTGCAGTGTTATAGGTCCCATAGGGACCTATAACACTGCACACACTGATCTCTAATGCTGATCACTGACGTGCATTAACACACCTGTGATCAGCATTATCGGCGCTTGACTGCTCCTGCCTGGATCTCAGGCACGGAGCAGTCATTCGTCGATCGGACACCGGGGAGGCAGGTAAGAGCCCTCCCGGTGTCCGATCAGCTGTTCGGGACGCCGCGATTTCACCGCGGCGGTCCCGAACAGCCCGACTGAGCAGCCGGGTCACTTTCACTTTCACTTTAGAAGCGGCGGTCAGCTTTGACCGCCGCTTCTAAAGGGTTAATACCGCACATCGCCGCGATCGGCGATGTGTGGTATTAGCCGCGGGTCCCGGCCGTTGATTAGCGCCAGGACCGACGCGATATGATGCGGGATCGCGGCGCGATCCCGCTTCATATCGCGGGAGCCGGCGCAGGACGTAAATATACGTCCTGCGTCGTTAAGGGGTTAAATGCAGAACAAAGGAAAAAGTAACAACAGTCCACTTGTATTCCTTAGGTGTTTGGTCACACCTGAGTGCATGCCATGCGGCATCAAGCAAGTCTTATCCAAAACTACAGGCAGCCTGCTCACCAGCTTCCAAACTCTCAGGGAAGATCTTTACACTCAGCTCTCTCTGCCAGTGTGAGCTGCCACTAGCAAATCCTCCTCAGCTGGTGAGGCAGCCTAGCTTTATGGCCAAAAAAAGACGGCCTAGATTGTGGGGAATTCCGCCCACCCTACACTTGATCATTCCCAGTAAAAGCCATCCCGGTTTGGCCTTCCAGCCATACTACGGCCACAGTGTCAGTGTGCATCACAGCACAGACACTGAATAAATACCTGCTCTTACTTCATCAATGCCAGGAGCCTTGGTGACACATACCGCCCGTCAACCAAAATGTCCTTCACCTTCTCACACCAGGTACAAACATTCCTCTGCATCAGACCTTTTTTCACCCACCTTTGTCACCGGGTACTGGTATTGCCACCCACCACACCACCCTGTCACTGGGTCACTTTCAGGACTCCTGATGCTGCTGCTGCCACCTACAGGCTGTGTCATCCAGCCACTATATGTTCTACTCATGCTGCCACCAACTACAGGCTGTGCCATTCAGCCACTATATGGTCCCCTCATGCTGCCGCCAACTCCAGGCTGTGTCATTTAGCCACTATATTGTCTCCTCATGCTGCGGCCACCTCCACGCTGTGTCATTCAGCCACGATATGTTCTACTCATGCTGCCTTCAACTCCAGGCTTTGCCATTCAGCCACTATATGGTCTTTTCCTCTGCCGCCAACTCCAGGCTGTGCCATTCAGCCACTATATGGTCTCCTTATACTGACAACACCTCCAGGCTCTGTCATTGTGCCGCTCTGTGCAGTGATTCTAATAGCGATGCCTGTAATCTGCCTGCCATACTGAATAACAGTATTGTTTCACTACCCCAGCACACTCCCTTGCGTGTTAGGACAAGGCAAAGTGTTCTACACCCCAATTGAGCCTCTCTGTAGGACAGAAATAGCCATTTTTAATAGCGATTCGCCGCAAAACAATTGAGACCCAACCTAATTTTTTTGTAAAATTCGGTGAATCAGCCAAATCGAATTTTTCAAAAATTCGCTCATCTATAGCACCTTGCACAGGAGACCTGTCGGCTATTTCAGACATTTCCATTAAAAGAATAGAAATCCTTAGGGCCCATTGACACTCCCGAAATATCCGCCTGAAGAAATTCTGTGTGGATATTTTGTACGCAGTAAGCGCCTCCTGATTTAATCAGCGCTAGGACCACATAGACATGCACTGTCTCAATTGATGGCAATTCATTTCTGAGCGGATTC